>NW_027362762.1:156393096-157040263 GCF_046119375.1 Phyllobates terribilis | reverse complement strand
GGTTACACTTAGCTTAAAGGGAACCTGTCACCAGAAATAATGCTATTAACCTGCAGACTGCAGTTAATCTGCAGGTTGACAGCATTTCTAACCTGCCCGGTGCCTGAGCGCAGCCGAATGTAGCGGGGAGAAAATTAACTTTATTCTCCCCGCCAGCATTTGGTTTCAGTCATGGGGGTGGGGGCTCCACAGGTTCAGACACCAGTGAACTTAACCTCTTAGTGACCGGACCAATTTTTTGAAATCTGATCTGACCAGTGTCACTTTATGTAGTAATAACTCTGGAATGCTTCATCATATCCCATTGTTTTTGAGATTTTTTTTTGTGACACATGATACTTTATAATAATGGTAAATTTACGTTACTATGTTTTACGTTTATAAAAATATCAGAAATTTGACAAAAAATGTTTTAAAAATTGTAATTTTCAAACTTTGAATGACTGTCCCTTTAATCCCAAGAGTCATAGCACACAAAAACATTAATAAATAACATTTCCCTCATGTCTGCTTTACATCAGCACCATTTGTAAAGTGTTTTATTTTGTTAACATTTTAGAAGGTTTAAAAATGTAGCAGTGATTTTTCATTTTTTCAAGGAAATTTACCAAACTTATTTTTATAGTGACCTTTTCAGTTTTTAAGTGACTTTGGGGGTCCAATATGTTGGATACCACCCAAAAGTGATATCATTTTAAAAACCGCACCTCTCAATGTATTTAAAATTGCTTTCAGTTAGTTCATTAATCCTTCTGGTTCTTTTCAGGAAATAATGGGAAGTGGCATGAAAAGAATGAAAAAGTTTATTTTTACCACCTAAATTTTGATAACTTCTGAACAGGCCGCTATAGCCGGAAGACTCTAAGGCCATTATTTGGCCATGAACTGCCAAGGCAAACATCAGGACCACACAATCAAGATCTCAGCGTGCCAATGAGGTTAAAGAGGGAGGCCCCACACTCTGTTAACTATTTAGATTCTGTAGTCACTATTGACAGCAGAATCTAAGGGGTTAAATGTCCATGGTCTGTGCCAACACTGATCGTGGCTGATGCAGCAAGTTGTCAGTCATAGTGTACAGGTGACAGCTACAGGATAGTCACCTGTCGGGGAATGCTAGTGTTTAATATTGCAGGTCAGTAAAAAGATGTCTATTGGTCACTAAGGGGTTAAAAAAAATAGCTGTCCCTAATGTACAGGGACTGGTCGGACTGAGGGGCAGAGGGGCACATGCCTCCCCAGGTCGGTCCCCAAGCAGCTGTTTAGGGTCACTTGGTTGCCTGCTGCTCTAGCAGCCGCGGGCTGGAGGTGTACTTTTAAAGGTAAGGGTGTGCCGGCCTGGTGTCATCATGTGGCGCCCCTGAGGGTTCAGTCGCCACAGAGGTACTGCACCTCACCCAGAGGTGTGGTGTCTCTCTTCTCTCAGGTAAGGAGGGAGTGCTGCCCGGAACCCCAAACACCTGCATCCAACACTACACTGCTCCAGGCCGGCTGGAGGGGCAAGACGCAATGTATGTTTTCTGCTGAGCCCTGACCCTGGCTGGAGTGGGGGGAACCCAAAGGTAGGGGGAACCAGTAGTGGGTGTGGGTGGAGGAAGTAGTTTAAGGGAGCACTTTGGTAGGAGTATAAAATAGGGAAGCCATCTTAGGGTGGCAGTTCAGCAGATGAGTAGTGAGGAGAGCAGTTCAGAAGAACAGCTCGGGACAGTTCAGAAGAACAGTCCGGGAGCAGAGTCTCATTAGGAGCTCTGCTCCACAAGTTGGGCCAAGTCTGGAGGCCCAGGAGGGGAGCAGGGAGAAGGCTCCGTTCTGTCAAAAGGGATCCTAGGGGGTACGGCGAGTGCAGGAAGGCACCCATATGCCCCGCACCTGTCAGAAGACAGGGGGATCGTAAGCCGTATTCTAATCCCCAGGAGGGTCAAGCAGGTCCGGGATCCGACGTACAGGAAGGACTTCAGAGCACCCGAGCGGGATTGAGAGTGGGCAGCGCAGGGCAGGAGGGAGAAAGACCCAGTGTGAAGTCGGTCTAGAGAGGAACACGAGAAAGTGGGGTTCTGTCAAGCATTCCTAAATCCCCTGAGGAAGAGCTGAACCCCTGCCTGGTGATTGCAGCGCGACGTGGGAGGCTGTAAGCTGACAGTGCACCTTGTGGAACTAAAGAACTGTGAGTAAAGACACGGATAACTGCACTGCACCGCCTCTGTCCAGTTATTTCGTCCGCGCCATCATTCCCTCCCTGCACTACAACGCCCAGCGCAACCACCACACCACCTTTCGCTGCCCTGGAGCTAGCTCTACCCATGGAGAGCCACACCATCCCTGCCGCCGTAACACCAGCTCCAGAGGACTGCTCCGCAGCGGCGGCTTCCTCTAGCCGCAATCCACGAGTGGCGTCACGAACACTTAAATCCCCTATAACTATTCCCCCTTTTTACTGACCGCCCTGAGTCACGGACCGGGCCAGCCACCGTGATATTCCCCCGGCAACCGGAGGCCCGGCTGTAGAGTACCCCACGGCCCTGGGGGCGCGTCATGTTTTGGCGTCACGAACAGGATGCATGACCAGCCCGTATCGGCGGGTTAAGTGTGCCTAGAAAACTGTTATGTTACTGAATGTGGTGCCCGCCCAGGAAGAACGGGCGCCATTATGTGCGTGATCAAGGACAACAGTATGGAACCTCCCATCGTGGGCCGGGTCCCGGAATGGCGCCAAATGCCAACCCTGCCCCTTGCAACAGTGACTGTCTACATAGATGTGTCCATCAAGGCAGGGAGGCCGTCACAGGGAGTGACCGACAGCAGATTGCCATGGGACCGCCCCTGAAAGAAGAGAGGAGGAGGAGAGAAGGAATGGAGACAGGGTGTGGTCTTAACCAGTCTAGACAGACCGCACCCGGCAGCCAGAATGGAAGGAAGCAAAGGTCCAGCCTCCGCCTCTGGCCTGCTGCAGCGTCAAGTGACCCCCCTCACCCTGGAGGGAGAAGTTGAGAAATTGTCCCCGGAGGACGTGGAGTTCCTCCAGAGTGAGGTCATAGTGCTGGGCCAACAAATGGAGCAAGCCCAGCAAGCAGCGGTCGCAAAGTGGAGGAGTGAGCCCCGGCGGAGCTCGCGGAGAACCAGGAGACCATATGGAGTACAGGAGCAGGTAGGAAAGATTCCCCTATCCCGGGCACTGCACACCCCGTATGCCGCCATGCCCTCGCTGGAGCAGCTACTTAGCCCGGAGCCTCCACCCCCGGGTGCTGACCCCGAGGATCCGCCATCTAGTGCCCTCCCGGAGCCTCCACTCCCGGGCGCTGAAGCCACAGGCCTGCTACTGGATACCCTCGCGGCGCCTCCATCTCCGGCACCCGAGTGGGTGTGCGGCGCGCCGGCCTTCGACTGGTCCACCCGGATGGAGGACCAGCAGCCGTACCTGCTACTCCCGACACCAGCGTCCCCGGTTGCCTATACCAACGGAGTAGAGTTTTTCTGGGACAACCAAGGGAGGGAGCTGATGGGGTTCCCGCGGGAGACCAGGCCGAAGCCCTGCAAAGGCAGGAGTTCTGCAGGCGGGAGCTCCGGCAGCTGGAGAGGGAGCAGCGCGAGCAGCAGGCGCGCTGTGAATGCCTGGCGGCCCGGAACAAGGCCGCAAAAGCACAGGTCCGTCAGGCAGAGTCGGCCCACCCCAGCCCCCGCGAGGAAGGCCTCGTGGTAAAGTTTAACCTGCAGGCTGGGTGGGGCTTTATCCGCAGTCCCGACTTTGAAAGGGACATATTCGTAAACCAGCGGGATGTGGAGCCCAAACTGGAGGAAGGCCATCCCGACCGGAATCTGTATCCGGGGGACCGCGTCACGTACACACGCCACCACGGGGAACGTGGGTGGTACGCCCTGCACGTGTACCGCATCATCGAGGACACGCCCCCGCAGGACATACCTTATGACCCGGCTGGGTCAGGGAAGAATCAGAAATATCCCAGGCGGGGTCCCCACTATTAGTCCAGCAAGTGGGGCTGATTGTGTACATAGTCACCAATAAGGGTGCAGTAGTTGAACGTTTGAAAATAATGTTTTTGAGTGTGAGTTTCTATCATTACCCGTCAGGGTATACAGGCTGGGGACTGTGAACAGCCGGATGTTGACTTTGTAAATAGTTCTGCACTTCTTAAAGTGCACCCTATTGGTTTTATATTCACAACCATGATCACAGAACAAAAACCAGTTTGGCGTGGCGGAAGAGGTGGTCCTGCACCAGGATCATCTATGCCCTGCAGCCACGCCCAGGGCCTACATTGAGGGTTTGCGGACGGGTCCCTCATGCTGCTACTTGTTGCACCAGTTTGTGAAGAAAAAAGGATGTCCGGTTACAGTATGAACTGTAACCTGTTATAAGAGACGTTTATGGAAAAGTGTTTTATGATGTTTGAAAAATGTAACCTGCAACGTTAAAGTGAAGTGCCTCCCATAAAGGGAAGAAATGTTTTATAATCTTATATGCGAATGCATTCTTAAAATTTGCAAGTCATGTATACGCTGTTTTACTCTGTTCCAGCCCGCGGACGTGCTGTGTTTTACCAGGGGGGAGTGTGGCGCCCCTGAGGGTTCAGTCGCCACAGAGGTACTGCACCTCACCCAGAGGTGTGGTGTCTCTCTTCTCTCAGGTATGGAGGGAGTGCCCGGATCCCCAAACACCTGCATCCAACACTACACTGCTCCAGGCCGGCTGGAGGGGCAAGACGCAATGTATGTTTTCTGCTGAGCCCTGACCCTGGCTGGAGTGGGGGGAACCCAAAGGTAGGGGGAACCAGTAGTGGGTGTGGGTGGAGGAGGTAGTTTAAGGGAGCACTTTGGTAGGAGTATAAAATAGGGAAGCCATCTTAGGGTGGCCGTTCAGCAGATGAGTAGTGAGGAGAGCAGTTCAGAAGAACAGCTCGGGACAGTTCAGAAGAACAGTCAGGGAGCAGAGTCTCATTAGGAGCTCTGCTCCACAAGTTGGGCCAAGTCTGGAGGCCCAGGAGGGTAGCAGGGAGAAGGCTCCGTTCTGTCAAAAGGGATCCTAGGGGGTACGGCGAGTGCAGGAAGGCACCCGTACGCCCCGCACATGTCAGAAGACAAGGGGATCGTAAGCCGCATTCTAATCCCCAGGAGGGTCAAGCAGGTCCGGGATCCGACGTACAGGAGGGACTTCAGAGCACCCGAGCGGGATTGAGAGTGTGTTACAACTCTCCTGTTAGTTTTTTTTTAGTTTGCTGGTTACATGACCATTTTGCCTATTTAATCCGGCTCCGCCCTCCTGGCTTTGCTGGACTTCATTTGTATTTACTACTGTTGAGCTAGCTTGTTGCTCTGTTGCCGTTCTCTGTTAGTTTTGCTAGGTCTTCTGACCCCTATGCCTTTTTGTTGTGTGTTTGTCTTTGACTGCTACTATTTCTGCTAGGAGGTGTCCAACTTTTCCCAGTCCCTAGATCTTGTAGGGATCCCTCCCTCACATCTATAGATCTGCGTTCAGACTAGCCGAGGACTTTAGCGGGTCTGATCGCAGGATCAGGTTCCCCGTTACATCGTAGGGATCTAGTTTAGTTCTATTGTAGGGACAGATCTCCTCTCTTTCCTTAGTCTCTGTAGCAGATCATAACAGAGTGGGCAGCGCAGGGCAGGAGGGAGAAAGACCCAGTGTGAAGTCGGTCTAGAGAGGAACACGAGAAAGTGGGGTTCTGTCAAGCATTCCTAAATCCCCTGAGGAAGAGCTGAACCCCTGCCTGGTGAAAGCAGCGCGACGTGGGAGGCTGTAAGCTGACAGTGCACTCTGTGGAACTAAAGAACTGTGAGTAAAGACACGGATGACTGCACTGCACCGCCTCTGTCCAGTTATTTCGTCCGCGCCATCATTCCCTCCCTGCACTACAACGCCCAGCGCAACCACCACACCACCTTTCGCTGCCCTGAAGCTAGCTCTACCCGTGGAGAGCCACACCATCCCTGCTGCCGTAACACCAGCTCCAGAGGACTGCTCCGCAGCAGCGGCTTCCTCTAGCCGCAATCCACGGGTGGCGTCACGAACACTTGAATCCCCTATAACTATTCCCCCTTTTTACTGACCGCCCTGGGTCAGGGACCGGGCCAGCCACCGTGATATTCCCCCGGCAACCGGAGGCTGGATAAGCTCTCTTTCCTGCCGTTGATCCACCCTGCTGCCAACACAAGGCCTACAATCCCTGCACATCCTGAGGAATTCCACTATGTATGGTGAGCTGGATGAACTTTTTCATTTTTATATACTGAGTAGTGATGAGCGAGTGTATTCGTTACTATTCGCACAGATAGTACGGTATTCGGGTTACTCATTATATTGCGAGTATTTGTGCACTCGTCTTGCTATATTCGAATGTCCCGCCATGAGTTTTGGCACCTTCTTTGCAGCCACTAAACATGCTGGGCTTCTTAACCAATCACAGTAATGCCGCAGACATCTTGGTTGTGGCATTACTGGGATTGGCTGGCGCCCAGCATCATAGGGTCTATTTAAGCCCTACCATCGCCATTTTGTGCACGTTGCGTCTGGAGCCTGCGCTCTAGAAGCATAGGGAGAGATCGCTGAGCTGCTAGGTACAGTGTTTAGGCCTCTTGATAAAACAAAAGCCCTCTTAAGGGCTACCTACAGTGTGTACTAGTTCAGTGTAGAGTAGGGAGAGATACTCAAGCAGGGACAATTTAAAGGAGCCGCTCACTAGCTCCATAATACCACCAAAAAATAGCTCTTTTCAGAGCTGAAAACTCACAACAAAGTCAGTGTACAGGGAGGGAGAAATTGTGTATTAGGTAAGGAGAGGTTAAAGTGTTCTTCCAGTGTCCATCTTAAAACAGCTCGTCAGAGGCAAAGCAATATTTTTCCAGCACACAGAGTAGTAGCATTTTGTGCTGCCTTTTTTTTTTAAAAGCACCAGTCTATTTTCCCCACTGTTTTAGGGGTCAAAGCCTGGCTTCTGCTGTCCACATTAGCCCAATTAAAAAGGTGTTTAGTGCCCAACGCAAAACAGTAGTCCAACATTTCCTACTGCCTGCTACCAAGCACGCACCAGGCCATTTTCCTTGCTGTTTTTGTGGTCACAGCCTGCCTTCTGCTGTCCATATTAGTCCACTTAAAAAGGCGTTTAGTGCCCTACGCAAAGCAGTAGTCCAAACATTTCCTACTGCCTGCTACCAAGCACGCACCAGGCCATTTTACCCACTATTTTGGAAGCCACCATCCCAAGGGCCACCAATCACAAATAGTAGTTAGGCTAGAGTAGGAATACTGTCCTGATTTGTCCACTGCACAATGTGCATAGGGATTGTAAAAATTAGCCCTATGGGCTGAGTCATGGTTGATGAAGGAAAGAAATGGGTTTTTATGGGAAGCGGGGTGAGATAAATAGCAGTAGCATGAATCTGCATTTTTGGTGAATTTAGGTTGGCTTGCTGTTATCTGGAGGGATTACAAACTGTGGAGATATCCAGTCCTTGTTGAATTTAATAAGAGCAAGTCTTTCCGCATTTTCCGTGCAGATGCGTGTGCGCCTATCAGTGATGATTGCCCCGGCGGAACTGAAAACACGCTCAGGCACCGCACTAGCCGCCGGGCAGGCCAGCATCTCCAAGGCATATAAGGAGAGGTCGGGCAAAGTGTTCAGCTTAGACACCCAATAATTAAAGGGAACTGAAGCGTCAGAAAGGACGCACGTATGGTCACTTAAGTACCCCTTGACCATGTTCTGCAACTTATCCCTCCTTGGCATTGTTACAGGCACAGATAGCCCTTGCTGTTGTGCTGGTTTATTGAAAATTGCCCAATTTGTGCACATCTTCCCCCCACCTCTGTTGGAGCTGGTGTTTGTGTCTCTCCCCATTATAACTTGGTGTTGAAAAGAGGCGGTATCACTACCACCAGCATTGTCTGAGGGTGATGTTTTCAGCAACTGATCTACAAAGGCCCTCTTGAATGATTCCATTGTAAAACTCTTTGGTGACTCCAAAAGGAGAGAAGGAAATTTCTCCTAGGTCGCTCTTGTCACCTGCACCTTAAAAACATCTCCAGAATCCAACCTTTTCTCACCTTTGAAACTGCTAAAACTCTTAGGCTGCGTGCCCACGTTGCGTATTACAAGCGTATATGCTGCGGAATTTCCGCAGCATAAACGCTTGTAAAACGCATGTATATCCGCACCCCATGGTCCCCAATCGCATTCCGCAATGTCAATGCCCATGCTGCGGATTTTTCCGCAGCGTATATGCTGCGGTCAAACATCCGCAGCATGTTCATTAATTTTGTGCTTCCGCATGCGGATGGTACCCAAGTCTGGAGGAGAGGAGACTCTCATCCAGACCTGGGTACCAAAGAACCTGTAAAAAAAAGAATAAAATAAAGTTTATACTTATCTTCTGATGTCTTCCCGGTGGTTTCCCGCCGTCGCGAGGTGTGTGAAGGACCTGCCACGTCATTGAGTCATGTGACCCATCACATGACTCAATGACGTCACCGAGCCGCTCAAAACTCCGGACAGGGCACAGAATGCATCGGTAGGTGAGTATAAACTTTATTTTTTTATTTTTTACCATTCTGATTCTTTTTTTTAAACTATTACTTGGTCACACTATATAAATCCATGCCGGTTGCATGGATTTATATAGTGTGAACAAGTTGTCAAGCACTTTTCCAAGTGATGCTTGAATCACTTGGAGAAGTGCTTGATAACCCGCATGCGGAAATGCATGCAAAGACGCTGCAAAGATGCCTCACATACGCTTCTACCTGGCGGGAAAACCGCATGTAAAATCCGCATGCGATTTTCCCGCCAGGGAGAAGCGTAAAAAATATGCTTCATTTCCGCAACGTGGGCACATAGCCTTACTGTCGCTCTTATTCACTGTCATCTGGACTACTGCAACTCTATTCTGATCAGACTCCCTTTTACCAACAGAAGTTTGGCCTGATATTCTTGGCGTGGGTAGGATGTGTGATATTCCAGTTTGTGCCTTTGTCCCACCCTCCACCAGGTTCACCCAGTGTGCCGTGACAGAAATGTATTGTGTATGTGTCTGTTCTTAGGTGGACCTTCCCGGTTACGGCGTTGTTGAGAGCACGGTTCAGATTGTTTGCTTGTGTAACGCAGGGACAGCACACCGGGCAAAATAGTGGTGGCTGGGAACACTGTATCGTGGGGCAGCCACAGCCAAGAGATCACGGAAAGACTGTGTTCCCACAAACCTAAACGGCAACATCTCCATAGCTAGCAATTTGGCAATCTGCGAGTTTAGTATTTGTGCCTGTGGGTGCTGGGTGGCTGGGTATTTACGCTTTCTTTCCAAGGTCTCAGGTACGGACAATTGGACGCTTCGCTGGGACAAGGAAGTGGATGTGGTTAATGTGTGTTGTGTGTGAGCAACCGCAGCTTGTGGGCAGGAGGTATGAGCGCCTGCTTCCTGAACAGCAGATTTTGAAGGACATAGCCCAGGTGACACGGCATTGGTTTAAGCCGCAAATGCAGATTTGGTACCCTGGTGTTCCGCCCACCTACTGGGGTGCTTGGATGCCATGTGGTTTCGCATACTGGTGGTGCTCAGGTTGCCTTTGCCTTGGCCACTGCTCAACTTGGTATGGACGATGCTGCAGACTACAATGTTTTTCTCTGAAGGACTTTCAGAAAAAAAATTTCACACAGCAGCTGAACGACCCCTTGCCCTGACTTGGAGCACAGCGGGGGTGCTCTTGGGAACAGTTAACCCAGTTCTCACTCTGGACAAACCACGACCCCTTGGTGCCTGTGTTGGTGCTACATATCCATCTTCCCCTGTGTTGCTGTCATGGCTATGTGTGCCAACGGTCCAGGTTGGATCAGTGGACTCATCATCGACCACCTCGTCTTCCATCTCATCCTCCTTCCAAGTTGACATTGTAGGCTGACCTGATGGCAACTTTGTCTCATCATCATCAGCCTCCACCTCTGGAGACAGTAAATGACGTGGCTTTCTTCTGGCCGTAGGTCCTTAAATCCTTGAGCATCAACGCACGCCACCTCCTCTTGTCCCTCTTCAATGCTGCACGGTGATAGGCCAGAGCCAACCAAAGGATACGTACCAAACAGATCCTTGGAGTGGCCAAGCTTGGGGTCATATGTCTCCTGTGACTGATAATGGCGGGAGGAAGGAGAACCAGCTTCAGGATTGGATGGGCCAGCCTTCTGTGTATCCACAGTAGACTGTGTGGTCGTGGAAGATTTGTTGCTGCTTGACAAATGCGTAGAGGCCTTGTCTGTTATCCAAGACAGAATCTGCTCTCGCTCTTCTGGCTTCTGCACACGTTTACGTTCCAGACCGGGAAATTTTTCCAGGAACATAGTGGATGCATCAGCTTCTTCTGACCTGACACAGACTGAGTGCCTTCTCACACACCACTGACAACACCATTGGAGGCCCTTGTTTCAGGTTGTGCCACATTGTGACTGAGATAGGGGATACATATTCAATAGAAATGTACTGTCAGTCACCCTATTTGGCAAAAAAACATGCCTGGCTTGTGCCACATTGTGACTGAGGTAGGGGATACATATTCAATCGAAATTTAAACTGACTGTTGATGACTGACTGATGGCCCTCTGAAAACTTGAATTGAGGGCCACAACTACTACAGTACTCCATCGTAGATAATGTTTGTCAAGGGAGGCCCTTGTCATGGAATCTTCCTGCACTTATGACACAGCCCCCAGGAGTAATTTTTGGAAATATGATGCACATTCTGCAGTGGACCAAGTAGTACAGTATCAAGAAGTCTTCTCTTGCTATATAATCTGGGGAACATTGACAATCAAAATTTCTGAGCCATTTGGAGAAGCTTCTCCAACCCATCCTGGAGCGGGGGCACTATATATCCTTTGTCCATTGACTTGCACAAGTGATATATTTGAGCTCATCATCCAGTTGACTAGTGCAGCTTTATTTTTCCGGTTCAACCATACCTGAGGATCGCAGGCCGCGCTCACTGCTACCTTCTAGTACGCCATGTCTCTTGGCCTTTTTCTCTGTAGTCTCTGCCCTTAAATGAGTTAAATAATAGAGTGAGGGCCCTACAATATTAATAAGTGAGGGCACTGTCAAATGTACACAATAGGGACCTCCAAAATTTCTAGAGGAGGGCACTTCAAAATGTATGTTACAGGGTCACATGAGGGCTCTCACAAAACTCAGCTTTCCTGCCTACTGCAGGCCCTCTGAACATTTTAATTTAGGGCCGCAGTATCACATGGTGGTGGAGGAGGGTCAAGCCCAACACTAAAATGGGCACATTGTAAACTGCTATGGAATATGTATTCCACTATCTGAGTGTCAATGATGGAGGGACCGCCCAAATGTCTAAGTAACAGCTGTCCCTCCAAAACACAAGTTACAGAACCACCTTAGGCCTCTCAGGTGAAAGATCAACATACCTACTGGTGCATTCTAGCTGTGCTTGTAAAGTGCTGGAGAATAGCGAACTAAAAATCATGTATGACTGAGGGACCTACAAAATGTATAAGTCAGGGCCCTCCCAATTGTAAAAGGCAAAAAAAAGCCACAACAGTATGTGTGAACAAAGGCTAAATGGGATATTTTTTGGGTTTCTCTGGTTTATTTAGCCTTATATACAAATGATTATGCAGGAAAAACTGTTTCTTAACCTTTTTGGCCTGTTAAATGTAATTTAGGTTAGGTTTGGTAGTTGTT
Organism: Phyllobates terribilis; assembly: GCF_046119375.1. Taxonomy (NCBI): domain Eukaryota; kingdom Metazoa; phylum Chordata; class Amphibia; order Anura; family Dendrobatidae; genus Phyllobates; species Phyllobates terribilis. Next base: position 157,028,545 of record NW_027362762.1, on the reverse strand, counting down.
CTTGTGTGTCTGTAAAAGTGGCGTAATACTGCAACAAACTTATTCCCAGAAACCATATGTGAGTCAGAAATGCATGCAGGCATATTCTCCAGGCTCTTCCCATTCTGTTTCATCACTTTCCCATCCATTTCAGCCTTTTCCTCAGGCCCCCAGACCACTTTATAGGGTCCAGCAGAAAATTACTCTCATTTCCCATTAGCTTACATTGTACTCACTATTCGGAACGAATACACAATTAGTACAAAGTACTCGTTACAAATATTGCGATTACGAATATTACGGTACTCGCTCATTACTAATACTGAGTCCTTACACTGTATCGTCACCATACTGAGCCTTTACACCATGCATTTTGTTCCTTACACTATCCCCTCACTCTGTAAGGCACCCTAACCTTCAGGCTATAGTAATAGCCCCCCTAAACCCCAGTCTACAGTAATAGCCCCCTTTTTAAAATGAAAAAAAGTAAATTTTGAGCATTGTTTATAATGGACTCTGTATACCGTGTGGGACTTGCTTCATCTGCTGGCTTGCAGAAACATAAAGGAATTTTTTAAAGAAAAAAGCAGGTACATCCACTTATAAAAATCATATATCTTAAGTTTTATTCTGTTCCTATATCTAAGCAGTTAGATATAGATGCAGTAAGCTCAGTTCAGTTTCCATATTTATGTAGTAAGCTCAGTTTTGTTCCTGCATTTCTGCAGTAATCTCAGTTTTGTTCCCGTATTTATGCAGTAATCTCAGTTTTGATCCCGTATTTATGTAGTAAGCTCCGTTCTGTTACCTTATCTATGTAATAAGCTCAATTCGGTTCTCGTATCTTACCACAAACCTGGTTCTGATCTCGTGTCTATGTAGTAAGCATGAAGTATGCTCAGTTCTATTTGCGTATCTATAATCTATGTAAGCTTGATTTTGTTCCCGTATCTATACAGTAAGCTTGATTGTGTTCCTATATCTATGCAGTAAGCTTAAATCTGTACCTATGAGGTAAGCTTGGTTCTGTTCCTGTACTTATCTAGTAAGTTCGGTTCTGTTCCTGTATCTACTGTATGTACTAAACTTAGTTCTGTTCCCATATTTATGTAGTAAGCTAGGTTTTTTATGTATTTATGTAGCAAGCTCAAATTGTACCTATGAAGTAAGCTTGTTTCTGTTCCTGTACTTATCTAGTATGCTCAGTTCTGTTTATATATCTATTTAGTGAGCTTGATTTTGTTCCTGTATCTATGCAGTTAGCTCAATTCTGTTCCTGTATGTATGCAGTAAGCTCAATTCTGTTCCTGTATCTATGCCGTAAGCTTGGCTCTACTTACAGTTAGGTCCATATATATTTGGACAGAGACAACATTTTTCTAATTTTGGTTCTAGACATTACCACAATGAATTTTAAACAAAACAATTCAGATGCAGTTGAAGTTCAGACTTTCAGCTTTCATTTGAGGGTATCCACATTAAAATTGGATGAAGGGTTTAGGAGTTTCAGCTCCTTAACATGTGCCACCTTGTTTTATCAGAAATTTATGGTATATCATATGAATATCTCAAAATGGTCTCTTGTGATACACCTTTTAAGGCATTCATAATGATTGTTATCAGGAAGACAGAGTCAAACTCTTACCCTTAAAAAAGTAGCAATTTCCTACTACTTCATAGGTTTTTTGCAGGATCAGCAGGAATCATTGATTTTTTGATGTGATCAGTTGACCCAAAGTATCATTGAACTAAATACCAAAGTTCCATTGACTCATGATTCTTGAATGATGCTGAATCTAAAGGAAAAGTATCATTAAAAAGTATAATTTTTTTCATAAATCAAAAGAATAAGCAAAGCAAAGAAACTTTTACATTTTTCCTGTTATTGAAAACTGCCTCTTTCACCTCTTATCAGTCACTTTTCTCCCCCTTTCCCCTGCACTAATCATGTACGCCCAAAAACTGCTCAAATCTGTGGTCACTGAGGGATCAGATTACACCAGCTGCCTATAAAAGTCTATAGAGAGGAAAGCTGATGGGAGACCGAGGCAAAAAGGCATATAGGCTGCAGTTTTTAGTGACTACAAGTCTGCATAGGGGTAATCTGCTAAAAAGGCAGGATGCAAGCCATATAATGGCCTGATATAATATTATTACACACTAGTAAGGGTGATTTTACATTGCGCTTATCCTCACGTTCATGGGTCCCGTCAGGGCTTGTGTCTGAACCCCCTGCAAAACAGGATTCGGACGTATACACCAATGGGGCCGTAGACTATAATGGTGCCGGCAGTGCGAACGTGAACTCTGCCATGCATCATTTTCAGGCTTATACGCCTACTGGAAGCGGACACTCAGATGTAGTACACTGTGTCTGGGTGTCCGCCTATACTTAAAGCAAATGTTATGTGTCAAAGATTCCAGTAAAAGATGCTAGCTGATCTGAAGCCTAGGAACTGGGCCATTATTCATGCTGTGGCCCCAGTAATAGGCAATGATTACAATAGATAAATGTTGTAGCCCTAGACACTTGAGTTTCCTTGGACTGACAGAACAGAAAACTCCACATCTTTAAATATTTATTGCCGCTTATCTTGTTATAAGAGCAAGATCTGAAATGGGAAATATCATAGCTTCAATATATGCTTGGATCTACAGTATGTGCTAAGAATCCTTGTCTTTAGAGGCCTGAATATCAGGTCAAGAAATGTGAAGTCAAAAGACGTATTTGCTCTTCAGCTGCAGAAAATGTAGTAGGTCATTGCTCTTCTTTGATATATCTGACGCGCCCCTGGGCCTACTTGGTGTAGCGTTGCGCACGCGGGGACTACCCGGAGCCGGGCCTGTTGGGGGTAGTAGTCTCGTGGCGGTGACCCGGTCCGTGCCCAGGGAGTCAAACTGTGTGGCTGAGTATTAGCAGTAGATGTTGGACGACTACGCCACCCGTTGAATGCAGCTATGGAGCTGCCGCTGCAGGGCAGACCGCTGAGGCCGGTGGAAGGATGGTGCAGCGTGGATGGTATAACCCCCAACGGGAGGGGTATGGCCTCAGGGCAGCCGACGTGGATGATGGGGGTAGTAGGAACCACTCAGAGACGATGCGGTGTAGTTCAGGGTCTTTACTGGTGACAAAGATAGACCCTCCCGGAGTACTGGCTAGCGGTCGGGGCCTGGTCAGTCCTTGAGCAGATGGGATCCCCCTTGGCCAGGTGGAGTTGTAGGCCTCCCCAACTAATTGTACTCTTCTGGCTTCCTTGCTAGAGGCGGGTAAAGGTAGCCCACGTCCCTGAGTGTACCGTGTGTTGCTCACCCATATGGCCGGTGACTCGGGGCCTTCTAGTGGCTTCCGCTCCACGACGGCGGTGCTGGTCCCACGCGTGTGACCGTGCCTTCGGGTTTCTTGGCCAGGGGACCTAAAATCCCCTGCCGGGCGGTTTCTGCTGCTGGGTCTGGGTTAATCCCCACAGCCTCGGACTCCGGGTCCTTTGGTAACTCTTCAATCAGGGCGAGCTCTTCAGCTGCCAGCCCCTGATTCCTTTTAGCACGACTTCCCCAGAGCTCCTGATCTCTCTTTCCTATGCTGCTTCTCCTCTTCTCTCTCTACTCTTTTTCTTCTTCCTAACCCTGCCTCAGCCCCAGCTTTATATAGGGGAAGTTCTTCCCCTCCCAGGACTGGGCAGGAGGTGTGGCATGCATAGGATGTCTGACCAAGAAACCTCCCACCTGCTCTCAGACATAATATTGCTATTACTGTGGAAACCAGACCCCTGGGGTGCCACATTCCCCCCTAGTGAATTTTAGTACTCCGGGACTAAACATATTTTTGTAACATAACAAATTACAAACAGAAACAACGCAATAAAGAAAAACACATTAAGATGGTCACGGCATGTCCGCAACCGGGTGCAGTTTTTCAAGAAAACAAGGGTGTCCATTTCACCAAAAACAGGGAGACGTAACCAGGTAGGGGTCTGTCCTGCCCCGAGTCCTTAACAGTCTTTAGTCCATCCTGGGTTACGCTCCAACTATATGCACAAAGGATTCCCGGTAAATCCACCAAAGACTCCTACAGATAACTAGAAACACATAATCATACACAAGCAGCAATGAACAGGTAAACATTAATAAAATAGCTTGAACATTTAGATCCTCCACCGTATGGGCAGCTGGCCTCTAGTGACCCTAGTGGACCTACGGAGCTGGGTGATTGGTCCTGAGCTACAGGGTATAGGAGCTGTCAAGGGTAAACTGGGCAGCCGTCTACGGACTCTTTGGCTCACTAGGGGTATGGCAGGCTCACTATAAGCAGAGGGTTGATTTTCCTGGTCTGCTTGTGTAGGGCCTTCTGCCTCCTGGACCGGCTGTTCTTCCAGTTCTACCTGTGTCTCCGTAGGCACTTGGGATGCTGGTTGGAGGAACGTGAGGACGGGTACCACAACAGCACCATTGACTTGAGTCCAAGACCGAGGGAAGTCTCCGAGCACAGTACTAACCATATCTTCCCTTTCCTCTACGGGTCGAGGGTCTTCTTGTTCCTCTTCAGGGTTCCGTAGCTGTTCGGGACACTTCTTTAGGTGATCCCGGGATACAATGGCTGTGGTTTCCCCTCCGTCTTTACTGATTGTACAGATCTTTGGGTTGTCGTGGCTTGAGGGCAGTACGGTGTACGGGTCCTTCTCCCATTGGTCGTCCAACTTTTCCTCTTCAAGACCTGCTCTCCGGGCACCAGGGGAACAGCGGGAGCATACTGGTTGTAAGTTTTCTCTTGTCTTTCCCTAGCTTGACAGAGACTACGCTCCACGCTCTCCTGTACTTTTCGGTATTGCTGCTGCCTCTCTGTGTCCCAGTTGGCTTCTGGTGAAGTGTCCTCGGGTGTCAGGACTCCCATCTCCAGATCAACAGGAAGCTTACCAGGTCTTGCCCTCATTAGGTAAGCCGGGGTACAGTTGGTGGAACCTACAGGGATGTGGTTGTATAGGTCCACCAGGTCGGGCAGCTTCTCAGGCCACAGACTGCGTTCCTCCAGGGGCAATGTTTTCAGGAGATCTATCACCACCTGGTTCATTTTCTCACAAAGTCCATTAGTTTGCGGGTGATAGGGTGTTGTTCTTATCTTCCGGCATCCATACAGGGTGCAGAACTCCTGGAAAACCTCCACTTCAAAGGCAGGCCCCTGGTCCGTCAGCACCTGCTCCGGGTATCCATGCGGACGGCAGAAGTGCTGCTGGAAGGCTCTAGCTGCTGTGTGAGCCGTTAAGTCCTTGACGGGGACGACAACCAAGAACCGGGAGTAGTGATCCACGATGGTTAACGCGTAGACGTAGCCACTTCTGCTTGGGGTCAGTTTTACATGATCCAAGGCTACCAGTTCCAATGGCTGTCTGGTGATGATGGACCGCAGGGGAGTCTTTTGGCTGGCACGGTCCCTCCTTCTTAAGTTGCATGGGCCACAGTCTCTGCACCACCTCTCGATGGTTCCTCTCATGCCTACCCAATGGAACCGCCCGCGCAGCAGGAACTCCAGCTTCTTCCATCCGAAATGCCCAGCTCCGTCGTGGTATGCCTCCATCACCATAGCTGCGTCTCTTCTTGGCACCACTACTTGCCAGATTAGTTCATGCGTCCGGGAGTTAACCATTCTGCGGCACAACTTTCCCTTGTAAAGGAACAGTCGACTCTTCTCAGCCCACAGTTGCTTGGCTTCCTCCGGAGCGTCTGGGTCAAGGCGTGCATCTGGCCGAGTCAGCATCTCCTTTACCAGACGGACGGCAGGGTCACTGTCTTGCGTCTCCACCCAGTTGTAATGAGGTAAGGGGTTCAACGTAGCGGTTTGCTTACTTCTTACACGGTGGGAATACTGGATAGTCCCATGACGGTGGAACGCGGGGAGCTCAACTTCTTCCAATCCCTCTGAATCTTCCCCTACGTCCGGTAGGTTTGGCATCCTGGACAGGGCGTCCGCGTTGGTATTGGAGCGTCCTGCCCGGTATTTGATTGTAAACTCATAGTTGGACAAGCGGGCCATCCACCTCTGCTCTAGGGCACCGAGTCTTGCAGTGTCCAGGTGTGTCAACGGGTTGTTATCCGTGTACACGGTGAACCGGGAAGAAGCGAGGTAGTGCTTAAAGCGTTCGGTGACTGCCCACACCACTGCCAGGAACTCTAGCTTAAATGAGCTGTAATTCTCAGGGTTTCTTTCGGTGGGTCACAGTTTTCGGCTGGCGTAAGCAATTACCCGTTCTTTCCCCTGCTGGATCTGGGACAGTACGGCTCCTAGCCCGATGTTACTGGCGTCGGTGTAGAGGATAAAGGGTTGGCTATAATCAGGGTACGCCAGGATTTCATCCCCCGTGAGGGCCATCTTCAGCTGGCGGAAGGACTCTTCTTCCAGCTTCTCCCATCTGAAGGGCGGCTTCTGGTTCTTGGCCTTCCTGGACTGGCCTATCAGGAGGTCCTGCATAGGAGCTGCCTTTTTGGTGAAACCGGGTATGAACCTTCGGTAGTAGCCTACCAACCCGAGGAACTGCCTCACTTCCTTTACGCTGGAGGGGCTTGGCCATTCCTTAATTGCGGTGATCTTATCAGGGTCGGGAGCCACTCCGTCAGCACTCACCACGTGTCCCAGGTACTGCACCTTTGGCTTCAGGAGGTGACACTTGGAGGGTTTCACCTTTAGGCCGTAACTTGCCAGAGCTTCGAACACTTCCGCCAGGTGTTTCAGGTGGTCCTCGTAGGTCTTGGAATAGACGATGACATCGTCCAGGTATAACAGGACCGTCTCAAAGTTTCGGTGTCCCAGACAGCATTCCATCAATCGCTGGAAGGTTCCTGGTGCGTTGCAGAGTCCGAACGGCATGCAGGTAAACTCGCTAAGTCCCATCGGGGTGGTGAATGCGGTCTTCTCCCGGTCCGCCTCTGCTACAGGAACCTGCCAGTACCCGCTAGTGAGATCCAAAGTGGAGAAGAAGTTAGCAGATTTTAAAGCGGCCAAAGACTCCTCTATCCTTGGTAAGGGGTACGCATCTTTGTGTGTGATACGGTTAATTTTCCGGTAATCTACACACATTCTCATGGTGTTGTCTTTCTTTTTAACCAAGACTAGTGGAGCTGCCCAGGGGCTACAGCTATCCCTGATTACTCCAGCCTCCTTCATGTCTCTAAGCATCCCCTTGGCGTGTTGGTAGTGTGCAGGGGGTACGGGTCGGTATCTCTCCTTTATGGGAGGATGGTCTCCCGTGGGGATGTGGTGTTCTACCCCCTTTACTCGCCCGAAGTCTAACGGGTGTTTACTAAACACTCTCTCGTACTCTTGAACCACCCGATAAACTCCCTGTTTCTGGTGTGAGGGAGTGGAGTCAGTACCCAGATGTAGTTGCTGACACCAGTCCTCCATTGGTTTCTTAGAGCCGTTACCTTCCTCTGGTTGAGATGGAGGCAAGGGTTCCACGGCCTGTACAGAATTCTGATTGATGGTATATAATTTGGCTAGCGTAGCATACCGGGGCAGGTACACTTCCCTTTTCCCGATGTTTATTATGCGAACGGGCACCCTCCCATGGCGTACATCAACCACCCCCCGTGCTGTCAAAATGGTGGGCCTACTGTCTGAGTAGACGGGTTCTACCATTGCTTGGTAGTCTCTACCTCTCAGACCAATAGCTGCCCGGCACCAAATCATCATTTCACTTTTCGGGGGCATGGCAATAGGGAAAGGGTCACACATTCTTACGCTACCAATCTCACCACCGGAGAGTTCCACCTGTTGCCGTCGCATCAGTGCCCGGATCTCTTTCTGGAGCACTCGCTGCTGGCCGGAGCTGGCGTTCTTGGCAACCTGCTGTAAAATGAAAATCACCTCTGCAAGACAATTTTCAATCACATTAGTTCCTAGAGTTATCTTTGGGTGACTCTCGCGCTTGTCAATGTCTACAATGATCAGTCCCTGTGCTGCCAGTTCGACTCTACCGATTTTAATGGTCATTTCTTTAAATCCGATCTGTGGCACGGGCTGACCATTACTGGCGATGATACTCAAGTCGTCTTCTGGATAGCGGGTTATATCCGAGTCATTCCAGTACTGCTTGAAGAGCACGTACGGGATGGTGGTGACCTGTGACCCGGTGTCCAGTAGGGCACTCATAGGAATGCCATCCAGTACCACAGGCAAGACTGGACGTGATCTTTTTCCTGGGGGTTGGCCCTCTACCCCAGGTTGTGCCAGTTTAAAGGACAGTACCTTGCCATATGTCCGGGTTGATTGCAGCGGCGGCAGATGGGTTGTCCGTCCTCGTTGTATCGGTCGCTGGGTCTTCCTCTGGCCGGTGGGGTCCTCCTTGGTCGACGCCACGGGATGTCCTCCGGTCCGGATGCCAGCTGGATCTTCCCTGAAGTGGAAACCTGTAAAGACTGCACAGTTCGGGTTAGCGCAGCAACGCTTTTAGCTAGCTCTTGGACCTGATGGTGCAGGTCCGGAGCCGGGTCATTGTTCAAAGCCTGCGCATCAGCCCCCACAGGCCCTGCCGACAAGGGCGCCGCCTCCTGGTGGTAAGTGATAGCTGGGCGCCTGTGGGTCACAACGCCACCCGGTGTCGGTTCTCGGAGCACCCGGATGGCTCTGTCCTTGAACTGTGCAAAGTCCAGATGAGGATCCTGTAAGGCTATGGCCCGCAACTGGGTTCGGTGGACATTGCAATATAGTCCCTCTATAAATTGCTCGGTCAACAGCCTGTCCTCGTTTCCCACGCTGTCAGGGTCGGTCTGCTTAATGGCTCTCAGGGCCTCTTGTAGGTTTAGTGCATAGTCCCTTATACTCTCATGTGCTCGCTGCTTGCACCCATAGAATCTAAGCTTAATCTCGGCTGAGGTGCGGGTATCAAAGGTGTCCCTCAGCCGGGTTAGTATCCCTGCGACAGTCCTCCTCCCAGGTGGCCAGGACTTTACCTCCCTTTGGGCTGCCCCGGTTAGTTGGGCCACCAGGATGCTCACTTTTTGCTCTTCTGTGAGGGGGTACACCTGGAAGAGGCTATCCAGCTTTTCTTTAAAGTCATTCAGGGCATGTGACTCCCCTGAGTACTGGGGTAGCCAGGCTGCTCCCAGGATATAGGGCATGGTGAAAGGCATGACTGCAGCAGCGGTGGCGCTGGCGGGGGTTGAGGCAGTGAAGCTCTCCTCCGTATCCGACATCTTTCTCCCCCCCTAGTGGACCGTGGCCTACCTTGCGATGATCCTCTTCCGTAGGCCGCGGCTCCGCAGTGGATCGTCAGGGTTGAGGACCTTCCGTCGCGCTCCTGTGACGTCGGCGTCTGCTGGGCTCCTTCCAGGACCTTACGCAACGTCCGGACGTGAGGCGGGGCTTCAGTTCTCGCGCGCTTTCGGAGTCCACGCCCCTCTTCTTCCCGCGCGGCGTCTTCAAGATGGCGTCCAACGGCGGGAAAACTCCACGGAAGGCGGGAAGGCAGAAGATGGCGCCGGATGGCGGGAAAACTTCGCGGATGGCGGGAAGAAGGTAGAAGATGGCGCCGGATGGCGGGAAACCTCCACGGATGGCGGGAATCTTCACCACTGGTAAGTTTGAACAGTCTTTTTCAGGCACGCAGTACCCGGTGGTTGCGGGCACGAGATCCTGCCGACTACGCCAAAGTTGAGGCGCCCCTGGGCCTACTTGGTGTAGCGTTGCGCACGCGGGGACTAGCCAGAGCCGGGCCTGTTGGGGGTAGTAGTCTCGTGGCGGTGACCCGGTCCGTGCCCAGGGAGTCAAACTGTGTGGCTGAGTATTAGCAGTAGATGTTGGACGACTACGCCACCCGTTGAATGCAGCTATGGAGCTGCCGCTGCAGGGCAGACCGCTGAGGCCGGTGGAAGGATGGTGCAGCGTGGATGGTATAACCCCCAACGGGAGGGGTATGGCCTCAGGGCAGCCGACGTGGATGATGGGGGTAGTAGGAACCACTCAGAGACGATGCGGTGTAGTTCAGGGTCTTTACTGGTGACAAAGATAGACCCTCCCGGAGTACTGGCTAGCGGTCGGGGCCTGGTCAGTCCTTGAGCAGATGGGATCCCCCTTGGCCAGGCGGAGTTGTAGGCCTCCCCAACTAATTGTACTCTTCTGGCTTCCTTGCTAGAGGCGGGTAAAGGTAGCCCACGTCCCTGAGTGTACCGTGTGTTGCTCACCCATATGGCCGGTGACTCGGGGCCTTCTAGTGGCTTCCGCTCCACGACGGCGGTGCTGGTCCCACGCGTGTGACCGTGCCTTCGGGTTTCTTGGCCAGGGGACCTAAAATCCCCTGCCGGGCGGTTTCTGCTGCTGGGTCTGGGTTAATCCCCACAGCCTCGGACTCCGGGTCCTTTGGTAACTCTTCAATCAGGGCGAGCTCTTCAGCTGCCAGCCCCTGATTCCTTTTAGCACGACTTCCCCAGAGCTCCTGATCTCTCTTTCCTATGCTGCTTCTCCTCTTCTCTCTCTACTCTTTTTCTTCTTCCTAACCCTGCCTCAGCCCCAGCTTTATATAGGGGAAGTTCTTCCCCTCCCAGGACTGGGCAGGAGGTGTGGCATGCATAGGATGTCTGACCAAGAAACCTCCCACCTGCTCTCAGACATAATATTGCTATTACTGTGGAAACCAGACGCCTGGGGTGCCACATATCCATTGTAGGAGCAAATGATCTACGCTTAGGCTAAGTGCCCACGATGCAGAAATGCTGCATATTTTTTCCGCCTTTCCCTGGCAGGAAAAACGCATGAGGATTTTACATGTGTTTTTCCCGCCAGGTAGAAGCGTTTGTCAGGCGTTTTTGCATGTGGGTTATCAAGAGCTTTTCCAAGCAATTTTAGCATCACTTGGAAAAGTGCTTGACAACTTGGTCACACTATAAAAATCCATGCAACCGGCATGGATTTATATAGTGTGACCAAGTAATAATTAAAAAAAAGAATAAAAATGGTAAAAAATAAAAAATAAAGATTATACTTACCTTCCGATGGCCCTCGGTATTTTCTCCACTCTGTCTGGTCTGTTGTTTCGGTCGCGGTGGTGTGAAAGGACCTGCGATGACGTCATTGAGTCATGCGACAGGTCACGCGACCGCCGACGTCAGCGGTCCCGTGACCTGTTACATGACTAAATGACGTCATGGCAGGCCCTCACACCACTGCGACCGATACAACAGACCGGACGCATCGCTGAGGAGACCGGGGACCATCAGAAGGTAAGTATAATCTTTATTTTTTATTTTAAATTCTTTTTTTAACAGGTTGTATGGTACCCGAGTCTGGATGAGAGTCTCCTTTTCTCCAAACCCAAATCGCATAATATCCGTGTGTGCAAATGTGCTGACACGGATAATATGCAAGTCAATGAAGAAATTTCCGCAGCATGTGCACAACGCATGCGGATTATCATTGGGGACCATGGGGCATGTATTACCAAGAGTTTTTTAAGCGTTTTCGCTGCGGAAATTCCGCGGCAAAAATGCTTGAAAAACGCATAGTGAGCACACAGCCTTAGGCAGAAATTTATCAAGACTATAGGAAAAATTCATGGCAAACAGAATACATTTGAATCCTAAGCTGTTAGAGATTTGGAAACGACAGGTTGTGGTGTGTAAGTCCATACTTTTTCTTTGCACCCTCCTGCCATGTATTTCACCCCAATTTCACTCCAATGTCAGTTATCTTTGCATGTTTGACTGCTAATCAGCATTAATTTTTCAATACCAGAAATCATAATGTGTGAACAATGTGTGCTGCAATTCTGATTTTCAGGAGAGTGAAATTGTCCATGTAAATTACAAACAACTGAGTCACGGAATCGATTATTCCACTGGACAAGCATTTGTGAATAACACATAGTAATGTGTGGACACGATCTGTTACCTGTTTATAGAAGAAAAATGATAATTTAGGATTTTCAGCAAAAAGGATGAGATTATAACAAATCTGATTCACACACTGTTTAAAAATATGTACTACAAAAAGAAAAAAATAGGACCCATATATCTTTAGTATTAAATTAATGTACAGGTCCACATACGTGGCCAACATACAAACATATACATACACTATGAGTCAGCACATTGGCATTAATGAATACATATACTTCGCTATTGCTGTAAACGTTAAGAATGTAAGGTACTTGGTGTTTTTTGATCAAAGAGTGCAAAAACCATCCAACCATGTCAAGGTGTACCTAAATATGAATGGTCCCTGTCACTAATGTGCTACCTCTCCATGTGCCAAGCCAGGGCTCGTCTAAACTGGGACGTGAAAGGACACCAGGCATAATTAAAGGGAATCTGTCATGTCCCAAAATGCTATTAACCTGTACATATTGGGTTAATCTGCAGGTTAATAGTGCTCCTGTAAGGGGGAAGACCGGGGTGTAAGTACTTTCAGAGCAAGGGATCCGGAACTGCCTGGGCCGTGCCTCTGGTTGCAGGGGGAAGACAGACTGCGAGCACAGGGTCAGGTGACCGGGAGACTGGTGGCGTGGGTAGAGAGAGGAAAAGATGAGGACGTTTGCGCGGGAAAGCAGAGCTGGGTCCTGCTCAGCAGAGCAGTGTGAGAGGGTCCAGGCTCCTGGCTCCAGGACTGGGAGCAAGAGCCGAGTGCAGTGGACCGGAGGAGTCAAGCCGACTAGAGAAAAAACGCAGGGTTGGTGGAGCACGTGAGGTGCCGTGTTATGGACTAGGGGCTCAGCGGGTAAAACCAGAGACCGCCCGCTGCCGCCAGAAGACGGAGCATTGTTTGGGCGGGGACGCCTGAAGAAATCAACACCGGCCTCAGCTGGCAACTGCCTTGTGGAGGAAAAGAGTCAGCTAAGTGTAAAAACTGTCGTTTATAACCAGTTTGACTCTGCTATATCTAGTTAAACTGTGAACTGACAGTTAAAGACTTTTACCTGCCACTTTCTTTGTTTTCCCTCATATTTTCCCCTGTTACTCCCTGCGTGGAGATTGACCCTGTTATTATAAACTTCCCCTGTTTATTAACCCTGTATTGGCTGCTCTGTGTTTCTGTGTCGCTGCATCTAAAGTACCTGTGTTACATTTGGCGTAGTCGGCAGGATGCAGTCATTAGGCACAGACACTGCAGAGCAGTCCATCCTGGGAGCCCCTAAATCTAGCTTGCCGCTGGGGGCCATGCTCAGCAATCTCCCAAAGTTCAACAGAGACAATATGATGCTGTGGGAATGGATTGAGAGAGTTAGGAGTATGTTACGTATGCATCCGATGACCCCAGCTATGCAAGTCGAAATAGCCTTACTGGACCTGGACGGCGAAGCCCGACAATCCATGATGTACTGACGTGCCCCCAGGGCCGTGGGGTACTCGGCAGCCGGGCCTAGGGATGCCGGTATGGGGGATATCACGATGGCTGGCCCGGTCCGTGACCCAGGGCGGTCAATCAAAAAGGGGGAATAATTTATAGGGGATTTGGAAAGTGTTCGTGACGCCACCTGTGGATTGCAGCTAAAGGGTGCAGCCGCTGCGGAGCAGTCCTCTGGAGCTGGTGTTACGGCAGCAGGGATGGTGTGGCTCTCCACAGGTAGAGCTAGCTCCAGGGCAGTGTAGGTAGTGTAGGTTGTGCTGGGCGTTGTAGTGCTGGGAGGGAGAGATGGCGCAGATGAAAGAAGGGACGGAGGCAGTGCGGTGTAGTCATCCGAGTTTTTACTCACAGTTCTTATGACAGTTCCACTGGTGCACTGTATGGGTGCCAGCCTCCCACGTCACGCTGTGTTCACCAGGCAGGGGTTCAGCACTTCCTCAGGCAAATTAGGAGCACCTGACAGAACCCCACTCTCTTGTGTTCCTTGCTAGACCGTCTTCACGCTGGGTCTTTCTCCCTCCTGCCCTGCGCTTCCCACTCTCAATCCTGCTCGGGTGCTCTGAAGTCCCTCCTGTCTTGTTGGAGTTCCTGGACCTGCTTGACCCTCCTGGGGATTAGAATGAGGCTTCGACAACTGAATATATAAGCCAGAAGCCTCCAGTTTTCCCAGCCAAGACTTAGAGCAACACGGCTGGACCAGGGGCAGGTCCCCTTCTTGCGGCCTACGATCCCTCTGTCTTCTGACAGATGCGGAGCGTACGGGTGCCGTCCTGCACTCGCCGTACCCTAAGGATTCCTTCCTTAGATTGGAGCCTACTCCTCTGCTCCCCACCTGGGCCTCTAGGACTGGGCCCTACTTGTGGAGCAGAGCTCCTAAAGAGACTCTGCTCCATGACTGACTTCACCACTGACTAACCTGCCACCCTAAGATGGCCTCCCTTTTTATATCTCACTCTATAGTGCTCCCCTAAACTGCTTCCTCCACCCACACCCACTACTGGTTCCCCTACCTTTGGGTTCCCCCCATTCCAGCCAGGGACAGGGCTCAGCAGCTGCGCACATGCATGTTGCCCTTCCAGCCGGCCTAGAGCAGTGTAGTGTTGAATGTGGGTGTTGGGGTTCCAGGCAGCACTCCCTCCTTACCTGAGAGAAGGAGACACCACACCTCTGGGTGAGATGCAGTACCTCTGTGGCGACTGAACCCTCAGGGGCGCCACAGTACCGCCCTCCCCATGACCAGGATACTGTAGAAAAAGTGGTGCGGATACTGAAGGAGATGCATGGGGATCCCACCAATGTAGGAGAGCTGAGGATATGGCTGTTTCACCAAGTGCAGCAGGAGGGGGAGACTGTGACGCAGTATCTTAATGCCTTACAGAGGGTGCATGTCTATATCACTAGAAAAGACGACATGGGGAATTTGGGAATGGGCCCCCCTTATGTGATCTTAAGGGACTAGTTTGTGGCAGGCCTCAGGGATGTGCAGCTGAAGCAGGCTTTGCGGGAGCGCCTGCGTGCCAACCCACGTATGACTTTTCTAGAAGTGGGGGCGGAGGCACGTGTGAGAGAGCAGGAGATGGGCGTGACGGCTCTGGCAGGGATGGTCCGGAGTAAGGAGGTACCCACCCCGCCTGCAGCTAAACCGGAATGGGCTCGAGAGATGCGAAAGGAGATACAGGAGATTCGGGATGAATGCTTCAGTCTCAAGAAGACCCCTGCCCCGACACCAGAGATACCCAGATCGATTGCTCCAGTTATGGAAAGAATTGAATTCAGGACCCCCCTGCAGGAGAGTTCCATAGGGGAGTGAGGCACCCCTACACAGACAGACACACGACCTTCTGGAAGTGTGGAGGCGCAGGACATTACACCAGGGGCTGTGCTAGCCGAGGGTGGCCCCTGTCGCGGCAGCCGTTAAACTAGCGGGCACTGGGTTTTGGGAGACACAGCCCGGAGCCTGAGGAAGGGGAAAGAAAAAGAGGAAGTCCCAAGGACCTGGTTTCCACCAGCCCGACTGTCTGGGCCGAAATAAGTGGTCGGCTGTTCACTGCCTGATTGACACGGGATCCCAGGTGACTACGATGACAGAAGCCTACTTCCAACAGCGATTTCCAGAGATAGCGTGGCCTGAATGGGGACCAGTAATTAGACTCACGGCAGCTAATCAATTACCCATCCCGGTCGCAGGGGTGGTGTGGATGGAGATCCGAGTGTGGAAAAGATGTGGGAAAAAAAGGAGTCGTCCTGGTCGCAGGGGGATCCAGAAGTGGACCCCCGGTGACCCTTGGAATGAATGTGCTGAAAGAGATCGGGCAAATCATGATTAGTGAGCTGAAGGAGATTCCCCTAGACCAGTGGGACCCGCGGACTCCCCAAAGGAGGGTCTTTCAACAACTAATCCGAGCTGCCCAGGCTCAGGAGACGTCGAGTGAAGGGAAGATCCTGGGGAAAATAATAGTGCCAGCAGCTACGGTGATCACCTTACCGCCCAGACAAACTGTACTCACGTTATCCGCACGGGCCTGCATACCTCTTGAGGGGGTCGAAGTTCAGATAGAACCAACATCGATGGACAAAGCACCCCCCGGACTCTTGGTGGCTCGGACACTGGCCACCGTTCAGAGTGGCAATGTTATAGTGCAGTGTGCTAATCTGGGCGAAGATGATCTCACACTCTCTCCCAGGGCGGAAATAGCCCAGATTCTGGGAATGCCAGAGAAGTTGGTGCGACCTGATGTGGTACAGCTGTCCGCTGTACGAGGAGACCCCTGGACTCTGGCGGTCACCGCCAGAATCCCACTGGGCCAGTGCGAAGGGGGGACGAAGAATCCTAGAACGAATGTGAGCTGAATTGATGGGACTTACACGTCGACAGGTGCAGCAAGTTGAAGAGGTGCTGCAGCGGTACCAGGAAGTCTTTGCTCGCCATGAGGATGATTTTGGTTGCACCGAAGTCATTACCCATGAGATTTCCATGGGGAGCGCTGCCCCAGTGCGGGAGAGATACTGGCAGATACCTCCCCAGATGTATAAAGAGGTTAAGGAGATGGTAGCCCATATGTTACAGAATGGTGTGGTATGGGAGAGTCAGAGTCCGGGGGCAGCCCCGATTGTCCTGGTGCGGAAGAAAGATGGGACCCTGTGGTTCTGTGTGGACTATAGACGACTGAATGCCCGTACAGTACGGGACTCTTACCCACTACCCTGAATCGAAGAGTCCCTGTAGGCCTTAGGGAAGGGAAGATACTTCTCCTCCTTGGATCTGGCCAGTGGGTACTGGCAGGTGCCCATGGCCGAACATGACCGTGCGAAGACGGCATTCATATTACCCATGGGACTGTTCGAGTACAATCGGATGCCTTTCAGCCTGACTAATGCCCCCGGGACGAGAGGTGCCTGGGCGATTTAAACTTCGAGGCGACACTGATTTACCTTGACGACATAATTGTCTATGCCGCCACCTTCGAGGAGCACCTCAAGTGACTGGAGCAAGTACTGAGTCGCCTACAGAGTCATGGCCTAAAGGTGAAGCCCCAGAAGTGCCACCTGTTCCACAAACAGATTGAATATCTCGGTCATACTGTGTCCGGTGAAGGAGTCAGGCCCACCCAGGAAAAGGTGGCCCGCCGTACAGGAGTGGCCTACCCTGAAGACAGTGAAGGACGTTCGGGCCTTCCTGGGACTTGCCGGGTACTACCGAAGATTCGTGAAGAACTTAACCCGCATAGCCAACCCATTGCTGGAGCTACTTAAGGGAGTGCCGGCGGGCTCCAAGAATCAGGTGATTCGATGGGGAAGTAGCCAAGAAGAGGCCTTCCATGCCCTAAAATGGCCCTGACCGAGGCCCCAATACTTCCCTATGCGGATTTCTCCCAACCCTTCATACTCCACACTGATGGGAGCCTACATGGTCTGGGAGCCGTGTTATCCCAAGTACAGGAGGGGAAAGAGCGCGTGATTGCGTACGCCAGCCATTCCCTTCACGACTCCGAGAGGAACCCGGATAATTATAGCTCTTTCAAATTAGAGTTGCTGGCTCTGGTTTGGGCAATGACCGAGAAGTTTGCAGAATATTTGTCCGGGTCCGAAGTACTGGTGAGAACAGATGGCCCACCTGGAGAATGCGAAATTGGGGGCCCTGGAGCAGCGGTGGGTGGCCTGCATGGCCAGGTACAGGTATAAGATCACCTACCGGCCTAAGGCAGAGAATACTTATGCTGGCGCCCTCTCCAGAGTGACATAGAAACGGCCTGATCATGCCCGCGATGAAGATTTGGAGGCGGATGAGACCCCTAGCTTCCAAAGTTTCGTGGGACCGCTGGCGGCGGCACAGGGACAGATCGGGGAGACGTCGGAAGAACAAGTGCTAGGGCGGCCAAGAGATGACTGGATCCGACTTCAACAGACTGACAGAGAAGTTGCTCAATTACATGAATGGGTGGCTTTGCGGCAAGTCCCCAGTCGAGAAGAGAGGAGTACCCTGTCCCCGGGAGCACTGAAGATGCTGGGACAATGGAAGAGACTGTGTTTGCGAGACGGGCTGCTGTACCGACGGGTGCAGCTACTGCGAGAGTTCGGGACCACCTGGCAAGTGGTGATCCCAGAGAAGTTGGTCGGAGTAGTGGCTAAGGAGGCTCATGAACGAGGGGCTCACTTCGGATCAGAGAAGACGTTTCAGTGGTTGCAGAGGCTGGTGTATCATCCCCGACTGCGAGCAACAATAGAAGACACTTGTCGAAGATGTCGGAGCTGTGAGCTGGTTAAGCCCCCGGAGCAGCGGGTCCCCATACAAACTATTGTGACTTCTGCCCCCTTGGAGGTGCTGATGATCGACTTTTTGACTGTTGGACCGGCGCATCTCGGGTATGAACATTGCCTGGTAATGACAGACCACTTCACAAAGTTTGCTGTAGTGACCCCGACCAGAGACCAGACCGCCCAGTCCGCTGCGCAGGCCATCTACCGAGACTTCATTCAGGTGTACGGCTGCCCAAAGAGGATTCATTCCTATCAAGGCTCCTGCTTCCAAGGCTGGGTGATGGAAGAGCTGCACCGGTTGTACAAGATTGAGAAGTCACGGACTACTCCTTACCACCCTCAAGGAAATGGGGCCTGTGAACGCTTTAATCGGACACTGATCCAAATGCTCCGCATGTTGGAGGAAGATCGGAAGGTACGGTGGCCTGAGTTTGTGACTGAGCTGGTGTGGGTCTACAACAACCGAGTGAATAGTACGACGGGGTTCACTCCTTATACCTTGCTGTTCGGGCGAAAGGGGCGAGAGATTACCGAGTTAGAGCTGGACCCCGAGGAGGACTACCCACGGATGGGGGTGTCTTCCTGGGTCCGGGAACGTTGGCATCGACTGCAGACCCTCCGACGGTTGGTACAACAAAAGTTTCAGGAGCTCAAACATCATGAGACATTGCCTTTTCAAGGGACAGCTCTGAGTCCCGGGGAGCGGGTGTTGGTTCGGGACAGGCAGCCCCGGGGCAAATTGAGTAGGCGATGGGAACGGACCCCGCACCGAGTGAAGCGCAGGATTAGCGCTGAAGGACCTGTGTATGAAGTTCAACCCGAGGGGGCTGAAGGAGCCCCTACCATGAATGGTTCATCATAGTATGCTGCGACCCTGTCTGTCTAAAGATGACGAGGATGGAGAAGAATCACCTGCTTCTAGAGAGGGTCCTGTCACAGTTGCCCCAAGCCACGATGTGGACGAAGAAGAGTTGTTGATTCTACCTCCGAGCCCCAGCACTCGATTACCTACAGTCCCCAGTGCAGGCGGCGAGGGAACAACATCAGTTGAAGCCACCGGGCAGGCGGAGATTGGAAATCCGAGTGACCCTGCACCCCCCATTGGTCAGACTGAGTTACGCTGATCAGAACAGACAACAGCAGGAGTGCCTCCTCATCGTTACGAACAAGATCAATTCATATGGTACCGTATCATCCAGGAAGTCCAAGAATGTGAACGTTTGATGAAGGAACTCTCGCCCGTGGAATAGCGAGTTAAAGGAGAGCGGGAGTATAAGGGGAAGACCGGGGTGTATTACTTTCAGAGCAAGGAATCCGGAACTGACGGGGCCGTGCCTCTGGTTGCAGGGGGAAGACAGACTGCGAACACAGGAGTCAGGTGACTGGGAAGCTATGGGCGTGTCCAGAGTGAGAGCTGGGAGGTCAGATGACCGGGAGACTGGTAGCGTGGGTAGAGAGAGGAAGAGACGAGGATGTTTGCGCGGGAAAGCGGAGCTGGGTCCTGCTCAGCAGAGCAGTGTGAGAGCGTCCAGGCTCCTGGCTCCAGGACTGGGAGCAAGAGCCGAGTGCAGTGGACCAGAGGAGTCAAGCCGACTAGAGAAGAGACGCAGGGTCGGTGGAGCCGGGCACGTGAGGTGCCATGTTATGGACTAGGGGCTCAGCGGGTAAAACCGGAGACCGCCCGCTGCCGCCAGAAGACGGAGCATTGTTTGGGCGGGGACGCCTGAAGAAATCAACACCGGCCTCAGCTGGCAACTGCCTTGTGGAGGAAAAGAGTCAGCTAAGTGTAAAAACTGTCGTTTATAACCGGTTCAACTCTGCTATATCTAGTTAAACTGTGAACTGTCATTTAAAGACTTTTACCTGCCACTTTCCTTGTTTTCCCCCATATTTTCCCCTGTTACTCCCTGCGTGGAGATTGACCCTGTTGTTATAAACTTCCCCTGTTTATTAACCCTTTATTGGCTGCTCTGTGTTTCTGTGTCGCTGCATCTAAAGTACCCGTGTTACACTCCAAAGCTGCTCAGTCGCCACACTTAAAGCCTGACTGACAGAGGAATGAACTTTATTCCTCCCGGCATCCTCTGGCTTTCAGTCATGGAGGCTTGGCTGTCACAGCTTGGGTCACTGGTCAGTATACAGTGAGCGGGGGCTGTAACCACTCCCTGGCACTGACTGACAGCAGGCTTAAAGTTAATTTCCTCCCGGTAGCTGGGCTTTCAGTGCAGGCGCCGGGCAGCTTTAGAACACTATTGACCTGCAGATTAACCTCATATTTGCAGGTTAATAGAGTTTTAGGACCTGACAGGTTCCTTTTAAAATCTTGTCGATAAGGGTCCTGAGCCCTGGAGGGGGCCACACCCCCAATATGAACTACAAAAATATACACTATGTGCCAGCACACTGTGATTAGTATATGTTTGTTCATTAATCGCAGTGTGCTGACGCGTAGCTTATGCATGTATAAAAATATGTGCAGAATCCACTCATAAATTGACCTGTGTTCCAGATTGTAAATCCACAGAATGTACATTTTTATTGCAGATTTCACCTTTTGTATAACATATAGAGTGTAATTCACAGCAAAAAGTCAGAACAAATACACTTAAACCCATGGAGATTCTACATAGCGTTAACAGCTAAATCCACTGCATAAAATGAACAAATAAATTAAGTCCAAATCAGAAGAATTAGGAAGAGTTTAAAATAAATAACATGTTATAGTCACCTGTCCTGGGCCTGCACCTCACCTTTCCTGCCACCGCAGCTACCTGACCAAATGTCCACTGAATTCCTCTTGAAGTTGGCTTGATGCCACGCATGACCACATGAGTCTTACTCAGGCCTATTCATCATTAGAAGACATTCCCAACTCCAAGACAAGACTAGAGGGAGCAGGAAGTTCCGGCAAAAGTTAGAATGAGTGAGCCTAGGACAGGTGAGGATAACTGGTCACTATCTTGCTGGATTCGTCCGAATCGACTCCCAAACATTTCAGATTCTGACAAATCCAAAATGTGGGGGAAGTTTGTAATGAATTTAGTTTGAGTCAGTCATTTCTACTCAATTAATATCTAGTGTTAATATACTTTAGTTGACCTACTTTCTAATGTTAAAGCTCTACCTTGAAATTTAATATACATTTAATCCTTCATAGATAAGGATCTAACATACAGTACATCACAAGTAGTAGTAAGTGTCTGAGATAATTTTACTGCTGCTCCTGCTCACAATGCCAAAATCAGCGGTGTTTCATCTTGATGTCTGCCTTATTAATCCACTCCTACACAGAAAGGTGATGCCTCAATAAGTATTAAGCATCTGTTACCTGAGAATGAGATCAAGATGAGTCAGAAAAGGTTTGAATATTGAAAGAATGGAACAGCTTATCTCAAGAAAACAACCTCTGTCCATCCACCCTATTAGAGGGATATCTCAGGACAAGTCTCTGAGTCAGAATGGACAGCTTACACAGTGGTGACCTTGTCCCATCCATGTAACACATGAGTTTCCATTCAATTCAAATTAGCATAGTTGGCAGTGAGATATCCCCCCCTAATACAAGTGGTTACATTTCAGAAATATTCTAGGCAAATTTAGGGCTTCCATGACCAATAGGAATGGGGCTTGTATAAATTCCGCCAACATGTAGACATTTTGGTTGGGACTAGGACAATACCAACGGCATTGGGTGCGTTTCTGGGCCGGACTGGTGGGTGGAATTTAACATCCCTATTCCCTGGATGTTGGTAAGTATGATATCTTTCTGCCGTATACAATCTGATGTGCTGCTCTGAATGAAAATAATGTTGAATATTATTATACAAATATGCTGTATTGTCAATGTTTATCTCTATATAGACTACATTGTAATGCTTTTTGATTCTTTCAGTTGTAAGTAAAAATGGTAATGTTAGAAATAAGAAGTGAGTTTCATGCAGTTGCTACGGAAACTGCTAAGCTTTCTGTTCTGTTATGCTTTTTTTCATTCCACATTCGGATGCAAAAGGTAGTCTTACACTGAGAAAATAAATAGATATTAATTAATTCAGTAGTCTTTATGGAATAATCTGAACACAGTATTACACCATAGTACTGTAAAATTGTCTAAGGATACCAACTACAGCAATCTCTTAAAGGGGTTTTTCACAGCATCAATCTCCTCCCATCTTCCTGCTTGCTGGGCGCTGGTACGCCAAACACTGGAATTTTACAGCCAGTGAGAGCCATTAAGAGAATTTAGTGGCTTTCACTGGGGTATTAGCCCAAGTCGTTGACAGCTGGTATGCCAATGATAATTACTATTCTGACCAGCTGAATTGTTGCACTTCCTCGCCCTATCTGTGCACTCTATAATCCTGCCATAAGACACAGCTTTGAATCTGCAGCATCGGAGTGGGGTGTAGGGCCACCATTGCTGATTTTCAGAGCAGTGAATTAGTGATGGGTCATTCGCAAATTAACTGAGACAAACAGCCGGCTCCCAGGATGGGGGCTGATACCCCAGTGAAAGCCACTAAATTCTCTTAATGGCTCTCACTGGCAATAAAATTCCAGTGTTTGGCGGATGTAGCCCAGCCCATCCGAACCAAACCCCTCCCACTCAAAAATGTAATTGGCTGGCTGCAAGTGTGACACCCCAGGGGTCTGGTTTCCACAGTAATAGCAATATTACGTCTGAGAGCAGGTGGGAGGTCTCTTGGTCAGGGATCCTATGCATGCCACACCTCCTGCCCAGTCCTGGGAGGGGAAGAACTTCCCCTATATAAACCTAGGGCTGAGGCAGGGTTAGTGAGTAGAGAAGAAGTAGAGACAGAGAAGCAGATATAGGAAAAGAACATCAGGAGCTCTGTGGGAACAGTGCTACAAGGAGTCAGGGGCTGTGGGGACTAATCTCTACCCAGCAGCAGAAACCGACCGGCAGGGGATTGCAGGTCCTCTGGCCCAGAAACCCGAAGGCACGGTCACACGCGTGGGACCAGCACCGCCATCGTGGAGCGGAAGCCATTAGAAGGCCCCGAGTCACCGGCCATACGGGTGAGCACCACACGGTACACTCAGGGACGTGGGCTACTTTTACCCGCCTCTAGCAAGGTAGCCAGAAGAGTACAGTTAGTTGGGAAGGCCTACAACTCCGCCTGGCCAGGGGAGATCCCATCTGCTCAAGGACTGACCAGGCCCCGATTGCTAGCAAGTACTCCGGGAGGGTCTATCTTTGTCACCAGTAAAGACCCTGAACTACACCGCATCGTCTCTGAGTGGTTCCTGCTACCCCCATCATCCACGTCGGCTGCCCTGAGGCCATACCCCTCCCGTTGGGGGTTATACCATCCACGCTGCACCATCCTTCCACCGGCCTCAGCGGTCTGCCCTGCAGCGGCAGCTCCATAGCTGCATTCAACGGGTGGCGTAGTCATCCACCATCTACTGCTAATAGACTGCCACTTAGTCTGACTCCCTGGGCACGGACCGGGTCACCGCCACGAGACTACTACCCCCATCTGATCCGGCTCCGGGTAGGCTCCCGCGTGCGCAACGCTGCGCGACTCAGGCCCAGGGGCGCGTCAACTTTTGGCGTAGTCGGCAGGATTTCGTGCCCGCATCCACCGGGTACTGCGTGCCTGAAAAAGAGACTTTTCAACTTACCATCCGTGAAGTTTTCCCGCCATCCGGCGCCATCTTCAGCCTTCTTCCCGCCATCCGTGAAGATTCCCGCCATCCGGCGCCATCTTCAGCCTTCTTCCCGCCATCCGTGGAGTTTCCCGCCGTTGGCCGCCATCTTGAGGACGCCGTGCGGGAAGAAGAGGGGCGTGGACTCCGAAAGCGCGCGAGAACTGAAGCCCCGCCTCACGTCCGGACGTTGCGTAAGGTCCTGGAAGGAGCCCAGCAGACGCCGACGTCACAGGAGCGCGACGGAAGGTCCTCAACCCTGACGATCCACTGCAGAGCCGCGGCCTACGGAAGAGGATCATCGCAAGGTAGGCCACGGTCCACTAGGGGGGAGAAGGATGTCGGATACGGAGGAGAGCTTCACCGCTTCAACCCCCGCCAGCGCCACCGCTGTTGCGGTCATGCCTTTCACCATGCCCTATATCCCGGGGGCAGCCTGGCTACCCCAGTACTCAGGGGAGTCCCATACCCTGCATGACTTTAGAGAAAAGCTGGATAGCCTCTTCAAGGTGTACCCCCTCACAGAGGAGCAAAAAGTGAGCATCCTGGTGGCCCAACTAACCGGGGCAGCCCAAAGGGAGGTAAAGTCCTGGCCACCTGGGGGGAGGACTGTCGCGGGGATACTAACCCGGCTGAGGGACACCTTTGATACCCGCACCTCAGCCGAGATCAAGCTTAGATTCTACGGGTGCAAACAGCGGGCACATGAGAGTATAAGGGACTATGCCCTGAACCTACAAGAGGCCCTGAGAGCCATTAAGCAGACCGACCCTGACGGCGTGGGAGACGAGGACAGGCTGTTGACTGAACAATTTATAGAGGGTTTATATTGCAATGCCCACCGAACCCAGTTGCGGGCAATGGCCTTACAGGACCCTCATCTGGGATTTGCACAGTTCAAGGACAGAGCCATCCGGGTGCTTCGAGAACCGGCACCCGGTGGCGTTGTGACCCACAGACGCCCCACTACCACTTACCACCAGGAGGCGGCGCCCTTGTCGGCAGGGCCTGTGGGAGCTGATACGCAGGCTTTGAACAATGACCCGGCTCCAGACCTGCACCATCAGGTCCAAGAGCTAGCTAAAAGCGTTGCTGCGCTAACCCGAACTGTGCAGTCTTTACAGGTTTCCACTCCAGGGAAGATCCAGCTGGCATCCGGACCGGAGGACATCCCGTGGCGTCGACCAAGGAGGACCCCACCGGCCAGAGGAAGACCCAGCGACCGATACAACGAGGACAGACGACCCATCTGCCGCCGCTGCAATCAACCCGGACATATGGCAAGGTACTGTCCTTTAAACTGGCACAACCTGGGGTAGAGGGCCAACCCCCAGGAAAAAGATCACCAGGCCCATCGAACTGGCGCGACAAATATGTGGGAGGACGTCCGGTCTTACCCGTGGTACTGGATGGCATTCCTATGAGTGCCCTGCTGGACACCGGGTCACAGGTCACCACCATCCCGTACGTGCTCTTCAAGCAGTACTGGAATGACTCGGATATCACCCGCTACCCTGACGACGACTTGAGTATCATCGCCAGCAATGGTCAGCCCGTGCCACAGATTGGATTTAAAGAGGTGACCATTAAAATCGGTAGAGTCGAATTGGCGGCACAGGGACTGATCATTGTAGACATTGACAAACACGAGAGTCACCCAAAGATAACTCTAGGAACTAATGTAATTGAAAATTGTCTTGCAGAGGTGATTTTCCTTTTACAGCAGGTTGCCAAGAACGCCAGCTCCGGCCAGCAGCGAGTGCTCCAGAAAGAGATCCGGGCACTGATGCGACGGCAACAGCTAGAACTCTCCGGTGGTGAGATTGGTAGCGTGCGAATGTGTGACCCTTTCCCTATTGCCATGCCCCCAAAAAGTGAAATGATGATTTGGTGCCGGGCAGCTATTGGTCTGAGAGGTAGAGATTACCAGGCAATGGTAGAACCAGTTTACTCAGATAGTAGGCCCACCATTTTGACAGCACGGGGGGTGGTCAATGTACGCCATGGGAGGGTGCCCGTTCGCATAATAAATATCGGGAAGAGGGAAGTGTACCTGCCCCGGTATGCCACGCTAGCCAAATTGTATACCATCAATCAAGATTCCATACAGTCCGTAGAACCCTTGCCTCCATCTTCCCCGGAGGAAGGTAACGGCTCTAAGAAAACGATGGAGGACTGGTGTCAGCAACTACATTTGGGTACTGACTCCACTCCCTCACACCAGAAACAGGGAGTCTATCGGGTGGTTCAAGAGTACGAGAGAGTGTTTAGTAAACACCCGTTAGACTTCGGGCGGGTCAAGGGGGTAGAACACCACATCCCCACGGGAGACCATCCTCCCATAAAAGAGAGGTATCGACCCGTACCCCCTGCACACTACCAACACGCCAAGGGGATGCTTAGAGACATGAAGGAGGCTGGGGTGATCAGGGATAGCTGTAGCCCCTGGGCAGCTCCACTAGTCTTAGTCAAAAAGAAAGACAACACCATGAGGATGTGTGTAGATTACCGGAAAATCAACCGTATCACACACAAGGATGCGTACCCCTTACCAAGGATAGAGGAGTCTTTGGCTGCTTTAAGATCTGCTAACTTCTTCTCTACCTTGGATCTCACTAGTGGGTACTGGCAGGTTCCTGTAGCAGAGGCGGACCGGGAGAAGACCGCATTCACAACCCCGATGGGACTTAGCGAGTTTACCTGCATGCCGTTCGGACTCTGCAACGCACCAGGAACCTTCCAACGATTAATGGAGTGCTGTCTGGGCCACAGAAACTTCGAGACGGTCTTGTTGTACCTGGACGATGTCATCGTATATTCCAAGACGTATGAGGACCACCTGAAACACCTGGCGGAAGTGTTCGAAGCTCTGGCAAGCTACGGCCTAAAGGTGAAACCCTCCAAGTGCCACCTCCTGAAACCAAAGGTGCAGTACCTGGGACACGTGGTGAGCGCTGACGGAGTGGCTCCCGACCCCGATAAGATCACCGCAATTAAGGAATGGCCAAGTCCCTCCAGTGTAAAAGAAGTGCGGCAGTTCCTCGGGTTGGTAGGCTATTACCGCAGATTCATCTCCGGTTTCACCAAAAAGGCAGCTCCTATGCAGGACCTCCTGATAGGCCAGTCCCGGAAGGCCAAGAACCAGAAGCCACCCTTCAGATGGGAGAAGTTAGAAGAAGAGTCCTTCCGCCAGCTGAAGATGGCCCTCACGGGGGATGAAATCCTGGCGTACCCTGATTACAGCCAGCCCTTTATCCTCTACACCGACGCAAGTAACATCGGGCTAGGAGCCGTGCTGTCCCAGATCCAGCAGGGGAAAGAACGAGTAATCGCTTACGCCAGCCGAAAACTGCGACCCACCGAGAGAAACCCTGAGAATTACAGCTCATTTAAGCTAGAGTTCCTGGCAGTGGTGTGGGCAGTCACCGAACGCTTTAAGCACTACCTCGCTTCTTCCCGGTTCATCGTGTACACGGATAACAACCCGTTGACACACCTGGACACGGCAAGACTCGGTGCCCTAGAGCAGAGATGGATGGCCCGTCTGTCCAACTATGAGTTCACAATCAAATACCGGGCAGGACGCTCCAATACCAACGCGGACGCCCTGTCCAGGATGCCAAACCTACCGGACGTAGGAGAAGATCCAGAGGGACTGGAAGAAGTTGAACTCCCCGCGTTCCACCGTCATGGGACTATCCAGTATTCCCATCGGGTAAAGAGTAAGCAAGCCGCTACGTTTAACCCCTTGCCTCACTACAACTGGGAGGAAACGCAAGACAGTGACCCTGCCGTCCGACTGGTGAAGGAGATGCTGACTCGGCCAGAGGCTCGCCTTGACCCAGACGCTCCGGAGGAAGCCAAGCAACTATGGGCTGAGAAGAGTCGACTGTTCCTTTACAAGGGGAAGTTGTGCCGCAGAATGGTTAACTCCCGGACGCATGAACTAATCTGGCAAGTAGTGGTGCCACGAAGAGACGCAGCCATGGTGATGGAGGCATACCACGACGGGGCTGGACACTTCGGATGGAAGAAGCTGGAGTTCCTGCTGCGCGAGCGGTTTCACTGGGTAGGCATGAGGGGAACCATCGAGAGGTGGTGCAGAGACTGTGGCCCGTGCAACCTAAGAAGGAAGGACCGTGCCAGCCAGAAGACTCCCCTGCAGTCCATCGTCACCCGGCAGCCGTTGGAACTGGTAGCCTTGGATCATGTAAAACTGACCCCAAGCAGAAGTGGCTACGTCTACGCACTAACCATCGTGGATCACTATTCCCGGTTCTTGGTTGTCGTCCCCGTCAAGGACTTAACAGCTCGAACAGCAGCTAGAGCCTTCCAGCAGCATTTCTGCCGTCCACACGGGTACCCGGACCAAGTGTTGACAGACCAGGGACCTGCCTTTGAAGCGGAGGTCTTCCAAGAATTCTGCACTCTGTATGGCTGCCGGAAGATAAGGACAACACCCTATCATCCGCAAACTAATGGACTTTGTGAGAAAATGAACCAGGTGGTAATAGATCTTCTGAAAACGTTGCCCCTGGAAGAACGCAGTCTGTGGCCTGAGAAGCTGCCCGATCTGGTGGACCTATACAACCACATCCCGGTAGGTTCCACCAACTGTACCCCGGCTTACCTAATGAGGGCGAGACCTGGTAAGTTACCTGTTGACCTGGAAATGGGAGTCCTGACACCCGAGGACACTTCACCAGAAGCAGACTGGGACACAGAGAGGCAGCAGCAGTACCGGAGAGTACAGGAGAGTGTGGAGCGAAGTCTCTGTCAGGCTAGGGAAAGACTAGAGAAAACTTACAACCAGTATGCTCCCCCTGTTCCCCTGGTACCCGGGGAGCAGGTCTTGAAGAGAAAAAGACGGCTCCACAAGTTGGACGACCAGTGGGAGATGGACCCGTACACCGTACTGCCCTCAAGCCACGAGAACCTGAAGGTCTGTACCATCAGTAAAGACGGAGGGGAGACCACAGCCATTGTATCCCGGGATCACCTGAAGAAGTGTCCTGAACAGCTACGGAACCCTGAAGAGGAACAAGAAGACCATCGACCCGTAGAGGAAAGGGAAGATATGGTTAGTACTGTGCTCGGAGACTTCCCTCGGTCTTGGACTCAAGTCAATGGTGCAGTTGTGGTACCCGTACTCACCTTCCTCCAACCAGCATCCCAAGTGCCTACGGAGCAACAGGTAGAGCTGGAAGAACAGCCGGTCCAGGAGGCAGAAGACCCCACACCAGCAGACCAGGAGGATCAACCCTCTGCTTGCAGTGAGCCTGCCATATCCCTAGTGAGCCAAAGGGCCCGTAGACCGCTGCCCAGTTTACCCTTAACAGCTCCTACACCCTGTAGTTCAGGGCCAGACAGTCAGCTCCGTAGGTCCACTAGGGCCACTAGAGGCCAGTTACCCGCACGTTGGAGGATTTGAAGTGTATAAATTGTTTTATTTGTGGTTACCTGTTTTTCTTGTTGCTTGTGTATAATTATGTGTTTCTAGTTGTTTATAGGAGTCTTTGGTGGATTTACCGGGAATCCTGTGTACATAGTTGGAGCGTAACCCAGGACGGACTAAAGACTGTTAAGGACTCGGGGCAGGACAGACACCTACCTGGTTACGTCTCCCTGTTTTGGTGAAATGGACACCTTGCTTTCTTCAAAGACTGCACCCGGTTACGGACATGCCGTGACCACCTTTATGTGTTTCTTTATTGTATTGTTATTGTTATATCTTGTTATGTTTTTCTAAAATATGTTTAGTCCCGGAGTACTAAATTTCACTAGGGGGGAATGTGACACCCCAGGGGTCTGGTTGCCACAGTGATAGAGATATTACGTCTGAGAGCAGGTGGGAGGTCTCTTGGTCAGGGATCCTATGCATGCCACACCTCCTGCCCAGTCCTGGGAGGGGAAGAACTTTCCCTATATAAACCTAGGGCTGAGGCAGGGTTAGTGAGTAGAGAAGAAGTAGAGACAGAGAAGCAGATACAGGAAAAGAACATCAGGAGCTCTGTGGGAACAGTGCTACAAGGAGTCAGGGGCTGTGGGGACTAATCTCTACCCAGCAGCAGAAACCGACCGGCAGGGGATTGCAGGTCCTCTGGCCCAGAAACCCGAAGGCACGGTCACACGCGTGGGACCAGCACCGCCATCGTGGAGCGGAAGCCATTAGAAGGCCCCGAGTCACCGGCCATACGGGTGAGCACCACACGGTACACTCAGGGACGTGGGCTACTTTTACCCGCCTCTAGCAAGGTAGCCAGAAGAGTACAGTTAGTTGGGAAGGCCTACAACTCCGCCTGGCCAGGGGAGATCCCATCTGCTCAAGGACTGACCAGGCCCCGATTGCTAGCAAGTACTCCGGGAGGGTCTATCTTTGTCACCAGTAAAGACCCTGAACTACACCGCATCGTCTCTGAGTGGTTCCTGCTACCCCCATCATCCACGTCGGCTGCCCTGAGGCCATACCCCTCCCGTTGGGGGTTATACCATCCACGCTGCACCATCCTTCCACCGGCCTCAGCGGTCTGCCCTGCAGCGGCAGCTCCATAGCTGCATTCAACGGGTGGCGTAGTCATCCACCATCTACTGCTAATAGACTGCCACTTAGTCTGACTCCCTGGGCACGGACCGGGTCACCGCCACGAGACTACTACCCCCATCTGATCCGGCTCCGGGTAGGCTCCCGCGTGCGCAACGCTGCGCGACTCAGGCCCAGGGGCGCGTCACAAGTAGGCAGGGTTTTGCGATGCAGGTGTGTGGAGTTTTGGCTGCTTTACCGTAATCTTACATTTGTGTTCACCTGGGGTGCATGCATATTTAATAGGCTAGAACTATAGAAAAAAAGGCATGGACCGCACATCCAAAAATCATTGTTGTATAAAAAAGAATTTTCAAGCATTATGCGCAATGCCTAGGAGACCAGTCACCAATGTTAGACTGCAGCAGTGACCTGAAAGCTAGGCAACCAGCAGTAATTAAGTGAATTGTAGTTTATCTTGTTTTTACAAGCACTTTTCAATTTTAACCATTTATGATTATGAGAGTAACCCTTGGATGTTATTGTTAGGAGATTTCACTACAAGTAGAAAGGACTTTGAGATGCTGAAAGTAAAAACATAAAGTAGGTAGATATGTGATCCAATATCATTTGGTTTTGCTTTTCTCACATACTCTAAAGGAGGATAAACACATTTCCCCAATCGTTAGCCCACAAGGAAGGGTCCTCTCTCATCTATACTAGTCTGTCATTGTTAGTTTGTTCACTGTTATTTATATATGTATTACATATATGTAAATCTTTTTCACTTGTATAGCACTGTAAAGAGAAGACACACACAGCTGAAAGCAAACACTGCCCTCTGCTGGTCAAAGACCATAGTGAAAGTGAAAGCAGAAACAATTGCATTAGTAGGAACTTAAGAG
Organism: Phyllobates terribilis; assembly: GCF_046119375.1. NCBI lineage: Eukaryota > Metazoa > Chordata > Amphibia > Anura > Dendrobatidae > Phyllobates > Phyllobates terribilis. The sequence continues at coordinate 156,997,389 of NW_027362762.1, read as the reverse complement.
TGAAATGCATGTTCTCTCGGGGAAGAGATTGGAGGAGACACCAGGTCAGGTGATAGCTGTCGTGCAGTTAGCAATTACAAAAGGCTCAGGAGGGCAGTAAAGGGGGGTAGTTGGAACCCGAACCTGTAGCAGGATGGACATCTGGAACAGCGAGTTGGCTTATAGCTGCCATTACGACAGACCAGATCAGAGTAAAGGAGTCGAGAGATCAGATCCAGGTAAAGGAGTCAAGAGAACAGATCCAAGTAAAGGAGTCGAGAGACCAGATCTGAGTAAAGGAGCCGAGAGACCATGTCCAAGTAAAGGAACCAAGAGCCCAGATTCAAGTATAGACCTGAGAAAGACCAGGCTTGGGAGAGCTGAGCCAAGCGAGCAGAACCAGGACAGAGAGAGAGAGACAACAAGGCTACAGCAGAGGGACTTTCATGTGAGTCGTCACTTGAGGTGTAGACGTACAGTACAGAGTGGGGACCAGGGCCATGCTTCAGGGAACGAAGGTGGCCAGTGTAACGAGTATACCAAATAACTCACCAATCTGGGACTTGTGGCCTAGCTGGTGGAATCATTGACTCCCGTTAGGGCCTGTGTTAACATTTTGTGTTGCCTAAAGAGTGATTATGATGATGGGCCTAGTAGTGACAGTAACACCCTTTAAGTTGGAGTATTAGGACTTAGATATCACTGATGATAACAGTTATTTACTATTATTAATAGAACAACAGTGTGTAAATAGCATTGTGTTAATATCCTGTTCATCTGAATAACTGTATTCTTCTTGTAACATAACTTGTTCCATTTTCACCGCTTGTGCTACCCCCTGATATAGTGCTAAAAGCACCCCTTTGATTGTGTTAATCGAATAAACAGTTCTTGGTTTTGGAGCCACTGTTTCCTTATTGCCTGTGCTCCACATACCTGTTAACATCACCATGGAACTAATGGTGCTTTAACCCCTTCACTACCTTTGACGTACCTATACTTTCTCTACACATGACGTACAGTTACGTCATGGCGCTCATGCAGCCACTGTGTCTGAAGGCACGGTGATCGCATGAAGATGCCTGCTATTCCTGACAGCAGAGCACCAGGACTCATCACAATGGGGATTCCCCACTACCCTGCAACTACGATCGCTGTGATTGGCTGTTCAATTCTGAACAGCGATTTCAATGTTTCGGCAAATAGAATTGCCTGAAACATTGATGTACAGTTATGATCGGTGCTGTAACAGCACTGATCATAGGCTGGTGCTAGAGAACAGCAGCTCCAGCAACCTCAGCGCTGATTGGTGTGATTGGACGATGACGTCCAATTGCACCAGTTAGTGAGCAGAAGCAAAGGCTGACCTCTCAATGACCGCTGTGCACCATTTCATTCCAGCTTGGACATGTGTACAGAGTGGTCATTGTGATGTTCTGCTGCCGATCTGCTGGGCCTTATGGTGCCTGTACCACCACTTCTGCTGTAGCTGCTGACTGAAGATGTGAAGAAAAGAAGAAAGAAAATCTGGTCCTGACCTGTTCCTGTCCCCTGCTTTTTACTAATCCACCCCAATCCCTATTTCCTCCCTTTCCTAATCCCCTTCTGCCGCCGAGCGCTGATCAGTGCTTGATCGCTCAATTGTTGCCATTTTTCTTCCCCCTTTGCACCACCCCATGTGTGCATCCTGCAGCTGTCAAGCCGCTGATCAGTGACACACATCACTCATCGGTATTTGTGCTCGCTTTTAGCTTAGGACTTTTTTCCTGCCATTTTATTCCCCTTTGCACCACCTCCGTGAATGCATCCTGCGGTTGCTGAGCCGCTGATCAGTGACACACGTCACTGATCGGCATCTGTGCTCGCTTTTGGCTTACTCCTTTTTTTTCCCTGTCCATTTTTTCTCCCCATTCCTTTGCACTACCTCATTTTTTCCCCTGCTCACCACCTCCGTGGTGCATCCTGCAGCTGCTAAGCGCTGATCAGTGATGTACATCACTGATAGGCATCCGGTTGTTTCACATAGTAACATAGTAACGTAGGTTGAATAAAGACCTAGGTGCATCCAGTTCAACCTTTCTACCCCAATTGTACTCCCTACACTAACATACTAACTTACTGGGACTAGGCCTCACAAATGTATTATTACCATTTTTATTATTGCTGCACTATTACAATTAAAAATTAACCCGTCTATAATATTTTAATTTGTTTTATATTTTGTATTACTCTTGTGATTCTAATAATGGTATTACTAAAATCCCTATGCTTAAATCTGTTGATCCAGAAGAAGAAACCCCAGGACACCTTCAGCCAATTTGCATCAAGGGGAAAAATTCCTTCTTGACCCTGAGAAAAGGCGATCAGTCCTAGAACCCTGGATGAAACCTAATTATGATACTAGTTATGTAATTACTATTATTGTATTCAGTGTACTACTATGGTGTAATATTTTGTCTAAATTAACTGTAGCCCACAATGTTATGTGTATCGAGGAAATCATATAGCCCTTTTTTGAAAGCTGTTATAGTGTCGGCCATTACCACCTCTTGTGGTAGGGAATTCCACAGTCCAACTGCTCTTACTGTAAGGAACCCTTTCCTGTTTAGGTGCCGGAATCGCCTTTCTTCCACCTGTAATGAGTGCCCCCTGGTCCTTAGTATGGTCTTTGGAAGGAATAAGTCATGTGCTAGTCCTTTGTACTGAGCACACATATATTTATACATGTAAATGAGATCCCCTCTGAGGCGTCATTTTTCTAAGCTAAACAGACTCAACTTTTTCAACCTCTCATCATATGAGAGGCCTTCCACCCCTTGTAATAATCTAGTTGCTGCCTTTAAACTGACTAACTTCTGAATATCCTTTTCAAAATGTGGAGCCCAAAACTGGATCCCATATTCCAGATGTGGCCTCACCAGTGATTTATAAAGGGGTAACAATACGTTGGGATCGCAGGATTTTATTTCCCTTTTTATACATCTTAAAATCTTGCTTGCTTCTGCGGCAGCTGCTTGACATTGAGTACTGCTGCTCAGCTTACTTGTAACCAGAATACCCAAATCCTTCTCCTGTTCTGTAGTCCCGAGTATACTCCCATTTAATGTATCTGCAGCAATATGATTACTCTGTCGTAGGTGCATTACTCTACATTTATCTACATTAAACCTCATCTGCCAAGTGTTTGCCCATTCAGTCATCTTACCCAGATCATTCTGCAATATTGTAATGTCAAGATCAGATTTTAATATCCTACATAGTTTGTTGTCATCAGCAAAAACCGACACTTTACGCTCAATCCCATCCTCATTAATAAAGAGGTTAAAAAGAATCAATCCTAGCACAGATCCCTGTGGCACCCCACTGCTGACTATGTCCCATTTAGAGAACATACCATTTATGACAACTCTTTGTTTCCTATCATTTAGCCAATTCCTTACCCATCTGCATATAGTTCCCCCAAGTCCTTGCTTCTGTAGCTTCAGTATAAGGCTGCTATGTGGTACAGTATCAAATGCCTTTGCAAAGTCCAGATAAATCACATCAGCTGCATTACCAACATCCAGATTTGCACTTAACTCCTCATAGAACCCCAACATGCTGGTTAAACATGACCTATTTTTCATGAATCCATGCTGATTATAATTTATTATATTATTCTATACATATATTCTAAATATATATTATATTATATCATTCTCTGCGATATATTTATTTATTTAGTTTTTTCAAAAAGTATAAAAAAAATCAAATAAAAATAATAATTATTTGTTAGTTGATAGGGCTAGATTAGGTAGAGTAAAAATATACTATAGTAATTAACATATGCTACAGTATTTTTTCTTCTAAGATATAATCAGAATTAGCATCAGATAGTATAAAAATTGTAAAAAAAGATGCAAATAAAAATAATTTAGATCAGTTGATAGGGCTAGATTAGGGACAGGGAAATCCACATTAAAACTATATAGTAGTAACTCTCTTATATTACAGTATCTTTTTTAATAAAATATAATCACAATTAGCATCAGGTAGTTGAGGCCACTCAGTAATTTTTTTTTACTGACGTCTGTTTAGTAATTGTAGTTTCAGAATTTTAGTGGAAAATCATTGTGGTAGTTATACAACAGGATAACAGTTTTTTTTTTACCAATATACAGAATTAGAATTAACGCCAGATAGTAGCGGGTGCTCAGTAATTTGTTTTACTGATGTCCGTTAAGTAATTATATTTTCTGAATTTTAGTGGAAAATTGTTGTAGTAATTATATGACAGTTTATTTCTACTGCATAGAATTACGGTTAGTATCATTTTAATTTAGTCGTGACTCACAAGCGCTCAGTAATTGTTTTTACTGTTATCCGTTTAGTAATTTTTTTTATTTTACCAAATTTTTATATTCCCCTTTTTATTTTATTTTTATCTTTTTATTTCTTGATTTTTTTCTTCTATTTTCTTTTTCACTTCTTTCTTCTATTCTAAATGTAATAAATGAATAAAAAAAGTTTACGCCAAACACACACCTAAATAAAATTTGGTTATCTAACACACACACATTCGCACACAAAAGTGAAGAAAAAATTGTCCTGTTGTTCTTTCCAAAGACAGTATTCAGCGCATGAAGCATATGCCTTCCTTGCCTCCGACACTGGTAGTGAGGGAAAGGATGCCACCTACCTCTATTTTTCCTCCTCTTACTCCTTCTCTTTTTCGTCCAGTGATAATGAACCCCCAAGCAGATCCCTACTGTCCTCACCCCCTAAAGATTATGAGCTAGAGATTCCTGATTTTGAGGCCCAATCAAAAATCCAATCTGACTCACAGAAAACGACTTTCTCAAAGTCTTTGTCACTGACAACTTCGTAAATCTCATGGTGGCGGAAACAAGTTTATAGGCCCAGTAATATCTTGGCCAAAACACCACTTCGTCATATGCTAATTGGACTCCCATAGAAGCGGTAGAAATAATGACGTTTTGGGGCCTTGTCTTTCACATGGGGATAGTGAAGAAGCCAAAGCTTCAGCAATATTGGAGTTTTGATATTTTATATAAAACTGCTGTTTTACCCATGGCTATGACCCGGAAATGCTTTAAGGCCATTCACAAATTTTTGCGTTTCAATGATAATGCACAGTGTCCACCCCAGAATGACCCCAACTTTGGCCGACTTTTCAAATTTGCCCGGTCATTGATCACTTCAGCAACAAATTTGCTGAGGTGTACATTCCCCAAAGGGACATCTGCATAGATGAGTCCCTAATACACTACAAGAGGAGGCTTAAATTCCAGCAATACTTGCCTAATAAGAGGGCAAGGTATGAAATAAAATTGTACAAACTGTGCGAGAGTACCTCAGGGTGCACTCACAGGTATAGGGTTTATAAAGGGAAGGACACTCGGATTCAAGCCCCTGAATGCCCCTCTGTCCTGGGAGTGACTGGGAAAATTGTGTGAGATTTGGTGCACTCATTGCTGGATCAGGGTTATCACCTCTACATATATAACTTTTACTCCAGCGTCCCACTCTTCAAATCTTTCTCAGCCAGAGATACTGCAGCATCCAGTACTGTGCACAACCAGAGAACAATTCCTAGGTCGCTAATTGGGCAACTGCTCAGAACAAGTGAGAGGAGAGCCCAATGTAGTGACAACATGCTTGTGGTCAAGAATAAGGACAAGAGGGATGTCCTCTTCTTGACCACAATACATGGTAATGACAGCACTCCCATCGCTGTGTGAGGTGCTTCTACACAGGTCAAAAGGAATGGGTGAACCCAAATGCTAAAGATTTGTACCGAACTGCGAAAATAGACTTCAAACCGGAAGTCCGTTTTAGTGTTCAGGTTCGGCCGCCTAATAAAGCTTGGTGAAAGGCTGCGTCCCTGTTTAGATTTCCGGGAATTGAATCAAATTACCATCCGTGATCCATACCCTCTTCCACTGATTCCTGATTTGTTCAGCCAGGTTGTAGGAGCTAAGGTATTCTCCAAGTTGGATTTAAGAGAAGCATACAATCTGGTTAGAATCAGAGAAGGGGACGAATGGAAAACAGCGTCCAATACCCTGGAAGGACATTTCGAGAGTCTGGTTATGCCTTTTGGTTTGACCAATGCACCTGCGGTATTCAAGAATTTCATAAATTATATTTTCCTTCATTTGGTGGGGAGGTTTGTTGTGGTCTATCTGGATGATATTTTGGTTTACTCACCTGATTTTGAGACACATCGGGGGCATGTTAAGCAGGTGCTCCAGATATTAAGGGATAACAAACTTCATGCCAAGCTGGAAAAATGTGTTTTTGTGTTCAGGAGGTGCAGTTTTTGGGGTACTTGCTGTCATCTTCGGGTTTTCAGATGGATCCGGAGAAGATGCATGCAGTCCTTGATTGGGAACGTCCCGAGAACCTGAAGGCTCTGCAACGTTTTCTGGGCTTTACTAATTTTTACCTTTTATTGTCAAACTATTGTTTTCTCTTTTTAAATCTTAATGACAACCAAAATAAACCAAATGACCAAAAGTTCACATACCCTGGTGATTTTGCACTGATTATATGCATAGAATTTGACACAAATGGGTTTGAATGGCTATTAAAGGTAACATCCTCACCTGTAACCTGTTTGCTTGTAATCAGTGTGTGTGCATAAAAGCTGCCCTTCAGGAAGGTTATTTGTACCATCTAATCTGCGCCGCAAAGTATTTAAGGAACATCATAACTCTGTGCTTGCTGGGCATCCAGGTGGTAAGGCAACCGTGGACTTCTTATCTCGTTGTTTTTGGTGGCTGGGGTTGCATCGGGATGTGATTGAACACGTAGCTGCTTGAAGTATTTGCGTACGTTCTAAGGTTTCGCATACCGGTCCATCTGGTACTCTTCTTCCGCTACCTATACCTAGTAGGCCATGGACACACTTGTCCATGGATTTTATTAATGACCTACCGGTTTCTGCAGGCAAAACAGTGGTTTTGGTGGTAGTAGATAGGTTCAGTAAAATTGTTCACTTTGTTGCATTACCTGCACTTCCAAATGCCAAGACACTTGCTCAGGTGTTCATAAATGAGATCTTGAAGCTTCACGGGGTTCCCTCCGATGTGGTGTCAGATCGGGGGACCCAGTTTGTTTCCAAGTTCTGGAAGGCATTCTCTTCTCGACTGGGGGTGCAGCTGTCCTTTTCCTCTGCCTTCCACCCTCAGTCGAATGGACAGACCGAGCGTGTCAATCAGAATTTGGAGACCTACCTCAGGTGTTTCATACAATAAGGACATGAAAGGAGTTGATCTTGCTGATCAAGTCCACCAGCCCTAGAGTGACATGCGTAAAGTTAAGGTGTGGTATAAAAAGCTGGCAGTGCATATTGTACAGATGGCAATGTATAATGCTTTCATGATGTGCAGGCCAGACCAGCACATTCCTTCAGTTTCAGGAGATAGTAATCAAGGCCCTAATATTTGGAAGTCAGGCAGGGCCCAATACTTCTGGAACTGACGATGCCCGAATAGTACCAGAGCAACATTTCGCAGGTGAGGTCCATCAAATTGCAAAGAGAGGAAAGTGACAAGGAAGGTGTTAGGCCGGTACGCAGGAGAAGGGCTTTCTCGCGGCGTCCGGCCAGGCCCTTTCCTGCTGGTCAGTAATTTTCAGCATTTAGGTTTCGTTCTAGGGATTCTAAGTGTGGTTTCTGCGTTTCTGCTCATGTGCTGCTAAGCCACGCCTCCTTGCGGTCATGTGCAGCTAAGCCACGCCCTTGTGGTCATGCATCTCTAAGCCACGCCCCTTGTGGTCATGTGCCTCTATGACACGCCCCTGTGTGGCCATGTGCCGCTAAGCCACGCCCACTTGCTGTCTGGTACAGCGTGGTTGGTTGTCCTGGGGGGCTGGGGCTGTCTCTAATGTATTTAAGGGCTCCGTGGACTCCGCCCCGGTGCCTAGTCTATCTCTTTCTAACCAAGGGTGAGGTCTCTGGCAGTAAATGCAGAGTGTGAGAGTCGTTGTCAAGGGTTCCTGCTGAAAGCTCCCTAGTCATCCTAGCCATCAATTAGGGCTATGGGAATGCTGTGAGCAGCACGCTTTACCGTGTCGGTTCACCGGTTGGTGTCCACGCCACGGAGGCGTCCTTGCTACCGATCCAGTATTCCAGGGTCCGCCATTGTATGTGTGGTCACACTGCCGCTTTTACACCCATGTGTTGTGTGCTGCAGAGATCCTCCTCCTCTTTAGGAACTTAGGTTCCAGGCCTTTCCTGCAGCTCTATACGCCGCCATCTAGTGCTCAGGCATTTCATGCTGCCAAATCCTTCTTGCTCTGCACAGCGGTGTCTTGCAGTGCAGAAGTTTATTAGTTTCGTTTCTGGAGTGTTGCTAACTCCCAGCATAGTACCTTGTTTAGTTACTACTAGTGTGTGCACTTAACACACTAGTTCATTTCTTTCTCTGTGCTTAGCTGAACATTCCTCTGGGACTCAGCTGCTGCAGCTCCTCTGCAGTCCGGTTGTCCCCGACGTGTCCTTTAAGTTTTATTTTATTTTATTAAAGGACACGCCAGCGTAACAGAAGGTGCAAAATGTGTTATAGAAGGGGGATAAGAAAGGACACAATTTTTCAGTGTGACACCAGCTCTGACAAATCTGGCCTGTTCATAAAAGACTGTTTAAAAGTGTACCACCTATCCATGGATTATTAAATTTTAATTCTAATTAAAATTAATTTTAATTACTCTAATTTATTGCACAAATTGATATACTCTACACAACTCACATATTCCAACCTGATGTACTCTACACACCTCACATATGCCAATCTCATGTACTGTATACAACTTACATATGCTAATCTGATGTTCTCTATACATCTCACATATGCCAATCTCATGTATTATACACAAGTCACATATGCCAACCTGATGCACTCTACACAACTCACATATGTCTACCAGATGCTCTGCACACAACTCGCATATGCCAGTCTCATGTACTCTACACAACTTACATATGCCAATCTGATTTTCTCTACACAACTCACATATGCCAATCTCATGTGTTATACACAAGTCACATATGCCAATCTGGTGTACTCTACACAACTTACATATACCAATCTGATGTAATCTAAACAACTTACATATACCAATCTGATGTACTCTACACATCTCACATATGCCACTCTGATGTACTTTACACAATTCACATATGCCAACCTGATGTACTCTACACAACTCACATATGCCAATCTCATGTACTGTACACAACTTATATATGCCAATAATGATGTACTCTACACAACTCACATATGCCAACCTAATGAACTCTACACAACTCACATATGCCAATCTCATGTACTCTACATAACTTACATATGCCAATCTCATGTATTCTACACAAGTCACATATGCCAACTTGATGGATGCCACACAACTTACATATGCCACATGGGCTCCATTTTCTCCTTTTACCCTTGTGAAAATCAAAAAAAATTGGGCTAAAGCAAACTTTTTTCTGGGAAAAATTTGATTGTTATTTTCACGGCTCAACATTATAAAATTCTGTGCAGCACCTGGGGTTTCAAGGTGATCACCACTCATCTGTATAAATTCCTTAAGGGGTGTAGTTTCTAAAATGGGGTCACTTCTGGGGGGGTTTCCACTGTTTAGGCACTTCATGGGCTTTGGTAATACGACAAGGCATCCACTATCGATTTCAGCCAATTTTGCATTCCAAAAGTCAAATTGTACTCCTTCTCTTCTGAAACCTGCTATATAGTTTTCCACCAAATTAGGGGTTATGAGCGTACTCAGGAGAAAGTGCACAACACATTTTTGGTCAATTTTCTTCTGTTACCTTTGCAAAAAATAAAAATTTGTGACTAAAGCAACATTTTTGTGTGAAAAATGTGCTTTTTTATTTTCACAGCTAAACGTTAAAAAATTCTGTGAAGCACCTGTGGGTCCAAAGTGCTTACCACACATCTAGATAAATTACTTGACGAGTATAGTTTCTAAAATGGGGTCACTTGTGGGGGGTTTCCACTGTTTAGGTACATTAAGGGCTCTGCAAACACGACATAGCATCTGGTATCGATTCCATACAATTTTGCGTTCCAAAAGTCAAATGGTGCTCCTTCCCTTCCGAGCCCTGCCATGAGCCCAAACAGAAGTTTTCCACCACATATGGGATATCAGCATACAAGTTGTATGGTCCATTTTTCTCCTGTTACCCCTGTGAAAATGCAAAATTTGGGGCTAAAGTAACATTTTTGTGGGAAAACGTAACATTTTATTTTTTTCTTTCCACATTGCTTTAATTCCTGTGAAGCACCTGAGGGGTTAATGAACTTATTGCATGTAGTGTTGAGCACTTTGAGGGGTGCAGTTTTTAAAATTGTGTTACTTTTGGGTATTTTCTATCATATAGATTCCTCAAAGTCACTTCTAATGGGATGTGGTCCCTACGAAAAGATTTAGTAAATTTTGTTGAAAAAATGAGAAATTGTCAACAACAACGTCAAAACAATTCCCCCGAAAAATGTCAAAATTGTGTTTTTTTCACAATTTCACTGCACTAGGAATTTTTCCCCATTTTCGAGTACACTATGTGGTAAAATGAATAGTGTCATTCAAAAGTACAACTCACCCCGCAAAAAGACAAGCCCTCATATGTCTATGTGGACAGAAAAGTAAAAGAGTTATGGCTCTGGGAAGAAGCGGAGGAAAAACTGGAAATGCAAAAACGGAAATTGACTGTGAAGGGGTTGAATAGAATAGAGTTTGTCAAAGGCTGATTTCAGCAAGACCTACTGACCATCTAACCTGTATGGTAACCTTCCGACAGGGAGGTGTGAAGAGAAAGAAGGATAAAGCAACATGACCGTTATTTTGTTCTCATGGGAGATATTTATCCTCCTCTAGTGAGAACACATGCACACTCAACCGACTTGGGTGAGCTTAGCATACAGAGCTATACAGTACTTCCCATCAGAATGTATGTCTACTGTACATGCTGGCTCACCCTTGGGATACCCTGGTAAATAGCAATTAAACATTGCTGAATGGTTTGGAGAGCAGTATTGCTTTTTCTTATCAGCTGTGGCTGGTGCTCTCTGAGATTTGGTGGTACATGTACCATAGATCCTGAATGGCTGATCTAAGAAGTGTGGCAAAATTGAAAAATTACACTGCCCTCTAGGCCTCATTGACACAACTTTTGAGTTGAGCTGTAATCCAGCACTCATGGAAGACCATGGACCTTCTATGATACTTTGATTTCATACCGAGATATACAGAGGTTTTCTTTTTTTGCATCCCACATTGATCATACAGAAAAAAAACTCATCGGAGAAACCATAAAACCGAAAATTTGAACAAGGTTCTGCGAGTACCCAGTCTCTAACATGTAACACTGGTCTAAATAGCGGGCTTTCACCATTTTGTAGATAAATCAGAAATCTGATGTTAAAAATGTATTTTTTGTTACAACGTGTAGCTTGGGGATCTAGTGTATCCTTGAAAAACTGCCTTCCTTTATTGTATAGTTATTGGAATCATTTTCTACCGGCCAAACCAAACTTTTCAAGACCAGGAAGATGTTTGTCCAGTCTAGAAAAATTCCCATTTGTTCCCATGGTTTCCATATACAGTAGAAAAACGATAGGCATAACTATCTTATGTCTTATAGTCATTTCTTATCTTAGCTGTCAATTCACATTTATATTATTCAAAAAAAACTATATGCAATTCGTGATTTAGTCAGTATTCCCTGGATAAGAATATTGACCTAGTTAATTCAGAAAAAAATAGCTATACATATATGCTCCTAGTTACATGAATAAGTGATGAATATTCACAGGTCAAAGGCTGCATGAGTAACAGAGAACACAAAATGCACAATAAATCACTCATATCTCATAACCTAAGAGTGACTAAAATAATCTAATCTGTTATTCATTCATATTCACAGAAGAAAAAAACAATAAAACACATTGTGTAATTTGGGCTAATACATATTTACAATTCGAGATGTGCAAATCTTTTGTAACTAGTCATGTTCATGATGAATTATCTTAAAACTTTGAATTTTAGCGAATTCAAAATATTCAGAATGCGATTCGCAGAAATTGAATCCCTTGAGGCCGCGTGCATTATTGACGAGTGTTGTTCACCCACATGACTGCAAGAGCCTCAGTGCAAGAAGAACCGAAGACCCATGCTGTGGAGCTGAATGACAGCAGAGGCGTCGTAAGGAGTCAGATGAGACCAGGACTAGTGTCTAGTGAATAGACAAGATAAAACACAGAAATGGTGATATACTCCAATCACTGATTGAGCAAGTATGGGTTGCCACCAGTCAGGATTTGGCTCAGAAGCTGGTATCCAGCATGCCAAGCAAATCAAAATAAATTCAAAAACCTTATGAAATGTGTGAAGGATAACAGCCTAGGGTGGGTGGCACAGATCCCACCACTGTCACAAGTTTGTCAAGAATAACAGTTTGGGGATTACACAAATCCCACCACTGTCACTAGTTTGTCGCAGATGACACAGGAGAGATCACTAATGATGAGCGAGCATGCTCCCTACTTCTCTGTGCTCACCCGAGCATCTCACTGCTCGAGATGCTCGGCGCTCGCCGAGTATTTCTGGGGTTGCTCGGCGGGAGCTCGGGTCTCCTCCCTGCATGTTTGGCGCTCTTTACAGAGCCAATGAACATGCAGGGATTGCCTGCCACTCACTGTAATGTCGTAGCCATGTTGGTTGTGGCATTACAATGATTGGCTGGCCGCACAGCGTCATCTGGTCTATATCAGACCTGGCGCCGCCATGCTTGTCACAGTCACTCCGGAATCAGACAGTGTAGGGAGATGTGCTGCTGATCTAGGGAGAGATTTGCTTGTTTCTAGTTAGTGTAGGTGTACCGAACTATACTAGAGACACATATCTATCTCAACAAACAGTCCTTCTGAGGACTAATCCATCTGCAGAGATATCAGGCAGGCAGTGTATATAGGCAGGCAGGTAGGGTATATAGCAGACTGCAGTGCACATAGCACAAGAGACTCCATTCCAATTTTGTCTGCTGCTACTGTTAGATATTTCTAGAAATAGGCCCAGGTCTCAGGGGCCAGGAATAATTTTTTTAATCCTCATTAATTGCTTAAAAAGCAATCCAGAGAACACCGTTGTTCTGCACCATTTGCTTATTGGCACTGCAGAATACAACCAGGTCCTTTCCATATTACAGCACTAAAAATCCAGCTATTTAAAACAGTGGTTTGTCCTTCAAACGGATCACATATAATTGCACTGAAAATACTGCCATTTCTGGCATCCATTAAAAATTTGTTTCAGTGTGTCAGTGAAGCAATTGACACCAGTTTGCAGTTCAAAATAGTTAACTACAGGCCAGGTACAGTATTTAAACTGTGGTTTGTCCATCACACGGATCACAAATACGTTTTCAGAAAATGCTACCATTTCTGGCCTCCATTAAAAATTTGTTTTACTTACAGACCAGGTATTTAAAATTGTGTTTTCTCTGTTACACGGATCACATATACGTTTTCAGAAAATACTGCCATTTCTGGCCTCCATTAAAAAAATTTTCAGTGTGTCAGTGAAGCTGACTCGCCCAGGGGGATATGGGGGACTCGGTACCCGGGCCTTTACCTTCTTGGGAGGTCACGGCAGTCGGCTCCCGAGCCCGTACTCTGGGGTCACTCTTTAAAGGGGGCTTGTTACTTGAAGGGATGAATAACAGTTTTATCTCGTGATGCCACCTGTGGTTCCTGGTATTGAGTACCAGCGCTGCTGCAGACCTCCGTGGGTGATGGGATGGCAGCTGGGATGCTTCGGCTCCCCACAGGCGGAGCGGGCCCTCGGGGCAGGGTTGATGGAAGGGATGCAGGTGAGAGGTGGCCCGGTCGGGTCAGGGGGAATGATGGACACGCACACAGGGGGATTTGCTTCAGTACCTTTACTGGTGTAACGGCAGGTATGGTCCGGGGTACTCAGTAGGAAGGGTGCACTTCTGGAGTCTCCCCAGTGAGCGGGTATAAGGCCTCCTGATCCGTTTCTTCCCCTCTGTCTCTGAAGCTCCTGACCAGCCTGGAACTAGGCCTAGCTTCTGTACTGTTTCACTCTCTCACCTGTCTGCTTGGTAGTAGAACTTTTCTCTGGAAATCACTATCCCTGGACGCTGGGGCCTTCGTGGTTCCTAGTTCTGTATATGATTGTAGCTTCAGGTTGACCAGGGGTCTGGAATCCTCCTGGTATACCGGTTATTCCTACTGGGCATAGAAGACCCTGTAGGCGAGGACCCTGTGTCCGGCTTGTGTTCTGGGGTGAGCTTAAGATGCCCCTCAGCCCCCTTAACTCCTCTCTCCTCTCCTTGCCTCCGGCCACGCTCTAGGCCCTCCGGCTTCAGCACGTGCTTTTGGGCCCTGGCTTGCCCTCAGCACAGCAGCACAACAGGTGCTGCCTCTTCACTGATCTCCAGTGCCAGCACACTCTGCCTGCCTAACTCCACCCTCCAGTATATATATCCCTAACAGGGCTCCCTCTGGTGGTATGAGGTGGAAGGGTGGAGGTGTCTGGGTGTAGTGAGGGTCTCTTGTGGAGAAGTCCGTCCATACACCCTTTTGTGTCCTGTGGTACCTGTGTATAGCAGGGTGCCACATTCCCCATGGTACAATTCAGAACTCCCGGACTGAAGCATTTCTGTAAAACAAGTAACAACAACAATTACAATAACAATAACACCTATCAAAGTTACAGTGAGTCCCATAACCAGGTGTCCATCTCACTGGTGAAGGTGCAACATGAGTAGCATGAGGGACCCGTCTGAAAACCCTCAATGTAGGCCCTGGACGTGGCTACAGTGCAAAAGTGATCCAGGTGTTGGACCACGTCTTCGGCCACGCCAAACGGGTTTTTGTTCAGTGGTATTTTAATATAAAACCAATAGGGGGCACTTTAATAAGTGCAACTATTTACAATGGACAGTTTTTGGCTGCTCACAGTCCTCAGCCTGCAAGTCTCTATACCCTTTATGGGTAACTAAATGCACACATATAACTTTTTCAGTTCACACAAACAATGCTATTTACACTGTAGGCATTTTGTACCCTATTCCCTATACCTGGTAGGGATTTGGCCTTGTGTGCTTCGTGTGGATCTATGTAGCACTGGGATGATACTGGTGTCTGTGCATGCACTATCCGCTAACCTATCAGGTCTAAGTGCGGGTAAGTTATAGAACTGCCTCAACATCTCTATAGGACTGGCAAGTGCACTGTTTACTGGACCCTCAGGTTCTGCTTCAACTGGTGATCCCTCTCTTACTGGGGACTCTTCCTGTTCCTGAGCAGGTTCTTCCAGGGCACTCACAGGTTCTTCTTGTGGTGGAGGTTCTTCTGGTGGCTGACAGAAGTGTATCACTGGTATGATAACTGCTCCATCGAGTTGAGGCCAGTCCACGGGGAAGTCTCCTAGAACTGTATGAACTACATCTTCCTTGGGTTTTTCCGGTATTGTAAGAGGTACTTCTTCCTCCTGTGTCTTCAGTAGACCTGGGCACAATTTCAAGTGGTCTCTTGAGACTATTGTGGTTGTCCTACCTCCATCCTTGCTGATCAGGCAGGTTTTGGTGTTGTCAAATCTGGAATTTAACATGGTGTAGGGCTCTCTTTCCCACGGGTCATCGAGCTTGTGACCTCTTCTTTTCCGCTTTAGCACTATTTCTCCGGGTGCCAAGGGTTCTGCTGGTGCATGCTTGTTATATTGGTCTTCTTGTCTTTCCCTTACTTTGTTTAGGCTGTCTTCAACACAGGCCTGTACTTTCCTGTACTGCTCTTGTCGATTTGTGTCCCAGTCTTCAGTGGACATATCTGCAGCAGGTTCGACCACTCCGAGTTCTAGGTCCATGGGCAATTTTCCAGGCCTTGCTCTCATAAGGTATGCTGGGGTACAGTTAGTAGAACTCACAGGTATGTGGTTATACAGGTCCACCAGGTCAGGTAGTTTGTCTGGCCACTGGTTCCTTTCTTCCAAAGGTAGGGTTTTTAGCAGGTCAATGACGATGTTATTCATTTTCTCGCACATACCGTTGGTTTGAGGATGATATGGTGTATACAGGTGACAGAATTCTTTAAACAGCTCAGCTTCAAAGGCAGGGCCTTGATCTGTTAGCACCTTGTCCGGGTATCCATGGGGCCTGCAGAAGTAGGTTTGGAATTTTCTTGCTGCAGTTTCTGCTGTCAGATCCTTGACAGGGGCTACCACCAGGAACCGGGAATAGTGATCCACCATGGTCAGGGCATAGGAATAGCCTGATCTGCTGGGCGACAGTTTGACGTGATCCAGAGCGTCAATCTCCAGGAGTTGGGTTGTTTTGATGGACTGCAAGGGTGTTTTCTGACTTCCGTAGTCTTTCCTTCTGAGGCTACAGGGCCCACAATTCCGGCACCACCTTTCTATGGAACTCCGCATTCCAACCCAATAGAACCGGTCCTTCAGCAGGGTTTCCAGCTTCTTCCAGCCAAAATGACCTGCTTGGTCATGGTAGGCCTCTAGCACCATCTGGATATCCGTCCTGGGCACTACAATCTGCCACACCATTTCATGGGTTCTAGGGTTGACATACCTCCTGCACAGCTTTTCTCTGTAGATGAACAGCCGGCTTCTCTCATTCCACAGGTGTTTGCCTTTCGGAGGAGCATCCTTCTCTAGGTGACAACCTTCTTGGGTTATCAGTCCGGGTCAATGTCCTGGGTCTCCTTCCAGCTGTGATGAGGTAAAGGGTTTAGCGTCTTACCATGACGTCTTCTGGAGGTGTGTTGCTCGTGGACCATTCCATTTCTGTGGAAAGCACTTCATCCTCGGTGTCCGACTGGTGGGGCATTCTTGACGGGGCATCAGCATTGGTGATCTTGTGACCTGCCCGGTACTTGATTGTGAACTGGTAATTCGACAATCTGGCCACCCAACGCTGTTCCATGGCTCCGAACCTGGCTGTCTCCAGGTGTGTCAAGGGGTTATTGTCAGTAAAGGCTGTAAATTTAGTTGAGGCTAGGTAATGTTTGAATCTTTCGGTGATAGCCCAGACCAAGGCCAGGAACTCCAGCTTGAAGGAGCTGTAATTCTCCGGATTCCTCTCAGTAGGGCGAAGCTTCCTACTGGCATAGGCGATCACCTTTTCTCTGCCGTTTTGCTTCTGGGACAACACAGCTCCCAGTCCCCATTGCTGGCATCTGTGTACAACAGGAAAGGTTGGCTGTAGTCGGGGTAAGCCAGGATTTCCTCACTGGTTAGGGCTTCCTTCATTAATGCAAAGGACTCAGTCTGTTCTTTGCCCCACTGGAATGGGGGACTTTTACCTCTTTTGGACTGTCCTACTAGGAGATCTTGTAAAGGTGTGCCTTTTTGGTGTAGTCCTTAATGAACCTCCTGTGGTACCCGACCAGTCCCAGAAATTGACGTACCTCTTTGATGTTCCTTGGTTCAGGCCACTTCTGGATGGCAGTGACCTTCTCCGGGTCTGGTGCTACCCCCTCTGAGCTGACTATGTGCCCCAGGTACTGAACCTTCCGTTTGAGCAGGTGGCACTTGGAAGGTTTTAGTTTCATCCCATACTGGGACAATGCCTCAAATACCTCTGCCAGGTGCTTTAGATGGTCTTCATACATCCTCGAGTACATGATAACGTCATCCAGGTATAGCAGCACTGTCTCAAAGTTCCGGTGTCCCAAGCAACACTCCATCAACCTTTGGAACGTTCCAGGTGCGTTGCAGAGTCCAAATGGCATGCTGTTGAATTTGCATAATCCCATCGGGGTGGTGAAGGCTGTCTTCTCCCGGTCTTCCTCAGCAGCATAGACTTGCCCGTACCCTCTAGTGAGATCCAATGTGGAGAAATAATTGGCAGATTTTAGTGCAGCCAGGGATTCCTTTATACGGGGCAAAGGGTATGCATCCTTATGTGTTATTCGATTAATTTGTCTATAATCTACACACATCCTCATGCTACCATCCTTATTTCTGACCAGGACCAGGGGAGCTGCCCAGGGGCTACAGCTATCCCTTACTACTCCTGCCTTTTTCATGTCATGCAACATTTCTTTTGCTTTTTGGTAATGTGCTGATGGTATGGGTCTGTAACGCTCCTTAATGGGTGGATGGTTACCTGTGGGTATGTGGTGTTGTACCCCTTTGACCCTTCCAAAATCAAGTGAGTGTTTACTAAACACCTGTTCATATTCCTGAACCACTCTGTAGACACCGTGTTTTTGATGGACAGGAGTGGCGTCAGTTCCAACATGGAGCTGTTGACACCATTCCTCCAGCTGGGTTTTGGAGTCATTGTCCTCCACCGTGTCTGGTGAGGTCAAGGATTCCACTGTGTGTATGGCATTATTATTCACAGTATACAGTCTGGCAACAGTGGCGTATCTTGGCAATTTGACTTCCTCCTCCCCACAATTTAGGAGGCGTACGGGTACCCTCCCATTGTGCACATCAACTACCCCTCTAGCGGTTAGGAGTGTAGGTCTGTGCTCTGAGTTAACGGGCTCTACTACCGCCTGGTAGTTCTGTCCCTTGAGACCTATTGCTGCCCTACACCAAATCAGCATTTCGCTTAGTGGGGGAATCACAATGGGTATCGGGTCTGTCACCCGTACATTTCCAATCTCACCACCTGTTAGTTTTACCTGTTGCTGGTACAGGAGGGCGCGAATTTCCTTCTGGAGCACCTTCCTCTGCCCTGGTCTGGCAGTGTCAGCAATCTGTTGGAGTAAGAACAACACTTCTCCCAAACAGTTACCAACTACATTTGTACCAAGTATCATATGTTATGCACACGCCCGGACTGACTGGCGTGTGCATGTTTAGTGATCCCACTGGACCATGAACCGGAGAGTGCCTGGAGGGGTGTAACTAAGTATCTACCCGATCCGACCAAGGTCGCACGACGGCATATGACGCCTGTGCACCAGTGAGGAACCGAGCAGAGGGACCAGGTGCGACTCCAGGTCAGACCCCGGACACGGCTGTTGACCCACACCGGGGAATACAGGAACAGGCAGGTTAGAGCTCAGGTTGGGTAGGGTCCAGTACAGACTAGGAGACGGGTTCAGAGCCGCAGATGCGGTAATCAAGCAGAGTAAAGCGAAACCGCAGATGCGGTGGACAGGGCTGAGCAGAGCGAAACCGCAAGTGCGGTGGACAAGGCTGAGCAGAGCGAAACCGCAGATGCGGTGGACAAGGCAGAGCAGAGCGGGCAGAAACCGCAAGAGCGGTGGACAAGGCTGAGCAGAGCGGGCAGAAACCGCAAGAGTAAGTAAGGCAGAACAGAGATAAACTGCCAAAGCGGTGAGCAAAGACAGAGCAGAGGGGACAGGGCTCTGTTCACACATAACAGACTGGAAGGGAAAAGCAGAACCAGATACACACAAGGTACTTGCAAACAAGTAGCGAGTGGACTCCAAACTCACCAACAGAAGTACAGCGACAACAAGTAGGAGCTAGGTGCAGGTTCAGACTCTGCAGAAAAAGAGAGGAAACGGACACAGAGACAAAACAGGTAAGAGGCCAGGAGACAGTTCAGACAAGAACTGTACTGCAACGAAATACAGGAACGAGCCTAGGTAAAGCCAATGCTGGTTCAGACACTGCAGCAAAAAGGAGGAAACGGACATAGAGACAAAACAAGTAACAGGTTAGGAGACAGTTCAGACAGGAACTGTTACTGCAACGAAATACAGGATTGAGCCTAGGTAAAGCCAAGTGCTGGTTCAGACACTGCAGCAAAAGGGAAGAAACAGACATAGAGACAAAACAAGTAACAGGTTAGGAGACAGTTCAGACAGGAACTGTTACTGCAACAGAATACAGGAACGAGCCTAGGTTTTGCCAAGCGCTGCTTCAGACACTGCAGAAAAAGGGAGGAAACGGACATAAAGACAAAACAAGTAACAGGATAGGAGACAGTTCAGACAGGAACTGTTACTGCAACAGAATACAGGAACGAGCCAAGGTATAGCCAAGCGCTGGTTCAGACACTGCAGAAAAAGGGAGGAAACGGACATAGAGACAAAACAAGTAACAGGTTAGGAGACAGTTCAGACAGGAACTGTTACTGCAGCAAAATACAGCAACGAGCCTGGGTATACGGCCCACAGAGGCAGCAACAAACAGGCTAGGAGCGTGTTCAGACAGGCCTGGAAATACAGCCTCCAGGAAGGCAGACAAGCAGGGAAAAACAGAACGAGACCTGGCACATTCAGAGTCTAGAAGCACACTGAATGTTAAAGTTGCTCAGGCATCAGCTTCCAAGAGAAGCTGGTTTAAATATCCAGTGACTGACAGCAATAGGCTCAGGACGCATTAGGGGTGTGCCCAAGCAGCTACAAGAATCAGGAAGTAACCGGGCCGCTGCCCTAAGCAGTCAGAACAGAGACAAACAGACAGCATGTAAAGAAGCCAGGCTAGCAGACTGGACCAATGATCAAGTTTGCGATCTTGCATAGTGAGAGATGGTGCACTATGCAAGCCCACCACCAGGTATGTTACATCATATATGGGTTTGTATTACCAGGGTTAGACTCTATTACAATCAGTCCTTGGTCCTTTAGTTCCTCTCTTCCCACCTTCACTGTCACATCCTTAACCCCGACTAGGTTAAGAGGAAGGCCATTGGAGGCATATACAGAGAGGTTTGGGTCTGGCGGGTGGTGTTCATCTATGGACCAGTACCTTTTTTAGAGGACATCAGGTATGATGGTTACCTGTGACCCGGTGTCCAGTAGTGCAGGGGTTGCTATGCCATCCATTACGATGGACAGGAAAGGCCATCCTCCTACAAACCGGTCGTACCAGCTCGATGGGCCTGGTTGATCTACTCCTGGGTGTTGGCCCTTGGCCCCATGGTTTGCCCGTTTAAAGGACAGGTCCATGTGGTGTGGCCTGCCTTGTGGCAATGGTAGCAAATGAGTTCACCTGGAGGGCGAGGTCGGTCGTTGGTCTTCCCACGGGGTGGCGTTGTCCTCCTTCTTCTCCTCATCCAGGGGACATCTTCAGGACTGTCGGCGAGTAGGATCCTTCCATCCGGCTCGGGCTCCATCCGTAGCTGCAGGGCACTCAGGACAGTGGTCAGGGTTTTACTTAGCTGACACACTTCAGAGCGCAGGCTGTCCAGCTCGCTAGGGGACGCTGTTTGCACTTTTGCCTCAGACGCTAATTAAGGGGAAGTGGAGTGCTGTGGTCATTGGGGTGGCCCCACCCTGGTAACGCTGGATAGCAGTATCTGATGTTTCCAGGGGCTGAAGGCCCTTAATAGCCATGTCCTTCAGGGTGTCCAAGGTGGCATTTGGATGATCTAAGGCCCTCCACCGTACAGTTCTGCTCTCCTCCTGGGACCTTAACCCCCGGATGAATTGTTCTGTCAGCATTTTGTCCTCATCACGTATCTGGCTGGACTAACCTTTTTCAGGGCCCGCAGGGCCTCATGTAAACGCCAGGCATAGTTCCGGATACTGTCCTCAGGATTCTGGGTACAGTGGTAGAACCTCATCCGAAGATCTGTCTCAGTGCGGTTTTCAAAGACAGTTTGCAGTCTCTTAAATATAATAGATACTGATTCCTGGTCTGTGGCTTGCCAGGTTTCACTTTCCTGCTCTGCGGCACCAGTCAATTGTCCCAGCACAACAGCGGCTCTCTGTTTACCAGTCATTGAGTACATGTCCAGTACACCGCATATTTTTCTTTTGAATCCAGACAGGGAGTCTGGTTTGCCGTCATACTGGGGAAGCCATTTCACTTCGGGGACGTACGGCAGGGCCATGGGTATCACTGGAGTCACGACTCCTGCTGGTGAGGTGGCTGCTCCGGCCTGAGCAGCGCCGGGCGCGAGTTGAGCATCGGGAGCGTTAACCGGTGCTCCGGCGTTTTGCTGGTCGTCAGCCATGGTTGCGCCCCCCTTCTTCCCGCACGGCGACGCGGTAATGGCGGCGATGTTCACCACAGTTCAAACACAGTTCAAATACCGCACACAGTACCCGGTGGCAACGGGCACGAAATCCAGTTCGTGACTCCAGGAAGAGATGACTCGCCCAGGGGGACATGGGGGACTCGGTACCCGGGCCTTTACCTTCTTGGGAGGTCACGGCAGTCGGCTCCCGGGCCCGTACTCTGGGGTCACTCTTTAAAAGGGGTTTGTTACTTGAAGGGATGAATAACAGTTTTGTCTCGTGACGCCACCTGTAGTTCCTGGTAATGAGTACCAGCGCTGCTGCAGACCTCCGGGGGCGATGGGATAGCACCTGGGATGCTTCGGCTCCCCACAGGCGGAGCGGGCCCCCGGGGCAGGGTTGATGGAAGAGATGCAGGTGAGAGGTGGCCCGGTCGGGTCAGGGGGAATGATGGACACGCACACAGGGGGATTCGCTTCAGTACCTTTACTGGTGTAACGGCAGGTATGGTCCGGGGTACTCAGTAGGAAGGGTGCACTTCTGGACTCTCCCCAGTGAGCGGGTATAAGGCCTCCTGATCGATTTCTTCCTCTCTGTCTCTGAAGCTCCTGATCAGCCTGGAACTAGGCATAGCTTCTGTACTGTTTCACTCTCTCACCTGTCTGCTTGGTAGTAGAACTTTTCTCTGGCAACCACTATCTCTGGACGCTGGGGCCTTCGTGGTTCTTAGTTCTGTATATGATTGTAGCTTCAGGTTGACCAGGGGTCTGGAATCCTCCTGGTATACCGGTTATTCCTACTGGGCATAGAGGACCCTGTAGGCGCTGACCCGGTGTCCGGCTTGTGTTCTGGGGTGAGCTTAAGATGCCCCTCTGCCCCCTTAACTCCTCTCTCCTCTCCTTGCCTCCGGCCACGCTCTAGGCCCTCCGGCTTCAGCACGTGCTTTTGGGCCCTGGCTTGCCCTCAGCACAGCAGCACAACAGGTGCTGCCTCTTTACTGATCTCCAGTGCCAGCACACTCTGCCTGCCTAACTCCACCCTCCAGTATATATATCCCTAACAGGGCTCCCTCTGGTGGTAAGAGGTGAAAGGGTGGAGGTGTCTGTGTGTAGTGAGGGCCTCTTGTGGAAAAGTCCATCCATGCACCCTTTTGGGTCCTGTGGTACCTGTGTATAGCAGGATGCCACAAAGCAATTGACACCAGTTTGCTGTTCAAAATAGTTACCTACAAGCCAGCTATTTAAAACTGAGTTTTCTCTGTCACACGGATCACATATTAGTTTTCAGAAAATACTGCCATTTCTGGCCTCCATGAAATTTTTTTTTCAGTGTCAGTGAAACAATTGACATCAGTTTGCTGTTCAAAATAGTTACCTATAGGCCAGTTATTTAAAACTGTGGTTTGTCCGCCACACGGACACATATACGTTTTCAGAAAATACTGCCATTTCAGACATCCATTAAAAATTAGTTTCAGTGTGTCACTGAAGCAATTGACACCAGTTTGCTGTTCAAAATAGTTACGTACAGGCCAGGTATTTAAAACTATGTTTTCTCCATCACACAGCTCACATATACGTTTTCAGCAAATACTGCCATTTCTGGCATCCATCCAATTTTTTTTCAGTGTGTCAGTGAAGCAATTGACACCAGTTTGCTGTTCAAAATAGTTAGCTATAGGCCAGGTATTTAAAACGGTTGTTTGTCCGTCACACGGATCACATATATGTTTTCAGAAAATACTGCCATTTCTGACCTCCATTAAAAATCTGTTTCAGTGTGTCAGTGAAGCAATTGACACCAGTTTGCTGTTCAAAATAGTTACCTACAGGCAAGGTATTTAAAACTGTGGTTTGTCCGTCACACGGATCACAAATACGTTTTCAGAAAATGCTACCATTTCTGACCTCCATTAAAAATTTGTTTCAGTGTGTCAGTGAAGCAATTGACATCAGTTTGCTGTTCAAAATAGTTACCTACAGGCCAGCTATTTAAAACTGTGGTTTGTCCGTCACACGGATCACATATACATGTTCAGAAAATACTGCCATTTCTGGCCTCCATGAAATTTTTTTTTCAGTGTGTCAGTGAAGCAATTGACATAAGTTTGCTGTTCAAAATAGTTACCTACAGGCCAGATATTTAAAACTGTGTTTTCTCCATCACACGGATCACATATACATTTTCAGAAAATACTGCCATTTCTGGCATGCATTACATTTTTTTTTCAGTGTGTCAGTGAAGCAATTGACACCAGTTTGCTGTTCAAAATAGTTACCTATAGGCCAGGTATTTAAAACTGTGGTTTGTCCGTTGTTAGAACCCTCCTGTTTGTTTTTTTCCATCTTGTGTTTTGCGGTCACGTGACCATCTGCCTTTATATTCCAGCTCCGCCCTTTTGGCTGTGCAGGACTTCAGTGTTTGACTGTCTCTCTAGCCAGGTGCTTCGCTGCCTTTGTCTGTCAGTTCGCTTGGTCCTTCTGGGACCTCTAGTACCTTTTTGTCAGGTTTTTGTTGTGTTCTGCAACAACTTCTCTGTTTAGGAGGTGTCCCATTTTTGTCCCAGTCCTTAGTTCTTTTAGGGACCCCTCCCCTTATGCTATAGGTCTTCGTTCAGACTATCCGAGGACTAAGGCAGGTCTGTTCGCTAGGCACAGGCAGCCCGCTACATCGTAGGGATTAGTATTACCTTAGGGACAGCTTTCCCCTATCTTTCCTTAGTACATGTTGCAGATCATAACAGTAAGCCTGCCCAAAAAACTACAATGAAAGAAATTCGGGGATCAGTATGGTTTCCATCCAGGATTTGGCTCAACGCTTGCAGGGATTATCTCTGGAGGTGGCCGAGCTATAGCAACACATGAGTAGCTGTTCTGGAGCGCATTTTGTGGAACCAAAGGTAGGACTGCCTGATGTTTTTTATGGTAAACAGCAAGATTTTTTTTCCTTTAAAAATGCTTGTTTGTTATATTTTCGTTTGAGACCAAGGTCCTCTGGGAATGAATCACAGTGCATTGGTTTTATGTCACTTTTGCGCAATGAACCACAGGGGTGGGCCTTTTCTCTCCAACCTAATGATCCATGCTTAAGGTCTGTAGAAGAATTTTTTTCTGCTATGGGTCTATTATATGACGATCCTGATAGAATCTCATCTGCTGAGGCAGAACTCAGGCATTTGAATCAGGGGTCATGTGATGTTGAAAATTATTGCACACACTTTACAAGATGGGCTTCAGAAGTCAAATGGAATGATCCTGCGCTGAAATGTTTATTTCTTGCTGGTCTGAGTGAAAGGGTTAATGATCTGCTAATTGCATTCCCTGCACCTGAGACTCTGCAGGGTGCCATGCAATTAGCTGTTCGTGTGGATAGGAGGCTGAGGTTCAGGCTGAATGAGGTAAAGACTCCTGTAATGTCAGGTCCTAGTCCCCAGAAAATCTGCTCAGACCACGGAGAACCGATGGAGGTTGGGGCAATGTCACTCCGCTCTCAGGAAAGAGACCGGAGGTTCGCTGAGGGATTGTGTCTTTATTGTGGTAAAGCTGACCATTTGATTAAGTATTGTGAGCTTCGTTTAAGTAAAGAAAAAAAAAAGGTCAGTAACGCCCGTATTGCTTGTTTATTCTCTGCAGGAGTATTTCTTTCTGGGAGTACTACTTTGCACCGAGATTTGATTGAATTTCAGGTATTTGTGGATTGTGGTTCAACACTTAACGTGATTGATAAAGGGTTTTTGGAAAAACTTAAATTGAAATCCAAACCTTTGTCATCACCTATTTCTGTGATTGCAATTGATAACACTCCCTTGAAATGTATTACTCACAAGGTTGCTGCATTTCCCCTCACTATCAATGGTGTTCACCAAGAAATTTTTGACTTGGTTGTATTGCATAATTTACCCTCTCCAGTCGTTCTAGGTTTGCCTTGGTTAAAACTGCACAATCCTTTACTGGACTGGTCTACTAATGTGATTTAGTCTTGGAGTCCAAAGTGCTATAATACATGTTGTAATGGTCGCATTGCGGCTGTGGAAAAAGGGGAATTAACGGTACCTATTCAAGATTTTTGGAGGGTTTTTTCATAGGAGGAGTCGCAAGCTTTACCTCCTCATAGGAATTATGATTGCGCCATTCAGTTTGTTCCGGGAGCTACTCTTCCCAAGAGTTGCTTGTTTAATCTGACTATCCCTGAAAGAAAGGCATTGGAGGAATACATACAGACTAGCCTGGCTGCTGGTCACATTAGACCTTTTAAGTTGCCTGTGACAGTTGGATTTTTCTTTGCTTAAAAAAGGACGGGGGTTTACGTCCATGTCTGGATTTTCGTGAAATCAATAAGATTACTGTACGCAATTCCTACCCATTGCCGTTAAATCCTAACTTGTTTAACCAGTTAGTGGGGGCCAAGTGGTTCTCTAAAATTGATCTCCGGGGGGCATACAATTTGTTACGAGTGAAGGAGGGTGATGAATGGAAAATTGGTTTTAACACTCCGGTAGGTCATTTTGAGAATCTGGTGATGCCTTTTGGTCTTACCAATGCACCTGCATTTTTTCAGAACCTTATTAATGACATCCTGAGACCTTTGATTGGTAAGAATGTGGTTGTGTATTTGGATGTCATTTTGATTTATTCACCAGATCTAGAGTCCCATTGGCAGAGTGTATGTGAAGTTTTGCAGTTATTGAGTGATAATTAGTGTTGAGCGAGCATGCTCAACACTGCTCGGTACTCGCATCACGCTACTCGGGATGTTCGGCGAGCACCGAGCATTTCCGGGTTACTCGGGCGGGAGCTCGGGTCTCCGCCCTGCATGTTTGGCGATCTTTACAGAGCCAATGAACATGCAGGGATTGCCAGCCAGTCACTGTAATGCTGCAGCCATGTTGGTTGTGGGCATTACAGTGATTGGCTGGCCGCACACCATCACCTCGAGTATTTAAAACCGGGCGCCGCCATCTTGGACACAGTCGCTCCGGATTAGACAGTGTAGGGACAGCGCTGCTGATTTAGGGAGAGATATAAACTGCTAAATAGTTAGTGTAGGGTCTGTAAAGGCTGCCAGAACAAACAAACAGTCCTTTTCAGGACTAATATCCATCCCAGATACCAGGCAGGCAGGCTGTATAGGAGACACAGTGGTTATACCAGCAAACGCTGCATTACAGTCCTGTGTGCTCCTGTTGCTGAAATTGCTGGACTTAGCACCAGGAGTCGGGGGCCAGGAAAAATCCTCCTTTTTTTTTCCTCCTTCACACTGTGCAAATACCCGTCTTATTAACCTTTTGGTGTGTCGTCGTCCCCCCCCCCCAAAAAAAAAGCGTGTCTCTGATTTTTCAGACACAAATATAACTGTTGAAAATAGTCTGGTGTAGGCTAGAGAAACAGAAGAGTTGTTTTGCACTTCCACGGTTCAAACCTCTGTATTATCCATTTTGGGCCATTTGCATCTAAAAAAAAAAACAGTTTGAGTGTGTCGCTCACTGTTCAGCTGCAAATATCTCTATTTAAAAAAGTGTGGTATACCCCAGTAAACAATAACTGTGGTTTTGCCATCCCACGGTAAAAAATCTCTATTATTCAGCTTTTGGTAGTTTTTTCCGTAAAGAAAAACAGTAGTGTCTCCTGACTGTTGTGACACAAAAATATATCTGTTGAAAATAGTCTTGTGTAGGCCCGACATCCCAGTGTGGTTTCGCAGTTCCACGGGTCAAATCGCTGTACTATCCAGTTTTGGGCCTTTGGTATCTAAAAAAAAAGCAGTTTGAGTGTGTCGCTCACTGGTCAGCCGCAAATATCTCTATTTAAAAAATTGTGGTATACCCCAGTAAACAATAACTGTGGTTTTGCCATCCCACGGTAAAAAATCTCTATTATTCCGCTTTTGGTAGTTTTTTCCGTAAAGAAAAACAGTAGTGTCTCCTGACTGTTGTGCCACAAAAATATATCTGTTGAAAATAGTCTTGTGTAGGCCCGACATCCCAGTGTGGTTTCGCAGTTCCACGGGTCAAATCGCTGTACTATCCAGTTTTGGGCCTTTGGTATCTAAAAAAAAAGGAGTTTGAGTGTGTCGCTCACTGTTCAGCCGCAAATATCTCTATTTAAAAAAGTGTGGTATACCCCAGTAAACAATAACTGTGGTTTTGCCATCCCACGGTAAAAAATCTCTATTATTCAGCCTTTGGTAGTTTTTTCCGTAAAGAAAAACAGTAGTGTCTCCTGACTGTTGTGACACAAAAATATATCTGTTGAAAGTAGTCTTGTGTAGGCCCGACATCCCAGTGTGGTTTTGCAGTTCCACGGGTCAAATCGCTGTACTATCCAGTTTTGGGCCTTTGGTATCTAAAAAAAAAAGCAGTTTGAGTGTGTCGCTCACTGTTCAGCCGCAAATATCTCTATTTAAAAAAGTGTGGTATACCCCAGTAAACAATAACTATGGTTTTGCCATCCCACGGTAAAAAATCTCTATTATTCAGCTTTTGGTAGTTTTTTCCGTAAAAAAAAACAGTAGTGTCTCCTGACTGTTGTGACACAAAAATATATCTGTTGAAAATAGTCTTGTGTAGGCCCGACATCCCAGTGTGGTTTCGCAGTTCCACGGGTCAAATCGCTGTACTATCCAGTTTTGGGCATTTGGTATCTAAAAAAAAAGCAGTTTGAGTGTGTCGCTCAATGTTCAGCCGCAAATATCTCTTTTTAAAAAAGTGTGGTATACCCCAGTAAACAATAACTGTGGTTTTGCCATCCCACGGTAAAAAATCTCTATTACTCAGCTTTTGGTAGTTTTTTCCGTAAAGAAAAACAGTAGTGTCTCCTGACTGTTGTGACACAAAAATATATCTGTTGAAAATAGTCTTGTGTAGGCCCGACATCCCAGTGTGGTTTCTCAGTTCCACGGGTCAAATCGCTGTACTATCCAGTTTTGGGCCTTTGGTATCTAAAAAAAAAGCAGTTTGAGTGTGTCGCTCACTGTTCAGCCGCAAATATCTCTATTTAAAAAAGTGTGGTATACCCCAGTAAACAATAACTGTGGTTTTGCCATCCCACGGTAAAAAATCTCTATTATTCAGCCTTTGGTAGTTTTTTCCGTAAAGAAAAACAGTAGTGTCTCCTGACTGTTGTGACACAAAAATATATTGGTTGAAAATAGTCTTGTGTAGGCCCGACATCCCAGTGTGGTTTCGCAGTTCCACGGGTCAAATCGCTGTACTATCCAGTTTTGGGCCTTTGGTATCTAAAAAAAAAGCAGTTTGAGTGTGTTGCTCACTGTTCAGCCGCAAATATCTCTATTTAAAAAAGTGTGGTATACCCTAGTAAACAATAACTGTGGTTTTGCCATCCCACGGTAAAAAATCTCTATTATTCAGCCTTTGGTAGTTTTTTCCGTAAAGAAAAACAGTAGTGTCTCCTGACTGTTGTGACACAAAAATATATCTGTTGAAAATAGTCTTGTGTAGGCCCGACATCCCAGTGTGGTTTCACAGTTCCACGGGTCAAATCGCTGTACTATCCAGTTTTGGGCCTTTGGTATCTAAAAAAAAAGGGGGTTTGAGTGTGTCGCTCACTGTTCAGCCGCAAATATCTCTATTTAAAAAAGTGTGGTATACCCCAGTAAACAATAACTGTGGTTTTGCCATCCCACGGTAAAAAATCTCTATTATTCAGCTTTTGGTAGTTTTTTCCGTAAAGAAAAACAGTAGTGTCTCCTGACTGTTGTGACACAAAAATATATCTATTGAAAATAGTCTTGTGTAGGCCCGACATCCCAGTGTGGTTTCGCAGTTCCACGGGTCAAATCGCTGTACTATCCAGTTTTGGGCCTTTGGTATCTAAAAAAAAAGCAGTTTGAGTGTGTCGCTCACTGTTCAGCCGCAAATATCTCTATTTAAAAAAGTGTGGTATACCCCAGTAAACAATAACTGTGGTTTTCCTCTTCCATGGTTCTAATCTACTCTTTATTACCCTTTTTCCATTGATAGTGCAAGTGTAAGCTATTTTACTTCATTTACAATGGGCAAGGCGCGTGGCAAGGGATGTGGAAGTGGACGTTCTGGTGATGGTTCGTGCAGAGGACGGGGCCGTGGCCAAGGTGAAAATGTGCCACAACCAACAGCCACATCTTCTCGCTCCCACTTCTTGACCGAATTACTAGGGAAGCACAGAACAACACCAGTATTGAGAACTGATCAGTGTGAACAGGTTATTAATTGGATAGTAGATAATACTTCCAGCTACCTGGGCACCACCACCTCCGGTCTGTCTTCCACACGGTCAACTCTTAGTAGCCGTGAGTCTCGACCGCATACTCCTCCTCACCCTGATGCTCCTTCCTCCCACCATGCCGAGAGTCGTCAGACAGCAAGTGATCCCACACTTGGACACTCTGAAGAGCTGTTCACTGGTCCATTTCCATATTTGGGCCCCTCGCCTGATACGCTTGAAGTGGTGGAAGAGGAGATCCCATGTTGCGATGCCCAAATATTTGAACAGCCACGGCCACAGGAAGTTGACGTTGGCAATCTGTCACAAGAGGTGGACGATGACGAGACACAATTGCCAGGAAGTGAGGAGGAGGATTGTGGTGCGCAAGTGGAAGAGGAGGAGGTGGTGGATGATCTAGTAACTGACCCAACGTGGAAGGAGGACATGCAGAGTGAGGCCAGCAGCACACAGGGGGAGGGAGGCAGAGTACCCCAACAGGCAGGAAGAAGCAGTGTGGTGGCCGCAGACAGAAGGCAGGCAACCGTTCCCCGTAACACTAACACGAGGGACGTTGCCAGTACAAGCGGTATGTCTTCCAGAGTCTGGAATTTTTTTAAAGACTCTGCTGATAACCCCAAAAAGGCCATATGTTCCACCTGCCATGCCAGCATCAGCAGGGGAGACAAAACTACCAGCCTGACCACCACCAGCATGATCAGGCACATGGCAGCAAAGCACCCGACTTTGTGGGGCGAAACCCAGGGTCCACGACCAGTGTCAGCGGGTGTCACCACTGCTTCTTCCACTGTTGTGCGTGCAATAGAACCCCCTGTTGTGTGTGCAAGGCAATCCCCTGTCCATACTGCATGTAAAGATGCCCCCTCCTCTCAGTCTTCACTTGTTATAGCAGTTTCTCAAGAAACAGCATCAACTTCCACGTCCACGTCCCACCGCAGCGTTCAATTGTCCATATCCCAGACCTTTGAACGAAAACGGAAATTCGCAGCTAACGCCCCACAGGCCACAGTCCTAAATTTGCACATTTCACGACTGCTTGCGTTGGAAATGCTGCCTTTTAGGCTGGTGGAGATGGAATCCTTCCGCAATCTTATGGCGGTGGCCGTCCCTCGGTACTCGGTCCGCAGCCGACGCTATTTTGCCCGGTGTGCCATCCCCGCACTACACAAGCACGTGTCCCAAAGCATCTGCCATGCCCTCAACAACGCAGTTACTGGGAGAGTCCACCTGACAACGGACACGAGGACAAGTGCTTGTGGCCAGGGATGGTACATCTCTCTGACGGCACACTGGGTAAACATAGTGGAAGCCGGAACCCAGTCGGACCTTGGGACGGAACACATCCTCCCCACACTGAGGATTGCGGGCCCTATGTCAGTCAGAGTTGCCCCCACAGTGTACAGCTCCTGCACATCCTCCTCCTCCTCATGTTCAGCCTCCATCTCAGATATCACCACATCAGTTACAAGCTGGAAGCATTGCAGTACTGCCTCCGCCAAGCGGTAACAGGCTGTGCTGAAACTCATAAGCTTAGGTGATAAACTTCACACTGCTTGTGAGTTGTGGACAGCTGTGAAAGAGCAGGCAGATCTGTGGCTGAGACCGCTGAACCTACATCCCGGCATGGTCGTGTGTGACAATGGCCGTAACCTGGTGGCGGCTCTGAGGCGAGGTGAGATCACACACGTACCATGCCTGGCTCATGTGCTTAACCTCGTGGTTCAGCGGTTTCTTAAATCGTACCCCGAGTTGCCAGATCTGCTCGTGAAAGTACGCCGCCTTTCAGCTCATTTTCGCAAGTCGGCTACAGCTTCCGCCGCCCTTGCTGTGTTGCAGCAGCGTTTGCAGCTTTCGGCACACCGACTGGTGTGTGATGTCCCCACACGTTGGAACTCTACCCTCCACATGTTGCAAAGGATTTGTGAGCAGAAGAGAGCAATTGTGGAGTATCAGCTGCAACAAGGCCGTCGATATTCAGGTCAGACTCCACACATAAGACCTCAGGAGTGGACCTGGATGTCTGACATATGTACCATCCTGACAAACTTTGAGGAGGCCACCAAAATGGTGAGTGGCGATGACGCCATCATTAGTGTCAGCATCCCACTTTTCTGTCTTTTGCAACGCTCTCTGCAGAGAATTAAAGAGGAGGCATTGCAGCCAGAGTATGATGAGATGGATCAAGAAGCAGTAGCGGGCGATTACACACAGCCCAGCCTCATCTCATCCCAATGTGCATTGGGGGACAATGAGGGAGAGGAGGAGGAGGAGGAGGAGGAGGAAGAACAGGAGCTGCTATCATGCGTTGTAGATGGTAGTACCTGTACAAGTGTCATACCGTCGGTTCAGCGTGAGTGGCCTGAGGACAGGGGGGAGGAAGAGGAGGAGGAGGAGGAGAGCATGGTCAGTTGTCATCTTGGTGAGGACACGGAAATCTTGCCCGTTACCAGTCTGGCACGCATGGCTGACTTTATGTTACGCTGCCTTAACCGTGACCCTCACGTTGTCAAAATGTTGGGTGACAGTCATTACTGGTTGGTGACACTTGTAGACCCCCGCTACAAGGAGAACTTTCACTCTCTTATTCCTGAGGTGGAGAGGTCTACAAAAATGGGGCAGTACCAGAAGGCCCTTGCTGCAGAACTCTTAAAAAAATTCCCATCTGAACACGCTAGCGGCAGAGGTCACAGTTCGTTGCCCAACCAAGGCGTACAGGCGAGAGAGATGCAACTCCAATCCAGCAGAGGCAGGGGAACACTGTCAATGTTCTGGGACAGTTTTCTGACACCCGCCCAGCTTACAGGCCCTGAGGCGCGGGGTACTCTCACAAGGAGTGGAAAGTTTCAAAAGATGGTGAGGGAGTACCTTGCCGACCGTACCAGCGTCCTCCGTGATTACTCTGTGCCTTTTAATTATTGGGTATCCAAGCTGGACACTTGGAATGAACTCGCTCTGGACGCCTTGGAGGTCCTGGCCTGCCCTGCCGCTAGCGTGTTATCGGAGCGTGTTTTTAGTGCCGCTGGGGGAATTATAACTGATAAGCGCACTCGCCTGTCAACTGACAATGCTGACAAGCTGACCCTTATCAAAATGAACAAGGGCTGGATTGGGCCAGACTTCTCATCACCACCAAATGACAGCAGAGTAACATAAAGTCAAATCCACTGTGTTATTTCGGGAGGTGTATTCACATGCACCGCTTCACACCCACACATGGGTATACGCTTCCTCGTTTCAGCTGTTTTATCTTCTTTTCCTTATCCTCAGCCTCCACCACCACTATACCACCAGGGTGCCAGCATTGCAAGTTCCTCCGTCCTTATTTTTGGCAGCTTTTGCTTGCAAGGCATAAGCAAAAACTATGGGACACCCACTCCCCAATAATGGGACTTACGTTTGTAATATGCTGTACTGCTTGGCTCTTGTAAGGGGCATTGCAAGTTGCTCCGTCCTAATTTTTGGCAGCTTTTGCTTGCAAGGCATAAGAAAATACTATGGGACACCCACTCCCCAATAATGGGACTTATGTTTGTAATATGCTGTACTGCATGGCTCTTGTAAGGGGCATTGCAAGTTGCTCCGTCCTAATTTTTGGCAGCTTTTGCTTGCAAAGCATAAGCAAATACTATGGGAGACCCACTCCCCAATAATGGGACTTATGTTTGTAATATGCTGTACTGCATGGCTCTTGTAAGGGGCATTGCAAGTTGCTCCGTCCTAATTTTTGGCAGCTTTTGCTTGGAAAGCATAAGCAAATACTATGGGAGACCCACTCCCCAATAATGGGACTTATGTTTGTAATATGCTGTACTGCATGGCTCTTGTAAGGGGTATTGCAAGTTGCTCCGTCCTAATTTTTGGCAGGTTTTGCTTGGAAAGCATAAGCAAATACTATGGGACACCCACTCCCCAATAATGGGACTTATGTTTGTAATATGCTGTACTGCATGGCTCTTGTAAGGGGCATTGCAAGTTGCTCCGTCCTAATTTTTGGCAGCTTTTGCTTGCAAGGCATAAGCAAATACTTTGGGACACCCACTCCCCAATAATCGGACTTATGTTTGTAATATGCTGTACTGCATGGCTCTTGTAAGGGGCATTGCAAGTTGCTCCGTCCCAATTTTTGGCAGCTTTTGCTTGCAAGGCATAAGCAAATACTATGGTACACCCACTCCCCAATAATGGGACTTATGTTTGTAATATGCTGTACTGCATGGCTCTTGTAAGGGGCATTGCAAGTTGCTCCGTCCTACTTTTTGGCAGGTTTTGCTTGGAAAGCATAAGCAAATACTATGGGACACCCACTCCCCAATAATGGGACTTATGTTTGTAATATGCTGTACTGCATGTGACGCGCCCCCTGGGCCGTGTGTACACGTGTGTGGGATACCCGGTGCCGGGTCTCTGGGGTCTGTAGTCTCCGTGGCGGTGACCCGGTCCCGTGGCTCAGGCTGGTCAAACCAGTGGCAGTCTTTCTTAGGTTTTGAGGTTAATTGTCCGACTGCGCCACCCGTGGTTTGCGGTCAGGGAGTACCACCGCTGCGAGGCAGACCGCTGAGGCTGGTGTTGTGTGCGCAGCAGAGAATGGGATAACTCCCCACGGGAGGAGTATAGCCTCAGAGCAGTGAGTGTGGATGATGGGGGTGATGGTGCAAGAGCGCAGCAGGAACGACTCAGAGTCTTTGCAGTGCAGTTCAGGGTCTTTACTGATGATTATAAGGTAGACCCTCCCGGGAGTACTGGCTAGCATAAGAGGCCTGGTCAGTCTGTGAGCAAGCAGGAGTTCCCCTGGCCAGGTGGAGTTGTAGGCCTCCCCATCTGTCTGCACTCTTCCTGGCTACCTTGCTGTAAGCGGGTAGAAGTAGCCCACGTCCCTGAGTGTACCGTGTAGTGCTCACCCGTATGGCTGGTGACTTGGGGCCTTCTGTTAGCCTCCGCTCCACGACGGCGGTGCTGGTCCCTTGCTTGAGACTGAGCCTCCGGGCTTCTATGGCCAGAGGACCTGAAATCTCCTGCCGGCTGGTTTCTGCTGCTGGATATATAAGTCCTCACAGCCTCGGACTCCTGTGTCCGGGTCCTATTGTCTTCTGCCAGGGCGAGCTCTGCTCAGCTTCCAGCCCCTGGTCTTTAGCTCCTAGCTCCTACAGAGCTCCTTGCTGTTACTTTCCCTTGCTCTCACTCTGACTCTGACTGTTCTCTGTTCTCTGACTCACTCAACCCCGCCCCAGATCCAGTTTATAAGGGCAGAATTCTCCCCTCCCAGGACTGGGGCAGGAGGATGTTGCATGTTTAAGGGATCCTGACCAGGAAACCTCCCACTTGCTCTCCGACGTAATATCTCTATTACTGTGGTGACCAGACCCCTGGGGTGCCACACATGGCTCTTGTAAGGGGCATTGCAGTTCCTCATAATTTTTGGAAAGCCTTCCATTCACTGCTTAGGCCAACAGTGCACAGGAGACCCAGTTGCTATAAATGGAAAAAAAGGTTTAGTTAACGCCCTCTGACCTCCATCTCATTTCCAAGGGGCATTGGAGTGCCTCGAAATTTTTGGTAGGCATTACACTCACTGTATGCCCTATAACTGTGTAGCCGAACCGCTCCTTTTGTTACAGAAACATATCCTACAAGACATATCTGGTTGACTGGCCTGATATTGATGTGAATGGTCCCTGTTCCTCCTGCTCTTTCTCCTTTGCCACTACCTCATCCATCATTTATCACCTGAAGCTTTGTTTTAACGGGAGTCATAGAACTTGGATAGTAGCAGGAAAACATCCAGCAATCCAGGGAGGAGGTAGGATATGCGCCAAAACGCTGACCACCTCAGGCCTAGCCGCTACTACATACATGCTCTTGCATTACAACAAAACAAAGCAGATGCTAACTTCTATCATCCTCATCATGCTCCTCACCTTGGCACTCTCAACTCCCCTGATGGAGAAGCCAGGGCCCACCGGAGGAGTCTGATAGTCCGGTGGGCTCGGCCAATGCTGCCCTAAAGCAGGCCAGGCTAAGAAAAGTGTGGGAAAGGTTACCGGGACAAATATGGGTGGCTGGGGACCGAGTATGGACACGCGGCCACCCCCTGGAGGCTGGGGAGCAAGCGGGGACACCCGGCCACCAGGCGGCTGGGGACTGAGTATGGATACCAGGCCGCCGACACAGCCATGGCGTGCTGGCCAGATTCCGCCTCCACATGCCTAAAAGGCCCAATTTAAAGTGCAAGCAAGCAGTATGTTATTGCAGCCTGGGGGTGGGTGGGTGGCAGGCTGCATACTTGCGCTTGCATTGCAAGGAATGGGAGAGGTACAATTGACAAGGACTTGAATGGGGATAGTTGCAAGTCTGCAACGACAGGTGCAAGGTGGGAGGCATCTTCGCATGTACCATGAACAGGGGTTTGGCATGCACACACTACAGCGGAATAGGCTCTCCTTCCCACTAAATGCACTGGGGAGGGCACAGGTAATGTTTTGGTATACGCGCTTAATCTTATGTATAAGGCACACCAGGACAAATAGGGGCGGCTGGGGACTGAGTATGGATACCTCGCTGCCGAAGCAGCCATAAGGTAGTGGCCAGCTTTGGCCTCCTCCAAACTAAAAGGCCCCATTTCAAGTGCAAGCTAGCAGTATGGAATTGCAGTCTGGGGGTGGGTGGGTGGGTGGCAGGCTGCACACTTACACTTGCATTAAAAGAAAACATAGCAGATGCTAACTTCTGTCATCATCATCATGCTCCTCACCTTGGCACTCTCAACTCCACCAATGGAGAAGTCAGGGCCCACCGGAGGAGTCTGGTTCTCTGGTGGGCTCGTCCAATGCTGCCTAAAACAGGCCGGGATAAGAAAAGTGTGTGGGGGGATGTTCCAAGGAGAAATAGGGGCGGCTGGGGACCGTTTATGGACACCCGGCTGCCCCCAGGCGGCTGGGGACCGTGTGTGGACACCCGGCCGCGGGGTGGCTGGGGACCGAGTATGGACACCCGGCCGCCAGGCGCCTCGGGACTGAGTATGGATTCCAGGCCGCCAACACAGCCATGACGTGGTGGCCAGATTCCGCCTCCACATGCCTAAAAGGCCCAATTTCAAGTTCAAGCAAGCAAGAAGTATGGTATTGCAGCCTGGGGGTGGGTGGGTGGCAGGCTGCATACTTGCGCTTGCATTGCAAGGAATGGGGGAGGTACACTTGAACACTGCCCTGGGAGTAGAACTTGCATGGGGATAGTTGCAAGTCGGCATCTTCTGATGCGGCAAGGATCACTTATGATGGGCACACTTTTAGACAGTGACCTGGGAGTCAGAGATGCTTCCAGGGGTCTTCCCCATGCTGTTCTCATGTCTTTTCAGCACTTTATGCATGTGTCACACAGCACATGGCCAGATAAGGTTGTAAAATGTTAAGATGACATTTCCCGGTGAATGCATTTGTCATAGTTGAAAGCAATACAAAAGTGCAAAAACACATAAAAAATGCTACTTGTGAACATAGCCGAAGGTGTGGAGGAGTATTTTTGTTTTTGGTCATTTATTTTAACTTATACACAAGTCTTTTCCCTGGAAAGGATGTTCCTTAACATATTTCACAGGAAAAAAGTTTCACTTTCGTTTTTGAACGTTTTATTGTGAGCCCGTAAAAGTGGCTTAATACCTCTGACCACGTTGTTGACAGCAGTGACCTGGGGGTCAGAAATGCTTCCTGGGGCGATCCCCATGCTGTCCCCATGTCATTTGAGCACTGTCACTATCGTTTTGGGCACTTGTTAGGCTTTTAAAAGACTGCCGGAGGTGCCACCGCAAAATGCTCGAGTCTCCCATAGACTAACATTGGGCTAGTTGCTCAGGTCGAGCACCCGAGTATCACGGCGAGCTCGGCCCGAGCTTCGAGCACCCGAGCATTTTAGTGCTCGCTCAACACTAGTGATAATTCATTCTTTGCTAAGCGGGAGAAATGTGAGTTCACTGTGCAGAAAATTAGTTTTTTGGTCTACATTGTCTCCAGCGAGGGCTTTGAGATGGACCCTGTGAAGGTTCAAGCTGTGCAGGAATGGCCTAGGCCTATTGGTTTGAAATCTATAAAGAGATTTTTGGGTTTTGCCAATTATTACAGAAAATTCATTAAGAATTTTTCTGTAATTGTTAAACCTCTAACCGATCTCACCAGGAAAGGTGCGAATACGGCCCAGAGGACTACTGAGGCCATTGAAGCGTTTGAGCATCTCAAAGAGAGGTTCAGTTCTGCCCCTATCCTTATGCAGCCTGATGAGACCAAGCCTTTTTTGGTCGAGGTCGATGCTTCATCGGTGGGGGTTGGAGCATTTTTGTCTCAGGAGAACAAGGGTGGAGTAAATCCTTGTGCCTTCTTTTCGAAAAAATTTTCGGAAACCAAACTGAATTATGATGTTGGAAATCGTGAGTTGCTGTCTATTAAACTCACGTTTGAACATTGACGTCATTTTTTGGAAGGAGCTAGATTTCCTATTCAGGTTTTCACAAATCATAAG
Source organism: Phyllobates terribilis (assembly GCF_046119375.1). NCBI lineage: Eukaryota > Metazoa > Chordata > Amphibia > Anura > Dendrobatidae > Phyllobates > Phyllobates terribilis. The sequence continues at coordinate 156,958,736 of NW_027362762.1, read as the reverse complement.
AATTTGATCTATCTGGATGTTGCCAAGCTCTTGTGACGCGCCCCCTGGGCCGTGGGGTACCCGGAGCTGGGCCGGTAGATGCTGGGGGTTGTAGTCACAGTGGCAGTGACCCGGTCCGTGACCCAGGGCGGTCAATCCAAGGGTAGTATCTGTGTATGGGTTATATAATGTCCAACTAAGCCACCTGTAGAGTGCGGCTAATGAGGCCGCCGCTGCGGAACAGTCCTCTGAAGCTGACGGTTTGGCAGCACGGGTGGTATAACTCCCCACAGGAAGAGTGTAGCTTCAGGGCAATGTGTGTGGATGATTGTGGTTATTGTGCAGGAAGTCAATAATAAACACGGAGTCAGTGTGAGGCAGTCCCAGGGTCTTTACTGATGACACGTTAGACAGGCCTGGACTGGAGTACTGGCTAGTGATAAGAGTCCGGTCAGCCTGGAAGCAAGCATAGAGTCCTCCTTGCCAGGTGGAGTTGCAGACCTGCCGTTCTTACTATACTCTTTGGCTTCCCTGCTTGTAACTGCGTTGTAGCCCACGTCCCTGAGTGTAACGTGCGGTGCTCACCCGTATGGCTGGTAGCGCGGGCCTTGTGGATGCTTCGCTCCTCCGTGGCGGTACTGGTCCCTCTGTGCTGCTGAGCCTCCGGGCGTTTGATGGGGGCCAGGAGACTTGCAATCTCCTGCCCTGCGGTATCTGCTGCTGGGCCTGAAGGGTCCCACAGCCTCGGACTCCGGTGTCCGGTTCTTCGTGTAGTCCAGCTAGGACGAGCTATCTCCAGCTCCAGTCCCTAGCTCCTCTCTCCTCGATGTCCTAAACTCAACTCCTTGCACTGAACTAAACTAACCCCGCCTCCAGATCCAGTTGCCAAGGGGAGGGTCCTCCCCTTGCTGGTCTAGAGCCAGGAAGTGTTGCATGTATAATGTTCCTGACCAGGAAACCCCTGCTTGCCTCCAGACATGGCATTACCTCTTTTGAGGGAAGCAATACCACTGTGGCAACCAGACCCTCTGGGGTGCCACATTCCCCCCTAGTTAATTTCAGTACTCCGGGACTGAACATATTTTTAAAAAGTAACAATAGCATTAACAATAACAGGCACATTAGAATATTTACAAACATTACAGTCCTTGATAGGTTACAGTATAATCTGCAACCAGGTGTCCATTCCACTGCTCAAGGTGTAATTTGAGGGACCCGTCCAAAACCTTCCACGGAGGCCCTGGGTTGGCTGCAGGGCATAGATGATCCAGGTGTTGGACCACGTCTTCGGCCACCTCCAACGGGTTTTTGTTCAGTGGTCTTTCAATAAGGGGCACTTTAACAAGTGCAACTATTTACAAGGGAAAGTCCTTTGGTTATTCACCGTCCATAACCTAAAAGTCTTTGTACCCTTTTCGGGTATTTGGATAAACACACATTAAACATTTCAAAGTTACAATGTCTCTGGCATACCCTTACGGGTAACTATATACAGCATACTTTTTAATACTCTTATACTTTAAACTTTGCATCTTAAATTCTCCAACGGGCAGGGGGCTGACCTCTTGTAGCTCTGGTAGATCTACATAATGCACTATCTGTCAGTGCTCTACCCTGGTCCCTTGTGTCTACCCCTGGTGTAGTGGGTTCAGTGTGAACTGCATTACTAGTATTTTGAGGTGACACTGGTATGTTGGGCAACTTCCTACGGATTCTTTGGCTTACCGTGGGTATGACAGGTTCACTATTAGCAGAGGGTAGATTCTCCTGATCTGCTGTTGATGAAACTTCTGCCTCTGGGGCCAACTGTTCTTCCAACTCTTCTGGGACTTCAGCAGCTCCCTGAGGGGCTGGTTGGAGAAAGGTAAGGACTGGCACAATTGCATTGTTCACTTGTGTCCACGACCGGGGAAATTCTCCGAGTACTGTTTTGACCATTTCTTTCACTTCCTCTGTGGGTTGAGGGCTATCCTGGTCTTCTTTAGTGTGTTGTAATTGCTCGGGACATTTCTTCAAGTGGTCTCTTGAAACTGTTGCTGATGTTTCTCCTCCATCCTTACTTATGAGGCACACCTTGGTGTTATCATGACTCGAGGGTAGGATGGTGTACGGCTCTACCTCCCACTGGTCATCCAATTTGTGGAGTCGCCTCTTTCTCTTAAGGACCTGTTCTCCAGGTGACAACGGAACAGCAGGTGCGTGTTGATTGTAAGTCTCCTCTTGTCTTTGTCTTGCTTGGGACAGACTTCTTTCAACACTCTCTTGCACTTTGCGGTATTGTTGTTGCCGCTCAGTGTCCCAATCTGCATCTGGTGAGGCCGTCTCTGGTGTTAGGACTCCCTTGTCCAGGTCGATGGGCAGCTTACCAGGTCTTGCTCTCATCAGGTAAGCAGGTGTGCAGTTGGTAGAGTTTACTGGGATATGGTTATAGAGGTCCATCAGATCTGGTAGCTTTTCTGGCCACAGACTGCGTTCCTCAAGGGGCAACGTCTTCAGCAGGTCTATCACCACCTGGTTCATCTTCTCACACAACCCGTTGGTTTGGGGGTGATACGGTGTTGTCCTGATTTTCTTGCAGCCGTACAGGTTGCAGAATTCTTGGAACACCTCCGCTTCGAAAGCAGGACCTTGGTCAGTAAGCACACGGTCAGGGTAACCGTGCGGGTGACAGAAGTGCTGTTGGAATGCTTTGGCTGCTGTCTGAGTCGTCTGGTCCTTTACTGGCACTACCACCAGGAACTGGGAGTAGTGGTCTACGATGGTGAGAGCGTAGACATAGCCTGACCTGCTGGGGGCTAGCTTCACATGGTCCAAGGCTACCAGTTCAATTGGCTGTTTGGTGATGATGGGCTGCAGGGGAGCCCTCTGGCTGTCAAGGTCTTTTCGCCTCAGGTTGCATGGTCCGCATTCTCGACACCACCTCTCGATTGCTTTCCTCATGCCAGTCCAGTAGAACCATTCACGTAGCAGGACTTCCAACTTCTTCCAGCCAAAGTGTCCCGCTCCATCGTGGTACGCTTCCAAGACCATTGACGCATCCCGCCTCGGGACTACCACCTGCCAGACCAGTTCATGTGTCCGGGAGTTGATGGCTCTTCGACACAGCTTCCCTTCATAGATGAATAGCTTGCCCTTCTCCTTCCACAGCTGTTTGGTCTCCTCTGGAGCATCTGGATCAGGGTACGAGTCAGCTCGTGTCAGAAACTCCTTGACTAGGCGGACAGCCGGGTCACTATCTTGTGTCTCTGCCCATCCATGGTGGGGCAATGGATTGAACGTGGCCTCTCTGTTGGCGTAGCACCTGTTCTTCACACAATGGGAGCACTGGGTTACTCCATGATGGTGGAAAGCGGGGATCTCTATCTCCTCCAGCTCTTCCGGGTCTTCTCCCCCATCTGGCAAGTTAGGCATCCTGGACAGCGCATCGGCGTTTGCATTCTTGCGTCCAGCCCGGTACTTAATGGTGAACTCATAATTAGACAGTCGGGCCATCCATCTTTGTTCCAGGGCACCAAGTTTTGCAGTGTCCAGGTGCGTCAGCGGGTTATTATCCGTGAAGATGTTGAATTTGGAGGAGGCGAGATAATGCTTGAAGCGCTCTGTCACAGTCCAGACTACGGCGAGGAACTCCAACTTGAAGGAACTGTAATTTTCGGGATTCCTTTCTGTGAGCCGGAGCTTCTTGCTGGCATAGGCAATCACTCTTTCTCTGCCTTGCTGTATATGGGACAGCACCGCTCCTAGCCCCATGTTACTTGCGTCTGTATGGAGTATGAAGGGTTGGCCATAGTCAGGGTAGGCCAGGATCTTGTCTCCTGTGAGAGCCATCTTCAGCCTACTGAAAGATTCGTCTTCCGGCTTATCCCATTTGAATGGAGGCTTCGGGTTTTTGGCCTTCCTGGACTGGCCTACTAGGATGTCCTGCATAGGTGCCGCCATCTTGGTGAAGCCTTGGATAAATCTTCGGGAGTAGCCCACCAACCCGAGGAACTGCCGCACTTCCTTGATAGTGGAGGGTCTTGGCCAGTCCTTGCTTACTGTGACCTTGTCAGGGTCTGGTGCTACACCTTCAGCGCTTACCACATGACCTAGGTACTGTACCTTGGGCTTCAACAGGTGGAATTTTGACGGCTTCATCTTCAGGCCAAAACCAGCTAGGTCTTCAAACACCTCTGCCAGGTGCTTCAGGTGATCTTCATAGGACTTGGAGTATACTATGACGTCATCCAGGTACAGCAGGACTGTCTCGAAGTTCTTATGTCCTAGACAGTACTCCATCAACCTCTGGAAGGTTCCTGGGGTGTTGCAGAGCCCGAATGGCATGCAGTTGAACTCGCTGAGGCCCATCGACGTTGTGAATACGGTCTTTTCTTTATCCGCCTCTGCTACAGGAACCTGCGAATACCCACTAGTGTGATCCAAAGTAGAGAAATAATTAGCAGATCTTAAGGCAGCTAGTGACTCCTCAATCCTGGGTAATGGGTATGCATCTTTATGTGTAATGTGGTTGATTTGCCTGTAGTCTACACACATTCTCATCGTGCCATCTTTTTTCCTTACGAGAACTAATGGAGCTGCCCAGGTGCTACAACTATCTCTTATCACCCCAGCCTCCTTCATCTCTCGCAACATCCCTTTGGCAATTTGGTAGTGTGCAGGGGGTACAGGCCGGTACCGCTCTTTAATGGGTGGAAGGTCTCCCGTGGGGATATGGTGTTGAACCCCTTTCACCTGCCCGAAGTCGAGCGGGTGTTTGCTGAAGACCCTTTCATACTCTTGGACCACCCGGTATACTCCATGTTTTTGGTGCTAAGGGGTGGAGTCAGTGCCCACATGTAGCTTTTGACACCAGTCCTCCATCTGTCCCTTGGAGCCATTATCCTCCGCCGGTTTGGATGGAGGTAAGGGTTCCACTGTTTTTATAGAATTGTGGCTGACGGTGAATAATTTGGCAAGGGTGACATACCGGGGCAAATGGACTTCTTTCTCCCCAATATTTAGGATGCGGACAGGCACTCTCCCATGGTGGACATCAACCACCCCCCTGGCTGTCAAGATGGTGGGCCTACTGTCAGAGTATACGGGCTCTACCAGGGCCTGGTAATCTCTACCCCTGAGACCGTTTGCTGCCCGGCACCATATCAACATTTCACTTCTTGGGGGCATGGCAATGGGGAACGGGTCACTCATCCTGACACTGCCAATTTCACCACCAGACAGTTCTACCTGTTGTCTTCTCATCAGGGCTCTGATTTCTCTCTGCAGAACCCGCTGCTGACTCGAACTGGCAGTCTCCGCAACCTGCTGTAACAAGACAATAATTTCTGAAAGACAATTTTCAATAACATTAGTGCCTAAGGTTATCATGGGGTGACTTTCTCGGCGATCAATGTCAAGAATTATCATTCCTTGCTCCGGCAATTCCACTTTGCCAACCTTTATGGTCACTTCTTTATACTCCACTTGAGGTACAGGCTGACCATCTATATATATAATCGTCTTATCCCGTCTGTCTGTCTGTCTGTGTGCCTGTCTGTCCAGGAAATCCCGCGTCGCTCATTGGTCCGGCAGTGGCCAATCAGGGCCGGGGGATTTCAGAAAAAAGATGGCGGCCGTTAGCGGCTCATCTGCGGGACGGAGCTGAGAGGCGATGCAGCTGGGAGATGACCGGCGCGAGGCGCTCATCTCCCGGCCGGCAACAGCAGAAGGAACCCGACCGCCGGACCCATCTGCGGGACGGTAGCAGCGGAAGGACCGCCGGCGCCGCTGACCTCCATGCGGAAGGGAGGACCGGGGAGCGGCGCTGCGGGTCGGGATACTTCTGCTGCGAGCGCCCGCTATGTCCCGGGTTCTCGGAGCGTAAGTACCCACACAGGCAGCACCGCTCCCCAGTCCTCACCAAGACGATTCGATGATTGGTCGCGGTCTTCGGATCCGACCAATCACTGATCTTAGCGCAAAACTTAAACACTATTGTGCTGATTGGTCGCCGACGCTGCCCGCGACCAATCACCGATTTGGGCGCCAAATTTAAATATCGGCCGCGACCAATCAGCACAGCGGTGTTTAAATGTGGAGCCAAGATTGGTGATTGGTCGCGGCCGATATTTAAATTTGGCGCCCAAATCGGTGATTGGTCGCGGCCGATATTTAAATTTGGCGCCCAAATCGGTGATTGGTCGCGGTCGGCATCCGCGACCAATCAGCACAATAGTGTTTAACTTTGGAGCCAAGATCAGTCATTGGTCGCGGGCCAAGACAGCAACCAATCACCGATTTGTGCGGCAATTTTAAATAGCGTCCGCGAACAATTGGATGTCAGCGGCGCTGCCTGTGCGGATACTTCCGCTGCAAGAACCCGGGACATGAGCGGGCGCTCGCAGCAGAAGTATCCGGACCCGCAGCGCCACTCCCCGGTCCTCCCTTCACACCCTAGCCGCTGATCTCCCCACAGTATCCGCATGGTGTTACAAAGGTCCGGAAATTTGAGTTAAAAATCGCTGGCTGGCGCTGGTCGATATTTAAATTTGGCGCCCAAATCAGTGATTGGTCGCGGGCAGCGCCAGCGACCAATCAGCGATTTTTCACACAAATGTCCGGACCTTTGTAACACTATGCGGATACTGTGGAGACATCAGCGGCTAGGGTGTGAAGGGAGGACCGGGGAGCGGCGCTGCGGGTCGGGATACTTCTGCTCCGAGCAGTCGCTCATGTCCCGGGTTCTCGCTGCGAAAGTAGCCGCACAGGCAGCGGTGCTCCCCGTTCCTCACTAATACGATTCCGCTCCCCGCTCCTCACCAATACGATTCGCTGATTGGTCGCGCTCTCCGCAAGAGACCAATCAGTGATCTTGGCGCTAAAGTTAAACACCGCTCTGCTGATTGGTCGCGGCCGCTGCCCGTGACCAATCACCGATTTGGGCGCCACATTTAAATAGCGGCCGCGACCAATCACCGATCTTGCCGCGACATTTAAACACTGCTGTGCTAATTGGTCGCGGACGCCAGCCGCGACCAATCAGCAAGCTTGGCGCCAAATTTAAACAACGCTCTGCTCATTGGTCGCGGATGCCAGACGCGTCCAATCAGCGAGATTGGCGCCAAATTTAAACAACGCTCTGCTGATTGATCGCGGTCGCTGGCCGAGATCAATCAGCAGTATTGGCGCAAAATTTAAACCCCACTCTGCTGATTGGTCGCGGTCGCCGGCCGCGACCAATCAGCAGTATTGGCGCCAAATTTAAACCTCACTCTGCTGATTGATCGCGGCCGCGACTAATCAGTGATTTTGGTGCCAAATTTAAACACGCTCTCCATTCCTCACTAACACGGTTCGCTGATTGGTCGCGGCCGCCGCCCGTGACCAATCAGCGATCTTGGCGCCAAATTTAAACACCGCTCTGCTGATTGGTCGCGGCCGCCATCCGCGACCAATCAGCCAGATTGACGCCAAATTTAAACAACGCTCTGCTGATTGGTCGAGGCCGGCGACCGCGACCAATCAGCAGAGCGATGCTGAGCGGGGTTTAAATTTGGCCCCAAAGTCGCTGATTAGTCGCGACTGACGGCCGCGACCAATCAGCAGAGCGTTGTTTAAATTTTGCACCAAAATCGCTGATTGGTCGCGGCCGGCGGCCTCGACCAATCAGCAGTATTGGCGCCAAATTTAAACACCGCTCTGCTGATTGGTCTTGACTAATCAGCGATTTTGGTGCCAAATTTAAACACGCTCTCCAGTCCTCACTAACACGGTTCGCTGATTGGTCGCGGCCACCAATCACCAATATTGCCGCCAAATTTAAACACCGCTTTGCTGATTGGTCGCGGTTGCCGAACGCGACCAATCAGCGATTTTGGCGCAAAATTTAAACACCGCTCTGCTAATTGCGCCCCGTCGGCGGCATACCTATTCTAGAATACCAAATGCATTAGAATCGGGCCACCATCTAGTTGCTGGCATAAATGCTTAAATGTTCATCAGGACAGCGGGTAATGTCTGAATCAGTCCAGTAGCGTTGGTAGAGAACGTAGGGGATAGTGGTCACCTGGGATCCAGTGTCCAGCAGCGCGCTCATTGGGATGCCATCAAGCACGACAGGTAGGACCGGTCATCCCCCCACATACTTGTGTCGCCAGTTGTGTGGGCCTGGTGGTCTTACGCCGGGGGGTTGGCCCTCTGCCCCAGGTTTTGCTCGTTTAAATTACAGTACCTTGCATAATGTCCCGGCTTGTGACAGCGGCGGCAGATGGGTTGTCCGTCCTGGTCATAGCAGTCACTGTTCCTCCCTCTGGTTGGTGGAATCCTCCTCTGTTGTCGCCACGGGACGTCCTCCGGACTGGAAGCCAGCTGGATCTTCCCTTTGGGGGACACCTGCAAGGACTGCACAGTTTTGGTTAGTGCAGCTACACTTTTAGTCAGCTCTTGGACCTGAAGGTGCAGGTCTGTAGACGGATCATTGTCCAGAGTCTGTGCATCAGCTCCTACAGGTTCTGGGGAAAAGGATGCCACCTCCTGGTGGTAGGTGATAGCTGGGCGCTGGTGGGATGTGGCGCCACCTGGTGTTGGTTCTCGTAGCACCCGGATGGCTCTGTCTTTAAATTGTGCAAAGTCCAGATCAAGGTTTTGCAGAGCCTTTATGCGCAGCTGTGTCCGGTGAGCGCTGGACAGTAGACCCTCAATAAACTGCTCAGTTAACAGTCTGCTCTCATCTCGCACACTGTCGGGGTGTACCTGTTTGATGGCCCGCAGCGCCTCCTGCAGATTTAAAGCATAGTCCCGTACACTGTCCTGCACCCTTTGTTTGCACCCGTAAAACTTCAATTTTATTTCAGCTGCAGTGCACGTGTCAAAGGTGTCCTTTAATCAGGCCAGTATCTCTTTTACAGTGCCTTTATCTCTGCCTGGCCAGGATTTCATTTCTCTCTGGGCTGCACCGAATAGCTGGCCTATGAGGATGCTGACTTTCTGCTCCTCAGATAGGGGGTACACTTTAAATAAGCTGTGCAGTCTTTCTTTAAAGTCACTCAGGGTGTGCGACTCCCCTGAGTACTGGGGCAGCCACGCCGCCCCCGGTATATATGGCATGGAGAATGGCATTACCGTGGCAGCGGCCGCGCCTGCGGCTGAAGTTCCCTCCATATTGGGCGTCTTCCTCCCTCCTAGTGAACCGTGGCCTACCTTCTTTCACTTTGCTTCCGTAGGCCGCAGTTCCGCAGGCGATTTTCTCCTTTCAGGACCTGGTGTCGCACACGTCTGACATCAGCGCTCGCTGGGGGTCCTTCCAGGACCTGGCGCTGCGTCCGTGCGTGAGGCGGTGCTTGGGCTTCGCGCGCTTCCAGCGGTTACGCCCCTCTTCTTCCCGCGCGGCGACCCGGAACTGGCGGACAATGGCGGGAAACAGCGGTAATTTGCGGGAAAACTTCACCACGGTATGTGACACAGTTCGTGAAGGCGCACAGTACCCGGTGGTAACGGGCACGAAAGCCTGCCGACTACGCCAAAGTTGACACGCCCCCTGGGCCGTGGGGTACCCAGAGCCGGGGCGGTAGATGCTGGGGGTTGTAGTCACAGTGGCAGTGACCCGGTCCGTGACCCAGGGCGGTCAATCCAAGGGTAGTATCTGTGTATGGGTTATATAATGTCCGACTACGCCACCTGTGGAGTGCGGCTAATGAGGCCGCCGCTGCGGAACAGTCCTCTGAAGCTGATGGTTTGGCAGCACGGGTGGTATAACTCCCCACAGTAAGAGTGTAGCTTCAGGGCAATGTGTGTGGATGATGGTGGTTATTGTGCAGGAAGTCAATAATAAACACGGAGTCAGTGTGATGCAGTCCCAGGTTCTTTACTGATGACACGTTAGACAGGCCTGGACTGGAGTACTGGCTAGTGATAAGAGTTCGGTCAGCCTGGAAGCAAGCATAGAGTCCTCCTTGCCAGGTGGAGTTGTAGGCCTGCCGTTCTTACTATACTCTTTGGCTTCCCTGCTTGTAGCTGCGTTGTAGCCCACGTCCCTGAGTGTAACGTGTGGTGCTCACCCGTATGGCTGGTAGCGCGGGCCTTGTGGATGCTTCGCTCCTCCGTGGCGGTACTGGTCCCTCTGTGCTGCTGAGCCTCCGGGCGTCTGATGGGGGCCAGGAGACCTGCAATCTCCTGCCCTGCGGTATCTGCTGCTGGGCCTGAAGGGTCCCACAGCCTCGGACTCCGGTGTCCGGTTCTTTGTGTAGTCCAGCTAGGACGAGCTATCTCCAGCTCCAGTCCCTAGCTCCTCTCTCCTCGATGTCCTAAACTCAACTCCTTGCACTGAACTAAACTAACCCCACCTCCAGATCCAGTTGCCAAGGGGAGGGTCCTCCCCTTGCTGGTCTAGAGCCAGGAAGTGTTGCATGTATTATGTTCCTGACCAGGAAACCCCTGCTTGCCTCCAGACATGGCATTACCTCTTTTCAGGGAAGCAATACCACTGTGGCAACCAGACCCTCTGGGGTGCCACACTTGAATGCCTGTCAAGCTAGGTGGGCACTTTTTTTTTCTCGGTTTCATTTTTCTGTTACCTATATCCCTGGTACTAAGAATGTTAAAGCCGATGCTTTATCTCGCAGCTTCTGTCCTACGGTCGGTGCCGAGGAGGAGGAGAGCATTTTACAGAAAGGAGTTGTGGTGGCGGCATTGAACTCTGTTTTGGAGGATGGGATTCTGAAAGCTCAAGATGATGCTCCATCTAACACTCCCCATGGGAGGTTGTTCGTGCCTAGAACCTTTAAGAGAGATTTGTTTGTGGAGTGTCTTGAGTCTCGGTTGGCAGGTCATCCAGGAATTTCTGAGACTAAGAGACTTATCAGTCGCAGTTTTTGGTGGCCTGGATGGCAGAAAGAAGTCATCAAGTGGGTGCGTCAATGTACTGTGTGTGCTAGGTCAAAGGCTTCACATACTCTGGCTGCGGGGTTGCTTTGCCCTCTGGAGGTTCCTAGTGCGCCTTGGACGCATCTCACAATGGATTTTATTACTGATCTTCCTGTGTCCGAGGGTTTTACTGTCATCTGGGTGGTCGTGGACCGTTTTAGTAAGATGTGTCATTTGGTTCCATTCATTAAGTTGCCCTGCGCCAAGACACTCGCTAAGGCGTTTGTTAAAGAGATTGTCAAGCTTCATGGCGTTCCCACGGATATTGTTTCTGATAGAGGACCTCAGTTTGTGGCTCGCTTTTGGCGTGCTTTTTGTGACAGGTTGGGAGTCCATTTGTCATTTTTGTCTGGGTATCATCCTGAGTCTAATGGACAGACTGAAAGAAAGAACCAGGATGTAGAACAGTTTTTGCGTTGTTTTGTGGCAGACAATCAAAAGGCGTGGTCTGAGTTTCTGCCTCTCGCAGAATTTGCTCTTAACAATCATACGTCCTCCTCTGCTGGGTGTTCTCCTTTTTTTTTTTGTTCTGGAAGACATCCGTCTTTTGGTTTGTTCTCCAAATTGGGGTCAGCGGTGCCGGAGGAGGAGAATTTTTCCTGTGATTTGGAGAGAGTTTGGACTAATGTACGTTGCAACCTTCAAGAGGCTAACAAGAAGTCCAAGAAGTATTTTGACAGGAAACATAAGGAGGTTTTGTTTACTGTGGGTGACATGGTTTGGTTGTCCTCAAAGAACCTGCGGTTGAGGATTCCCTCTAAAAAACTGGGTCCTAAGTTTGTGGGTCCATTTAAGGAGCTTCAGGTTGTTAACCCATCTGCTGTTAGGTTGGATGTCCCTACTTCCTGGAAGATTAATCCTGTGTTTCATGTTTCCTTGTTGAAAAAGGTTGATGTGTCAGATAGGGATGCCACTGTCACAGTTCCTCCTGTGGTGGAAGTCGGCGAATATGAAATTTCTCGTATCTTGAATTCTAGATGGCACAGAGGGAGATTACAGTATCTTGTCTCCTGGATGGGTTTCGGTCACGAAGACAACTCCTGGGTAAGGACGGATGATGTCTCTGCTCCTAGGCTTGTTAAAGCTTTCCACAAGAGGTTTCCGCATAGGCCTGGGCCTGGAGGATACGGAGGATCCTCATAAAAGAGGGGGTACGGTTAGAACCCTCCTGTTTGTTTTTTTCCATCTTGTGTTTTGCGGTCACATGACCATCAGCCTTTATATTCCAGTGACTCGCCCCCTGGGCCGTGGGGTACCCGGAACCGGGCTTCTATGTGATGATGGGGGTAGTAGTGGAAACCCGATCCCGTGGCTCAGGGTGGTCAGACCAAATGCTGTGGCAGTCTATTTGTAGAGTTATGAATGTCCAACTACGCCACCCGTGGATTGCGGTCAGGCAGACCGCTGAGGCTGATGTTGGTGTGCAGCACAGGGATAGGATAACTCCCCACGGGAAGAGTGTAGCCTCAGGGCAATGTAGGTGGATGCTGGGGGTGATGCTGCAGGCGCAGCATAAATCACACAGAGTCCAATGGTGCAGTTCAGGCCTTTTACTCAGTGTTGATATCCAAGTCACTTCTGTCAGCAATGACTGCCCAAGCCGTGCTGCGTCCACCAGGTGAGGGGCTCGGTCAACCCCCAGGCAATTCAGGAGTATGGCACAGGACCCCCTTCTATCCTTTCTCTGGCCTCTCGTGCCCCACCAGTGACCACGCTTCTGTCCAGCTGCCTCGGGCCTTCTCTGGTAAAACTTGGCGCCAGTTTCCCTGACCCTATGTGGTGCCTTCCTAGCGGGTGTAGCAAGGGGTCGCACCAATAAATGATCACGACCTCTGGTTCTTGGCTGAGGGATTATTTAGCTCCACCAACTTGGGAATCCGGTACCCTTCTGCGGCCTGACCCTTCACCCTATATAACGCGGGCTTGCAACGGTTGCTGTCCGTTCTGCTCTCTTAGGGTCCCTTCTGCCTTCTTGTTTCTGGAGCCTTTCTACTCCTCTGTCTCTCCTCTTTCCATCCTTCTCCTTCTCCTCTTCTCCTCTCTGGCCCCGGCCTTCTCTCTAGGCCTGCCTTCTGAGCAGAGCTTCTACAGAGCCCCTGCTCCCTGTCACTTCTCCACTGTACTGAACTCCTTCTCTCTCTGAACTTCCCACTGACTAAAGATGGCCCCCACCTTTTATCTGCTTCTCTATATCTGAGCTCAGGTGACCTGCACCCAATGAGCTCCTTCCTATGCTCCAAAAACCGTCCCCTTCTGCTCCTACATCACTGGGTTCTCACCCCCCTCCCCACTCCAGCCAGGGACATAGTCAGTTGTGCCTGCAATTATATGGGAGCACTGTCGAGCTGTCCCCCGGAAATGGGAAGTGTGTAAGTGTATGTATGCAGCTAACTGAGCCCTGGTCCACACTCCATCCTTACCTGGGAGTGGAATATCACACCTCTGGTTGAGGTGCAATACACCTGTAGCAACCGAACCCTTGGGGCACTACATTCCCCCCTGATAAACCACAGCACGTCCTCAGGCTGGAACAGAGCAAAAGACAATTCAAAAACATGCAAAACATGCAAAACTTTCTCAAAACTTTTTTCATTAGAAAACGGCCGACATTATGCAACTCCCTTTATGGGAAACACTTTCTCTTTTCCAACACTTTTCTTTACTAGACATTATAAGGCATTTTTAACACCACCGGAACTTCATTTACCAACAACATTTTCACTATTATGCAACTCTTTTAGCAGCATATAAAACTTTTCAGGTAAAACATTTTTTTTTTAAGTAAATTCTCTTCTTCACTGGCCACTGTGCAACTTGCGACCAGGTGTCCATTTTTTCAATAAGGTGCAAAACTTCAGCAAACTTTCAAACATGAGGGACTCGCTTGTAAATCCTCAGCGTAGGCCATGGGCGTGGCTCCAGGGCATAGGTGATCCGGTAGTTGGACCACACCTTCGGCCACGCCAAACGAGTTTTTGTCCAGAGGTAGACGTTGCAGTACTTTTATAAAATCAATAGGGGGCGCTTTAAGAAGCGCAACTATTTACAGGGGTTGGCCGCTCCCAGTTCTCGGCCGGATGGGAAAGGGGAATGGCTGCTCTCAGTCCTCAGCCAGGTGGGGAAGAGGGATGGCTGCTCTCAGTCCTCAGCCAGGTGACTTGGGGGTTAACTTTGAACGGGCAACAGTCCCAACGGGGGCAACAAAAACAATTCCTTGTACCCTGTCGGGTAACTACTCACACTTGCTCGTTGCCGCTCATCAGTAGCGGTATCCTCCTGATGCTCCTTCTTCCTCCTCATACTCTCCAGACCTGTCCGAGTCCTCTTGGTATCCGGGTTCTGGTTTGGGGTGCTGTTCCTCTCTTACCCTCCGGACATGAAGGGCATACCATCCTTTCAGGCCTCGGTATCGGGTGTAGGACACCAAGTCTCCCGGGAACAGATCCCGTTCCGGGTGGCCTTCTGGCACGTGGCTCTCCACGTCTCTCCGGGTAACGAACACATCCGTGTCCATGGACGGATCTTGGATGAAACCCTATCCCTGCTCTTGCTGGAACTTGACTACAGTCCCGATGATTCTGGGACCTCGCGCAGCCTGGTGGTCTCGCAGGACGCGCATCTTCTGCTCCGCGCTCCGGGCCTGCAGCTGCTCATACCTCTGGCGCCGCACGCGTCTCTCCTTCTCCAACTGCGCCACCTGTCGGTGACAGAACTCCCGCCTGGGGGCTGCGGCCGCCTGCGTCTCCTGCGAGAACCCCATGAGGTCCTCACCGGCCTGGTCCCACTCGTACTGGACCTCTTCGAGCGGGAGCTGGGGGACATCACTGGGCTGTGGAGCAGGCAGCAGCGGATGAGGCAAGGCTCCGTCCTCCGCGGACAGGCCCACCCGAAGACAAGGGTGGACCCACCCCTATGGTACGGGGACTGGCTCTCCATCCGGACCGGTCAGTTGGGCATACAGGTCCGCGCCCAGGGGTGGTGATTTCGAGGCCGGGGGCGCCAACGGGCGACAGGCGCTTGAGGGCACCAGGCCTTGCGACCGGGCCTGGAGCGGGCTGCTCTCGGTCATGTCCGGGGTTAGGGGGCACGATGGGGGGCGTGGTTTAGCGGTGGTCTTCGCGGCTTTCGGCCCAGGTGTTTGCGGCGGGAGCGTGGAAGCTGCAGCAGCTCCCGGGACTTCTGGCTCCGCGGCGGGATACAGGGGTAAGGCTACGGTGTCAGGACCCGGGGCAGGGGCATCCGCCTTACTTGCCTCCTCTACAGCATCATCCTCTGCCTCCGGTCTCCTCTCTCCGTCCTCGGGGGCAGGCGCGCTGCCGGGTGCTGGCAGCGTCTCTTGCTGCCGGGTCGCGACCTGCCGGGCCATCTCCTCTCTCCACCCAGCGATGACGTCCCGCTGCGCTCGGACCACCCTCCGGTCCAACTCCTCCAGCGCAGTCCTCAGGAACTCAGGGTCTTCTGCGGGGAGCTGAGCCATCAGCTCCGTGAGGCTGTACAGGGACGCCTCGGCCCTCAGTAGGCCGCTTGCCAGGGTGCTGGAGTTGACGCTCCTCTCCATCTCCGGGTGTGATCTGGCGAGACTGATCCAAACCACACCCTGCCCCTCCGTTTTCTTCTCTTTCCGCCTCTGTTGGGGGTGGTCCTGGGGCAATCTGCTGACAATCACTCTCAGGGGCAGCCCCCCCACCTTGATGGACATCTCTACAGCCGCACTCATGGCTGTTGGGGGTGGGCTCCTTCTTTGGCGCCATTCTGGGACCTGGCCCACGATGGGAGGTGGCTTCCTGTTGTCTTTTGGCGCCCACATTATGGCGTCCGTTCTTCTGGGGCGGGCGCCATTTTTCAATACAGTGAAACAGTCTCTTCTCAGGCACGCAATACCCGTTTGTGGCGGGTTGGTCACGATCCTGCCGACTACGCCAAAGCTGACTCGCCCCCTGGGCTGTGGGGTACCCAGAACCGGGCTTCTATGCGATGATGGGGGTAGTAGTGGCAACCCGATCCTGTGGCTCAGGGTGGTCAGACCAAATGCTGTGGCAGTCTATTTGTAGAGTTATGAATGTTCGACTACGCCACCCGTGGATTGCGGTCAGGAATGACCGCCGCTGCAAGGCAGACCGCTGAGGCTGATGTTGGTGTGCAGCACAGGGATAGGATAACTCCCCACGGGAAGAGTGTAGCCTCAGGGCAATGTAGGTGGATGCTGGGGGTGATGGTGCAGGCGCAGCATAAATCACACAGAGTCCAATGGTGCAGTTCAGGCCTTTTACTCACAGTTGATATCCAAGTCACTTCTGTCAGCAATGACTGCCCAGGCCGTGCTGCGTCCACCAGGTGAGGGGCTCGGTCAACCCCCAGGCAATTCAGGAGTATGGCACAGAACCCCCTTCTATCCTTTCTCTGGCCTCTCGTGTCCCACCAGTGACCACGCTTCTGTCCAGCTGCCTCGGGCCTTCTCTGGTAAAACTTGGCGCCAGTATCCCTGACCCTATGTGGTGCCTTCCTAGCGGGTGTAGCAAGGGGTCGCACCAATAAATGATCACGACCTCCGGTTCTTGGCTGAGGGATTATTTAGCTCCACCAACTTGGGAATCCGGTACCCTTCTGCGGCCTGACCCTTCACCCGATATAACATGGGCTTGCAACGGTTGCTGTCCGTTCTGCTCTCTTAGGGTCCCTTCTGCCTTCTTGTTTCTGGAGCCTTTCTACTCCTCTGTCTCTCCTCTTTCCTTCCTTCTCCTTCTCCTCTTCTCCTCTCTGGCCCCGGCCTTCTCTCTAGGCCTGCCTTCTGAGCAGAGCTCCTACAGAGCCCCTGCTCCCTGTCACTTCTCCACTGTACTGAACTTCCCACTGACTAAAGATGGCCCCCACCTTTTATCTGCTTCTCTTTATCTGAGCTCAGGTGACCTGCATCCAATGAGCTCCTTCCTATGCTCCAGAAACCGTCCCCTTCTGCTACTACATCACTGGGTTCTCACCCCCCTCCCCACTCCAGCCAGGGACATAGTCAGTTGTGCCTGCAATTATATGGGAGCACCATCGAGCTGTCCCCCGGAAATGGGAAGTGTATGTATGCAGCTAACTGAGCCCTGGTCCACACTCCATCCTTACCTGGGAGTGGAATATCACACCTCTGGTTGAGGTGCAATACCCCTGTAGCAACCGAACCCTCGGGGCGCTACACCAGCTCCGCCATTTTGGCTGTGCTGGACTTCATTGTTTGACTGTCTCTCTAGCCAGGTGCTTCGGTGCCTTTCTCTGTCAGTTCGCTTGGTCCTTCCGGGACCTCTAGTACCTTTTTGTCAGTTTGTTTTTTGTGTTCTGCAACAACTTCTCTGTTTAGGAGGTGTCCCATTTTTATCCCAGTCCTTAGTTCTTTTAGGAACCCCTCCCCTTATGCTATAGGTCTTCGTTCAGACTAGCCGAGGACTAAGGCGGGTCTGTTTTCTAGGAACAGGCAGCCCGCTACATCGTAGGGATTCAGCTTAGCCTTACAGTAGGGACAGCTTTCCCCTATCTTTCCTTAGTACATGTTGCAGATCATAAAATCCGTCACTCGGATCACATATATGTTTTCAGAAAATACTGCCATTTCTGACCTCCATTAAAAATTAGTTTCAGTGTGTCAGTGAAGCAATTGACACTAGTTTGCTGTTCAAAATAGTTACCTACAGGCCAGTTATTTAAAACTGTGGTTTGTTCGTCACACGGATCACATATACGTGTTGAGAAAATACTGCCATTTCTGACTTCCATTAAAAATTTGTTTCAGTGTGTAAGTGAAGCAATTGACACCAGGTTGCTGTTCAAAATAGTTACCTACAGGCAAGGTATTTAAAACTCTCATTTGTCCGTCACGCAGATCACATTAAAGTTCGCTCCAAATTCAGTCATTTGTAGTGAGCGTGGAATATATTGTCCTCCATTTTTTGTCTTACATTTGCTGAAATTGTGCCACAACAAACACCCACATCTTCTCGCACGACCTTCCTATCCCAATTAGTAGGAGACCGCAGAACACCACTATTGAACTCAGAGCAGTGTCAAAAGGTTATTGGTTGGATAGCAGATAATGCTTCCAGTCACTTAGCCACCACCACCACCACCTTGTCTTCCACACGGTCAAGTCTTAGTAGCTGTGAGTCTGGACAGCATATTCTTCACCCTGAACCTCCTTCCTCCCATCATGTTGAGTGCCCAGAGACAACTGATCCCACACTTGGACACTCCAAAGAGGTGTTCACTTTTCCATTTACAGATTCGGGCTTCTCGCCAGGTCCACTTGAAGCGAGGCAAGAGGAGATCACATGTAGCGATGCCCAAATATTTGAGCAGCCACGGTCACACGAAGGCGGCGGTGGGAAAGTGTCACAAGAGGCGGACGATGATGAGACACAATTACCAGAAAGTCAGGAGTAGGACCAGAGTGTGGAAGTGGAAGATGAGGTGGTGGATGATATAGTAATAGACCCAACCTGGCAGGAGGACATGCCGAGCGAGGAGAGAAGCACACAATGGGAGGGAGGCAGAGCACCCCAACAGGCAGGAAGAAGCAGTGTGGTGGCCACAGAACGAAGGCAGGCAACCGTTCCCCGTAACACCAACATGAAGGAAGTTGCCAGTACAACTGTTAGGTCTTCCCGAGTCTGGTTGTTTTTTAAAGACTCTGCCGATAACCCCAAAAAGGCCATTTGCACCACCTGCTAGGCCAGCATCAGCAGGGGAGAAAAACGACCAGCCTGACCACCATCAGCATGATCAGGCACATGGCAGCAAAGCACCCGACTTTGTGGGCTGGACCCCAGGGTCCAGGAACAGTGTCTGCAGGTGGCACCATTGCTTCTTCCGCTGTTGTGCATGCAAGCCAATCCTCTGTCCATGGTGCATGAGAAGATGCCTCCTGCCCTGCACCTGACATTGCACACTCTCAAGTAGCAGCATCAGGAAGCACGTCCATGTCCTTGTCCCAGCGCAGCGTTCAGTTGTCCATACCCCAGTCCTTGGAACGCAAGCGCAAATAAGCAGCCAACGCCCCACAGGCCACACTACTAAATTCCCACATTTCACGACTGCTTGTGACTCGCCCCCTGGGCCGTGGGGCACTCGGATCCGGGCAATAGGGGAACGGTGGGAGTAGTGGTGGCAATCCGGTTCCGTGGCTCAGGGTGGTCAGGCCAGTGGTAGTCCGTTATGTGTTATTGATTATGTCCGACTACGCCACCCGTGGATTTGCGGTCATTAGGAACCACCGCTGCAAAGCAGACCGCTGGGGCTGATGATGTATGCAGCTAGGGTAGTGTGACTCCCCACGGGAAGAGTGCGGCCCCAGGGCAGTGTAGTGGATGTTGGGAGTGATGGTAGTGAGAGTCCCAGTGCTGATAGTGCTGGAGGAGCAAGGAGCACGCAGACAACAGGTTGCAGTCCAGGGCCTTTACTAGAACAGGTAAATTGACCCACAAACAGTCCCAGCTAGGAGGGGACCTGGATGTCTGAGAGCAACGGGGAAATTGGCCCTGGTCAGGGTGAGGGTGTAGGCCTACCGTGCTTTCTGTGCTCCTTCTGGCTATCTCCTCGTTATAGGGTAACAGCCCACGTTTCCGAGCTTTCCGTGTATTCTTGCCTGTATGGCCTGCGACGTGGGTTCCTTTCTGCTCCCAGCCTTGTACGGCTTTACTGGTCCCTTCGGTTGTGGCAGGGCCTCCAGGCTTCTTAGGCCAAGGAATATACAGTCCCTTGCGGACTGGTTCTCTGCTGGGGGATGTAGAATCCTCCCAGCCTCAGACACCAAAGTCTGGTAAAGTAAGTCTTTTATCTGCCAAGACAGGCTCTCTTCGCCTCTTGTCTCTGGCTTGTGGCTCTCCTCTTGCCACACTTCCTCTTAGGTGCAATACAACTGTCTGTCCCTGCTCTGCTCTGGGACAAGTCTCAGTCCTGAGACAGGCCTTCAAGTTCTCTCTAACCCTGCCCCCAGTACCAGCTTTTATAGGGGCAGCCAGCTCCCCCTACTGGCCTGAGACAGGAGGCATTGCATGCTAATGTTCCCCTGACTAGAGAACCTCCCCCTTGCTCTCAGACACAGCTTTAATATATTTTGTGGCATCCAGGCCAGGGTGACACATTCCCCCCTAGTGAAATTTAGTACTCCGGGACTAAACAATAAACAAAGACAATATACATGACTATAAAACATTAATAGACAGACGACGCACAGCTTGAGTTCCTAAGGTCACAGTGTGGTCTGTGACCGGGTGTCCATATCACCAGAACAACGGGAGCCTTAACCAGGTGGGGGTCTGTCCTACCCCAAGTCCTTTACAGTCTTAGTTCATTCCTTGGTTAGGCTCCGAACGCAGTCCATACAAGGCTCCGGTTATAAAAGTCCATAACCTTTGAGTCCTTACGGTAACTGCAAGAAACTGAAACACGCTATTAATAATCACGCAGGTAACTTGGCAAACATTTCAACATTTGGCAACAGGGTTATTTACAATCTTAGTGCACCCTATATTCTCCAGCGAGCGGGTATCTGCCCCTTTGTGCTCCTGGTTGACCTACGTAGCCCACTGTCTGGTGGTGGACCAACCTGGCTTTCCCCACTAGCGTCAGGGGTACAGCTACCAGCTGGGTGTACAGGTTGGGCAGGCAGCTGTCTGCGGGTCCTTTGGCTTACCGCAGGCATGGCAGGCTCACTGTCAGCAGAGGGTTGACTCTCCTGGGCTGCTGGTATAGGCTCTTCTGCCTCTGGAACTGCTCGCTCCTCTTCACCTTCCCGCTCTGGTGTTGGTTGTTGCTGTGCCGTTTGCAGGAAATGCAGGACGGGTACCACTATGGCATCATTAATGCGAGTCCAGGACTGAGGGAACTCTCCGAGAACGGTGCTGATCATTTCTTCCTTGTCCTCTGCGGGTTCAAGGTCACTCTGATCCTCTTCTGCACTACGGAGTTGCTCGGGGCATCTTTTGAGGTGGTCCCTGGAGACGACACTAGTGGTTTCTCCTCCGTCCTTGGTGATTACGCACACCTTTGGGTTGTCGTGGTCAGACTGCAGTACGGTGTAGGGTTCCCTTTCCCACTGGTCGTCCAACTTATGTAGCCTTCTTTTTCGCTTTAGGACTTGCTCACCAGGTTCTAGGGGACCAGCAGGGGCGTGTTGATTGAAGAGTTTTTCTTGCCTCTCTCTCACCTGGGCCAGGCTCTTCTCCACACTCTACTGTACCTTCTTGTACTGCAGTTGCCTTTCCGTATCCCAGTCCACATCCGGGAAGGTGTCCTCAGGTATTAGGACTCCCATCTCCAGGTCTACGGGCAGCTTACCTGGTCTGGCTCGCATCAGGTAAGCCGGGGTGCAGTTTGTAGCATTCACCGGGATATTGTTGTATAGGTCTATCAGGTCCGGCAGTTTTTCTGGCCACAGGCTGCGTTCCTCCAGGGGCAACGTCTTCAGGAGATCAATGACTATATTGTTCATCTTCTCACACATCCCGTTGGTTTGGGGGTGGTAAGGCGTTGTACGAATCTTCTTACAGCCATAGAGGTTGCAGAACTCCTGGAAGATTTCAGCTTCGAACGCTGGACCCTGGTCCGTCAGGACCTGTTCCGGATACCCGTGTGGACGGCAGAAGTATTGCTGGAAGGCTCTGGCCGCTATTTGGGCTGTCAAGTCTTTTACGGGACCACCACGAGAAAACGGGAATAGTGGTCCACGATTGTCAGGGCGTAGATGTACCCTGACCGGCTTGGAGCCAACTTGACGTGGTCTAGAGCTACCAGCTCAAGAGGCTGCGTGGTGACGATGGGCCTCAAGGGTGTCTTCTGGCTGGTACGGTCCTTCCTCCTTAGGTGACAAGGGCCACAGTCTCTGCACTATTTTTCTACAGCTCCTCTCATGCCGACCCAAAAGAACCTTCCTCTTAGCAGGAATTCCAGTTTCTTCCAAGCGAAGTGTCCCGCTCTGTCATGGTAAGTCCCCAGGACCATAGCTGCATCCCGCCTTGGAACCACGACTTGCCAGGTCAGCTCGTGCGTCCGGTGGTTGACAATCCTTCTGCACAACTTGCCTTCGTAGAGGAACAGCTTGCTCTTCTCCTTCCATAGCTGCTTGGCTTCCTCTGGGGCATCCGGATCCATGCGGGCATCTTCCTGGGTCAGCAGATCTTTCACCAGGCGGATTGCAGGGTCACTATCTTGGGTCTCGGCCCAGCTGTGATGAGGTAGGGTATTGATCATCACGGTTGTTAGATCTTCCTCCTTCACGCGGTGGGAGTATTGAGCAGCTCCATACCGGTGAAATGCGGGGAGTTCTACCTCCTCCAGCTCTTCTGGGTCTTCGTCACCTTCAGGTAAGTGAGGCATTCTTGATAGGGCGTTCGCGTTGGCATTGGTTTTGCCTGCCCAGTACTTGATCACGAAGTCATAGTTGGAGAGACGGGCCATCCACCGCTGTTCCAGGGCACCCAGTCTTGCATTGTCCAGGTGTGTCAACGGGTTGTTGTCCGTGTACACGGTGAACTTTGCGGAGGCCAGGTAATGCTTGAAGCGTTCCGTCACGGCCCACACCACCGCCAAGAATTCTAGCTTGAAGGAGCTGTAATTCTCCGGGTTCCTCTCGGTGGGCCTCAGCTTCCGGCTGGCGTACGCTATCACCCTTTCTATGCCCTGTTGGTTCTGGGACAGTACGGCTCCCAGTCCCACATTACTGGTGTCTGTGTGGAGAATAAAAGGCTGGCCATAATCAGGGTAGGCCAAGATCTCATCCCCCGTGAG
The DNA here is from genome assembly GCF_046119375.1 of Phyllobates terribilis. Lineage (NCBI taxonomy): Eukaryota > Metazoa > Chordata > Amphibia > Anura > Dendrobatidae > Phyllobates > Phyllobates terribilis. The sequence continues at coordinate 156,936,095 of NW_027362762.1, read as the reverse complement.
GGCCATCTTCAACTGGCGGAAGGACTCCTCTTCCTTTTTATCCCACTTGAAGGGTGGCTTCTGACTTCTGGACTTAGACTGTCCGATCAGGAGGTCCTGCATAGGAGCTGCCATCTTAGTGAACCCGGGGATGAACCTTCGGTAGTAGCCTACCAACCCGAGAAACTGTCTCACCTCTTTGATGTTCGAGGGGCTTGGCCAGCTCTTGATTGCCGTGACCTTGTCAGGGTCGGGTGCCACTCCTTCCGTGCTTACCACGTGCCCTAGGTACTGGACCTTTGGTTTCAGCAGGTGACACTTCGATGGTTTCACCTTCAGGCCATAGCCTGCCAGGGCTTCGAACACCTCGGCCAGGTGCTTTAGATGGTCCTCGTAGGTCTTCGAATAGACTATCACGTCGTCCAGGTAAAGGAGAACCGTCTCGAAGTTTCGGTGCCCTAGACAGCATTCCATCAGCCTCTGGAAGGTCCCTGGTGCGTTGCAGAGCCCGAAGGGCATACAGTTGAACTCACTCAGTCCCATCGGGGTGGTGAAGGCGGTCTTCTCCTTGTCAGCCTCTGCCACAGAAACCTGCCAGTACCCGCTAGTAAGGTCCAAAGTAGAAAAGAAGTTAGCTGATTTTAGTGCGGCTAAAGACTCCTCTATTCTAGTTAGCGGGTATGCGTCTTTGTGGGTGATACGGTTGATTTGTCTATAGTCTACGCACATTCTCATGGTGCCGTCTTTCTTTTTGACCAGAACCAAGGGGGCTGCCCAGGGGCTACAGCTATCTCTAATGACCCCGGCTTCCTTCATCTCTCTTAGCATGCCCTTTACGTTCTGATAATGTGCAGGGGGTACAGGTCTGTGCCCCTCTTTTATTGGTGGGTGGCTCCCTGTGGGGATGTGGTGTTCTATCCCTTTTGCTCTGCCGAAGTCTAGCGGGTGCTTACTAAAGACTCTCTCGTACTCCTGTAGCACCCGGTAGACTCCTTGTTTTTGGTGCAGGGGAGTGGAGTCAGCACCCACATGGAGTTTCTGGCACCAGTCCTCCTTTTGTTTCTGGGAGCCATTACCCTTCGCCTGTGGAGATGGAGGCAAGGGTTCCACGGCCCTGATAGGTTTGTGTTCGACAACAAACAGTTTGGCGAGTGTAGAGTACCTGGGTAAGTGTACTTCCCTCTCCCCAATGTTGAGGATGCGGACAGGCACCCTCCCATGACGGACATCAACCACCCCCCGGGCGGTCAAAATGGTGGGCCTGCTGTCTGAGTACACGGGTTCTACCATGGCTTGGTAGTCTCTACCTCTTAACCCGATTGCAGTCCGACACCAGATCATCATTTCACTTTTGGGAGGCATGGAAATGGGGAATGGGTCACTCAGTCTTACGCTACCGATCTCACCACCAGACAGTTCTACCTGCTGCCGTCTCATCAGGGCTTTTATCTCCTTGTTGAGGACTCTCTGTTGGCTGGAACTAGCATTCACCGCCACCTATTGTAGAATTACAATTACCTCTGAAAGACAATTTTCAATTACGTTAGTACCTACAGTTATTTTAGGGTGACTTTCACGATGGTCAATGTCCACAATAATTACTCCCTGTGCCGGCAGTTCAACTTTACCAATTTTAATGGTCATCTCCTTGAACCCCATCTGCGGCACGGGTAAGCCATTACTGGCGATGATGCTCAAGTTACTGTCTGGATACCGTGTGATATCAGCTTCAGTCCAATACTGCTTAAAAAGTACATAAGGGATAGTGGTTACTTGCGACCCAGTATCCAGCAAGGCGCTCATGGGGATACCGTCCAGCACCACGGGTAAAACCGGGCGCCCCCCAACGTACTTATCACGCCAATTATAAGGGCCTGGTGATCTTATGCCTGGGGGTTGGCCTTCTGCCCCAGGTTGGACCCGTTTAAATTACAGTACCTGGAAATGTGTCCGGGCTGGTTGCAACGACGGCAAATGGGCTGTCCATCCTCTGCGTAGCGGTCTGTGGGCCTCCCTCGGAACGACGGGATCCTCCTCTGTCGACGCCACGGGACATCCTCCGGACTTGAAGCCAGCTCGATGGGTCTTGACGGGTCCACTTGCAACGCCTGGACGGTCCTGGTCAATGCCGCGACGCTCCTGGTCAGCTCCTGGACTTGGTGGTGCAGGTCTTTCGACGGGGCTTGGTTCAGGGCCTGTGCATCAGCCTCCACGGAGTCCATAGAGGAGGGCGCCGCCTCCTGGTGGTAGGTGAGAACAGGGCGCCGGGGGTTTATAGCGCCACTGGTTGCGGATTCACGGAGCACCCTTATGGCCCTGTCCTTAAATTGGGCAAAGGTCAGATCAGGGTTCTGAAAGAACATGAGGCGCAGTTGGGCCCTGTGGGCACTAGACAGCAGACCTTCTATGAATTGTTCTGTTAGCAGCTTATCCGTTTCCTGCACACTGCCAGGGTCAGTTTGTTGGATGGCCCTTAGGGCTTCCTGCAAATTTAGGGCATAGTCTCTGATGCTGTCCTGTGCCCGCTGCTTACATCCATAGAACCTCATTTTAATCTGAGCGGAGGTACGTGTGTCAAAGGTACCCTGCAGCCGGGCCAGAATACCCTTCACGGTTCTTTTCTCCTCAGTGGGCCATGATTTTACCTCCCTCTGGGCTGCGCCAGTTAACTGCCCTGTTAATATGCTGACCTTCTGTTCCTCTGTCAGGGGGTAAACGTGGAACAAACTGTATAGCCTTTCCTTGAAGTCAGTTAGGGCATGGGGCTCCCCTGAGTATTTGGGCAGCCAGGCCGCTCCAGGGATGTAGGGCAGGGAAAAGGGCATCACCGCTGCTGCAGCAGCGTTGGTGGTAGTGGGCGCCTCTGTGTCCGACATCTTCCTCCCCCCTAGTTAAGCGTGGCCTACCTTCCGACGATCCTCTTCTGTAGGCCGCGGCTCCGCTGCTGCTGCTCTGGACGAGGACCTTGCATCGCGTCCTGATGACGTCAGCGTCGCTCTCTCTCCCTCTCGTCCTGAAGATGGCGTCCGATGGCGGGAAAACGACTTCGGATGGCGGGAAAACAGCTGAAGATGGCGGGAGCCAACTGAAGATGGCGGGAACCGACTGAAGATGGCGGGAAACGGCTCCGGATGGCGGGAAACCTCTTTTCAGGTAAGTGCAAAGTCTCTTTCAGGCACGCAATACCCGTTTGTGGCGGGTTGGTTTCAATCCTGCCGACTACGCCAAAGCTGACTCGCCCCCTGGGCCGTGGGGCACTCGGATCCGGGCAATAGGGGAACGGTGGGAGTAGTGGTGGCAACCCGGTTCCGTGGCTCAGGGTAGTCAGGCCAGTGGTAGTCCGTTATGTGTTATTGATTATGTCCGACTACGCCACCCGTGGATTTGCGGTCATTAGGAACCGCCGCTGCAAGGCAGACCGCTGGGGCTGATGATGTATGCAGCTAGGGTAGTGTGACTCCCCACGGGAAGAGTGCGGTCCCAGGGCAGTGTAGTGGATGTTGGGAGTGATGGTAGTGAGAGTCCCAGTGCTGATAGTGCTGGAGGAGCAAGGAGCACGCAGACAACAGGTTGCAGTCCAGGGGCTTTACTAGAACAGGTAAATTGACCCACAAACAGTCCCAGCTAGGAGGGGACCTGGATGTCTGAGAACAACGGGGAAATTGGCCCTGGTCAGGGTGAGGGTGTAGGCCTACCGTGCTTTCTGTGCTCCTTCTGGCTATCTCCTCATTATAGGGTAACAGCCCACGTTTCCGAGCTTTCCGTGTATTCTCGCCTGTATGGCCTGCGACATGGGTTCCTTTCTGCTCCCAGCCTTGTACGGCTTTACTGGTCCCTTCGGTTGTGGCAGGGCCTCCAGGCTTCTTAGGCCAAGGAATATACAGTCCCTTGCGGACTGGTTCTCTGCTGGGGGATGTAGAATCCTCCCAGCCTCAGACACCAAAGTCTGGTAAAGTAAGTCTTTTATCTGCCAAGACAGGCTCTCTTCGCCTCTTGTCTCTGGCTTGTGGCTCTCCTCCTGCCACACTTCCTCTTAGGTGCAATACAACTGTCTGTCCCTGCTCTGCTCTGGGACAAGTCTCAGTCCTGAGACAGGCCTTCAAGTTCTCTCTAACCCTGCCCCCAGTACCAGCTTTTATAGGGGCAGCCAGCTCCCCCTACTGGCCTGAGACAGGAGGCATTGCATGCTAATGATCCCCTGACTAGAGAACCTCCCCCTTGCTCTCAGACACAGCTTTAATATATTTTGTGGCATCCAGGCCAGGGTGACACACTTGCACTAGAAATTTTGCCTTTTAGACTAGTGGAGATGGAAGCATTCTGCATCCTGATGGCGGCGGCCATTCCTCAGTACTCGGTCCCCAGACGCCACTATTTCTCCCGGTGTGCCATCCCCGCATTACACAAGCACGTATCCCAAAACATTAGCCGTGCACTCAACAACGCAGTTACGGGGAAAGTCCACCTAACCACGGACACGTGGATAAGTGCTTGAGGGCAGGGACGGTACATCTCGCTGATGGCACACTGGGTTAACATAGTGGAAGCTGGGATCCAGTCGGACCTTGGGACGGAACTGAGACCCTCCTCTATGTCTCTTCAAAGGCGTAATGGGTTGCGTCCGAATTTTTGGCAGCCCTTGCAGTCACTGCATATGCAATAACAGTATAGGAGACCCATTCATTAATAATGGGAACAACAAAGCATAGCCGGCTGATGGCTCTCTAACAATAGCGAAGGCCGACTGCTGGCCTTTTAAGAATAGTGAGGGCAGCCTGATGGCCCTATAAAAATAGGCTTTGTGACTTTCAGAGTCCCTCCATCATAAATGAAACAGAATGTGTCTGATGATGTATCACACACCACATTGCCAGATAAGGTTGTAAAATGTTAAAATGACATTTCCCGGTGAATGCATTTGACTTTAAAAATAATGTAAAAAAAACAAACAGTAGGATCTTTCTTTAGTATAAAGTAACCTCAATGTAATCACATTGTTCAGCTCCTGCACCTCCTCCTCCATCTCTGAAATGACCACATCAGTCACAAGCTGAAAGCACTGCAGCATTGCCTTGGCTAAGCGGCAACAGGCTGTGCTGAAGATGACATGCTTAATGCTTGGGTGACAAACCGCCCAGCGCTGCAGAGTTGTTGAAAGCTGTAACACAGCAGCCTGATCTGTGGCTCTCACCGCTGAACATACAGCCAGGCATGGTCATGTGTAACAATGGGCGGAACCTGGTGGCGGAGAAATGACAGCCAAGGTAGATATGGTTTCCTTCTATGCCAGTCCTTTCACCGAGCTAAAGAATATGGCTGTTGTGAAATACAACTCCCAGAGGATTTGATTCTGAGGGCTCACCTTTCTCCCCTGCTCAAGAGCCCCATAGCAGCTGCAAAGTTAGCGCTATCATGAACTCTCCTGATGTAGAAGCCAGGGCACACCAGAGGATTCTCTGGTAGGACCGTCCAACCCTGCCGAGAAGCAGTCCTGGCTAAGAAAAGTGTGTGGGAAGGTTCCCGGACACTCTATGGCTGCTTTTTTACTGAGGTGGAAACCCACACAAACATGGGGAGAACATACAAAATCCATGCAGATGTCCTTGCTGTGATTTGAACACATTGGATACCAGTGATGCAAGGCTTCAGTGCTAACCACTGATCCAATGTGCTGCCGTTCACCCTCTAATATCTAACAGGCTGGAGAAACTTGCACCTACTGCCACTCTATGTTCAGCTCCTTTGTGAGAAACTAATGTATTTGGGCAACCACTCAGTCTACCAAATAAAACTCCTGAGAAGTAAATTGGGGATGGCTTTGCTACTGGTACTGGGGGCAGTGCTAATACCATGGCGTCGTACCATAGCTTACTGGAAATATTCCAGGCTGGTAGGAGGCAAGTAGATTCCCACAGAAAAGTACCAGCAGTAATGTTCAGGGACCCAAGCATGTAGAAGGCGGAGACAACACCGGGAGAAATAGTGGCGGCTGCAGAACGAGTATGGACATGAAGCATGAGGTTGTGAAAAGCTTCCGCCTCCACAAGCCTAAAAGGAGATTTAGAGGACTTCCTGGGAGAAATGACAGCTGTAGTAGATATAGTTTCCCAAGTCCTTTCACCAAGCTGAAGAATATGGCTGTGGTGAAATACAACTCAGCAAAAAAAGCTGTGGACTGGCTCCTTACCATCCCTGGCCACATTCACTTGACCACGTGTTTGTGGGTAAGCAGTCCTTCCCAGTAAGTTCACTGGGGAGGGCATGAGTAATGCTGTGGGACCCGTGCTTGTGAAAAGCGGAGATGAGACCGGGAGAAATAGTGGCGGCTGGGGACCGAGTATGGACACAAGGTCGCCCCCGGCATAAGGTTGCGAAAAGCTTCCACCTCCACGAGCCTAAAAGGCCACATTTCAAGTGCAAGCAGCTGCCCAGAAATCTGGCAGTTTAGTATTGCGGCCTGTGGGTGGGTTGGTGGGTGTCTTTGGCTGCATACTTGCGCTTGCATTCCAAGTAACAGAAAACTAAGCAGATGGCGGCCTCTATCATCATCATGGCCTTACCTCGGCACTATGAACTCTCCTGAAGGAGAAGCCAGGGCCCACCGGAGGAGTCTCCGGTTCTCTGGTGGGCCCGTCCATCCCTGCCGAGAAGCAGCCCTGGCTAAGAAAAGTGTGGGGGAAGGTTCCCGGACACTCTATGGCTGCTTTTTTAATGTGGATCGGACGTGATTATGCATGCTATTTCAAACCGCATTGCAGATCAGGCCATTGCCCAACTCTATAGTCATGAAATTAAGTGCGCAAAGAAAGATGTTTGTGTGACAAAGCACCACCAACAAGTGCGAGCTGATGTTGGACGGGCTGCCATTGCTTCTGCAACAAGCTGCATTAGAGGACTTCCTGGGAGAAATGACAGAGTAGATACGGTTTCCCTCTATGCCAGTCCTTTCACCGAGCTAAAGAATATGGCTGTGGTGAAATACAACTCTCAGCAAAAAAAGCTGTGGACTGGCCACATTCACCTGTCCACGTGTTTGTGGTTAGGCGGTCCTTCCCAGTAAGTGCACTGGGGAGGGCACGGGTAATGGTGTGGGACCCGTGCTTGGGGAAGGCGGAGACGATACCGGGAGAAATAGTGGCGGCTGGGGACAGAGTATGGACACCCGGCCGCCGCCGGCATGAGGTTGTGAAAAGCTTCTGCCTCCACAAGCCTAAAAGGCCACATTTCAAGTGAAAGCAGATTTAGAGGACTTTCTGGGAGAAATGACGGCTGGAGTAGATATGGTTTCCCAAGTCCTTTCACCAAGCTAAAGAATATGGCTGTTGTGAAATACAACTCAGCAAAACAAACTGTGGACTGGCTCCTTACCGTCCCTGGCCACATTCACTTGACCACGTGTTTGCGGGTAGCCGGTCCTTCCCAGTAAGTTCACTGGGGAGGGCACAGGTAATGTTGCGGGACCCGTGCTTGTGGAAGGCGGAGACGACACCGCGGGAGAAATAGTGGCGGCTGGTGACTGAGTATGGATACCCGGTCGCCGCTGCCATAAGATTGTGGACAGCTTCCACCTCCACAAGCCTAAAAGGCCACATTTCAAGGAATGGGATAGGAACAACTGAACGCTGCACTGGGACAAGGACGTGGACGGTGATTGTTGCAAGTCTGCAATGACAGGTGCATGGCGGGAGGTATCTTCGCATGCGCCAAGGATCAGTTATGATGGGCACACTTTTAGGCAGTGACCTGGGAGTCAGAGATGCTTCCAGGGGTCTTCCCCATGCTGTTTCCATGTCTTTTCAGCACTGTATGCATGTGTCTGATGATGTGTCACACACCACATGGCCAGATAAGGTTGTAAAATGTTAAAATGACATTTCCCAGTGAATGCATTTGTCTTGGTTGAAAGCAATGCAAAAGTGCAAAAACGCATCAAAAACGCAACGTGTGAACATAGCCCAAGGTTGAAGGAGTATTTTTTGGTTATTTATTTTGCCTTATATACAAGTCATTACCCTGGAAAGGATGTTCCTTAACATATTTCCCAGGAAAATCCATTTTGGATTCGTTTTTGTATGTTTTATTGTTAGTCCGTAAAAGTGGCGTAATACCTCTGACAGCAGTGACCTGGGAGTCAGAAATGCTTCCAGGGGTCTTCCCCATGCTGTTCCCATGTCATTTGAGCACTGTTCCCATTGATTTGGGCAATTTTTATGCTTGAGTTTAGACTTACATTGGGCTCATTGCTCGGGTCGAGCACCCAAGTATTCCAATTTGCTCGACCCGAGCAAAGAGTACCCGAGCATTTAGTGCTCGCTTATCACTAGAGATCACCCATATCCCACCACTGCCACTATTTGTGAATGACAAAGGGGGGGTGTCACAGGTCCCACCACTTTTACCAGTTGTCACAGATGACACAGGAGAGATCACCCAGATCTCACCGCTGCCATCAGTTTGTCAGGGGAATGGTTCTCTGCTGCCTCCAATCATTAGGACAATTACATAATGAGTGATGAGGGATGGATGCGACTGTGGCTGCTTCCACTACAAGGCCAGTTATTGAGGAACTCACAGTGAGCGTATGATATATACAGTACAGACCAAAAGTTTGGACACACCTTCTCATTTATAGATTTTTCTGTATTTTCAGGACTATGAAAATTGTACATTCACTCTGAAGGCATCAAAACTATGAATTAACACGTGGAATTATATACAGTGGTGGCCAAAAGTATTGGCACCCCTGCAATTTTGTCAGATAATACTCAGTTTCTTCCTGAAAATGATTGCAATCACAAATTCTTTGGTATTATTATCTTCATTTAAGTTGTCTTTAATGAAAAAACACAAAAAGAATTGTACTAAAGCCAAATTGGATATAATTCCACACCAAACCTAAAAAAGGGGGTGGACAAAAGTATTGGCACTGTTTGAAAAATCATGTGATGCTTCTCTAATTCTTGTAATTAACAGCACCTGTAACTTACCTGTGGCACCTAACAGGTGTTGGCAATAACTAAATCACACTTGCAGCCAGTTAACATGGATTAAAGTTGACTCAACCTCTGTCCTGCGTCCTTGTGTGTACCACATTGAGCATGGAGAAAAGAAAGAAGACCAAAGAACTGTCTGAGGACTTGAGAAACCAAATTGTGAGGAAGCATGAGCAATCTCAAGGCTACAAGTCCATCTCCAAAGACCTGAATGTTCCTGTGTCTTCCGTGTGCAGTGTCATCAAGAAGTTTAAAGCCCATGGCACTGTGGCTAACCTCCCTAGATGTGGATGGAAAATAAAAATTGACGAGAGATTTCAACGCAAGATTGTGCGGATGGTGGATAAAGAACCTCGACTAACATCCAAACAAGTTCAAGCTGCCCTGCAGTCCGAGGGTACAACATTGTCAACCCATACTATCCGTCGGCGTCCGAATGAAAAGGGACTGTATGGTAGGATACCCAGGAAGACCCCACTTCTTACCCCGAGACATAAAAAAGCCAGGCTGGAGTTTGCCAAAACTTACCTGAGAAAGCCTAAAACGTTTTGGAAAAATGTTCTCTGGTCAGATGAGACAAAAGTAGAGCTTTTTGAGAAAAAGCATCAACATAGAGTGTACAGGAAAAAAAAAAGAGGCATTCAAAGAAAAGAACACGGTCCCTACAGTCAAACATGGCGGAGGTTCCCTGATGTTTTGGGGTTGATTTGCTGCCTCTGGCACTAGACTGCTTGACCGTGTGCATGGCATTATGAAGTCTGAAGACTACTAACAAATTTAGCAGCATAATGTAAGGCCCAGTGTGAGAAAGCTGGGTCTCCCTCAGAGGTCATGGGTCTTCCAGCAGGACAATGACCCAAAACACACTTCCAAAAGCACTATAAAATGGTTTGAGAGAAAACACTGGAGACTTCTAAGGTGGCCAGCAATTAGTCCAGACCTGAATCCCATAGAACACCTGTGGAGAGATCTCAAAATGGCAGTTTGGAGAAAGCACCCTTCAAATATCAGGGACCTGGAGCAGTTTGCCAAAGAAGAATGGTCTACAATTCCAGCAGAGCATTGTAAGAAACTCATTGATGGTTACCGGAAGCGGTTGTGCGCAGTTATATTGGCTAAAGGTTGTGCAACAAAGTATTAGGCTGAGGGTGCCAATACTTTTGTCTTGCCCATTTTTGGAGTTTTGTGTGAAATGATCAATGATTTGATTTTTGCTTCATTCTCTTTTGTGTTTTTTCCTTGCAAGCAAATTAAATGAAGATAATAATACCAAAGAATTTGTGATTGCAATCATTTTCAGGAAGAAACGGAGTATTATCTGACAGAATTGCAGGGGTGCCAATACTTTTGGCCACCACTGTACTTAACAAAAAAGTGTGAAACAATTGAAAATATGTCTTATGTTCTAGGTTCTTCAAAGTAGCCACCTTTTGCTTTGATGACTGCTTTGCACACTCTTGGCATTCTCTTGATGAGCTTCAAGAGGTAGTCACCAGAAATGGTCTTCCAGCAATATTGAAGGAGTTGCTAGAGATGCTTAGCACTTGTTGGCCCTTTTGCCTTCACTCTGCGGTCCAGCTCACCCCAAACCATCTCGATTGGGTTCAGGTCTGGTGACTGTGGAGGCCAGGTCATCTGGCGAAGCACCCCATCACTCTCCTTCTTGGTCAAATAGTCCTTACACAGCCTGGAGGTGTGTTTGGGGTCATTGTCCTATTGAAAAATAAATGATGGTCTAACTAAATGCAAACCGGATGAAATGGCATGCCGCTGCAAGATGCTTTGGTAGCCATGCTGGTTCAGTATGCCTTCAATTTTGAATAAATACCCAACAGTGTCACCAGCAAAGCACCCCCACACCATCACACTCCTCCTCCATGCTTCACGGTGGGAACCAGGCATGTAGAGTCCATCCGTTCACCTTTTCTGCGTCGCACAAAGACACGGTGGTTGGAACCAAAGATCTCAAATTTGGACTCATCAGACCAAAGCACAGATTTCCACTGGTCTAATGTCTATTCCTTGTGTTCTTTAGCCCAAACAAGTCTCTTCTGCTTGTTGTCTGTCCTTAGCAGTGGTTTCCTAGCAGCTATTTTACCATGAAGACCTGCTGCACAAAGTCTCCTCTTAACAGTTGTTGTAGAGATGTGTCTGTTGCTAGAACTCTGTGTGGCATTGACCTGGTCTCTAATCTGAGCTGCTGTTAACCTGCGATTTCTGAGGCTGGTGACTCGGATGAATTGATCCTGAAAAGCAGAGGTGACTCTTGGTCTTCCTTTCCTGGAGCGGTCCTCTTGTGAGCCAGTTTCTTTGTAGCACTTGATGGTTTTTGCAACTGCACTTGGGGATACTTTCAAAGTTTGCCCAATTTTTCAGACTGACTGACCTTCATTTCTTAAATTAATGATGGCCACTCGTTTTTCTTTACTTAGCTGCTTTTTTCTTGCCATAATACAAATTCTAACAGTCTATTCAGTAGGACTATCAGCTGTGTATCCACCTGACTTCTGCACAACACAACTGATGGTCTCAACCCCATTTATAAGGCAAGAAATCCCACTTATTAAACCTGACAGGGCACACCTGTGAAGTGAAAACCATTTCCGGTGACTACCTCTTGAAGCTCATCAAGAGAATGCCAAGAGTGTGCAAAGCAGTCATCAAAGCAAAAGGTGGCTACTTTGAAGAACCTAGAATATAAGACATAATTTCAGTTGTTTCACACTTTTTTGTTAAGTATATAATTCCACATGTGTTAATTCATAGTTTTGATGTCTTCAGTGTGAATGTACATTTTTCATAGTCATGAAAATACAGAAAAATCTTTAAATGAGGTGTGTCCAAACTTTTGCTCTGTACTGTACATCTTGGATTCCAACTCATGGAATATACACTGCTCAAAAAAATAAAGGGAACACTCAAATAACACATCCTAGATCTGAATGAATGAAATATTCTCATTGAATACTTTGTTCTGTACAAAGTTGAATGTGCTGACAACAAAATAACACAAAAATCATCAATGGAAATCAAATTTATTAACCAATGGAGGCCAGGATTTGGAGTCACCGCCAAAATTAAAGTGGAAAAACACACTACAGGCTGATCCAACTTTGATGTAATGTCCTTAAAACAAGTCAAAATGAGGCTCAGTATTGTGTGTGGCCTCCACGTGCCTGTATAACCTCCCTACAATGCCTGGGCATGCTCCTCATGAGGTTGCGGATGGTCTCCTGTGGGATCTCCTCCCAGACCTGGACTAAAGCATCCGCCAACTCCTGGACAGTCTGTGGTGCAACGTGACATGGTGGATGGAGCGAGACATGATGTCTCAGATGTGCTCAATCGGATTCAGGTCTGGGGAACGGGCAGGCCAGTCCATAGCTTCAATGCCTTCATCTTGCAGGAACTGCTGACACTCCAGCCACATGAGGTCTGGCATTGACCTGCATTAGGAGGAACCCAGGGCCAACCGCAGCAATATATGGTCTCACAAGGGGTCTGAGGATCTCACCTCGGCACCTAATGGCAGTCAGGCTACCTCTGGCGAGCACATGGAGGGCTGTGCGGTCCTCCAAAGAAATGCTACCCCACTCCATTACTGACCCACTGCCAAACCGGTCATGCTGAAGGATGTTGCAGGCTGCAGATCGCTCTCCACAGCGTCTCCAGACTCTGTCACGTCTGTCACATGTGCTCAGTGTGAACCTGTTTTCATCTGTGAAGAGCACAGAGCACCTGTGAGGGTGGTGAAGATGGCATCTCACTCCTCTGATATTTCTGTTGGTTGAATGTATTTTACAAGCATGTTACTGCTATGTATTTAATGGTTATTTCCCTATGGGCTGCAGTGTTGACAGGAGGCCACAAGATGTAACTGTCTTTCTTTTCACTCTAGTATAGAATTTAGGTGAAATCTGCCCAGATGCAGACATCAGATACAAAGACAGTTTGAGGGTTAATTAGAAGTACAGCCCATAGTGTGAGGGAGTTTTGTGGCTTCTGGGAGAATGGATCCATTTTAGGGAGTCTAAAAGAGGAAGAGAAAGAGGGAAGACAGATTTTTTCTTGTGTGGAACTACAAGGCTCACGATAACAAGGATCTAGCTACAGAGGCAGCAGGATTACACAGGCAAGTGGGGAAACCTGCAGGAGAAAAGCTTAGAAGTCCAGGAAACGTACTGTCCAGCGAGAAAGGGGACCTTGGGATGAGATAGCGTCCTGCTGTGGGTACTGAAACAGGGAGTACGTCTCTACGAGCGGCCCCTGGGACTGATATAAGTAAGGACACGCGATCAGGGCATAGCGACACACGTGGACCCGTATGACTCTACCCCTAAGAAAATGCAGGCATTTAAGATCTCTCCTCACTACTGTGCCATACCTGTTGCCAGAAACAAAGTGCAGACTGTGACTCTGAGAATGGAGCCTGAGTACTGTGTGGCAAGTGATGAAGCATGCATAACCTGTTACTCTAAGTTCACCTGTTTGACTGTGCATAAAAAGAACACTGTTTATAACAGCTGGTTTGGCTTCTTGACTGAGAGGGTTAAACAGAACAGTTCTGCTCCCAGCGCATTAACAGGGATTGTGGAGATCTCAGATCTCAAAGCATCTTCGCACATGCAGCCACACAGTACACTATTTCCCATAGCGGGCCGGGGTGTCAATGAAGCGATGCTCGCTAATGACTGCAACCCTGAGCCCCGTTACCTTTGGCATAGTCGGTAGGATGCGAGTTCCTCGCATGAAGAGAGCGGGGTAGAGAAGACCCGTGGCGAAGATGAGAGGGCGCCTGAATACATGCGGCCCAAGATAGCGGCCAGAAGCATGGACTCCAAGATGGCAACGGCAGCGGTGAAGAGAAGAAGAAAGATCGCCTATCATGGGCGTGGATGGTGCCCGAGAGTGCGAAAATGTGTCCAGCCCCCAAGGGTGTCGGCCGGAAGAAGGATGTGCCCTGCAGCTAGGATCCAGCCCGGAGTGGGAGGTGCATACCTAAGGAGGGCACAGTGCAGGGCGAGGCACTGCCCGTCGGGTGGAAGATGGTGATTGCAGGAGGCGTGGCTGAAAGCAGAGTTGCAGGGAGTGACGTGTGATGCAGCAGACATGTCTGAAGTCCGGCCCAGGAAGAGGTAAGCCAAGGGTCACCGGAAACGTACGGTGAGTGAGAGGCTTCGCCATTTGCCCTGCAGCTTCTGGAGAGAGAGGAGCTGGGGAAAACAGTAGTAGTGATGGCACACAGTGACCGCGAGGCAAGAGCACAGTCTGCATGGCAAATGAGCATTGGCGGTGATGATGAGGAGGTAGAGGCCATGAACGGTGAGAGTCAATACGAGGACCCGTATGCAGTGGATGAGTACTGCCGGGGGTTTGGAGTCTTTTACATGCCCTGGAGCCCTGATTACCACAATCAAGAAGTTCCGTAGATGGCACCATCACCAATTATTGTGGTTCAGCCTGAAGGGAGACACTCAATGTACATCGCTCGGTGGACCAGGAAGTACGTGATCCCTCCAGAGTACCAAGAAGAAGCGGAGCCCAATGCAGAAGGTATGCAAGCCTCAGCTCCATCCCGTCCAGTAAGGTCGGATGCAAGCCAGCAACTATTGCACTGTGCTCAGTTGTCAACCCAAAGGAGCTGTGGTGAATTCCTCAGAAGCATTGAGCAGTGGTATGCCGAGGGGATGAAGATGATTGAGGAGCTCCGGGAAGGATTTTGGGCTTTGACTTCACTACGGGAACCTGATGCAGATGTGCAGGTAGTTCCAGTGATGACTTCGTCTGGAAGTGGCTTGACTTTGCCTGAGAGAAGCCTGGAAGAAGATAGAGAAATTCCACAAGACACCTGAGCAGTGACCAAGGTGACCTCTGGGCAGTTGCAGTTACTCGATTTGTCCAGCACGCTATTTTGAGGGGTCGAGTTCCGAGGAACCCCTATTTAAAGGCTGAAGACCAGTCGAGTCTCAGAAAACTAAGTTTAAGGTGCCTCACCTTTGTTATCCTTGGAAGGACTGTTGATACCTTCATGGCCAGAAGGCCTGTGTGTGTTTTATTCCTAAAAGGAATCAGAGGGACTGTTCGAGATACCCTCGAGGCCGGTTGGGCCTGTAGTAGCTGCGGACGGCTCAAGTTGTTTGTTTTGCCCCCTTACTGGATTGGAGGACATTGCAGCTGCGAGAGGGTTGAACACCCTTTGCTGAGGACTGTGCCCAATCCCATAAAAGGATGTTGCCCCCCCAAGGGACTGTGTGTTTGCCACATAGGAAGTTCTGCATGGTGAAAGGACTGAGACCCTGGTCCTAAGGACTGTTGTTTGGGGGAAGTGTGACGGACACCCTGATGCCAGGTCAGGAACTTTGAGGACTGTGCCCTTGGACAGGAAGGGCTGCTACTGTGTTGGCCCCCCATGGGCCTCTGTATGTACATGGACACTTTCTTCCAGGGTCCTTACCAAGAAGGACCGATGCTGGTAAAGTTATGGACTGTGTCGGTTGTTCCGGGGCCCTTAACCGAGAAGGGCCGGATGTCCAGGGAGGAGAAGACGTCTGAGGAAGACTTCAGTCTCAATGTGTTAAAATGTTTGATTTTGTATTAACCCTTGCTTTTAGGTCCTGTATGGTCGAGGACGACCATAACTGAAGTATAGGGGGATGTGATGGTGGTGAGGATGGCATCTCACTCCTCTAATATTTCTGTTGGTTGAATGTATTTTACATGCATGTTACTGCTATGTATTTAATGGTTATTTCCCTATGGGCTGCAGTGTTGACCGGAGGCCACAAGATGTCACTGTCTTCCTTTTCACTCTGGTATAGAATTTAGGTGAAATCTGCCCAGATACAGACATCAGATACAAAGACAGTTTGAGGGTTAATTAGAAGTACAGCCCATAGTGGGAGGGAGTTTTGTGGCTTCTGGGAGAAGGGATCCATTTTAGGGAGTCTAAAAGAGGAAGAGAAAGAGGGAAGACAGATTGTTCCTTGTGTGGAACTAGAAGGCTCATGATAACAAGGATCTAGCTACAGAGGCAGCAGTATGACACAGGCAAGTGGGGAAACCTGCAGGAGAAAAGCTTAGAAGTCCAGGAAACGTACTGTCCAGCGAGAAAGGGGACCTTGGGATGAGATAGCGTCCTGCTGTAGGTACTGAAGCGTACTGTCCAGTGAAAAAGGGACCTTGGGACAAGACATCACTCTGCTGTGGGTACTGAAACAGGGAGCAAGTCTCTACGAGCGGCCCCCTGGGACTGATATAAGCAAGGACACGGGATCAGGATATAGCGACACACGTGGACCCGTATGACTCTACCCCTAAAAAAATGCAGGCATTTAAGATCTCTCCTCACTACTGTGCCATACCTGTTGCCAGAAACAAAATGCAGACTGTGACTCTGAGAATGGAGACTGAGTACTGTGTGGCAAGTGATGAAGAATGCATAACCTGTTACTCTAAGTTCACCTGTTTGACTGTGCATAAAAAGAACACTGTTTATAACAGCTGGTTTGGCTTCTTGACTGAGAGGGTTAAACGGAACAGTTCTGCTCCTAGCGCATTAACAGGGATTGTGGAGATCTCAGATCTCAAAGCATCTTCGCACATGCAGCCATACAGTACACTATTTCCTGTAGCGGGCCGGGGTGTCAAAGAAGCGATGCTCGCCCATGACTGCCACCCTGAGCCCCGTTACACTCCAGTGGCGACTTTGCCAATCCTGGTGTTCTGTGGCAAATGCCAAGCGTCCTGCACGGTGTTGGGCTGTGAGGACAACTGCCATCTGTGGATGTCAGGCCCTCATACCACCCTCATGGAGTCCGTTTCTAACCGTTTGTGCAGACACATGCACATTTGTGGCCTGCTGGAGATCATTTTGCAGGGCTTTGGCAGTGCTCCTCCTGTTCCTCCTTGCACAAAGGAGAAGGTAACGTCCCTGTTGCTGGGTTTTTGCCCTCCTATGGCTCCCTCCACATCTCCTGGTATCTGCTCCATGCTCTGGACACTACGCTGACAGACATAGCTCCCCTTCTTGCCACAGCTCGCATTGATGTGCCATCCTGGATGAACTGCACTACCTGAGCAATTTCTGAGGGTTGCACTGTAGACACCGCCTCATGCTACTGTACCTTTAGGGGTGAGAGCAATGGCAAAATGAAAATGTGACCAAAACAACAGCCAAAAAGGATGAGGACAGAGAAATGGTCTGTGGTCACCACCTGCAGAACCACTCCTTTATAGGGGGTATCTTGCTAATTGCCGATCATTTCTACCAGTTGTCTGTTCCATTTGCACAACAGCAGGAGAAATTGATTCACAATCAGTTTTGCTTCATAACTGGACAGGTAGATTTCACAGAAGTGTTATTGACTTGGAGTTAAATTGTGTTGTTTAAGTGTTCCCTTTATTTTTTTGAGCAGTGTATGTATATATATACCCCAGTACGGTTACTGGCAACTCCACATTAACAAACAAAAAGGAACCACTACTAGCTGCCACCACCAATCATTTATACAGGTCTATTGGACACCCGTTACAGGTAGCGTATGGCTTCAGTGATGCGGTTTACAGAGCAAGAGGAACAGAGCTATTCAGTTTCATATATTTAATCCAGAAAGGTAGGCAGTATTTATAAAAAAATATACAAAGATGTCACAAAATTGGATCAAAAAATACGGTATGCACAATTACATGGAACAAAAAGGAATAACAAAAGAAAATTTTTAAACCTGATTATGCAGGAATGGCTCTTATCTTTATGGAGGGAAGCACTCCAATTGGGAAAATGGAACACTCAGAGCGAATTTATGTCTTCCAGAATGCACAAAAACAGAGACCCAAACTTTCAGTTTTATAAGCTGAAGGTTACACCCATGTAATAGTAAGGAAGGATGTAACCTTCCTTTGGCACTGAAGTAGTTAAATAAAATGTTCCTGTAGTTACACCTCTCTGAACTGTTGTTAGGCTAAGCTAAGGGGTTAGCTGCAGTGGTCCAGTACATAGAGTAGAGGGGGAAATTGGTGCCATGGTCAGACATTGAGTATGTCTAGAGCTTAGTTTAACATAATTCCTTGTGGGCTGCAGTACTTGTAACCAGCCACGAGATGCCACTGTCGGGTACAGCTGTTAGTAAGAGTCTGCTAGCAGGGTGATAGTGAGGAGTTAATTGAGTAAAAGGACAGGCCATAGAGGGTGGGCACTCTAGGAAAACCTGTGGTGTTTCCAGAAAGAACTCAGTGAGAGTTTGGACAGAGAACTGTACGGGCAGCCTGATTATATGGTGGCTGCTAGGGTAGACGGGAGCTCGTACCCCAGACAGTAGGATCACCAGTGTGAAGATCTCCCTACGCAAGAGTCCTGTTAGCCAGCTGGAGAAACTCAATGGAGGTATTGAGGACCCGGGGTACTTTCAGTCTGCAGGCAGCAGAGGAAGATAGGACTCCAGGCTAAAACGTAGAGGAGATATAGGTTCCGGATACACTGTCGACTGTGAGGAAGATTCTCTTGGGCTAGAGATTAGAGTGACAGAGATGCTTCACTTAAAGAGGGAACCAGGGCTGAAGATGTTGCCAGCGTCTGCGAGGGAGATGATAACCTGTTAGGCCTTATCCATTATATCTGCCTGTAAATACTGTACATATTTCTCTTCCTCAAGTAAAGTCCAAGTTATGGTTAAGAACCTCATGTCCTCTGAATTTATTGCTGCCCTGGTCCCAGAAGAGAAATGCCTGGAGACAGTCACGATTGGATGGTCTGAAGTAAGTGAAGAGCACCACAAACACAGTCACACATCAGAGGGAGGACACGTATTGTCAGGCACCTTACACCCACATACCTCCCCTTGGGGAGCACATGTAGGGGCTGATTGTGGGATTTGTTAGTTCTGTTAGAATTTTATCAGATCCCCAACTTACAGGATATCTTCAAGGGTGGAGGTCCCAGGCGTTAGATATTGTCATCATGTTTCCTATTGCGATTTTATCTTTACATAGTGATAAAACATGATCTGGATAGCATCATTCATTGGATCTTTATTAAGCTGGAGGTGTTCTTCCGGACTTAAGGGGATGTGAGTGAATGCATTCTATTTGTCCCTTCAATACAACATCGAAAATATATCTTCCATAAATATTGAATTGATGCAAACCCCAATATTCATCCCTGACCACTGGATCCGAAAGGCCTTAAAGATTCTTTGATCAGAGGAAGCTTATGCTTGGGAAACGTACTTCCCCGCCTCTGCATAACCGAATCTCAGCCTTGATGTCTTCTTTCCAGCAAATCTTCTTGTTGTAATTATCTGGTCACCGCAGGAGGCCGCTACTTCAATAGAAGTTAAAGTGTCAGCTGTCTTTCTCTCTTCCCTAGTTATAATTAGTTTTCCTCTTCCCAGCTATAATTAATCCCATATGTTCATTGGAGGTTGAAGTGTCAGTTCTTTCTCTCCCCCATATGTTCAATGTGAGGAGGACATGTCCCCTCCCTGGAGATGTCTGTATGGATTTTAATTTTTCTCTACGACAAAATGCTTATAGAGGGTAACTCACTCGCTACTTTATGGTGAAAAATTGCTGTAACTTCTAAAAGAGATGATCTATCCTACTGAAATTTGGACTGTACATGCTTTGGTTCATGACAAATGAGAGCACAAAGAACCTCAGCAACAGTGATGAGAAACAACTTCGCACCAAGTGGTCTTGACTAGTGTTTAGCGAATTTGTTCGGCATTTCAAATCCGGGTTCGTGTTCGGAGTTCCGACTTGTTCGCGCCAAAAAATTGGTTCCGCCCATGAACATCCCTGATTTGCCATGCTGTCGAACAAGCCAGAACCCCGAACACGAACACGAATTTGAAATGCCGAACAAATTCGCTAATCCCCAGTCTCGAGAACTTTGTGACCCCTCCAGTCATCTCCACTATGGGATAGACTTGCTGCACTCCTTCCTTCCTGCGTGTCGGTAGTTTATGTGTGGTGCTTGCATTTCACTCCTGCCAAATTCCTTCATCATTTGTTAACAATGTACAGATACAGTGTGAAGAAGCGCGTTTTCATTGTGAAAACTTATTGGAAAACTGAGTCGAAATACGTTGTCCAAACAGTGTATTGAAGCCTTCTTTGATGACAGAATGATCTCCAAAGGACTGCTACCATCAAGATCGCTTGATTTAAATATGCCAGATTTTTTCCTTTGGGGCCATTTGAAAGGTCGGGTGTACAGTAACAAGCCACGAACATTACAGACCTCCGAGAGAACATGTAGCACCCCGAGGACTCGGCTGCTACAGGAGTATTGCACCTCAGACCAGAGGTGTGATATTCCACTCCCGGGTAAGGATGGAGTGTGGAACTGGGCTCAGATAGCTGCATGCACTATACTCACCCCATTTCCGGGGGACAGATCAACGGTACTCCCACCAGATAGATGTGCAGGTACGACAGCTTCTGTCCCTGGCTGGAGTGGGGGGGGGGGAGGAACATCCCAGTGGTGTAGGAGCAGACAGGGGAGGGACTCTGGGCATAGGTAGGAGCCCATTGGGTGCTGGTCACCTGGGCTCGGGTGTCAGAAGGGAGTATATAAGGTGGGCACCATCTTAGGACAGGGTCTGTCTGTTCAGAGAGGAGCTCAGCCAGAGAGGGCTGACAGGGAGCTGTGGCTCAGTCTGGGCCCAGCTCCAGAGCCAGGCCTGGAGAGGAGGCCTGAAGCAGAGAGAGAGAGAAAGGAGAAGAAGGAGGAACAGAAACACCAGGAGGGGCCCAGAGACGCAAGAGAAGAGGGAACCCTGAGATCCCACGAGTTAACGGGTGAAGGGTTGGCAGAACAGGGTATCGGATCCCAAACTGGTGGAGGCCAATTATCCTTAGCCAGGAACTGGAGGTCGTGGACAAGTTTTGGCGCGACCCCTCGCCATATCCACCAGGAAGGCATACCACGTATAGGGTCAGGGAAGCCGGGAGAGGTTTTACCACCAGAAGGCCCAAGGGAGCTGGACAAAGGTGGATCCCTGGTGGGGACGGCCAGTAGGAAGGAAGAGAGGGGAGCTCAGGACCACGCTCTGGAACTGCCTGGGAGTTGGCCGAGCCCCGCACCTGGTGGACGCAACACGGCTCGGGTGGTCACTCTTGGCCGAAGTGATCTGAACACCAACTGTGAGTAAAGCTGTGAAAACTGCAATGCACGTCTCTGAGCTTCCTTGTCACACCACTACCACTATCATCTTTTCCTGCTTCATCAGCTGCCCTGAGGCCATACCCCTCCCGTTGGGGGTTATACCATCCACGCTGCACATCCGTACCACCGGCCTCAGCGGACTGCCCTGCAGCGGCGGCTTCATAGCCACATTCAACGGGTGGCGTAGTCGGACACTAATACCATCATACTAATAACTGCCACTTAGTTTGACCACCCTGGGCACGGACCGGGTCACCGCCACACGAAGACTACTACCCCCATCGGATCCGGCTCCGGGTATTCCCCGCGCGCACGCGCGCCGCACTATAGCACTGGCCCAGGGGGCGCGTCAACTTTGGCGTAGTCGGCAGGATTACGTGCCCGCAACCACCGGGTACTGCGTGCCTGAAGAAAAGTTCACATTTACCGCAAAAAGGAGTCTCCCGCCAATTCCAGAGGGTTCCCGCCATCGGACGCCATCTGGGGTCGTTTCCCGCCGTTTGCCCGCCATCTGCAGTCTTTGCCCGCCATCTGCGAAGTTTCCCGCCATCGGGAGACGATTCCCGCCATCTGAGACGATTTCCCGCCCTGGCAGAGCGGACGCCATTATGGGCGTGCCAGAGGGTGGCAAGAGACCACCTCCCATCGTGGGCATGGTCCCAGAAGGGCGCCAAAAGCGGAGACCGCCCCCACCAGCCGAGACTACCACCATGGAAATGTCCATCAAGGTGGGGGGTCTGCCCCTGAAACTGACTGTCACTAAGTTGCCCCGGGACCACTCCCAAGGGGGGCGGATAGAGAACAAAACGGAGAAGATGGGTGCAGCCTGGAGGAGTCTGGACAGATCGCACCCGGGGATGGAGGAAGAGACAAGCGGTACCGACCCCGTGGTCCGGGGCCTGCTGCAGGCCGCCACCCCAGAAGGCCTGGTGGAGATCCTGGCACAGCTCCCCAGAGATCGGGAGCGTGCACAGACCGCGCTGGAGGCCTTGGCCCGGAAGATGGCCCGAGTACAGCAGGAAGCACTGGCCGAATGGGGAAGGGAGATGGCCCAGCAGGCTGGAACCCGCCAGCAGAGGACGCCACCCGCAACGTGGAGCATGTCTGCCCCTGAGGATGGTGCAGGAGGGACGAAGGCCGGAGACGACGCCGCGGAGGGAGCCGCAGGGATGGAAGCTGGTAATGGGGTCGTCACCACCCTGAGCCCAGTAGCCGAAAGCCTGCCCCAGCTCCCCGTCGCAGAGCCCGAAGTCCCACTCACCGCGCCCGTTGCCGCACCGCCACTGCTCCCAACTAGGCCTCAAGCGGCCGGAGCCGCGGTCACGCCCCCTTCCGCGCCACGCCCCTTGACCCTGAGCGCGGCAAAAGAGGAAGTGCCCCCGGCCTGGTCGCAAGGCCGAGTACCCCCGGGCGCCGCGGTCTCAACAGCGCCCTCCTCCCGGAAGGTGCCATACTTGCATCCAGACAGGATGCCTACGGCCTGGACACAAGGCCGAGCACCCCCGGGCGCCGCTGCCCCTACAGCACCCTCTACCTCCACCGTGCCACCCCTGGGTGAAGATCTGTTTGCACAGCATAGTAGCCCGGATGGGCTGCCCTTCGTTTGGCCACCGGAGTACATCAATCCCCGACTCCGGAGTGAACGGCCCCTGTGTGAGCCTCTAATCCCGGCTCCGGCGCCCGCCAAAATTGTCCCGCTCCCGTTGGAGGAAGCCCAGTTTGCATGGGACCCCACCGGTGAGAACCTAATGGGGTTTACCCAGGAGACCCTGGCGGACGCAGCCCGGCGTGAGGAGTGCTGCCGTCAGCAGCTAGAGGTCTTCGGGAGAGAACGACGAGAGAGGCGGATCCGCGAAGAACAGCTGCAGGTCCGGAGCGCGGAGCAGAAACGCCGAGCCCGACGAAACCCCCGTGCGGCCCACGGTCCCCGCGCCACCGGGACCGTAATAAAGTTCCAGCTGGAGCATGGCTGGGGCTTTATCCGGGATCACCGAACCCCCGGCGACGCCTTTGTCACCCGCAGGGATGTCGAGAGCCACCTGCCGGAGGGACATCGCGGACGTGACCTCTACCCGGGTGATGAGGTCACCTTCACCCGGCATCAGTGTGCTAAAGGACCATACGCCCTTCACGTACACCGGCTGACTGAGGAGGAGATACAATATGAGGAAAGCCAAGAGGACCCGGACGGGTCTGAAGACTACCCTCAGGAGGAGGCAAGGAGAGGATACCGCTACTGAAGGAAGTAGCATAAACAAAGTACTGTATATAGTTACTCGTCAGGGAATGAGAACTGTTGCTGAAGTTGTTGCTGAGTGAAGTGTGGTCCCCGTTGGGACTAGTGTGGGACTGTTAAAGAACTGTTTCCTGTGTGCCCCTATCCATTACCAGGCTGAGGACTGTGAGCAGCCATTCCCCTATTCCCACTGGCCGAGGACTGAGAGCGGCCATACCCTGTAAATAGTTGCGCTTCCTAAGGCGCCCCCTATTGGTTTTATAGAAGAACTGTTTTCCTACTACAGAATTAGTGACTGTTGCACTTTACCTGGTCACAAGTTGCACGGTGACCAGAGATCAAGAACGTGTTGATCAAGAATGTTTTAAATGAAAAAGTTTTTATGATGCTAAAAGAGTTAATGGCATTTTCTGATAATGTTTTTGACGCGCCCCTGGGCCTGTGTCGCGCTGCGTTGCGCACGCGGGAGCTTACCCGGAACCGGACCTCTTGAGGGTTGTAGTCTCGTGGCGGTGATCCGGTCCGTGCCCAGGGGGTCAAACTGAGCGGCGATGTATTAGCGGTAGATGTTGTACGACTACGCCACCCGTTGAATGCAGCTATGGAGCTGCCGCTGCAGGGCAGACCGCTGAGGCCGGTGGAAGGATGGTGCAGCGTGGATGGTATAACCCCCAACGGGAGGGGTATGACCTCAGGGCAGCCGACGTGGATGATGGGGGTAGCAGGAACCACTCAGAGACGATGCGGTGTAGTTCAGGGTCTTTACTGGTGACAAAGATAGACCCTCCCGGAGTACTGGCTAGCGATTGGGGCCTGGTCAGTCCTTGAGCAGATGGGATCTCCCCTGGCCAGGCGGAGTTGTAGGCCTCCCAAACTAACGATACTCTTCTGGCTACCTTGCTAGAAGCGGGTATAAGTAGCCCACGTCCCTGAGTGTACCGTGTGGTGCTCACCCGTATGGCCGGTGACTCGGGGCCTTCTAGTAGCTTCCGCTCCACGACGGCGGTGCTGGTCCCACGCGTGTGACCGTGCCTTCGGGTTTCTGGGCCAGAGGACCTGCAATCCCCTGCCAGTCGGTTTCTGCTGCTGGATAGGAGTTAGTCCCCACAGCCTCGGACTCCGGGTCCGGTGATAACTTCTCAGTCAGGGCGAGCTCTGCAGCTGCCAGCCCCTGACTCCTTGTAGCACTGCTCCCACAGAGCTCCTGATGTTCTTTCCTATATCTGCTTCTCTTCTCTGTCTCTACTTCTTCTCTACTCACTAACCCTGCCTCAGCCCTAGGTTTATATAGAGGAAGTTCTTCCCCTCCCAGGACTGGGCAGGAGGTGTGGCATGCACAGGATCCCTGACCAAGAGACCTCCCACCTGCTCTCAGACATAACATTGCCTTACTGTGGAAACCAGACCCCTGGGGTGCCACATTCCCCCCTAGTGAAATTTAGTACTCCGGGACTAAACATATTTTAGAAAAACATAACAAGATATAACAATAACAATACAATAAAGAAACACATAAAGGTGGTCACGGCATGTCCGTAACCGGGTGCAGTCTTTGAAGAAAGCAAGGTGTCCATTTCACCAAAACAGGGAGACGTAACCAGGTAGGGGTCTGTCCTGCCCCGAGTCCTTAACAGTCTTTTAGTCCATCCTGGGTTACGCTCCACTAACTGTACAAAGGATTCCCGGTAAATCCACCAAGGACTCCAATAAATTACTAGAAACACATAATTATTTACAGGATATGGCCGCTCTCAGTCCTCGGCCAGTGGGGATAAGGATTGGCTGCTCACAGTCCTCAGCCTGGTAAGGGATAGGGGATGGCTGCTCACAGTCCTCAGCCTGGTAAGGGATAGGGGCACATGGGGAACAATTCACTAATCCCAACGGGGACCATATTTTAATTAGCAGCAGTCCTTGTACCCTTACGGGTAACTATTTACAGCTCTTTATTCACGCTACTTCCCTTCAGTAGCTATGTCCTCTTTGTGCTCCCTCCTGAGGGTAGTCCTCAGACCCGTCCGGGTCCTCTTGGCTTTCCTCGTATTGGTAGTACTGCAGCTCCTCCTCGGTTAGCTGGGTTAGTATCTCTGCGACAGTCCTCCTCCCAGGTGGCCAGGACTTTACCTCCCTTTGGGCTGCCCCGGTTAATTGGGCCACCAGTTTGCTCACTTTTTGCTCCTCTGTGAGGGGGTACACTTGGAAGAGGCTATCCAGCTTTTCTCTAAAGTCATGCAGGGTATGTGACTCCCCTGAGTACTGGGGTAGCCAGGCTGCCCCCGGGATATAGGGCATGGTGAAAGGCATGACCGCAACAGCGGTGGCGCTGGCGGGGGTTGAAGCGGTGAAGCTCTCCTCCGTATCCGACATCCTTCTCCCCCCTAGTGGACCGTGGCCTACCTTGCGATGATCCTCTTCCGTAGGCCGCGGCTCCGCAGTGGATCGTCAGGGTTGAGGACCTTCCGTCGCGCTCCTGTGACGTCGGCGTCTGCTGGGCTCCTTCCAGGACCTTACGCAACGTCCGGACGTGAGGCGGGGCTTCAGTTCTCGCGCGCTTTCGGAGTCCACGCCCCTCTTCTTCCCGCGCGGCGTCCCCAAGATGGCGTCCAATGGCGGGAAAACTCCACGTATGGCGGGAAGAAGGCCGAAGATGGCGCCGGATGGCGGGAAAACTCCACCGATGGCGGGAAGGAAGCGGAAGATGGCGCCGGATGGCGGGAATCTTCACCACAGGTAAGTTTGAACAGTCTTTTTCAGGCACGCAGTACCCGGTGGTTGCGGGCACGAAATCCTGCCGACTACGCCAAAAGTTGACGCGCCCCTGGGCCTGTGTCACGCTGCGTTGCGCACGCGGGAGCTTACCCGGAACCGGACCTCTTGAGGGTTGTAGTCTCGTGGCGGTGATCCGGTCCGTGCCCAGGGGGTCAAACTGAGCGGCGATGTATTAGCGGTAGATGTTGTACGACTACGCCACCCGTTGAATGCAGCTATGGAGCTGCCGCTGCAGGGCAGACCGCTGAGGCCGGTGGAAGGATGGTGCAGCGTGGATGGTATAACCCCCAACGGGAGGGGTATGACCTCAGGGCAGCCAACGTGGATGATGGGGGTAGCAGGAACCACTCAGAGACGATGCGGTGTAGTTCAGGGTCTTTACTGGTGACAAAGATAGACCCTCCCGGAGTACTGGCTAGCGATTGGGGCCTGGTCAGTCCTTGAGCAGATGGGATCTCCCCTGGCCAGGCGGAGTTGTAGGCCTCCCAAACTAACGATACTCTTCTGGCTACCTTGCTAGAAGCGGGTATAAGTAGCCCACGTCCCTGAGTGTACCGTGTGGTGCTCACCCGTATGGCCGGTGACTCGGGGCCTTCTAGTAGCTTCCGCTCCACGACGGCGGTGCTGGTCCCACGTGTGTGACCGTGCCTTCGGGTTTCTGGGCCAGAGGACCTGCAATCCCCTGCCGGTCGGTTTCTGCTGCTGGATAGGAGTTAGTCCCCACAGCCTCGGACTCCGGGTCCGGTGATAACTTCTCAGTCAGGGCGAGCTCTGCAGCTGCCAGCCCCTGACTCCTTGTAGCACTGCTCCCACAGAGCTCCTGATGTTCTTTCCTATATCTGCTTCTCTTCTCTGTCTCTACTTCTTCTCTACTCACTAACCCTGCCTCAGCCCTAGGTTTATATAGGGGAAGTTCTTCCCCTCCCAGGACTGGGCAGGAGGTGTGGCATGCACAGGATCCCTGACCAAGAGACCTCCCACCTGCTCTCAGACATAACATTGCCTTACTGTGGAAACCAGACCCCTGGGGTGCCACATTCCCCCCTAGTGAAATTTAGTACTCCGGGACTAAACATATTTTAGAAAAACATAACAAGATATAACAATAACAATACAATAAAGAAACACATAAAGGTGGTCACGGCATGTCCGTAACCGGGTGCAGTCTTTGAAGAAAGCAAGGTGTCCATTTCACCAAAACAGGGAGACGTAACCAGGTAGGGGTCTGTCCTGCCCCGAGTCCTTAACAGTCTTTTAGTCCATCCTGGGTTACGCTCCACTAACTGTACAAAGGATTCCCGGTAAA
Source organism: Phyllobates terribilis (assembly GCF_046119375.1). Classification (NCBI taxonomy): domain Eukaryota; kingdom Metazoa; phylum Chordata; class Amphibia; order Anura; family Dendrobatidae; genus Phyllobates; species Phyllobates terribilis. Next base: position 156,908,646 of record NW_027362762.1, on the reverse strand, counting down.
TCCACCAAGGACTCCAATAAATTACTAGAAACACATAATTATTTACAGGATATGGCCGCTCTCAGTCCTCGGCCAGTGGGGATAAGGATTGGCTGCTCACAGTCCTCAGCCTGGTAAGGGATAGGGGATGGCTGCTCACAGTCCTCAGCCTGGTAAGGGATAGGGGCACATGGGGAACAATTCACTAATCCCAACGGGGACCATATTTTAATTAGCAGCAGTCCTTGTACCCTTACGGGTAACTATTTACAGCTCTTTATTCACGCTACTTCCCTTCAGTAGCTATGTCCTCTTTGTGCTCCCTCCTGAGGGTAGTCCTCAGACCCGTCCGGGTCCTCTTGGCTTTCCTCGTATTGGTAGTACTGCAGCTCCTCCTCGGTTAGCTGGGTTAGTATCTCTGCGACAGTCCTCCTCCCAGGTGGCCAGGACTTTACCTCCCTTTGGGCTGCCCCGGTTAATTGGGCCACCAGTTTGCTCACTTTTTGCTCCTCTGTGAGGGGGTACACTTGGAAGAGGCTATCCAGCTTTTCTCTAAAGTCATGCAGGGTATGTGACTCCCCTGAGTACTGGGGTAGCCAGGCTGCCCCCGGGATATAGGTCATGGTGAAAGGCATGACCGCAACAGCGGTGGCGCTGGCGGGGGTTGAAGCGGTGAAGCTCTCCTCCGTATCCGACATCCTTCTCCTCCCTAGTGGACCGTGGCCTACCTTGCGATGATCCTCTTCCGTAGGCCGCGGCTCCGCAGTGGATCGTCAGGGTTGAGGACCTTCCGTCGCGCTCCTGTGACGTCGGCGTCTGCTGGGCTCCTTCCAGGACCTTACGCAACGTCCGGACGTGAGGCGGGGCTTCAGTTCTCGCGCGCTTTCGGAGTCCACGCCCCTCTTCTTCCTGCGCGGCGTCCCCAAGATGGCGTCCAATGGCGGGAAAACTCCACGTATGGCGGGAAGAAGGCCGAAGATGGCGCCGGATGGCGGGAAAACTCCACCGATGGCGGGAAGGAAGCGGAAGATGGCGCCGGATGGCGGGAATCTTCACCACAGGTAAGTTTGAACAGTCTTTTTCAGGCACGCAGTACCCGGTGGTTGCGGGCACGAAATCCTGCCGACTACGCCAAAAGTTGACGCGCCCCTGGGCCTGTGTCGCGCTGCGTTGCGCACGCGGGAGCTTACCCGGAACCGGACCTCTTGAGGGTTGTAGTCTCGTGGCGGTGATCCGGTCCGTGCCCAGGGAGTCAAACTGAGCGGCGATGTATTAGCGGTAGATGTTGTACGACTACGCCACCCGTTGAATGCAGCTATGGAGCTGCCGCTGCAGGGCAGACCGCTGAGGCCGGTGGAAGGATGGTGCAGCGTGGATGGTATAACCCCCAACGGGAGGGGTATGGCCTCAGGGCAGCCGACGTGGATGATGGGGGTAGCAGGAACCACTCAGAGACGATGCGGTGTAGTTCAGGGTCTTTACTGGTGACAAAGATAGACCCTCCCGGAGTACTGGCTAGCGATTGGGGCCTGGTCAGTCCTTGAGCAGATGGGATCTCCCCTGGCCAGGCGGAGTTGTAGGCCTCCCAAACTAACGATACTCTTCTGGCTACCTTGCTAGAAGCGGGTATAAGTAGCCCACGTCCCTGAGTGTACCGTGTGGTGCTCACCCGTATGGCCGGTGACTCGGGGCCTTCTAGTAGCTTCCGCTCCACGACGGCGGTGCTGGTCCCACGCGTGTGACCGTGCCTTCTGGTTTCTGGGCCAGAGGACCTGCAATCCCCTGCCGGTCGGTTTCTGCTGCTGGATAGGAGTTAGTCCCCACAGCCTCGGACTCCGGGTCCGGTGATAACTTCTCAGTCAGGGCGAGCTCTGCAGCTGCCAGCCCCTGACTCCTTGTAGCACTGCTCCCACAGAGCTCCTGATGTTCTTTCCTATATCTGCTTCTCTTCTCTGTCTCTACTTCTTCTCTACTCACTAACCCTGCCTCAGCCCTAGGTTTATATAGGGGAAGTTCTTCCCCTCCCAGGACTGGGCAGGAGGTGTGGCATGCACAGGATCCCTGACCAAGAGACCTCCCACCTGCTCTCAGACATAACATTGCCTTACTGTGGAAACCAGACCCCTGGGGTGCCACATTTTCGTAATGTTTTATACCTGTAAAGTTAAAAGAGAAAAGTACCTCCCATAAAGGGATGAGTTGTTGGTTAACGTCTTATATGTGAGTGCACTTTTAAAATTTTGTATGTTGTAATTTGCTTTTGCTCTATTCCAGCCCGAGGACGTGCTGTGGTTTACCAGGGGGGAATGTAGCACCCCGAGGACTCGGCTGCTACAGGAGTATTGCACCTCAGACCAGAAGTGTGATATTCCACTCCCGGGTAAGGATGGAGTGTGGAACTGGGCTCAGATAGCTGCATACACTACACTCACCCCATTTCCGGGGGACAGATCAACGGTACTCCCACCAGATAGATGTGCAGGTACGACAGCTTCTGTCCCTGGCTGGAGTGGGGGGGGGGGGAGGAACATCCCAGTGGTGTAGGAGCAGACAGGGGAGGGACTCTGGGCATAGGTAGGAGCCCATTGGGTGCTGGTCACCTGGGCTTGGGTGTCAGAAGGGAGTATATAAGGTGGGCACCATCTTAGGACAGGGTCTGTCTGTTCAGAGAGGAGCTCAGCCAGAGAGGGCTGACAGGGAGCTGTGGCTCAGTCTGGGCCCAGCTCCAGAGCCAGGCCTGGAGAGGAGGCCTGAAGCAGAGAGAGAGAGAAAGGAGAAGAAGGAGGAACAGAAACACCAGGAGGGGCCCAGAGACGCAAGAGAAGAGGGAACCCTGAGATCCCACGAGTTAACGGGTGAAGGGTTGGCAGAACAGGGTACCGGATCCCAAACTGGTGGAGGCCAATTATCCTCAGCCAGGAACCGGAGGTCGTGGACAAGTTTTGGCGCGACCCCTCGCCATATCCACCAGGAAGGCATACCACGTATAGGGTCAGGGAAGCCGGGAGAGGTTTCACCACCAGAAGGCCCAAGGGAGCTGGACAAAGGTGGATCCCTGGTGGGGACGGCCAGTAGGAAGGAAGAGAGGGGAGCTCAGGACCACGCTCTGGAACTGCCTGGGAGTTGGTCGAGCCCCGCACCTGGTGGACGCAACACGGCTCGGGTGGTCACTCTTGGCCGAAGTGATCTGAACACCAACTGTGAGTAAAGCTGTGAAAACTGCAATGCACGTCTCTGACCTTCCTTGTCACACCACTACCACTATCATCTTTTCCTGCTTCATCAGCTGCCCTGAGGCCATACCCCTCCCGTTGGGGGTTATACCATCCACGCTGCACATCCGTACCACCGGCCTCAGCGGACTGCCCTGCAGCGGCGGCTTCATAGCCGCATTCAACGGGTGGCGTAGTCGGACACTAATACCATCATACTAATAACTGCCACTTAGTTTGACCACCCTGGGCACGGACCGGGTCACCGCCACACGAAGACTACTACCCCCATCGGATCCGGCTCCGGGTATTCCCCGCGCGCACGCGCGCCGCACTATAGCACTGGCCCAGGGGGCGCGTCAAACATACAGCGAGAAATTCAGGCTATGACCCCAGCCATCCTGCAGAATACATTCAACAATATAGAATGGCTCGTGCAGGCGTTCTTGGATGCGAACAATGGACATTTTCAAAACCTGCTCTTAAACAGTAGTTTCTCATGAATCAAGATATGTACAGTCCAAATTTCAGTACGATAGATTGTCTCTTTTAGAAGTTACAGACATTTTTCTGGGTAAAGTAGTAAGTGGGAATAAAATATCTAAAACATTGAAGCAGCAAACTTTGTGCACCAGAATTTTTGTCAAATATCCATGAATCCCGAAGCACCAGGAGATAAATTTTAAATAGCTAGATCTTTATTCCATAATATTAAAAAAACACAATAATAGGAAGACAAGGCAATGTTTCGGCCATATAGATGTATTTTGAGGCTTTAGAAAGGCCAAATATGGCCAAAACGTCTTCCTACTGAGCAAGCACAGAATTTATCAATGGTGCATGGGACTTGGACACTGGATTAAGGCAGAATTTGTCAGTCTCAAAACGTTTGGCCATGAAAATATATTAGTAAGGCTGATTCATTTACATTTGAAAAACATACAGGAAATTTATTAAAGACTTTTCAAGAAATTATTATAAATAGATTTAGAAATCCGAAAGAATAGAAAAGTGGAACACAATACAGTCCAATTACCTGGCATTTATGTTTTATAATGGCTCATTCAAATTAAAAGGATTGTTGCTGATCCTGGTAGAAAATATCAAGTGCTTATTTAGCTGTGTATTCAGTGTTATTTTAATAATAATCACCATGGGTTTAGCTGCCTAACGCTTAGAGAGACGAACCCTATGTAAAATGATGATTCATGGAACTAGATGATTAAAATACCAAAAGAAGGTAAAAAGAAATAGCAAAAGAAAAGGAGAATCAAAGTCAGAAATCACTAATAATAAAGAAAGGACTGTGGAACATAAAACAATTAAGTTTTAGAGAAAATACGATGGCAAAATAATGAAAGTGAAAAGACTATTTTTACACAATAGATTGAAGACAGGTGCCAAGAAGAGCAGGGGAAGATAAGGAAGGCTCTTGTTAGGCAGTTTATAGCAGAACATTGTGTTATAGCACTTTTCTAGCTAGTCCCCTGTCAGCGTGATCTCCAGCTTTGCGTATTTAATTTGCAGAAAGCCTCATCTCAATCCATTAGGTGCGTGAAAATAGAACAGACACAAAAGAAAAAAATTATTAATATATACTGTAAGTACCTAGAAATACTGCTGAGAGCTACGATCCACCCACAAGAGTTACTGTACTACCAAATAGTAATTTCCATTTTTCTCATGTGAGAACAATGAAAAATATGAAGCAGTGTTTTGTAATACACAAGCTGCTGCAGAGCTTCTTTTTCAAAGATTAAAAGGAACTTTCTGCACATTATTGACTATTTTGAAACTTTCTCATCGTTTAAAAAAAGATTTTTGAGAAATGGCTGAATTGACAAAAAAGGGCAATAGGATGTTATCCAGACAACAGCGTTGAAGGAAAAGCAATACTGCTCACCTGAAGCGGTTGTGTGAGACCCAACAGTAAATAGGTTTATGCAAAAAAGTCTCCTGCTGCTGCAGCCCCACAGGTTGGCAGATCAAATGTATTATTCAAGTATTAGGAGTGTCAAAGTGTAGCACCCTGAGGATTCGGCTGCTACAGGGGTATTGCACCTCAATCCAGAGGTGTGATATTCCACTCCCGGGTAAGGATGGAGTGTGGAACTGAGCTCGGTAGGCTGCATGCACTACACACATCCCATTTCCGAGGAGCAGACCGACGGTACTCCCACTTAGAAATGTGCAGGTACGACCGAGTCTGTTCCTGGCTGGAGTGGGAGGGGGGTGGAACATCCCAAGTAGTGTAGGGGCAGATAGGGGGAGCAGCCTGGGTAAAGATAGGAGCTCATTGGGTGCTGGTCACCTGAGCTCACACATAGAGGGTGTATATAAGGTGGGCACCATCAGAGAACAGGGTCAGTCAGTCAGTCAGCCTTTGCAGAGGAGTCACAGGAAGAGGAGCAGAGCAGCCCTAGAGAGAGAGAGAGAGAGGAGAAAGAAGGAAAGACCCAGAGGGGGAAGCAGAAGAGAGGACTCTAAGACCCCAAATCCAATCCACGGGTGAAGAGTCGGCATTAGGGTACCGGAACCCAAGCTGGTGGGGGCAAAAACACACCCCAGCCAGAGACCGGAGGCCGTGGGCAGCGTCTGCCACGGCCACCCACCACATCCACCACGAAGGCATACCACGTGGAGGGTCAGGGAACCCAAGGCCAAGGGTCACCCAACAGAAGGCCCGAGGGAGCTGGACCTGGGTGGATCAATAGTGGGGACGGCCAGAGAAAGGACAGAAGGAGAGCTCAGGGTCACGCTCCGGACTCGCTTGGGGGTTGGCTGGATCCAGGACCTGGTGGACGCAGCACGGCTCGGGAGGTCACTTGAAGCTGGAGTGACCGGAACATCAGCAGTGAGTAAATACCCTAAACTGCACAACCCGACTCTGTCTTCCTTTAACATCTATGCTGCACCACCACAACCCCCATCCTCTGCACCTGACCCCCTGAGGCTATACCCCACCCGTTGGGGGTTATACCACCAAAAGCTGCACCTACACCATCGGCCTCAGCGGACCCTGCTGCAGCGGCGGCCATAGTGACCGCAACACAACGGGTGGCGTAGTCGACAATAAAGAACTTTATAACATCTGTAGGACTGCCACATACAACTGAGCTTGACACCCTGGGCACGGACCGGGTCACAGCCACTCGGAAGACTACAACTCCCATCTGATCCGGCTCCGGATATTCCCCCTAAAGAATATGGCCCAGGGGGCGCGTCAAAAGCATCTTCAAAGGAAGTATGCTGTAAAGCGGAGACCATGATTTTGGAAGATTTTTGAATCAAAGTCTGTATTACAGCTTATGTATTAGGCATTTCAAATGACACTGTTTACAGGATCATTCATGATGTTTTGATGACGTCAAAGGTCAGTTCCCGATGGGTGCCACGAATGTTGACGCCTGAGAAGAACATTAGAAAATTCAGGAGAATTCTCAAATTATTTCAGGTGATGAAACATAGGTCCACAACCATGATCCTGAAACCAAACAAGAGCCCATCCAATAGAAGCACAAGAGGTCACCAACTCCAAAGAAATTTTGTGTCCAGCAGTCAAGCTGGAAAGATCATGGCAACAGGTTTTTGGGATACAGAAGGTGTTTTTTTACTAGAATTTATTCCATGCAAGACAACAATTGCTGCAGAAACCCATGCTTCAACAATGAAGGCATTATGTGAGGTAACCAAAGAGAAACCCTGTGGGAAGTTGTCAGCAGGTATGTTGCTGCTTCACGACAATGCAACAGCTAATAAGTCTTGCAAATCACAAGCTGCTATCAGCAAATGCGGCTTCATGGAGCTTAATCATCCAACCTACAGTCCAGACCTGGCTCACAGTGAATACTTTTGATTTTGGAACCTAAAGAAATTTCTGCATGGGCAATGATTTACTTATGATAATGCAGTCACAGAGACAGTAACAGGGTTCCTTGCAGCTGCAAGATGTCTCCTTCTATTCTAAGGGCATTCGATCTGTGGTGCCCCTGAGGGTTCAGTCGCCGCAGGGGTACTGCACCTCAGATAGAGGTGTGGTATCTCCTCTTCCAGGTAAGGATGGAGCATCACCCAGGACCCCACTTCACACTCAACACTACACCACTCCTGTCCTGCAGGGGGCCTAAATGCACCAGGGTGCTGCCCTGTTCCGGGATAGAGGAGATGGGGGGGAACTAAAGATAGGGGGAACCTAGTAGTGGGTGAGGGTGGAGGAAACACTTACAGGAAGCACTTATAAAATCATATAAAATCCATGGCCATCTTAAGTTCAAGGTCTTTTGAATGTGGTCTTCTGTCAGGGTCCAGCAAGAGTCTGTAGCTGGCTGAAGATTCACGGTCCTCGTTCTCAGGCCTCAAGACGAGGAACGGGTCAGAGTTAACCAGTGTCTCTGCCCGGTCAGGGTCCCGTTCTAAGAAGGCCTTGGAGGGGAGCAGAGGAGATAGGCTCCACAGGCAAAAGGATCCCAGGGGGATACGGACAGAGCAGAGTCGCCACCTGTATTCTTCACTCTGGCCAAGCCAGAGGGATTCCTGCTGCAAGAGGGGTGACCGGCCCCCGATATCTGACTGTGTACTTCACGTCACTGTTGGAAAAGCCTGGCGGCTTAGTGGATCCCAGGGGGAACACAAGCGGGAGGAGAAGGAGAGGAACACACCAACGGGGTCCTGACAGGTGCTCTTGATCTACCTGGGAAGTGTTGAACCCCCTTCCTGGTGGCCGCAGTACGTCGTGTGAAGCAGAGGGAAGCTTTGCGGCTAAAGTTCATCTAAAGTGAGTAAAACCCTGGATGACTTCATTTACCGCCTCCGTTTGGTTATTCCCGCGCAGCACTGCACCCACCATCCCTCCACACAGATCACCTAACCCTGCCCTGAGGCCTACTCCGCCTGTGGGGAGTAGTACCAACCGAGCTGCAGGAACATCAGTCTCAGAGGACTGTGGCAGCGCTGGTGGCCCTCACCAGAAACCACAGGTGGCGTAGTCGAACAACCACTCCACCAAAAGCCCATTTTTTATGTGACAGCCCTGGGCACGGACCGGGTCACGGCCACGACTGCATCCCCACAACATCTGCAAGGCCCGGCTCCGAGTATCCCCTATCTGCTCAGGGAGGGCATCACAGATCCCTGGAGGCGAAGTAAAATAAATGTGAAGTCAAGAGAGATTACATTGAAAAGTAGTTAGTTCAAGTTTCTCAGAACATTTTGTTTTCATATTCAGGTAGAAAAGTTATTGAACACCCCTTGTATATAGTGGATATGTGTCATGCTCCTGGATTAGATTCTTTGAGTTTGCGCTCTGTGGTCAGCTTCTCTTTCTGCCAAGCCAGAGGAGACCTACCTTTTTGGTCTGCATAGCTTAACACAGGTGTTTTCTTTTGTCTTCCTATCACCTTTTGGGTGCAGCTTTATATTCTGCCCCCCTACTGGCATTTCCTGCTGGTGATAGATTCTTTTGGATGTTCTGACATTCTATTGATGTTTGGAGCCAGTCTATTAGATTCCAGCTAAGGGTTTTCACTTTGCTGTTTCTTTCCTGTTTCTTTGCTGTATTTTGCACCTATCTCCTGTTTATCATTAGGAAGTAGGCAGCATATTTGTTAACAGTACTTGCTTTATTCTTTGTTTAGCATTTCGCTATTTACTTTATTCACTGTGGGATATTTCCTTTGTTTAGCACACTTCTCCTCTTGTAGGTAATTCACATTCTACTCTGCCCTTCGGTTCTTTAGGGGGAACGTGAAGCAATTCAACAGGCTTTTAGGCAGTTAAGCTCAGAGTTGACATCTCCTAGTTTGTGGTTAGGTCTATCTCTGCACCCGCGGGCACCACTAGGGACTGTGGAGTCAGGATATCTAGTCTGTGTAGGAACCAGCAGGGTCAGTTGCAGTTTTTATTTCATATCCTATTTTCCCAAGTGAGTAGCTACATAGGCATAGCTATACTAAGATTTGTTAAGGACATTCAGGATGAACCGCCATTAAGTGGGGGCGCCATTATGTTATCTTAGGGTGTCAACCTCTGTGGTCAGGTAGAAACAGACCAGGGTCAGAGTAGGCTTTTACCAGTTTGAACAGGGATCTGTCAGGTTTGGGCATTAGTCTCCCTGGGTTATACGTTACTCCATTTTTAGTGCTGAGTAGCCATTATGAACACTGTGTACTCCTTGACCACGCAATTGCAGTCCTTGTCGTTGTAGGTGGCAGATATCAAGCAGCAATATCAGCATGTGTTAACCACCGCCATGCAGGTTCTACAATACCTAAAACCACATTCGGAGCCTAAGGTAGATTTGCCAGATTGTTTTGACAGGTACTGAAATAAATTTTCCAATTTACTTTATATGGAAAAATTTTGGTCCGAAGGATGATTCTTTGGTTGGTGCAGAAAATTTGCATGCGGGTCATCTAGTGAGGGAATTCTGTCAGCAGCATCAGTGATTGGGGATCTCTGAGGGTCCAGTGGCCCCTCGTAGAAAGGGCGGTACTGTTATGCTCCTGGATTTGATTCCTTGAGTTTGTGTTCTGTGATCGGCTTCTCTTTCTGCCGAGCCACAGGAAAAAGTAGGGAGAGGGGCGCAAATAGCGCTGTTACCCGGTAACACAATCGTGATGTGATTAAAATCTGCTCACCTTATTGAGTTGTGATGATGAACTCATATAAACAGCGTTTTGGAGGGCTGCAGTAAACACCGATACGCAGGGAATCTTGAAGCACGTAGTATAAGATATGATGGTGTGAGTACAGTCCGCACACCTCCGTGTACAGATGATGATACCAATGAATAAGGTTACATCTTTTATCAATGGCTTAAAATACCACGCGTTTCATGGACGTCCTGTCCACTTCATCAGGTAAAAAGCCTATAGGTTTTGGTTCTGCCTTTCTGGCTGCAGTCTGTGTGACTTAAAGGAAACCTGCCAGTAGGAATGTCCATGTTAAACTAAAGGTATGGGCAGTATAACGCTGGTATACTGATTTAATACATACCGTTAGTTTATAAATCTGCAGCCTGGTTTTCGTCAAATCTTACTGCTAAATTTTTGTGCTTCATGCTTCGGGGCGGGACTTGTGGGCAGGGTCTTCGGCTCAGAGGGCTCAGCCACAGCCCCTCCGCTGCCTCTGTTGCATTAATTAGAATTTCGGGTTGGCGCCGTCTTAGCTTTGGGTGGCACTCTCGCTGGTGGCGGTCTTCATGAAAATGGCGCCAGTGCATACGCAGATCAACCTCCCGCAGTCTTCAGGAAAATGGCACTGGAGGTGCCACATGCGCAGAATGAGATCTCAGCTCAATGATGAGCCGGTGCTCCGTGCCTGAAAAAGTCTGCATCCCTTAGAGCCGTGGACTCCGCTCTACATGCATTGGTCCAATAATCTTTAGTAAGTGGCCAGCTACTCACAGTGCTTTTAAGAGAGAGGGCTCTGGCACTGGCAGTTCATACAGCAGACGCAATGCAATGACATCATTGTGGCTGCTGTCTTCCACACTGATTGGTGGAAAAAGAAGCCAGTGGTGGCTGATGGGCAGTAGACGAAGGCAAAGAGCGACCCGTGGGTCTCTGTTTTCAGCCCTTTGGCTGTTTAGGTCTGTACTTTGCCCAGCCCTGCCTTGAGTGAATATGAGATTGTGGCGAAACATGTCTGGAACTGACTACAGAACGGACTCCAATAACCCTATCTTGTGGATACTATGACTGAAGAGGCTGCCGCACATGTACATCATTTTCCATCAAGTTTTTTCAAGAATCTAGTAATTCTTGGATAATATATAAAAAATATGGCACTTTTTTCTCTATACATGAAAAAAACTGATGCCTCTGTGAAATCTTTTAAGTTGGAGAAATTTGTGCACATTTTTACAACTAGAGATGAACATATATATTTGAGTGGAATTAAATTCTACTCAAATTTTACAAAAATCCACATTTGTCAAAATGCAGATATTTTTGTAAATTGATTCCCTGCAGATGCAGCAAAATGGCAACCGCTAGCCGCCATTTTTCTGAGCCATAAAGGGCCATCAAACTGTTATAAAATAATAAAAAAATTCACCCTACTGCTCATTTCTCCAGCCCCACTGCTCCTCACAGTCATTTGTCTGATACTTATTGCATATTCTGATCACCACCGCAAATGCAATAGGTCATAGCACACGTCTGTATGTCATCTTTTGCGCACTTGCACAGAGACTTGCCGGGCCACATTAGAGCTTGAATTCCTTGCCTAGCATGAAAGGGCCAGGGATTTCAGTGCTTGCAGCAGTGATAAGAAGATGCAGCAAGTACCGGATGGGTGACGATGAGTGGCGGAGGGGTCAGAGAGGTGAGCAGTAAGGATTATAAGGATTTTTTACATTTTTAATTTATTATACTCTCCATCTTTAAAGCACACCTGTCAGCAGGATTGTGCTGAGTAAACCACATACACTGTCAGGTGGGCGTCGTTATACTGAGAAAAGTGATAACTTTGTTGATGAAATCCGTCCAGCGGTTCTTTTATAATCTTTACTTTCAGTTCTGGCATAATGATATGCATATGCTCTGGTGCTCTCATTATGTTTTCATGTATTCCTATCTCTGCCTTGTGACAAGTCACTGTGCTTTCAGTGACCTGCCTACTATTTTACATACTGACTGTGTAATTTGTGTCACAAAGTGAAATTTGCATTCCCCCCAAAATGGCCGCGGCCAGCGCATGCGCAGTAGCATCTCACGTTTGGCGGGAGATGAAACTGCGCACGCACGGGCGCCATTTTGCTTTTGGAAAAATAATTTAGGTGCAGCAATATGGCGCCGGGCATGGCAATAACATCTCTTGGCAACCGAGAAATGCTACTGCGCAAGCACGGGGGCCATATTGCTGCAGGCAAATTTATTTTTCCTGTAGCAAAATGGCATCCGTGCATGCACAGTAGCTAAGCGTTCACGCGTGTGCAGTAGCCAAGCGTTGCTAATTTCTCTTTGTGACACAAAGGGACCAGGATGACTGATCCGTGTGCATGAAAGAATGAATGGGGCCATGTATGGTGAGATTTTGAGTGCAAACCTCCTTCCATCAGAAAGGGCATTGAAGATGAAACATGGCTGGGTCTTTAAGCATGACAATTAGTGTTGAGCATTCCGATACTGAAATATCGGGTATCGGCCGATATTCGCGGTATCGGAATTCCGATACTTAATTCCGATACTTTTGCAATATCGTATACCGGAATCGGAAGTTCCCATAATGCAATGAGCCATTTTCATTTTATTCAGCCAATGAGGATCCTAAGAAGTGTGGGCACATCCTGTTAGGCATGTAGGCATCTTAACTAATGGCATGGCTGTGATTGGCTGCTGAAATGATGTCATGATGCACTATAAAAGCCGCCGCCGCCATTTTGAGCTCACTCTACTGTGAATTCAGTTAGGGATAGGACGCTGTTGTTCTGAGGGCCAGTTTTAGCTACCTATTTGCTCTATACTGCTTTACCCAAGCTACTTTCTAAATCACTGTGCCTTGCAGCGCTAGTGCACAGTTCTCTGAGCTGTTCACCGCTGTCTGCAAGGTCTCTGTGTGTGAGTGCAGCTCACCCTGTAGTGTGTGCTTCAGCCAAGTCTGGTTGTAGTGCACTCAGTGTGTGTCACTGCCTCATACATTGTCCTTTATTGCCAATTCATAATTTTTCCTGATATCTCCTATTAGTGCGGTGGTTCCATCCGTATTCAGCTAAATTGATTCCAAACACACTATATAGGAGTAGATAGAGGAGCCTTTCTGCAGCCTTGGGCCCTGCAGCCCCAGCCAGATTAGTATTAGCCTATTTTTTGCAGCCTCATCTATTGCATTGTAGGTTACCTTCCTACATTGTAATAGCTACAAAAAGTTTGTGATACTATCGTTATTACATCTTTAGGCACATCCAGTGTCTTTTTGTGACAAAAAAAAACCTAAATAAAGTTCACCAAACACTCCACTTTACAGTTGTGTAGGCCACATTAGCTCATATTAAAGTCTAGTCCACACTTTATAAAATTAGTGTTTCTTATACCTGTTAGCAGCTGTTCAGGAATAAGCACACTAAGCCCTTAGTACTTTTCTGCCTATCTTTATCAGTCTACCAAGATGAAGAAGGCAGGGAGTAAGGCATGTGGTCGTGGGCGTGGGCGTGGGCGTGGAGTTTCTGCAGGGAGAGGACGTGAGGATTCTGTGCCTGCAGGGAGAGGACGTGGGGATTCTGTGCCTGCTGCGGGCACCAGTGACTCAGCATCCCCCAGTTTTACCAGGGAACAGTCCTTTATGCGCAGCTTTGTAGGAGCTAGCCGTACCCCACTGCTGCGCGAGGACCAAATTGAAGCCGTTGTCGGATGGATGGCAGCTAACGCATCGACTTCAATTAGTTCCAGATCCTCTCAGGTCCTGAGCACTGAAGAGCACCCATCTGTCTCTTCACCACCTGCCAAATTGCCCAGGCAGTCAGAGAGCTCTGGACAGGAGCCATCTCTACTTCTGTTCTCTGAATCTCTTGGCTTGGAAAGAGGGGGCCAGCCAAGCAGAATTCTAGAATTTGAAGAAGAGGTAGTATGCAGTGATGCGCAGCCGTTTTGCCTCTCTGAATCTGAAGAGGCGGGTGGGCCAGTGCCTATGGTCAGCAGCACACCTCAGTACGCATCTGATGATGAGACTCAGGTGCCACTTTCTGGTGCGTACTGTGCTGTCGAGACTACCCAGGAGAAGCAGTTGCTTGAAGAGGGTGGTGTAGATGATGAGGTCCTTGACCCATCATGGCGTGAGGGACAGGAAGGTGGTGGGAGCAGCTCTGAGGAAGAGATTCCCCGAACGGCCCAAAAAGGAGGGAGAGGGAGGGGGCAGACTTGGTTGCCTGTAGCCTCCACTTCGGCACCCATTAGGAGCATGGCTCTTCCAAAATCCAAAGCGGGCGCTCCCAAGACTTGCAGTGCCTGGTCCTTTTTTGACACAGTTGCAGATGACATTTGCTTTGTCAAATGCAAGCTGTGTAATCAGAAGGTGAAAAGAGGGAAAAGTGTCAGCAACCTCAATACCACAAATATGTGGAAACATGTGCGGACCAAGCACGTGGTGGAGTTACAAAAACACACTGAAGACCTAGGCCAACCTACAGCGCCACCTACCACCTCTTCAGCTCGTGTTGTAGCCTCTTCCTCCAGCTCACACACAGCTGGTTCGGCTTCCTCACAGGATCGCCATGGAAGAATCTCTGGCACTGTTGTACAGAGACACAGTGTAATTGCACCCACAGCACCACTTTCCCAGTCATCCTCACACTCCCAGGCCAGTCTACAGCCATCGTTAGCACAGGCATGGGAGAAAAGGCGCCCATACTCGGCAAACCACCCCCGAGCACAGGCTCTGAATGCTGGCATTGCTAAACTACTGGCCCTTGAAATGCTATCATTCAGGCTGGTGGAGACTGACACATTCCGTAACTTTATGGCATTGGCAGTCCCACAATACAACGTGCCCAGCCGCTTTTATTTCAGCAGGCAAGCCGTCCCTGCCCTGCAACATCATGTGGAGGGAAAAATTAAACATGCGCTACAAAATGCCGTCAGTAGCAAGGTCCACCTGACCACTGATGCGAGGACCAGTAAGCATGGACAGGGACGATACCTTTCCCTCACTGCCCATTGGGTAAATGTTGTGGAGCCGGGTACAAATCTTGAGAGTGGCGCTGTACGTGTTCTGCCAACTCCAAGGATTGCAGGAATCCAGTCTGTACACATTGACTCCTCCTCATACTCCAGTTCCTCTGAATCAGCGCTGCAGGAGCCGTCACGGTCTACCTCCACATCGACCCGTGAACGGTTACCTGTTATGATGACCGATATGAGCACAGCCGTGGCCAAACGTCAACAGGCCATATTAAAATTAATTTCTTTGGGGAATCGAAGCCACACAGCGCAGGAGCTCTGGAATGCCATCAAGCAGCAGAGCGACGTGTGGTTTGTGCCAGCGAATCTCTAGCCAGGCATGGTAGTGTGTGACAATGGCCGAAATCTGGTGGCAGCTCTGGGCCTAGGCAACCTCACTCACATCCCATGTCTGGCACATGTGCTCAACTTGGTCGTGCAGAGTTTTTTGAGGGACTATCCGGATCTTGATGCACTGCTTCATAAGGTCCGCATAGAGTGCGCTCACTTGCGGCGTTCCAGCAATGCAAGATCACGCATTGCAGCTCTGCAGCGCCGATTATGTCTTCCGGAACATCGCATCATATGTGACCTACCCACCAGGTGGAATTCAACGTTACATATGTTGGAGAGGTTGTGTGAGCAGCAGGCAGCAGTAATGGAGTACCAGCTGCAGCAGGCGCAAACAAGTCGCAGTGCGCGCCGTTCACACTTCACCACCACTGAGTGGGCCTCTATGAAGGACATTTGCCACGTTTTGCGTGCCTTCGATTATTCCACGCGGATGGCGAGTGCAGATGATGCACTAGTCAGCATGACTATCCCCCTTATCTGCCTGCTTGAAAAAACACTGCAAGCACTAAGGGACGAGGTTTTGGAAGAGGTGGAGGATGAGGAGTCACAAATGCCATCTGCTTCTCTACAGTCTGCGCAACGTGGTTCCTCACAAAGGCCTAGGCAGGGGACACTTTGTGAAGAGGATGAGGAGGAGTCAATGGATGAGAAAGACATCTGTCCAGAGGAGGGAGGTACACAAGGTTCTAGTAGTCAGTATCTAGAGCGAGGGTGGGGTGATGCAGAGCAGGCAGAGATCACGCCTCAAGCAGGGGACAGCGTTTCTTGGCCAGTTGGCAGTCTGCAGCACATGGTTGATTTCATGCTGCAGTGCCTGAGAAACGACCGCCGCATCGCCCACATTCTCAACACGGCTGATTATTGGGTGTCCACCCTCCTAGATCCTCGCTACCGGGACAACTTACAAAGCCTCATAACACCGTTGAACCGGGAGCGTAAAATGCGGGAGTTCCAAGACGCACTGGTGCATTCCATCATGTTCTCCATTCCAACCGAGAGCAGTGCTGCTAGTGCTTTACAAAGCAGCTCAGTGCGTCGAGGCAGTGGAGGAAGCTCTGCACAAAGAGGGAGCAGAAGCAGCGCCTCAGCACAAGGCAAGACCAGTATGGCCGAAATGTGGCAAAGTTTTGTGTCCCCGCCGCCACAAATGTCTACACCATCACAGACGGCTCAAGTCAGCAGGAGGCAACGTTTCCGTCAGATGGTGACAGACTACATGTCTTGCCCTCTTAGTGTACTCCCAGACGGCTCTTCTCCCTTCAAGTTTTGGGTCTGTAAGCTGGATACATGGCCAGAGCTAAGTCAGTATGCATTGGAGGTGCTAGTGTGGCACCCCAGGGGTCTGGTTTCCACAGTAATAGCAATATTACGTCTGTGAGCAGGTGGGAGGTCTCCTGGGCAGGAATCCTAAGCATGCCACACCTCCTGCCCAGTCCTGGGAGGGGAAGAACTTCCCCTACATAAACTGGGGCTGAGGCAGGGTTAGAGAGAGGAGTTCCAGACAGAGACGGAGTCTGGTCTGGACACGCAGAAACAGGGACAGATAGACATCAGGAGCTCTGTAGGAGCCAAGGAGAAGCGCCAGGGGCTGGAGCTGTGCAGAGCTCGCCCTGGGAGAAGGTACTAAAACCGGACACAGGAGTCCGAGGCTGTGGGGACTAAGATATACCCAGCAGCAGAATCCATCCGGCAGGGGATTCCAGGTCCTCTGGCCATAAAAGCCCGGAGGCTCAGTCACAACGAAGGGACCAGCACCGCCATCCCGGAGCGGAGGCTAACAGGAGGCCCCAGGTCACCAGCCATACGGGTGAGCACCACACGGTATACCCAGGGACGTGGGCTACTTGTAACCGCCGAAAGCAGGGTAGCCAGGAAGGGTACAGACTAACGGGAAGGCGTACAACTCCACCTGGCCAGGGGAACTCCGGCTTACTCGCAGACTAACCAGGCCCCAACTACTAGCCAGTACTCCCGGGGGAATTTGCCTTGTACCATCAGTAAAGACCCTGAACTGTACCCTCGCGTCTCCGTGCTTCCTTGTCGCACCATTAGTGCTGGGACATCCACACCATCACTCCCAACATCAACCTCATCCTCTGCCCTGAGGCCATACCCCTCCCGTTGGGGGTTATACCATCCACGCTGCACATCCGTACCACCGGCCTCAGCGGACTGCCCTGCAGCGGCGGCTTCATAGCCGCATTCAACGGGTGGCGTAGTCGGACACTAATACCATCATACCAGTAACTGCCACTTAGTTTGACCACCCTGGGCACGGACCGGGTCACCGCCACACGAAGACTACTACCCCCATCGGATCCGGCTCCGGGTATTCCCCGCGCGCACGCGCGCCGCACTACAGCACTGGCCCAGGGGGCGCGTCAACTTTGGCGTAGTCGGCAGGATTACGTGCCCGCAACCACCGGGTACTGCGTGCCTGAAAAAGAGACTTTTATACTTACCTGTGGTGAAGTTTCCCGCCGTCCGGAGTCGTTTCCCGCCATCCGGAGCCGATTCCCGCCATCAGACGCCATCCTGGACCGTTTCCCGTCGTCTTCTGCCTTCTTCCCGCCATCCGCAGCTGCTTCCCGCCTTCGGACGCCATCTTCGGGACGCCGCACGGGAAGAAGAGGGGCGTGGACTCCGAAAGCCCGCGAGAACTGAAGCCCCGCCTCACGTCCGGACGTTGCGTAAGGTCCTGGAAGGAGCCCATTAGACGCCGACGTCACAGGAGCGCGACGGAAGGTCCTCAACCCTGACGATCCACTGCGGAGCCGCGGCCTACGGAAGAGGATCATCACAAGGTAGGCCACGGTCCACTAGGGGGGAGGAGGATGTCGGATACGGAGGAGAGCTTCACCGCCACAACCGCCGCCAGCGCCACCGCTGCTGCGGTCATGCCTTTCACCATGCCCTATATCCCGGGGGCAGCCTGGCTACCCCAGTACTCAGGGGAGTCACATACCCTAAATGACTTCAGAGAAAGGCTGGATAGCCTCTTCCAGGTGTACCCCCTCACAGAAGAGCAAAAAGTGAGCATCCTGGTGGCCCAATTAATCGGGGCAGCCCAAAGGGAGGTAAAGTCCTGGCCACCTGGGAGGAAGAGGACTGTCAGAGACATACTAACCCGGCTGAAAGACACATTTGACACCCGCACCTCAGCCGAAATAAAACTAAGATTTTATGGGTGCAAACAACGGGCACATGAGAGTATAAGAGACTATGCTCTAAACCTACAAGAGGCCCTGAGAGCCATTAAGCAGGCAGACCCTGACAGCGTGGGAAATGAAGATAAGCTGTTGACTGAACAATTCATTGAGGGTCTACTGTGCAATGCCCACCGAACCCAGTTGCGGGCAATGGCCTTACAGGACCCTGACCTGGACTTTGCACAGTTCAAGGACAGAGCCATCCGGGTGCTCCGAGAACCGGCACCAGGTGGCGCTGTGACCCACAGGCGCCCTGCTATCACTTATCACCAGGAGACGGCGCCCTTGTCTGCAGGGCCTGTGGGAGCTGATGCGCAGGCTTTAAACAATGACCCAGCTACAGACCTGCACCATCAGGTCCAAGAGCTAACTAAAAGCGTTGCCGCGCTAACCCGAACTGTGCAGTCTTTACAGGTTTCTACTGCAGGGAAGATCGAGCTGGCATCCGGACCGGAGGACATCCCGTGGCGCCGACCAAGGAGGACCCCACCGGCCAGAGGAAGACCCAGCGATCGATACAACGAGGACGGACGACCTATTTGCCGCCGCTGCAATCAACCCGGACATGTGGCAAGGTACTGTCATTTAAACGGGCACAACCTGGGGTAGAGGGCCAACCCCCAGGCATAAGACCATCAGGCCCATCAAACTGGCGTGATAAATACGTAGGGGGACGTCCAATCTTGCCTGTGGTACTGGATGGCATTCCTATGAGTGCCCTACTAGACACTGGGTCACAGGTCACCACCATCCCGTACGTGCTCTTTAAACAGTACTGGAATGACTCGGGCATAACCCGCTACCCAGATGACGACCTGAGTATCATCGCCAGCAATGGTCAGCCCGTGCCGCAGGTGGGATTCAAGGAGGTGACCATTAAAATCGGTAAAGTCGAACTAGCGGCACAAGGACTGATTATAGTGGACATCGACCGTCATGAGAGTCACCCTAGAATCACCCTGGGAACCAATGTAATTGAAAATTGTCTTGCAGAGGTGATTCTCATTTTACAGCAGGTGGCCAAGAACGCCAGTTCCGGCCAGCAGCGTGTGCTCCAAAAAGAGATCCGGGCATTGATGAAGCGGCAACAGGTGGAACTATCTGGTGGTGAGATAGGTAGCGTGAGAATGTGTGACCCGTTCCCTATTGCCATGCCCCCAAAAAGTGAGATGATGATTTGGTGCCGGGCAGCTATTGGTCTAAGAGGTAGAGACTACCAAGCAATGGTAGAACCCGTCTACTCAGACAGTAGGCCCACCATTTTGACAGCACGGGGGGTGGTTGATGTACGCCATGGGAGGGTGCCCGTTCGCATCATAAATATCGGTGAGAGAGAAGTACACCTGCCCCGGTATGCCACGCTAGCTAAATTGTTCACCATAAACCAGAATTCTGTACAGGCCGTGGAACCCTTGCCTCCATCTCAACCAGAGGAAGGTAACGGCTCTAAGAAACCAGTGGGGGACTGGTGTCAGCAACTACATCTGGGTACCGACTCCACTCCCTCACACCAGAAACAAGGAGTCTATCGGGTGGTTCAAGAGTACGAGAGAGTGTTTAGTAAACACCCGTTAGACTTCGGGCGAGTAAAGGGGGTAGAACACCACATCCCCACGGGAGACCATCCTCCCATAAAGGAGAGATACCGACCCGTACCCCCTGCACACTACCAACACGCCAAGGGGATGCTTAGAGACATGAAGGAGGCTGGGGTAATCAGAGACAGCTGTAGCCCCTGGGCAGCTCCACTAGTCTTAGTGAAAAAGAAGGACAACACTATGAGAATGTGTGTAGACTACAGGAAGGTCAACCGTATCACACACAAAGATGCGTACCCGTTACCAAGGATAGAAGAGTCCTTAGCTGCATTAAAATCTGCTAACTTCTTCTCTACTTTGGATCTCACTAGCGGGTACTGGCAGGTTCCTGTAGCAGAGGCAGACCGGGAGAAGACCGCATTCACCACCCCGATGGGTCTCAGCGAATTTAACTGCATGCCGTTCGGGCTCTGCAACGCACCAGGAACCTTCCAACGGTTGATGGAATGCTGTCTGGGACACCGGAACTTCGAGGCGGTCCTGTTATACCTGGACGATGTCATCGTCTACTCCAAGACCTACGAGGACCACCTGAAACACCTGGCAGAAGTGTTCGAAGCTCTGGCAAACTACGGCCTAAAGGTGAAACCCTCCAAGTGTCATCTCCTGAAACCAAAGGTGCAATACCTGGGACACGTGGTGAGTGCTGACGGAGTGGCTCCTGACCCTGATAAGATCACCGTGATTAAGGACTGGCCAAGACCCTCCAGCATAAAGGAAGTGCGGTAGTTCCTCGGGTTGGTAGGCTACTACCGAAGATTCATTCCCGGTTTCACCAAAATGGCAGCCCCTATGCAGGACCTCCTGATAGGTCAATCTCGAAAAGCCAAAAACCAGAAGCCGCCCTTCAGGTGGGAAAAGCTGGAAGAGGAGTCCTTTTGCCAGCTGAAGATGGCCCTCACGGGGGATGAAATCCTGGCATATCCAGACTACAGCCAGTCCTTTATCCTCCACACGGACGCAAGCAACATCGGGCTAGGAGCCGTGCTGTCCCAGATCCAGCAAGGAAAAGAACGGGTAATCGCTTACGCTAGCCGAAAGCTACGACCCACCGAGAGGAACCCTGAGAATTATAGCTCATTCAAGCTGGAGTTCCTGGCAGTAGTGTGGGCAGTGACCGAACGTTTCAAGCATTACCTTGCCTCCTCCAAATTCATCGTGTACACGGATAACAACCCGTTGACACACCTGGACACTGCAAGGCTCGGTGCTCTGGAACAGAGATGGATGGCCCGCCTGTCCAACTTTGAATTCACCATCAAATACCGGGCAGGACGCTCCAATGCCAACGCGGATGCCCTGTCTAGAATGCCGAACTTACCGGACGTAGGGGAAGATCCAGAAGATCTGGAAGAAGTTGAGCTCCCTGCGTTCCACCGTCATGGGATTACCCTGTATTCCCACCGTGTGAAGGGCAGGCGCTCCGCGACGTTCAATCCCTTGCCCCACTACAACTGGGCGGAGACGCAAGACAGTGATCCCGCAGTCCGTCTGGTGAAGGAAATGCTGACCCAAGCCGATGCCAGTCTGGACCCAGACGCCCCAGAGGAGACTAAGCAACTGTGGAAGGTGAAAAGTAGGCTGTTCCTCTACAGGGAGAAGTTGTGCCGGAGAATGGTTAACTCTCGAACACATGAGTTGACCTGGCAGGTAGTGGTCCCCAGACGAGACGCGGCTATGGTTCTGGAGGCATACCACAACGGAGCAGGACACTTCGGATGGAAGAAGCTGGAGTTCTTGTTGCGTGAACGGTTCTACTGGGTAGGCATGAGAGGAGCCATCGAGAGGTGGTGCAGAGACTGTGGACCGTGCCACCTAAGAAGGAAGGACCGTGCCAGCCAGAAGACTCCCTTGCAGCCCATCATCACCCGACAGCCACTGGAACTGGTAGCCCTGGACCATGTGAAACTGGCTCCAAGCAGATCTGGGTATGTCTACGCCCTCACAATCGTAGATCATTACTCCCGGTTCCTGGTGGTGGTCCCGGTCAAGGACTTAACGGCTCAAACAGCAGCTAGAGCCTTCCAGCAGCACTTCTGCCGTCCACACGGGTACCCGGACCAAGTGCTGACAGACCAAGGGCCAGCCTTCGAAGCGGAAGTCTTCCAGGAGTTCTGCAACCTGTATGGCTGCACGAAGATAAGAACAACGCCCTATCACCCTCAAACCAATGGACTCTGCGAGAAGATGAACCAGGTGGTGATGGACCTCCTGAAAACATTGCCCCTGGAAGAACGCAGTATGTGGCCTGAGAAGCTGCCTGATCTGGTGGACCTATACAACCACATCCCTGTAGGTTCTACCAACTGTACCCCGGCTTACCTAATGAGAGCGAGACCTGGTAAGCTGCCTATCGACCTGGATATGGGAGTCCTGACGCCCGAGGACACCTCGCCAGAGGCAGACTGGGATACAGGGTGGCAGCAGCAGTATCGGAAAGTGCAGGAGAGCGTGGAGCGAAGTCTGTCTCAAGCTAGAGAAAGGCAAGAGAGGGCTTATAATCAGTATGCTCCCGCTGTTCCCCTGGTACCTGGAGAGCAGGTCTTGAAGAGGAAAAGACGGCTCCACAAGTTGGACGACCAGTAGGAGAAGGACCCGTACACCGTACTGCCATCAAGCCATGAGAACCCAAAGATTTGCGTGATCAGTAAGGATGGAGGAGAAACCACAGCCGTTGTCTCCAGAGACCACCTGAAGAAGTGTCCCGAGCAGCTGCAAAGCCCTGAAGAAGAAGATCAAGAAAACCCTCGACCCGCAGAGGAAAGGGAAGAAATGATCAGGACTGTACTCGGAGACTTCCCCCGGTCTTGGACACAAGTAAACGGTGCTGTCGTGGTACCCGTCCTCACCTTTCTCCAGCCAGCCCCGCAAGTGCCTACAGAAGAACCAGTAGAGCTGGAAGAGCAGCCGGCCCAAGAGGCAGAAGAGTCCACACCAGCAGTACAGGAGGATCAACCCTCTGCTAGTAGTGAGCCTGCCGTGCCCCTAGTGAGCCAAAGAGTGCGCAGAAAGCTGCCCAGCCTACCCATAACACCTCCTACACCCTGTAGTGCAGTACCAGTGAGTGAGCTCCGTAGGTCCACTAGGGTTACCAGAGGCCAGATGCCCGTACGTTGGAGAATCTAAGTTGGCTAGTTGCTTTAACTATTTTATGTTTACCTGTTTTGTTGTAGCCGTTGCTAATTATGTTTTTCAGTTACAGGTTTCTTTATATGGACTGACAGGTTATGGACAGTGAGTAACCGGAACTCTGTTGTAAATATGTTTGGAGCGTAACCCAGGAATGGACTAAAGACTGTTAAAGACTCGGGGCAGGACAGACCCCTACCTGGTTACAGCTCCCTGTTCTTTGGTGAAATGGACACCCTTATTGCTTCCCGGTTACGGACACGCCGTGACCATCTCATGTATTTAATTGTTCCTGTTTATACCCTGTTATGTTTTTGAAAAGAAAAAATATATATGTTTAGTCCGGGAGTACTAAATTTCACTAGGGGGGAATGTGGCACCCCAGGGGTCTGGTTTCCACAGTAATAGCAATATTACGTCTGTGAGCAGGTGGGAGGTCTCCTGGGCAGGAATCCTAAGCATTCTACACCTCCTGCCCAGTCCTGGGAGGGGAAGAACTTCCCCTACATAAACTGGGGCTGAGGCAGGGTTAGAGAGAGGAGTTCCAGACAGAGACGGAGTCTGGTCTGGACACGCAGAAACAGGGACAGATAGACATCAGGAGCTCTGTAGGAGCCAAGGAGAAGCGCCAGGGGCTGGAGCTGTGCAGAGCTTGCCCTGGGAGAAGGTACTAAAACCGGACACAGGAGTCCGAGGCTGTGGGGACTAAGATATACCCAGCAGCAGAATCCATCCGGCAGGGGATTCCAGGTCCTCTGGCCATAAAAGCCCGGAGGCTCAGTCACAACGAAGGGACCAGCACCGCCATCCCGGAGCGGAGGCTAACAGGAGGCCCCAGGTCACCAGCCATACGGGTGAGCACCACACGGTATACCCAGGGACGTGGGCTACTTGTAACCGCCGAAAGCAGGGTAGCCAGGAAGGGTACAGACTAACGGGAAGGCCTACAACTCCACCTGGCCAGGGGAACTCCGGCTTACTCGCAGACTAACCAGGCCCCAACTACTAGCCAGTACTCCCGGGGGAATTTGCCTTGTACCATCAGTAAAGACCCTGAACTGTACCCTCGCGTCTTCCATGCTTCCTTGTCGCACCATTAGTGCTGGGACATCCACACCATCACTCCCAACATCAACCTCATCCTCTGCCCTGAGGCCATACCCCTCCCGTTGGGGGTTATACCATCCACGCTGCACATCCGTACCACCGGCCTCAGCGGACTGCCCTGCAGCGGCGGCTTCATAGCCGCATTCAACGGGTGGCGTAGTCGGACACTAATACCATCATACCAGTAACTGCCACTTAGTTTGACCACCCTGGGCACGGACCGGGTCACCGCCACACGAAGACTACTACCCCCATCGGATCCGGCTCCGGGTATTCCCCGCGCGCACGCGCGCCGCACTACAGCACTGGCCCAGGAGGCGCGTCACTAGCTTGCCCTCCTGCTAGTGTATTATCGGAACGCGTCTTTAGTGCCGCAGGTGGTGTACTAACAGACCGTCGCATGCGACTATCCTCCGATAACGTTGACTGGCTTACTTTTCTCAAAATGAACAAGGCCTGGATCTCTCATGAATTTGCCAGTCCTCTTCCAGAATAAATAATTGTTGGCAAAAGTATCCAGGTCTCCTGTTCTGTTCATGTGTCTACCACCTGAACTGTAATCCCTGAGCTCCAACACCGCCAGTTGGCGCACGGAAGTGCCGTCTGCACAGTCAACACTTGCTGCCGTGTCATTGGGGTTCAGTAACGTCAGCTGTTCCCCGGCTGTGCGGATGGCAATTTCTCCTGCTCTGTCCACATTCTCACTACTACAGATTTTAAAGTTGCTCCAATTACACCTCTGGCTCCTCTGTTTTCAGTATTATCCCTGAGCTCCAACACCGCCAGTTGGCGCTCGGAAGTGCCGTCTGCACAGTCAACACTTGCTGCCATGTTATTGGGGTTCAGTAACGTCAGCTGTTCCCCTGCAGTGCGGACGGCAATTTCTCCTGCTCTGTCCACATTCTCACTACTACAGATTTTAAAGTTGCTCCAATTACACCTCTGGCTCCTCTGTTTTCATTCTTATCCCTGGGCTCCAACACCGATAGTTGGCGCTCGGAAGTGCCGTCTGCACAGTCAACACTTGCTGCGTTGTTATTGGGGTTCGGTAACGTCAGCTGTTCCCCTGCTGTGTTCACGGCAATTTCTCCTGCTCTGTCCATATTCACTGTGCTACTTATTTAAAACTTGCTCCAATTACACCTCTGGCTCCTCTCTGTTTTCATTCTTATCCCTGGGCTCCAACACCGCCAGTTGGCGCTCGGAAGTGCCGTCTGCACAGTCAACACTTGCTACGGTGTTATTGGGGTTCGGTAACGTCAGCTGTTCCTCTGCTGTGCGGACGGCAATTTCTCCTGCTCTGTCCATATTCACTGTGCTACTTATTTAAAACTTGCTCCAATTACACCTCTGGCTCCTCTCTGTTTTCATTCTTATCCCTGGGCTCCAACACCGCCAGTTGGCGCT
The DNA here is from genome assembly GCF_046119375.1 of Phyllobates terribilis. NCBI lineage: Eukaryota > Metazoa > Chordata > Amphibia > Anura > Dendrobatidae > Phyllobates > Phyllobates terribilis. Next base: position 156,882,997 of record NW_027362762.1, on the reverse strand, counting down.
TGGAAGTGCCGTCTGCACAGTCAACACTTGCTGCCGTGTTATTGGGGTTCGGTAACGTCAGCTGTTCCCCTGCTGTGCGGACGGCAATTTCTCCTGCTTTGTCCACATCCACTGTACTACACATTTTAAAGTTGCTCCAATTACACCTCTGGCTCCTCTCTGTTTTCATTCTTATCCCTGGGCTCCAGCACCGCCAGTTGGCGCTCGGAAGTGCCGTCTGCACAGTCAACACTTGCTGCGGTGTTATTGGGGTTCAGTAACGTCAGCTGTTCCCCTGCTGTGTTCACGGCAATTTCTCCTGCTTTGTCCACATCCACTGTACTACGGATTTAAAACCTCCTCCAAATACACCTCTGGCTCCTCCGTTTTTAGTATTTACCCTGGGCTCCAATACCGCTAGTTGCTGCTCAGAAGTGCCGTCTGCACAGTCAACGCTTGCTCCAGTGTTATTGGGGTTCAGTAACGTCAGCTGATCCCCAGCTGTGTATCCGGCAAATTCTCCTGCTTTGTCCACATCCACTGGACTACGGATTTAAAACCTCCTCCAAATACACCTCTGGCTCCTCCGTTTTTAGTATTTACCCTGGGCTCCAATACCGCTAGTTGCTGCTCAGAAGTGCCGTCTGCACAGTCAACGCTTGCTCCAGTGTTATTGGGGTTCAGTAACGTCAGCTGATCCCCAACTGTGTGTCCGGCAAATTCTCCTGCTTTGTCCACATCCACTGTACTACGGATTTAAAACCTCCTCCAAATACACCTCTGGCTCCTCCATTTTTAGTATTTACCCTGGGCTCCAATATCGCTAGTTGCTGCTCAGAAGTGCCGTCTGCACAGTCAACGCTTGCTCCAGTGTTATTGGGGTTCAGTAACGTCAGCTGATCCCCAGCTGTGTGTCCGGCAAATTCTCCTGCTTTGTCCACATCCACTGTACTACGGATTTAAAACCTCCTCCAAATACACCTCTGGCTCCTCCGTTTTTAGTATTTACCCTGGGCTCCAATACCGCTAGTTGCTGCTCAGAAGTGCCGTCTGCACAGTCAACGCTTGCTCCAGTGTTATTGGGGTTCAGTAACGTCAGCTGATCCCCAGCTGTGTGTCCGGCAAATTCTCCTGCTTTGTCCACATCCACTGTACTACGGATTTAAAACCTCCTCCAAATACACCTCTGGCTCCTCCGTTTTTAGTATTTACCCTGGGCTCCAATACCGCTAGTTGCTGCTCAGAAGTGCCGTCTGCACAGTCAACGCTTGCTCCAGTGTTATTGGGGTTCAGTAACGTCAGCTGATCCCCAGCTGTATGTCCGGCAAATTCTCCTGCTTTGTCCACATCCACTGTACTACGGATTTAAAACCTCCTCCAAATACACCTCTGGCTCCTCTGTTTTTAGTATTTACCCTGGGCTCCAGCACCGCCAGCTGGTTCTCGGCAGTTCCATTGGCTCTTGTACCTTCTGCTACCCATCCGGGTTCCAGTACCGTCAGCTGGTTCTCGGCAGTGTCTTTGGCACAGGTACTCCCTCCTGCCCAGCCTGGTTCCAGCACGCCAGCTGTTTCCGGGTAGTGTCAACGTCACTTTGCCTCCAATGCGTTGTCCTGTCGTGTTGCGGTCGGGTTAGCCGACTCTATGGTGCCTGCAGTTTAGGTGACTCCTATGTGGGCTGCGGGATCTGGCAATGAAGTCTGGTTCCATAGTGCCAATAGGACAAGCACCCCCTGTAGGACTGTGGGTTTTGGTAACTGCGGCCGGCTCGCGGCCTTGAACTTTTTTTTACATGGGTACCTTCTGCTACCCATCCGGGTTCCAGTACCGTCAGCTGGTTCTCGGCAGTGCCTTTGGATTAGGTGCCTCCTTCTCGGTATCCAAGTTCCACCAACGTCTGCTGGTCCTTGGTAGTGCTTTCTGGCACAGGTACCTCCTGCTTAGTAACCGAGTTCCAGTAACATCAGCTGGTCCTCGGTAGTTCCATTGGCTCTTGTACCTTCTGCTACCCATCCGGGTTCCAGTACCGTCAACTGGTCCTCGGTAGTTCCATTTGCTCTTGTATCTTCTGCTACCCATCCGGGTTCCAGTACCGTCAGCTGGTTCTCGGCAGTGTCTTTGGCACAGGTACTCCCTCCTGCCCAGCCTGGTTCCAGCACGCCAGCTGTTTCCGGATAGTGTCAACGTCACTTTGCCTCCAATGCGTTGTCCTGTCGTGTTGCGGTCGGGTTAGCCGACTCTATGGTGCCTGCAGTTTAGGTGACTCCTATGTGGGCTGCGGGATCTGGCAATGAAGGCTGGTTCCATAGTGCCAATAGGACAAGCACCCCCTGTAGGACTGTGGGTTTTGGTAACTGCGGCCGGCTCGCAGCCTTGAACTTTTTTTTACATGGGTACCTTCTGCTACCCATCCGGGTTCCAGTACCGTCAGCTGGTTCTCGGCAGTGCCTTTGGATTAGGTGCCTCCTTCTCGGTATCCAAGTTCCACCAACATCTGCTGGTCCTTGGTAGTGCTTTCTGGCACAGGTACCTCCTGCTTAGTAACCGAGTTCCAGTAACATCAGCTGGTCCTCGGTAGTTCCATTGGCTCTTGTACCTTCTGCTACCCATCCGGGTTCCAGTACCGTCAGCTAGTCCTCGGTAGTTCCATTTGCTCTTGTATCTTCTGCTACCCATCCGGGTTCCAGTACCGTCAGCTGGTTCTCGGCAGTGTCTTTGGCACGGGTACTCCCTCCTGCCCAGCCTGGTTCCAGCACGCCAGCTGTTTCCGGGTAGTGTCAACGTCACTTTGCCTCCAATGCGTTGTCCTGTCGTGTTGCGGTCGGGTTAGCCGACTCTATGGTGCCTGCAGTTTAGGTGACTCCTATGTGGGCTGCGGGATCTGGCAATGAAGGCTGGTTCCATAGTGCCAATAGGACAAGCACCCCCTGTAGGACTGTGGGTTTTGGTAACTGCGGCCGGCTCGCGGCCTTGAACTTTTTTTTACATGGGTACCTTCTGCTACCCATCCGGGTTCCAGTACCGTCAGCTGGTTCTCGGCAGTGCCTTTGGATTAGGTGCCTCCTTCTCGGTATCCAAGTTCCACCAACGTCTGCTGGTCCTTGGTAGTGCTTTCTGGCACAGGTACCTCCTGCTTAGTAACCGAGTTCCAGTAACATCAGCTGGTCCTCGGTAGTTCCATTGGCTCTTGTACCTTCTGCTACCCATCCGGGTTCCAGTACCGTCAGCTGGTTCTCGGCAGTGTCTTTGGCACGGGTACTCCCTCCTGTCCAGCCTGGTTCCAGCACGCCAGCTGTTTCCGGGTAGTGTCAACGTCACTTTGCCTCCAATGCGTTGTCCTGTCGTGTTGCGGTCGGGTTAGCCGACTCTATGGTGCCTGCAGTTTAGGTGACTCCTATGTGGGCTGCGGGATCTGGCAATGAAGGCTGGTTCCATAGTGCCAATAGGACAAGCACCCCCTGTAGGACTGTGGGTTTTGGTAACTGCGGCCGGCTCGCGGCCTTGAACTTTTTTTTATATGGGTACCTTCTGCTACCCATCCGGGTTCCAGTACCGTCAGCTGGTTCTCGGCAGTGCCTTTGGATTAGGTGCCTCCTTCTCGGTATCCAAGTTCCACCAATGTCTGCTGGTCCTTGGTAGTGCTTTCTGGCACAGGTACCTCCTGCTTAGTAACCGAGCTCCAGTAACATCAGCTGGTCCTCGGTAGTTCCATTGGCTCTTGTACCTTCTGCTACCCATCCGGGTTCCAGTACCGTCAGCTGGTCCTCGGTAGTTCCATTTGCTCTTGTAACTTCTGCTACCCATCCGGGTTCCAGTACCGTCAGCTGGTTCTCGGCAGTGTCTTTGGCACGGGTACTCCCTCCTGCCCAGCCTGGTTCCAGCACGCCAGCTGTTTCCGGGTAGTGTCAACGTCACTTTGCCTCCAATGCGTTGTCCTGTCGTGTTGCGGTCGGGTTAGCCGACTCTATGGTGCCTGCAGTTTAGGTGACTCCTATGTGGGCTGCGGGATCTGGCAATGAAGGCTGGTTCCATAGTGCCAATAGGACAAGCACCCCCTGTAGGACTGTGGGTTTTGGTAACTGCGGCCGGCTCGCGGCCTTGAACTTTTTTTTACATGGGTACCTTCTGCTACCCATCCGGGTTCCAGTACCGTCAGCTGGTTCTCGGCAGTGCCTTTGGATTAGGTGCCTCCTTCTCGGTATCCAAGTTCCACCAACGTCTGCTGGTCCTTGGTAGTGCTTTCTGGCACAGGTACCTCCTGCTTAGTAACCGAGTTCCAGTAACATCAGTTGGTCCTCGGTAGTTCCATTGGCTCTTGTACCTTCTGCTACCCATCCGGGTTCCAGTACCGTCAGCTGGTCCTCGGTAGTTCCATTTGCTCTTGTATCTTCTGCTACCCATCCGGGTTCCAGTACCATCAGCTGGTTCTCGGCAGTGTCTTTGGCACGGGTACTCGCTCCTGCCCAGCCTGGTTCCAGCACGCCAGCTGTTTCCGGGTAGTGTCAACGTCACTTTGCCTCCAATGCGTTGTCCTGTCGTGTTGCGGTCGGGTTAGCCGACTCTATGGTGCCTGCAGTTTAGGTGACTCCTATGTGGGCTGCGGGATCTGGCAATGAAGGCTGGTTCCATAGTGCCAATAGGACAAGCACCCCCTGTAGGACTGTGGGTTTTGGTAACTGCGGCCGGCTCGCGGCCTTGAACTTTTTTTTACATGGGTACCTTCTGCTACCCATCCGGGTTCCAGTACCGTCAGCTGGTCCTCGGTAGTTCCTCAGCCTTCTTGTACTTTCTGCTACATTTCCAAGTTCAAGCTTTTTGAAATGGTTCTTGGTAATCACTCTGGATCTCCCTGATGAGGACCCTGAAGACGAGGACCCTGAAGACCAACCCGAAGAAGACGAGGACCCCGAAGATGACGACCCTGAAGACGAGGACCCTGAAGACCACCCCGAAGAAGACGAGGACCCTGAAGACGAGGACCCTGAAGACCACCCCGAAGAAGACGAGGACCCTGAAGACCACCCTGAAGAAGACGAGGACCCTGAAGACCACCCCGAAGAAGACGAGGACCCCGAAGACGAGGACCCAGAAGACCAACCCGAAGAAGACGAGGACCCCGAAGACGAGGACCCCCGAAGACGACGACCCTGAAGACCACCCAGATGAAGACCAAGAAGATGACCCTGAAGAAGTTGACCAAGAGGACAAAGAAGAGAAGACAAGCACCAAGATACAGAAGAACAAGAGACAGAAAACCAAGAAGCAGAAATACAAGAAGCTGCAGAACAAAAAGCGGAAGAACATTAAGCATAAGACTAAAAAACAGAGCAAAAGATAATACCTAAATTATAAGCAGAAGATGACTAAGCAGTGTATGGGGGTGAGTCCGTTCCTCCTCGTGGTGCCCCTGGAAAAGACCTGCTGCTGCAGGCCAAACTGAATGCGGACAAATCCTGTTGTGAATCTTTTGTGACGGGCAGAACGAAAGGTGTAATGTCCAACCTTTTATAGATAACAACTACAGGAATGCCTGTCACAAATAAGAATATGATGAAGAAGAAGAATATGAAGAAGATGAAGAAGTAGAATATGAAGAATGTAAAAAAAAGAATAATACGAAGAAGGTGAAGAAGAAGAAGGTGAAGAAGAAGTGGATGAAAAAGATGCTGAGGATGATGAAGGAGAAAGTGTGGGAGAAGTAAAAAAGAAGGTGAAGAGCATGGAAGTAGTGAAACATAAATATCTGACAAAATATAAAAATACTTAACATAGTTAATATTTCCGTAACTCAGAACATCTTAAAAAAATAGTAATTCCTGCTATTCCATTTGACTGGGCTAAACCTCTATGCCTTTATTGTCTCCCCCACCTCCCCCAATACATTCTACATTATTCTTAGTTGTTTTCCTTCATGTAGAATTAACCTACAAGGAAAGAAAGGGTTTATTTTAATTCCGATATTTATGTCCCATTGACTTGCATTGGTTTCCGGTATCGGAATCGGCGATATCCGATACTTTTTCGGTATCGGAATCGGCGATATCCGATACTTTTTCGATATCGGTCCGATCCATTCCGATCCGATATTTCCCGATATCGGAAGGTATCGCTCAACACTAATGACAATGTTTCCAAGCACACCGCCAGGGCAATGAAGGAGTGGCTTCGTAAGAAGCATTTCAAGGTTCTGGAGTGGCCTAACCAGTCTCCAGATCTAAACCCCATATAAAACCTTTGGAGGGAGTTGAAAGTCTGTGTTGCCCAGCGACAGCCCCAAAATATCACTGCTCCAGAGAAGATCTGCATGGAAGAATAGGCCAACATAACAGCATTAGTATATGTCAACTTTGTGAAGAGTTACAGAAAACGTTTGACCTCTGTCATTGCCAACAAAGGATATATAACTGTTAAAGATAAGATTCTAAAATCTGCTAAAAAACATTATATGAAACTCTGATGTATACTAAATATCTATACTTATATTCTGTTATATGTTATAAATCTTGTTTTGCATATATCTGTTATATTGGATATCATTTAGTCATATATACCCACACTTTAATATATATTATGAAAACCTTGATATATATATATATATATATATATATATATACAGTGCCTACAAGTAGTATTCAACCCCCTGCAGATTTAGCTGGTTGACACATGCGGAATTAACTTGGCATTGTGACATTTGTACTGTAGATCAGCCTGGAAGTGGGAAATGCACTGCAGCAAATTTTTTTTTTGTTTTTTTTTTTGTTTGTTTTTTAAAACGTAAAAAGTTAATTCAGAGTGTCATTTATTATTCAACCCCTCAAACCACAAGAATTCTGTTATGTCCCCCTAAAGTATTAAGAAGTAGTTCAGGCACCAAGAATAATGAGCTTCACATGTGTGGATTAAAGATCTCTTTTGCCAGCCTTTTCTGACTATTTAAGACCCTCCCCAAACTTGTGAACAGCACTCAGACATGGTCAACATGGGAAAGACAAAGGAGCATTCCAAGGCCATCAGAGACAAGATCGTGGAGGGTCACAAGGCTGGCAAGGGGTACAAAACCCTTTCCAAGGAGTTGGGCCTACCTGTCTCCACTGTTGGGAGCATCATCCGTAAGTGGAAGGCTTATGGAACTACTGTTAGCCTTCCACGGCCAGGACAGCCTTTGAAAGTGTCCTCCCGTGCCGAGGCCAGGCTTGTCCGAAGAGTCAAGGCTAACCCAAGGACAACAAGGAAGGAGCACCGGGAAGATCTCATGGCAGTGGGGACATTGGTTTCAATCAATACCATAAGTAACGTACTCCACCGCAATGGTCTCCGTTCCAGACAAGCCCGTAAGGTACCTTTACTTTCAAAGCGTCATGTCAAGGCTCGTCTACAGTTTGCTCATGATCACTTGGAGGACTCTGAGACAGACTGGTTCAAAGTTCTATGGTCTGATGAGACCAAGATCGAGATCTTTGGTGCCAACCACACACGTGACGTTTGGAGACTGGATGGCACTGCATACGACCCCAAGAATACCATCCCTACAGTCAAGCATGGTGGTGGCAGCATCATGCTGTGGGGCTGTTTCTCTGCCAAGGGTCCTGGCCATCTGGTCCGCATCCATGGGAAGATGGATAGCACGGCCTACCTGGAGATTTTGGCCAAGAACCTCCGCTCCTCCATCAAGGATCTTAAGATGGGTCGTAATTTCATCTTCCAACAAGACAACGACCCAAAGCACACAGCCAAGAAAACCAAGGCCTGGTTCAATAGGGAAAAAGTCAAGGTGTTGGAGTGGCCTAGTCAGTCTCCTGACCTTAACCCAATTGAAAACTTGTGGAAGGAGCTCAAGAATAAAGTCCACATGAGACACCCAAAGAACCTAGATAACTTGGAGAAGATCTGCATGGAGGAGTGGGCCAAGATAACTCCACAGACCTGTGCCGGCCTGATCAGGTCTTATAAAAGACGATTATTATCTGTAATTGCAAACAAGGGTTATTCCACAAAATATTAAACATAGGGGTTGTATAATAATTGACCCACACTTTTATGTTTAAAATTTAATAAAATTCAACTGAGCAACATAACTTTTTGGTTTGTAAGATTTATGCTTCTGTTCATAAAACCTACTCTCGTTTGCAGTTTGAAGGCTCTAACTTATTTGCATCTTATCAAACCAGCTAAATCTGCAGGGGGTTGAATACTACTTGTAGGCACTGTATATATATCAGATATCTGTATTCGTGTGTCACTATATATATACATATCTATAATATAACGGCAGAAGCGTGTCTCTGTCCGAAGCCTCGATAGACTGCGGATGCGTGACGCGCAGTCTGGCTCCAGACAGAAGACCCGCATCCAGCCGTTACAGGTAAGACGGCCACTGCTATGGGGCCCGGCCCGTGGCCGGAGGGGGCCCGTGAGGGCCCTAAGCAGCGTGGGAACAAGGAGGATAGGTGAGTAGCGGGTTGCGGCAGTGGAGGAGCGGAGCACACTACCACGTGTGCCCGCTGCTAAAGAGACATGAATATTCCCTCTGAGGCCACTCCCATGTGCGTGGAGAAGACAGAATATTCATTCTCTTTAGTAGCGGCCACGGAGGAGCGCTGAGCCCCGGCTCCTGCTGTCAGTGGCCGCCGCTAAAGAGAAAGCATATTCCGCTTCTCCACGCCCATAGTCCCCACATGGAGAAGGGTGAATGTGCCGGCAGCAGCTTACCTCTGTGTCTGAGAGAGCGTGCAGCTCAGATGCCGACATGAGCTGCTGCAGACAGGACTCAGCGCTGGAGCAGAGGTGAGGAAGGAAGGTGAGTATAAGTCTTTATTGTTTTATGTGTGCAGTGATTGGGGGGATGAGGAAGCCACACATACCAGGAATGGGGGATTGAGGAGGCCACACATACCAGGAATGGGGGATTGAGGAGGCCACACATACCAGGAATGGGGGATTGAGGAGGCCACACATACCAGGGATGGGGGGATTGAGGAGGCCACACATACCAGGGATTAGGGGATTGAGGGGGCCACACATACCAGGGATGGGGGATTGAGGAGGCCACACATACCAGGGATTAGGGGATTGAGGAGGCCACACATACCAGGATACTTGGATTGAGGAGGCCACACATACCAGGAATGGGGGATTGTGGAGGCCACACATACCAGGAATGGGAGATTGAGGAGGCAACACATACCAGGGATGGGGGATTGAGGAGGTCACACATACCAGGAATGGGGGATTGTGGAGGCCACACATACCAGGAATGGGGGATTGTGGAGGCCACACATACCAGGAATGGGGGATTGAGGAGGCAACACATACCAGGAATGGGGGATTGAGGAGGCCACACATACCAGGGATGGGGGATTGAGGAGGCCACACATACCAGGAATGGGGGATGAGGAAGCCACACATACCAGGGATTAGAGGATTTAGGGGGCCACACATATCAGGGATGGGGGATTGAGGAGGCAACACATACCAGGGATTAGGGGATTGAGGAGGCCACACATACCAGGGATAGGGGATTGAGGAGGCCACACATACCAGGGATGGGGGATTGAGGAGGCCACACATACCAGGGATTAGGGGATTGAGGGGGCCACACATACCAGGGATGGGGGATTGTGGAGGCCACACATACCAGGGATTAGGGGATTGAGGAGGCCACACATACCAGGATACTTGGATTGAGGAGGCCACACATACCAGGAATGGGGGATTGTGGAGGCCACACATACCAGGAATGGGGGGTTGAGGAGGCCACACATACTAGGATTGGGGGGTTGAGGAGGCCACACATACCAGGATTGGGGGGTGAGGGGTGCAACGCATACCAGGATTTGGGGGGTGAGGGGTGCCACGCATACCAGGATTGGGGGTGAGGGGTGCCACGCATACGGGGATTGGGAGTGAGGGATAGGGTGCCATGCATACCAGGATGAGGGATACCATACACACCAGGATAGGGATGAGGGGTGCCACGCATACCAGGATTGGGGATGAGGGGAGCCACGCATATCGGAAATGGGGATGAAGGGAGCCACGCATACCGGAAATGGGGATGAGGGGAGCCAAGCATACCGGAAATGGGGATGAGGGGAGCCACGCATACCGGAAATGGGGATGAGGGGAGCCACGCATACCGGAAATGGGGATGAGGGGAGCCACGCATAACGGAAATGGGGATGAGGGGAGCCGTGCATACCGGAAATGGGGATGAGGGGATCCACGCATACCGGAAATGGGGATGAGGGGAGCCACGCATACCGGAAATGGGGATGAGGGGAGCCACGCATACCGGAAATGGGGATGAGGGGAGCCACGCATTCCGGGATCGGGGATGAGGGGAGCCACGCATTCCGGGATCGGGGATGAGGGGAGCCACGCATACCGGGGATGAGGGGAGCCACGCATACCGGGATCGGGGATGAGGGGAGCCACACATACCGGGATCGAGGATGAGGGGAGCCACGCATATCGGGATCGGGGATGAGGGGAGCCACGCATACCGGGATCGGGGATGCGGGGAGCCACGCATACCGGGATCGGGGATGAGGAGAGCCACGCATACCGGGATTGGATGGTGGAGGCAGCACATACCAGCATGGGAGACCATATACCAATAAAAATGCTCGCCACCCGGGCGTAGAACGGGTGGTTCAATAGCTAGTATATATATATCCTGAAAGGATTAGTTGGAGCTGGTTATAGAAGTGGACTTTCAAATTGTTTACAAGAAGGAGACAAAGGATTCAACATGACACCTCCCAAGAGAATATCCTGACGAATGAGGAGAATATCTGGGGAGGAAACACTTAACCCCATAGGACAACATAATGAGACTTATCTATACCATGGGCCAGAGACTACTGTGATTGCTCAATTGCCTCAGGGCGACACCCTATTGGGACCTTCCTCCATACTGAACATATATATGTTATGCTGGAATAATAAACACATCTTTCCTGCGCCATTTCTCTTCAAGAGAAGTTCAGTATCTGACTCTGTCTGTCCGATATCAAACCTTCACATACACACTTGAATAAGTTAATTTGGCAAGAGATAAGCAAAGGGTTGGGGTCCTTTGAACCTCACTTCCACAATTGGCGCAACCAACGTGGGGCACCACACGGGCACCACACCAGGGCAGACCGAATGAAGGTGTCCAGCTGTGGATCGTGGATGACTGGATGGGCCTGATCACCCCCCTTACACGGTAAGTCTAGTTAATTACACTGTAATTACAGACTTGCTTGTGTTTCCAGTCGTTCATAGATTAGCAGAGGGCACGAGTCGGTCTGTTGTGGTAATCCTTAAATGGGGGTAGGTGTGACCCTGCTGGTGTTATCGAAACCCACTCACATTCCAATCCACTGTAACCTTTGCTTATTCTAATTTGTTTGTGTTTGAGACTGACTTAGTGGATGGGCAGTCGTGTGTGACTTGTGAACGGAGTATTCTCCTGGTTGTAATCTCACATTGCATCTCCATATACCTCCTGTTCTTGAGAGAACGTAGGGGGGATGATGTGAGGAAGGTAAAAAAAAAAAAAAAAGTTTTGCAGTTCTGTATCGCTCCCTAGAAAACGTCCTGCTCTTGGAAGATAGAATGCACGAGGGTAGGAAACAGAAGCTAGGCTGGCCAGCTAGTATCTGCGGTTATTATAAGGAGATTATTCTGTTTCATTGAGTCATACTGACACAAGAATTCACTTTGTCTGGTCCGTCTTTCTGTTTGTACTGTGTCAACATTCGTCAGCCATGCAGAAATTCTTGAGACTGTTCACAAAGAAAGTTGGTGTCGAATAACAGCTATACGGCTCAGAAACTGTTGAGCCACCACCTTATAATGGCCTCAGGGGGTGGACATGTTCTAGGAGTGATGTGCAAACTTTAGACTCTCGGGACAATGGTTTACATTGTGGAGTTCATAGACCATCCCCCCTCCCAACTGACTTTGTAGCTACAGCGCCTTCTCTTGACTGCTCTCGGACAGACACACCACCCAGGTGCCCTCCCACCTTTGGAATGCATGACTCAAAGGAAGTCCCACCCACAGGTACTTCCTGTGGCGGCCATCTTACTCCACCCGGAAGGCCTGATAACAATGAGACGACAGACATTCCAAAGCCTAATGCCCAATTAGTTCCTCCACCAGTTTCTATATATCCGGTTGTGACTATGCAAGGACAATATTACACCCCACCTCAGCAATCTACCTCAGCATCTCCCCCACCTCCGACACCAATGTTCCCAGCTCTTAAATCACCTGTCCCTCAGTCAGGTGAAGGGGCTCCATCTGTTGCCCTATCATATCAACATGTGGATAATGGTAGCTTTGTGTCGGGCCCCCCAGAGGACTGGGATCCTATTTTTGAGAAAATGATTACCCAGGGAGAGACAGGGGTTGGGGTACTAATCTCTGTGGGTGTAGGGAACATAGTCACCCAGCGGGTGGATGCTATAGTGAATGCTACCAATAGCCACCTGCAGCACAGGGGTGGCTTGGCTAGAGATATTGTTATGGCAGGGGGAGACAGTTTTTAAAGGGAAAGTGATAATATTGTACGACGACATGGTCCTTTCCAGCCAGGAATGGTCACAGTTACAGAATCAAGCGATTTACCCTGTAACACTATTATTTATGCAGTGGGGCCCATCTATGACCCTTCCTATCCAGATAATAGTGCACGGATCTTGCGCCAGACTGTACATGCAGCATTAGACATTGCAAACAAGACTGCTGGCATTAAGACTATAGCATTTCATTTAATTACCTCCGGTATCTTTGGATACCCAGTCAGAGCATGTGCAAGGGAGCTAGTACAGACAGTGATAGAAGAGGCCTCTAAGCCTTCTTGCCATCTAACCGAGATACGCCTAGTCAGTAAACAGACTGACACTGCAAGGGCAATGAAAGATGCTTGTCAAACAAATGTGACTCCCATCACACCAGTACCAATTAAAAATTATGTGGATGAAGAAGAGTTGCTGCCAGGCCTACCTAGACCACCATCTAATTTAACCCTATCACGCCACCACCTGCTCTTGGAAAACCAGAACCGATCATGTATGTAAAATTCACACCGACTCAGGCCATGACACTCTGCAACCAATTGCCAGACCCAGAGAAACAACCCATGCTTTTCTACCGTGCAGTTTTGGCTATTCAGAAGACATACTCCGCTATGTGGCAAGATTTGTCCTCTCTTGTGTCTATTAAAGCAGAAGAAAGCAGTCACTGCCATGTTAACTATAGATGAAGAAGATTATCCCATGATGCCCTAAGAGAAGGTAATCTTATCGCCTATGGTCATAACATACCCAGCCAGATGTATGACTCCTTTGAGAAGCTAAAAGAAGCCATCGTATCTGCCCCAGCCTTGCGCATACCTGTTTATACCAAGCCCTTCTACCTGTTTGTACATGAAGTCAAGGGACATGTCTCTGGAGTTCTTGCCCAGAAACATGGAGGCAGCATGAGACCCGTTGCCTACTACTCAGCAAGGCTTGATCCTGTTGCCAGAGCCGTCCCTCATGTCTCAGAGCTGTTCAGGCTGCACACTTGCTTCTTGACAAGATGGCTGATGTGATCCTTGGACATGAAACCCGTGATATGGCTCCTCACGACGCTATCCTTGCTCAGACACAGCCAAGATTCCTATCTGCGCAAAGACATGTCCGTCTTGAGTGTTCCCTTTTGCTTCCTGAGAACATCACTCTCCACAGATGTACAGTACTCAACCCTGCCACTCTGCTGCCTCTTTCCAGGGGGGATGATGTGGACAATTCTCCTCCCGTTAATCTCAGGCCACATGATTTTGACCCAGACGGCCCGAACATAGAAGATCTTCTTGAGCATGATTGCATTGAACAGATGATGTCAGAAGCACAACATAATTTGAAGATCCAAGAACAGCCCCTCCCCAATCCAGACCTCTAGATGTGGACGGATGGCTCTAGGTTTGCTGATAAAGCAGGAAGATTCCACACAGGATACACAGTAGTCACGATGGACCAGCCTGTCTCAATAGGCCCATTGCCCCCATCCATGTCAGCTCAGGAGGCGGAGCTAGTTGCACTCATTAATATCTATAAGGATTCGAACTATGCTTTTGGTGTGGCACATGATTTCTGTTATCTGTGGAAGAACAGAGGATTTCTTACAGCCACCGGGACACCCATCAAACACGCAGGTCTTGTAAAAGATCTTTTGGAGGCATTGAAGTTGCCAGATGAAGTAGCTGTAATCAAAGTTCGAGCACACAGACGCTTGGATACAGAAGTAGCCCTGGGTAATCATTATGCAGATGAAGCAGCCAAGGACACAGCCCTTCAGTGGTGCCCAGGGAAAGAGAAAGCAGAAGTGGCACGGCAGGAACAACAAATCCCAGCCCAAACAATGGTTATGACAAGAAGTCAGAGACAAATCCAAGACCAGAATGAGAGTGAACGTATAACACCACCATGGACCTTACTATACAAACATCAGGCAGAAGCTGGAGCAGAAGAAAAAGAAGAGTGGAAGAAGTCGGGAGCCAAGCAGGACAAGTATGGCCTATGGATGTTAGGTCCAAAAGTATGCCTTCCACGAACACTATATCCAGCGGCAATCTCATGGGCTCATGGAGCCACACACTTGGGAAAAGATCAGATGTTTCAAAAGATAAACAAATTATACTTGGCACCTGGAATATCAACACCCATTCTGCGATATACAAAGGCCTGCTTGATCTGTGCAACTTGCGATCCAGGAAAAACAGAGAAGACTCCACCAAAACATCTGGCAAAACCACTACACCCATTTCAGAGAATCCAAGTTGACCATATTCAGATGCCCAAAGTAGGGAAATATGAATATGTTCTGGTAATAGTGGATATGTTTTCAGGCTGGCCTGAGGCCTACCCAGTCACTAAAATGACAGCCCGCACCACAGCTAGCTAAGAAACTGATGACAGAGGTTGTGTGTAGGTTTGGAGTACCAGAAGTAGTAGAAAGTGACCAGGGACTAGCATTCACGGCCCAACTCTACAGATATCTGTGGAGTATGGTAGGAACTAGCTTAGGTCTTCATACGCCTTACAATCCCAAAAGTAGTGGGAAGGTTGAGAGACTGAATGGTATTTTAAAGTCCAAATTGTTGAAGATTAATCAGGAGACACAAATTCCCTGGCCAGACGGTCTTCCCATTGCCCTGTACTCAATCAGAAACACCCTGACAGGCCAACACAAACTGACTCCCTATGAGATTTTGTTTGGAGCAGCCCCAAGGTTGGGAGGGTATTTCCTTAAAGAGATGGTTGCAGGTAGTGATACTATTGTTAACTATGTAATACAATTGTCCAAAGAACTTGCAATAACACACGCTGCAGTCTTGTCTTCCATCCTGACAGTGACGAGCATACTCACTCAATCAAACCTGGAGACTGGGTGGTCGTTAAGAAGCACGTCCGGAAGTCCTCCCAGATACGAGGGCCCATTCCAAGTGATCTTGGTGACACCTACATCAGTCAAAGTCGAAGGGAAGGCCACTTGGATCCACGCTTCACATTGCAAGAAGACCCCAGTAACAGCACAGCCATGAGACTGTATATCCTTTTCTGCATTGTTTTTGTGAGCGCTCAGAATCCCAAGTCTCAGGTAGCAATTACTCAGAGAAGAAGGGGCGTATGTAAGATGTTCGGGGACTCTTGTTGTACCTATATTCCAGATAATGTTGGTCCTACAGGCAAAGTAACAATTGCTCTAAAGAAACTTACAAGTTTATCAGAAGAATTTAAAGAAAATTCAGGGATCAAAGATCCATGGGACCAGTATTTCTCATGGATGAGTGGCTGGCAGAAATGGTTAGTTCAGGTGGGGATGGCAATTCTTGCAATAATGATTATACTAGCGATGATGGCATGTTGTGTTGTTCCTTGTATACGGAAATTAATATAAAAACTGTGGATCCTATAATGGTAATGACTGATGAGGAAATTAATAACTGGATAGAAGAATCTTTGACAACGATCCAGATTAAACAGTCAAGTCTTAAGTAATAAGTCTAACACTTGATTGTGGCAGCTGTCTCGTTCCCTTGTTTGTCGTGGTTTGTGTGCTCGTGTCCATCCGGCAGTGTAGCGGACAGGCTTGTCTGGGGAATCAGGCCTCGGCTGGCTCCTCCCACTAGGGGCGGAGGAGTACGTGGGCAGGTCTGTGTGTTTGCACTTCGGCTGGAGCGTTCACTCACTGCCAAAGGAGAAAGGAGCTGTGAAAGCAGTATTCATTTTGTTATATCTAGAATTTATA
The DNA here is from genome assembly GCF_046119375.1 of Phyllobates terribilis. Lineage (NCBI taxonomy): Eukaryota > Metazoa > Chordata > Amphibia > Anura > Dendrobatidae > Phyllobates > Phyllobates terribilis. The sequence continues at coordinate 156,866,734 of NW_027362762.1, read as the reverse complement.
TTATTAAATGTAACCTCTATATTCTTTTGTGTGAAATTTTTGTTATGTATTTCTACAAGTGCTAAGCAGAGAGGGGGTCTAATGAAGGGTTTCAAAAATGTTTTTAGGGGGGACTGTTAAAGATAAGATTCTAAAATCTGCTAAAAAACATTATATGAAACTCTGATGTATACTAAATATCTATACTTATATTCTGTTATATGCTATAAATCTTGTTTTGCATATATCTGTTATACTGGATATCATTTAGTCATATATACCCACACTTTAATATATATTATGAAAACCTTGATATATATATATATATATATATCAGATACCTGTATTCGTGTGTCACTATATATATACATATATATATATATATATATATATATACAGTTATATGAAAAAGTTTGGGCACCCCTATTAATCTTAAGCTTAATGTTTTATAAAAATTGGTGTTTTTGCAACAGCTATTTCAGTTTGATATATGTAATAACTGTTGGACACAGTAATGTTTCTGCCTTGAAATGAGGTTTATTGTACTAACAGAAAATGTGCGATCTGCATTCAAACAAAATTTGACAGGTGCATAAGTATGGGCACCTCACCAGAAAAGTGACATTAATATTTAGTACATCCTCCTTTTGCAAAAATAACAGTCTCCAGTCGCTTCCTGTAGCTTTTAATGAGTTCCTGGATCCTGGATGAAGGTATTTTTGACCATTCCTCTTTACAAAACAATTCCAGTTCAGTTAAGTTTGATGGTCGCTGAGCATGGACAGCCCTCTTCAAATGATCCCACAGATGTTCAATGATATTCAGGTCTGGGGACTGGGATGGCCATTCCAGAACATTGTAATTGTTCCTCTGCATGAATGCCTGAGTAGATTTGGAGCGGTGTTTTGGATCATTGTCTTGCTGAAAGATCCATCCCCTGCGTAACTTCAACTTTATCACTGATTCTTGAACATTATTGTCAAGAATCTGCTGATACTAAGTGGAATCCATGCGTCCCTCAACTTTAACAAGATTCCCGGTGCCGGCATTGGCCACACAGCCCCAAAGCATGATGGAACCTCCACCAAATTTTACTGTGGGTAGCAAGTGTTTTTCTTGGAATGCTGTGTTTTTTTGCCGCCATGCATAATGCCTTTTTGTATGACTAAACAACTCAATCTTGGTTTCATCAGTCCACAGGACCTTCTTCCAAAAAGAAATTGGCTTCTCCAAATGTGCTTTTGCATACCTCAGCCGACTCTGTTTGTGGCGTGCTTGCAGAAACGGCTTCTTTTGCATCACTCTCCCATACAGCTTCTCCTTGTGCAAAGTGCGTTGTATAGTTGACCGATGCACAGTGATACCATCTGCAGCAAGTTGATGCTGCAGCTCTCTGGAGATGGTCTGAGGATTGTCCTTGACTGATCTCACCATTCTTCTTCTCTGCCTTTCTGATGTTTTTCTTGGCCTGCCACTTCTGGCCTTAACAAGAACTGTCCCTGTGTCCTTCCATTTCCTTACTATGTTCCTCACAGTGGAAACTGACAGGTTAAATCTCTGAGACAGCTTTTTGTATCCTTCTCCTGAACAACTATGTTGAATAATCTTTGTTTTCAGATCATTTGACAGTTGTTTTGAGGAGCCCATGATGCCACTCTTCAGAGGAGATTCAAACAGGAGAACAACTTGCAAGTGGCCACTTTAAGTAGCTTTTCTCATGATTGCATACACCTGGCTATGAAGTTCAAAGCTCAATGAGGTTACAAAACCAAAAAAAGTGCTTTAGTAAGTCAGTAAAAAGTAGGTAGGAGTATTTAAAGCAAGAAAATGATAAGGATGCCCATACTTATGCACCTGTTAAATTTTGTTTGAATGCAGATTGCACATTTTCTGTTAGTACAATAAACCTCATTTCAAGGCAGAAACATTACTGCGTCCAACAGTTATTACATATATCAAACTGAAATAGCTGTTGCAAAAACACCAATTTTAAGAAAACATTAAGCTTAAGATTAATAGGGGTGCCCAAACTTTTTCATATAACTGTATATCATGAAATGATTAGTTGGAGCTGGTTATAGAAGTGGACTTTCAAATTGTTTACAAGAAGGAGACAAAGGATTCAACATGACACCTCCCAAGGGAACATCCTGACGAATGAGGAGAATATCTGGGGAGAAAATGTGTCACCTGGCCTGGATGCCACAAATATAATAAAGCTGTGTCTGAGAGCAAGGGGGAGGTCCTCTAGTCAAGGACCATTAGCATGCAGCACCTCCTGTCCCAGGCCAGTAGGGGGAGCAGGCTGCTCCTATAAAAGCTGGAGCTGGGGGCAGGGTTAGGGAGAACTGGACAACCTGTCTCTGGATAGAGAAGTGTCCCAGAGCAGGGACAGACGGTTGTGTTGCAGCCTAAGAGGACGTGTGGCAGTAGGAGAGCCACGAGCCAGGGACAAGAGGCGAAGTGCGCCTGTCCTGGCAGACAAAGAGACTAATCTTCCAGACTTTGGTGTCTGAGGCTGTGAGGATTCCACGTCCTACAGCAGATAACCAGTCCGCAGGGGACTGTATGTTCCTTGGCCTAAGAAGCCCGGAGGCTCCGCCACAGCAGAAGGGACCAGCAAAGCCGTACCAGGCCGGGAGTAGAAAGGGACCCAAGTTGCAAGCCATACGGGCGAGAGGACACGGTGAGCTCGGGAACGTGGGCTGTTACACTACAAGGAGGGAAATAGCCAGAAGGAGCACAGAGAGCACGGTAGGCCTACACCCTCACCCTGACCAGGGCCAGCCTCCCACTTGCTCTCAGACATCCAGGCCCCCTCCTAGCTGGGCCTATTTCTGGGTCATATTACCTGTTCTAATAAAGACCCTGAACTGTTTAAGAGGCCTCCGTTTCCTGGCTATCGCGGTCGGAATCATCCCCTCCATCATCCATTATATATTCTGCCCTGGGGCCATACTCCTCCCATGGGGAGTTGAACTATTCAGTGCTGCACATTTATATCAACCCCAGCGGTCTGCACTGCAGCGGCGGTTAGCCCTGACCGCAATCCACAGGTGGCGTAGTCGGACATTACCTACAGCACATAGCAGACTACCACTGGTCTGACCACCCTGAGCCACGGAACCGGGTCGCCTCTACTACTCCCAGCATTGCCCTGAAGTCCGGTTCCGAGTGCCCCACGGCTCAGGGGGCGAGTCAGCTTTGGCGTAGTCGGCAGGATAGTAACCAACCCGCCACAAACGGGTATTGCATGCCTGAAAAAGACTATACACGCACCCGAAAAGATGTTTCCCGCCATCCGGAGCCGTTTCCCGCCATTTCCAGCCGTCTCCCGCCATCTTCCGTCGGTTCCCGCCATCTTCAGCCATTTTCCCGCCATCGGACGCCATCTTCAGGACGCCGCGTGGGAAGAAGAGGGGCGTGGATGCCCAAACCGCGCGAGACCCGAAGCTCCGCCCCACGCACCGACGCTGCGCAAGGTCCTGGAAGGGAGAGAGAGCGACGCTGACGTCACCAGGACGCAACTCAAGGTCCTCGTCCGGAGCAGCACCAGCGGAGCCGCGGCCTACAGAAGAGGATCGTCGGAAGGTAGGCCACGCTTAACTAGGGGGGAGGAAGATGACGGACGCGGAGGGACCTTCTACCACCAGCGCCGCTGCAGCAGCGGTGATGCCATTTTCCCTGCCTTACATCCCTGGAGCGGCCTGGCTGCCCAAGTATTCAGGGGAGCCCCATGCCCTAACTGACTTTAAGGAAAGGCTGTACAGTTTGTTCCAAGTTTACCCCCTGACAGAGGAACAGAAGATTAGCATACTGACAGGGCAGCTAACTGGCGCAGCCCAGCGGGACGTAAAGTCATGGCCCGCTGAGGAGAAAAGGACCGTAAAGGACATTCTGGCCCGGCTGCGGGGTACCTTTGATACACGTACCTCCGCTGAAATTAAAATGCGGTTCTACGGATGTAAGCAGCGGGCACAGGACAGCATTAGAGACTATGCCCTAAATTTGCAGGAAGCCTTGAGGGCCATCAAACAAGCTGACCCTGGCAGCGTGCAGGATACAGATAAGCTACTAACAGAACAGTTCATAGAAGGTCTGCTGTCTAGCACCTACAGGACCCAGCTGCGCCTCATGTTCTTTCAGAACCCTGACCTGACCTTTGCCCAATTCAAGGACAAGGCCATAAGGGTGCTCCGTGAACCTGCAACAAGTGGCGTTATAAACCCCCGGCGCCCTGCTCTCACCTACCACTAGGAGGCGGCGCCCTCCTCTATGGACTCTGTGGGGGCCGATGCACAGGCCCTGAACCAAGCCCCGTCAAAAGATCTGCACCACCAAGTCCAGTAGCTGACCAGGAGCGTCGCGGCGTTGACCAGGACCGTCCAGGCGTTACAAGTGGACCCGTCAAGACCCATCGAGTTGGCTTCAAGTCTTGAGGATGTCCCATGGCGTCGACAGAGGAGGACCCCGTCGTACCGAGGGAGGCCTACAGACCGCTACGCAGAGTATAGACAGCCCATTTTCCATCGATGCAACCAGCCCGGACACATTTCCAGGTACTGTAATTTAAACGGGTCCAACCTGGGGCAGAGGGCCAACCCCCAGGCATAAGATCACCAGGCCCTTACAATTGGCGTAATAAGTATGTTGGGGGGCACCCGGTTTTACCCGTGGTGCTGGACGGTATCCCCATGAGCACCTTGCTGGATACCGGGTCACAAGTAACCACTATCCCTTATGTACTTTTTAAGCAGTATTGGACTGATGCTGATATAACACGGTATCCAGACAGTGACTTGAGCATCATCGCCAGTAATGGCTTGCCCGTGCCGCAGGGTTCACTAAGATGGCAGCTCCTATGCAGGACCTCCTGATAGGACAGTCTAAGTCCAGAAGCCAAAAGCCACCCTTCAAGTGGGATAAACCGGAAGAGGAGTCCTTCCACCAGTTGAAGATGGCCCTTACAGGGGATAAGATCCTGGCCTACCCTGATTATGGCCAGCCTTTTATTCTCCACACAGACGCCAGTAATGTGGGACTGGGAGCCGTACTGTCACAAATCCAACAGGGCAGAGAAAGGGTGATCGCGTACGCCAGCCGGAAGCTGAGGCCCACCGAGAGGAACCCGAAGAATTACAGCTCCTTCAAGCTAGAATTCTTGGCGGTGGTGTGGGCCGTAACGGAACGCTTCAAGCATTACTTGGCCTCTGCAAAGTTCACTGTGTACACGGACAACAACCCGTTAACACACCTAGACAGTGCAAGACTTGGTGCCCTGGTACAGCGGTGGATGGCCCGTCTCTCCAATTATGACTTCGTGATCAAGTACCGGGCAGGCAAAGCCAATGCCAACGCTGATGCCCTGTCGAGAATGCCTCACTTACCTGAAGGTGACGAAGACCCAGAAGAGCTGGAGGAGGTAGAACTCCCCGCGTTTCACCGGTATGGGGCCGCTCAATACTCCCACCGCGTGAAAGAGGAAGATTTAACAACTGTTATGATCAATCCCCTACCTCACCATAGCTGGGCCGAGACCCAAGATAGTGACCCTGCAATCCGCCTGGTGAAAGATCTGCTGACCCAGGAAGATGCCCGCTTAGATCCGGATGCTCCAGAGGAAGCCAAGCAGCTATGGAAAGAGAAGAGCAAGCTGTTCCTCTATGAAGGCAAGCTGTGCAGAAGACTTGTCAACCCCCAGACACACGAGCTGACCTGGCAAGTCGTGGTCCCAAGGCGGGATGCAGCTATGGTCCTGGGGGCTTACCATGAGAGAGCGGGGCACTTTGGTTGGAAAAAACTGGAGTTCCTGCTAAGAGGACGGCTCTTTTGGGTCGGCATGAGAGGGGCTGTAGAGAAGTGGTGCAGGGACTGTGACCCTTGTAACTTAAGGAGAAAAGACCGCACCAGCCAGAAGACACCCTTGAAGCCCATCGTCACCCAGCAGCCTCTTGAGCTGGTAGCTCTGGACCACGTCAAATTGGCTCCAAGCCGGTCAGGATGCATCTACGCCCTGACAATCGTGGACCACTATTCCCGTTTTCTAGTGGTTGTCCCGGTGAAAGACTTGACAGTTCAAACGGCGGCCAGAGCCTTCCAGCAATACTTCTGCCGTCCACATGGGTATCCGGAACAGGTCCTGACAGACCAGGGTCCAGCATTCGAAGCCGAAATCTTCCAAGAGTTCTGCAACCTCTATGGCTGTAAGAAGATTCGTACAACGCCTTACCACCCACAAACCAACGGGATGTGTGAGAAAATGAACAATATAGTCATTGATCTCCTGAAGACGTTGCCCCTGGAGGAACGCAGCCTGTGGCCAGAAAAACTGCCGGACCTGATAGACTTATACAACCATATCCCGGTGAATGCTACAAACTGCACCCCGGCTTACCTGATGCGAGCCAGACCAGGTAAGCTGCCCATGGACCTGGAGATGGGAGTCCTAACACCTGAGGACACCTCCCCGGATGCGGACTGGGATACGGAAAGGCGACTGCAGTGCAAGAAGGTACAGGACAGTGTGGAGAAGAGCCTGGCCCAGGTGAGAGAAAGGCAAGAAAGACTCTTCAACCAACACGCCCATGCTGTTCCCCTAGAACCTGGTGAGCAGGTCCTGAAGCGAAAGAGAAGGCTACATAAGTTGGACGACCAGTGGGAAAGGGAACCCTACACCGTACTGCAGTCTGACCACGACAACTCGAAGGTGTGCGTGATCACCAGGGATGGAGGAGAAACCACTAGTACTGTCTCCAGAGACCACCTAAAAAGGTGCCCCGAGCAACTCCGTAGTGCAGAAGAGAATCAAAGTGACCTTGAACCCGCAGAGGACAAGGAAGAAATGATCAGCACCGTTCTCGGAGAGTTTCCTCAGTCCTGGACTCGAATAAACGATGCCATAGTGGTACCCGTCCTGCATTTCCTGCAACCGGCTCAGCAACAACCTACACCAGAGCCGGAAGGTGAAGAAGAGCAAGCAGTTCTAGAGGCAGAAGAGCCTGTACCAGCAGCCCAGGAGAATCAACCCTCTGCTGACAGTGAGCCTGCCATGCCTGCGGTAAGCCAAAGGACCCGCAGACAGCTGCCTGCCCTACCTGTACACCAAGCTGGTAGTTGTACCCCTAACGGTAGTGGGGAAAGCCAGGTCGGTCCACCACCAGACAGTGGATTAAGGAGGTCAACCAGGAGCACAAAGGGGCAGATACCTGCTCGCTGGAGAATACAGGGTGCACTAAAACTGTAAATAACCCTGTTGCCAAGTGTTGAAATGTTTGCAAGGGTACATGCATGATTGGTAATTGTGTGTTTCAGTTTCTTGCAGTTACCGTACGGACTCAAAGGTTATGAACTTTTAATAACCGGGACTTTGTATGGACTGCGTTCGGAGCCTAACCAAGGAATGAACTAAGACTGTAAAGGACTTGGGGCTAGGACAGACCCCCACCTGGTTAAGGCTCCCCGTTGTATTGGTGATATGGACACCCGGTCACAGACCACACTGTGACCTTAAGAACTCAACCTGTGCATCGTTTGTCTACTAATGTTTTATGGTCATGCATATTATTCTTGTTTATTGTTTAGTCCCGGAGTACTAAATTTAACCAGGGGGGAATGTGTCACCCTGGCCTGGATGCCACAAATATAATAAAGCTGTGTCTGAGAGCAAGGGGGAGGTCCTCTAGTCAAGGACCATTAGCATGCAGCACCTCCTGTCCCAGGCCAGTAGGGGGAGCAGGCTGCCCCTATAAAAGCTGGAGCTGGGGGCAGGGTTAGGGAGAACTAGACAACCTGTCTCTGGATAGAGAAGTGTCCCAGAGCAGGGACAGACGGTTGTGTTGCAGCCTAAGAGGACGTGTGGCAGTAGGAGAGCCACGAGCCAGGGACAAGAGGCGAAGTGCGCCTGTCCTGGCAGACGAAGAGACTAATCTTCCAGACTTTGGTGTCTGAGGCTGTGAGGATTCCACGTCCTACAGCAGATAACCAGTCCGCAGGGGACTGTATGTTCCTTGGCCTAAGAAGCCCGGAGGCTCCGCCACAGCAGAAGGGACCAGCAAAGCCGTACCAGGCCGGGAGTAGAAAGGGACCCAAGTTGCAAGCCATACGGGCGAGAGGACACGGTGAGCTTGGGAACGTGGGCTGTTACACTACAAGGAGGGAAATAGCCAGAAGGAGCACAGAGAGCACGGTAGGCCTACACCCTCACCCTGACCAGGGCCAGCCTCCCACTTGCTCTCAGACATCCAGGCCCCCTCCTAGCCGGGCCTGTTTCTGGGTCATATTACCTGTTCTAATAAAGACCCTGAATTGTTTAAGAGGCCTCCGTTTCCGGGCTATCGCGGTCGGAATCATCCCCTCCATCATCCATTATATATTCTGCCCTGGGGCCATACTCCTCCCGTGGGGAGTTGAACTATTCAGTGCTGCACATTTATATCAGCCCCAGCGATCTGCACTGCAGCGGCGGTTAGCCCTGACCGCAATCCACGGGTGGCGTAGTCGGACATTACCTACAGCACATAGCAGACTACCACTGGTCTGACCACCCTGAGCCACGGAACCGGGTCGCCTCTACTACTCCCAGCATTGCCCTGAAGTCCGGTTCCGAGTGCCCCACGGCCCAGGGGGCGAGTCAGAAACACTTAACCCCATAGGACAACATAATGAGACTTATCTATACCATGGGCCAGAGACTACTGTGATTGCTCAATTGCCTCAGGGCGACACCCTATTGGGACCTTCCTCCATACTGAACATATATATGTTATGCTGGAATAATAAACACATCTTTCCTGCGCCATTTTTCTTCAAGAGAAGTTCAGTATCTGACTCTGTCTGTCCGATATCAAAGCTTCACATATACACTTGAATAAGTTAATTTGGCAAGGGATAAGCAAAGGGTTGGGGTCCTTTGAACATCACTTCCACATAACAAAGTATTGAGATTAACTTTTGCAATTGACCAAATACTTATTTTTCACCAAAATGTGAAAAAAAAATCTTTCTAAATCAGACAATGTGATTTTCAGGATTTGTTTTCTCATTTTGTCTCTCATAGTTGAGGTCTACCTATGAAGTCAATTACAGGCCTCTCTCATCTTTATAAGTGGGAGAACTTGCACAATTGGTGGCTGACTAAATACTTTTATTCCCCACTGTATAATTAGTGTCGTGTGTGTTTAGTTTACTGTACATGTATTTAGCTAAAAAATAGATAAATAAATGAAAAAAATGGGGTAGGGTACCCCCTATTTTTAGCAACCAGCTAAGGGAAAGCAGATAGCTGTGTTAAACTTGGTCTTATTATGCTGGGAAGGGCCCAATAACAATGGAGCTTCCCAGCCTATTAATATCAGCTCACAGCTGATGTCACTGCTAGTGATGAGCGAGCACTAAAATGCTCGGGTACTCGTTGCTCGGGTCGAGCAACTTTGAATACTCGGGTGCTCGACTCGAGCAACGAGCCCAATGTAAGTCTATGGGAAACTCGAGCATTTTTCAGGCGGCTCCACCCAGCGGTCTGCAGGGGGCCTAAAAATTGTCCAAATCGATTGGAACAGTGCTCAAATGACATGGAAACAGCATGGGGAAGACCCCTGGAAGCATTTCTGACTCCCAGATCACTGCTGTCAACAACGTTGTCAGAGTATTACACCACTTTTACGGACTCACAATAAAACATACAAAAACCAAAACCAAAATGTATTTTCCTGGGAAATATGTTAAGGAACATCCTTTCCAGGGTAATGACTTGCATATAAGGCAAAATAAATAACCAAAAACCAAAATACTCCTCCACACCTTGGGCTATGTTCAAACGTAGCGCTTTTGATGCGTTTTTGCACTTTTGCATTGCTTTCAAATAAAGACAAATGCATTCACTGGGAAATGTCATTTTAACATTTTACAACCTTATCTGGACATATGGTGTGTGATACATCATTAGACACATGCATACAGGCTGAAAAGACATGGGAACAGCATGGGGAAGACTTCTGGAAGCATCTTTGAATTCCAGGTCACTGCCTAAAAGAGTGCCCATCATAAGTGATCCTTGGCACATGCGAAGATGCCTCCCGCCATGCACCTGTCGCTGCAGACTTGCAACAATCACCGTCCACGTCCTTGTCCCAGTGCAACATTCAGTTGTCCCTACCCCAATCCTTGGACTGCAAGCGCAAGTATGCAGCCAGCCACCCACCCACAGGCTGCAATACTATACTGCCAAATTTTTGAGAGCTGCTTGCACTTGAAATGTGGCCTTTTAGGCTCGTGGAGGCGGAAGCTGTCCACAATCTTATGGCAGCGGTGACCAGGTATCCATACTCGGTCCCCAGTCGCCACTATTTGTCCCAGTGTCGTCTCTGCTTTCCACAAGCTCGGGTCCCACAACATTACCCGTGCCCTCCCCAGTGCACTTACTGGGAAGGACCGCCTAACCACAAACACGTGGACATGTGAATGTGGCCAGGGACGGTACGGAGCCGGTCCACAGCTTATTTTGCTGAGAGTTGTATTTCACCACAGCCATATTCTTTAACTCGGTGAAAGGACTGGCATAGAGGGAAACCTTATCTACTCTGGATGTAATTTCTCCCAGGAAGTCCTCTAATGCTGCTTGTTGCGGAAGCAATGGCAGCCCGTCTAACAACAATCCGCACTTGTCGGTGGTGCTTTGACACACAAACATCTTTCTGCGCATTTAATTTCATGACTACAGAGTTGGGCAATGGCCTGATCTGTAATGCGGTTTGAGAAATAACATGCATAAGCACGTCTGATCCACATTGAAAAAGCAGCCATAGAGTGTCCGGGAACCTTCCCCCACACTTTTCTTAGCCAGGGCTGCTTCTCAGCAGGGTTGGACGGACTCACCAGAAAACCAGAGAATCCTACGGTGGGCCCTGGCTTCTCTTTCAGGAGAGTTCATAGTGCTGAGATGAGGCCATGATGATGATAGAGGCCACCATCTGCTTAGTTTTCTGTTACTTGGAATGCAAGCGCAAGTATGCAGCCAGCCACCCTCCCACAGTCCATAATACTAAACTGCCAGATTTCTGGGTTGCTGCTTGCACTTGAAATGTGGCCTTTTAGGCTTGTGGAGGCGGAAGCTTTTCACAACCTCATGCATCATGCCTCGTGTCCGTACTCGGTCCCCAGACATCACTATTTCTCCAGGTGTTGTCTCCGCCTTCTACAAGCGCGGGTCCCTGAACATTACTGCTGGTACTTTTCTGTGGGAATTTGCTTGCCTCCTACCAGCCTGGAATATTTCCAGTAAACTTTAGTACGACGCCATGGTATTAGCACTGCCCCCAGTACCAGTAGCGAAGCCATCCCCAATTTCCTTCTGAGGAATTTTATTTGGTAGACTGAGTGGCTGCCCAAATACATTAGTTTCTCACAAAGGAGCTGAAGATAGAGTGGCAGTAGGTGCAAGTTTTTCCAGGCTGTTACATATTAGAGGGTGAGCGGCAGCACATTGGATCAGTGGTTAGCACTGAAGCCTTGCAGCGCTGGGATCCTAGGTTTAAATCCCAGCTAGGACAACATCTGCAAGGACTTTGTATGTTCTCCCCGTGTTTCCACCTCAGTAAAAAAGCAGCCATAGAGTGTCCGGGAACCTTCCCACACACTTTTCTTAGCCAGGACTGCTTCTTGGCAGGGTTGGACGATCCCACCAGAGAATCATCTAGTGTGCCCTGGCTTCTACATCAGGATAGTTCATGATAGCGCTAATTTTGCAGCTGCTAAGGGGCTCTTGAGCGGGGGGAGAAAGGTGAGCCCTCAGAATCAAATCTTCTGGTGGGCACAATGTTTTTTAGTCTGAAACAGCTTCTCAGTGGGAGTTGTATTTCACCACAGCCATATTCTTTAGCTCGGTGAAAGGACTGGCATAGAGGGAAACCGTATCTACTCTGGCTGTCATTTCTCCGTCACCAGGTTCCGCCCATTGTCACACACGACCATGCCTGGCTGTATGTTCAGCGGTGAGAGCCACAGATCAGGCTGCTGTGTTATAGCTTTCAACAACTCTCCAACGCTGGGGGCGGTTTGTCACATAAGCATTAAGCATGTTGTTATCTTCAGCATAGCTTGTTGCCGCTTGGCCAAGGCAGTGCTACAGTGCTTTCAGCTTGTGACTGATGTGGTCAATTCGGAGATGGAGGAGGAAGTGCAGGAGCTGAACAATGTGACTACTTTGAGGTTACATTGGCGACTCTGTTTTTTATACTAAAGAAAGATCCTACTGTTTTGGGGTTTTTTACCTTATTTTTTAAGACAAATGCATTCACCGGGAAATGTCATTTTAACATTTTACAACCTTATTTGGCAATGTGGTGTGTGAAACATCATCAGACACATCCTGTTTCATTTATTATGGAGGGACTCTGAAAGTCACAAAGCCTATTTTTGTAGGGCCATCAGGCGGCTCTTACTATTCTTAAAAGGCCAGCAGTTGGCCCTCGCTATTGTTAGAGAGCCATCAGCCGGCTATGCTTTGTTGTTCTCAGTATTAACGAGTGGGTCTCCTATACTGTTATTGCGTATGCAGTGACTGCAAGGGCTGCCAAAAATTCAGACTCAACCCAATACCCCTTTGAAGAGACATAGAGGAGGGTCTCAGTAAAAAAAATATTCCCATTATAAAGAAGCGGGTCTCCTATAGTGGTAATGCCCATGCTGTGACTGCAAGGGCTGCCAAAATTTGGGAAAAACCCCACTAAGAATTTAAAGACACATAGAGCAGGGCCACAGTAATGAGTACGACATATTCCTATTAGAAATGAGAGGGTCTGCTATACAGTTATAGGGTATGCAGTGAGTCCAACGGCTGACCAAATTTAGGAAAAAACCCACTAAGAATTTAAAGACACATAGAGCAGGGCCACAGTAACAACAAATTCCAATTAGAAAGAAGAGAGTCTGCTATACAGTTATAGGGTATGCAGTGAGTCCAACGGCTGACCAAATTTAGGAAAAACCCCACTAAGAATTTAAAGACACATAGAGCAGGGCCACAGTACCGACAAATTCCCATTAGAAAGAAGAGAGTCTGCTATACAGTTATAGGGTATGCAGTGAGTCCAACGGCTGACCAAATTTAGGAAAAACCCCACTAAGAATTTAAAGACACGTAGAGCAGGGCCACAGTAACGACAAATTCCCATTAGAAAGGAGAGGGTCTCCCATAGTGTTGCCCTATGCAATGAATGCAAGGACTGCCAAAAATTGGGAGACACTCCAATGCCCCTTGGAAGAGACTTAGAGGGCCTCATAAAAAATGTTACATTACAAAGGAGCGGGTCTCCTATACTTGTAATGCCCATGCACTAAGTGTATGGGCTGACAAATATTTACCCCTGGGGGGTATACATAAACATACTGTATACATTTTTTTTTTTTACGGGCATCATAAACACCCTTTCAAAAAAGTATGTGGGTGTTGCATCACGGACCACGTTCACCCTGGTGATATGGTGGTGGAGGATGAGGATGAGGAGAAGGAGGAGGACAAGAGCAAATAGCTAAAATCAGGAAGCATGTGTGGGTGTGAAGAGGTGCATGGGAATACAACTCCCAAAAAAAGACACTGGATTTGAGTTTGTTACGCTGCTATCATTCAGTGGTGTTAAGAAGTCTGGCCCAATCCAGCCCTTGTTCATTTTTATTAGAGTCAGCCTGTAAGCATTTTCAGTTGACAGTCGCATGTGCTTATCAGTTATAATTCCACCAGCGGCACTAAAACCCCACTCTGATAAAACGCTGGCTTCAGGGCAGCCCAGGAACTCCAAGGCATAGAGAGCCAGTTCATTCCAGGTATCCAGCTTGGATACCCAATAATTAAAAGGCACAGAGGAATCACAGAGGACGTTAGTACGGTCAGCAAGGTACTCTCTCAGCATCTTCCCAAACTTTGTACTCCTTGTGAGAGTACCCCGCACCTCAGGGCCTGTGCGATGGGAGGGTCTGAGAAAACTGTCCCAGAATTTTGACAGTGTTCCCCTGCCTCTGCTGGATTGCATTTGTGTCTCTCTCGCCTGTATTCCTTGGTTGTCCAACAAATTGTGACCTCTGCTGCCAGCGTTTTCAGATGGGAATTTTTTTAATGGTTCCGCAACAAGGGCCTTCTGGTACTGCCCCATTTTTGTATACCTGTCCGCCTCAGGAATAAGAGATATAAATTTCTCCTTGTAGCTTGGGTCTAGAAGTGTCAACAATCAGTATTGACTGTCACCCAAAATTTTGAGAACGCGAGGGTCATGGGAAAGGCAGCGTAACATAAACTCAGCCATGCATGGCAGACTGCTAACAGGCACGACTTCCATGTTCTCACCAAGAGGATGACTGACCATGCTCTCCTCCTCTTCTCTCTTCTCTGGCCATCCACGCTGAACAGACGGTATGACAGAGGTGCAGGTAGTACCATCTATAGCGCAAGAAACTAGCTCCTGTTCTTCCTCCTCCTCTTCCTCATTGTCACCCAATACACATTGGGTGAGATGAGGCTGGGCTGTGTGTAATCACCCTGTATGGTTCCTTGCTCCATCTCATCGTGCTCCGCCTGCAATGCATCCTCTTTGATTGTGAGCAGAGAGTGTTTCAGAAGACAGAGAAGCGGGATGGTGATGCTAATTATGGCGTCATCGCCGCTCACCATCTTGGTGGAGTCCTCAAAGTTTTGGAGGATGGTACATATGTCTGACATCACATCCATGTCCACTCTTCAGGTCTTATATGTGGAGTCTGAACTGAATACCTATGGCCTTGTTGATGCTGGTACTCAACAACTGGGACCAAGTACCGAGGGACGGCCGCAGCCATCAGGTTGCGGAATGCTTCCATCTCCACGAGCCTTAAAGGCAACACTTCGAGCTCAAGCAGTTGTGAAATGTGGAAATTTAGTAGTGTGGCCTGTGAGGCATTGGCTGCATATTTGCACTTGAGTTCCAAGGACTGGGGTATGGACAACTGAACGTTGCTCTGGGACAAGGACATGGACGTGCTTCCTGATGCTGCTACTTGTGCAACGATAGGTGCAGGGCAGGAGGCATATTTGCATGCACCATGGACAGGGGATTGACTTGCATGCACAACAGCGGAAGAAGCAATGGTACCACCCGCAGACACGGTTCCTGGACTCTGGGATCCGGCCAACAAAGTCGGGTGCTTAGCTGCCATGTGCCTGAACATGCTGGTGGTGGTCAGGCTGGCCGCTTTGCCACCCCTGCTGATGCTGGCCTGGCAGGTGGTGCAAATGGCCTTTTTGGGGTTATCGGCAGAGTATTTAAAAAACAACCAGACTCGGGAAGACCTAACAGTTGTACTGGCAACTTCCTTCGTGTTGGTGTTACGGGGAATGGTTGCCTGCTTTCTTTCTGCGGCCACCACACTGCTTCTTCCTGCCTGTTGGGGTGCTCAGCCTCCCTCCCCCTGTGTGATGCTGTCCTCGCTCTGCATGTCGTCCTGCCAGATTGGGTCAGTTACTATATCATCCACCACCTCGTCTTCCACTTCCGCACTCTGGTCCTCCTCCTGACTTTCTGGCAACTGTGTCTCATCAACGTCCACCTCTTGTGACACTTTCCTACCGTTGCCTTGTAGGACCGTGGCTGCTCAAATATTTGGGCATCGCTACATGCTGCCAGCTACATAATGCCAGCTGCTGACATTAACCCCAAAATCCGATTACCCCAGTTGCCACCACACTGGGGCAATCGGGAAGAGCCGAAGCTAAGCACCAGAATTGGGGCATCTAATGGACACGCCATTTCTGGGGCAGTTGAGAGCCGGTCTTATTAGGCTGGGAAAGAGCCAATATCCATGGGACTTCCCAGCCTATTAATATCAGCCTGCAGCTGTCTGCTTAGCCTTTGCTGGTTGTTAAAAATAAGTGGTACCCTACATCTGTTTTTTAGGGTCCCCCATTTTTAATAACCAGTAAAGGCCAAGCAGACAGCTGTGAGCTGATAATAATAGGCTCGGAAGCTTCATGGTTATTGGGTCTTTCCCAGCATAATAAGACAAGCTCACAACTCTTTGCTTTTCCTTAGCTGGTTATTAAAAATAGGGGGGACCCCATGCCATTTTTTTCATTTATTTATTTATTTATTTAGCTAAATACATGCACAGTAAACTCCACACGCACGGCACTAATTATGTATCTCACGAACATCTATCTATCTATTTATCTACTGTTTTTTCCAGTACCAGAAATATCAGGACGTGTGATGGAGGCCTAATGGGGAGTTCTGAAAATAGCTGAACATGTATTTATCAGGCATTTATGTAACATATTCTGGATACCTATTTAAGCAAATAGAGAGGTGGACACATTTTATCCCCACTTTATTTCTATTTTCAAATGTTTGTTAAGTTACAGTATGATTTGATTTTTGATTTGCATTCCCCTTCAAAGGTGCCCATGTGTTAAAGAAAAAATTAAGTCATGTCCTGCTTTCATCGGTAGAAAAAGCTTTCATCGGAAGACAAGCATAAATTAATGTGATGGTCCAGTGTTAGCTGTTGCTCATCTGCAGAAGAGTTTCATGTAGCCCCCTAATTGTTACTTGGTGGTCATCTGAATTACATATTTTAAGTTTTTATTCCACAGTTCCTGCACCAAACTGGAGCAGTTCTGATGCAGTGGGAGTGAACTACATGAGAGGTGAGAGAGGAGCCAAGAATCTCTTTGTACGCTCTTCGTCCCACGCGCTGCTGTCAAGGGATAGGGAGATCATACCTCTTCCAGTGGTTGGATCGGCCACTGGAATTCTGACATCATCTTTGGGGGGAGTTGGGAGACCATCATACACATTAGACTGTAACCTGATGCCACAAATATTAGCTGATTAGGATGACTTTAATGTATTTGGGGGCCTATAGGAATTTTGAAAGTTAAAATGGTTATCTAATTTGGAACATCCTTTCTTGTTGGTGGAAGGGTTCCTACACAATAGGCTTATTACAAAGTGTTCCACTGCTTTGACCTCAGTGTTCCATTGTAATCTATGATGGGAACCTGTCCTGCTTCCTTCCACTACACTGCCACCCCAGGGAAATGTATGCATCAAACAATTCCCATTGCCCCAATGTCTGAAGGATCAGATAACCTGCCTTATTCTTTATTTCCTTTGGAACAGAAATGGGATCTGGGGTTTATGACGGCTGTCTATTTCCTATCTATATTGAAATGAACATCTGTCTGACAAGTCCAGTTTATTGTCCTTGTGGCGCCCCTGTGGGTTCAGTCGCCACAGAGTTACTGCACCTCACCCAGAAGTGTGGTGTCTCCCTTCTCTCAGGTAAGGAGGGAGTGCTGCCCGGAACCCCAACACCCACATTCAACACTACACTGCTCCAGGCCGGCTGGAAGGGCAAGATGCATGTGCACAGCGGCTGAGCCCTGTCCCTGGCAGGAGTGAGGGGAACCCAGAGGTAGGGGGAACCAGTAGTGGGTGTGGGTGGAGGAAGCTGTTTAGGGGAGCACCATAGTAGGAGATATAAAAAGGAAGCCATCTTAGGGTGGCAGGACAGTGAGGTCAGAGAACAGAGAGAGTCAGTCTGGGAGTAGAGTCTCTTTAGGAGCTTTGCTCCACAAGTGGGGCCTAGATATAGAGGCCCAGGAGGGGAGCAGAGGAGTAGGCTCCATTCTAAAGAAGGTATCCCAGGGGGTACGGCGAGTGCAGGACGGCACCCGTATGCCCCGAATCTGTCAGAAGGACAGAGGGATCGTAGGCCGCAAGAAGGGGACCGGCCCCTGGACCAGCCGTGTTACTCCAAGTCTCGGCTGGAAAAACCGGAGGCTTCTGGCTTTCATAGTCCAGTCGCCAAAGCCTCATTCTAATCTCCGTGAGGGTCAAGCCGGTCCGGGAACTCCAGTTAGATAGGAGGGACTTCAGAGCACCTGAGCGGGACTGAGAGTGGGGAAGCGCAGGGCAGGAGGGAGAAGACCCAGCGTGAAGACAGTCTAGAGAGGAACACGAGACAGCGGGGTTCCGTCAGGTGCTCTTAAACTGCCTGAGGAAGAGCTGAACCCCTGTTCTGGTGAACGCAGCGCGACGTGGGAGGCTGTAAACTGGACAGTGCAACCTGGGGAACTTAACAACTGTGAGTAAAGACTCGGATGACTGCACCGCACTGCCTCCGTCCATCATTTCAACTGCACCATCTTTCCCCCTGCACTACAATGCCCAGCACAACCAACAATTCCTACACTGCCCTGGAGCTAGCTCTTCCTGTGGAGAGCCACACCATCCCTGCTGCCGTAACATCAGCTTCAGAGGACTGCTCCGTAGCGGCGGCTCCCCTTAGCCGCAATTCACAGGTGGCATCACGAACACTTCCTAAAAACTACAAACCCCTTACAAATAACTTTCCCCCTTTTTGTTGACCGCCCTGGGCCACGGACCGGGCCAGCCACCGTGATATCCCCCACCAGCATCCATAGGCCCGTCTGGGGGCGCGTCACCTCTGGCGTCACGAACAGGATACGTGACCAACCCGCTATCGGCGGGTATTGTGTGCCTAAGGAACTGTTTTTCTACACTGAATGTGGCGCCCGCCCCAGAATAACGGGCACCATTATGTGCGTGATCAAGCACAACAATATGGAACCTCCCATCGTGGGCCGGGTTCCAGAATGGCGCCAAAAGCACACCCTGCCCCTTGCAACAGTGACTGTCCGCATAGATGTGTCCATCAAGGCAGGGAGGACGTCGCAGGGAGTGACCGACAGCAGGTTGCCATGGGACCGCCCCCGAAAGGGGAGGGGAGGAAGAGAGAAAGAATGGAGACAGAGTGTGGTCTTAACAAGTCTAGACAGACCGCACCCGGCAGCCAGCATGGACGGAAGCAAGGATCCAGCCTCCGCCTCTGGCCTGCAGCAGCAAGCGACCCCCTCACCCTGGAGGGGGAATCAAGTAAACTGTCCCCGGAGGATGCGGAATTCCTCCAAAGTGAGATACTGGAGCTGAGCCAGCAGGTAGAATGGGCCCAGCAAGCAGCGGTCACCAGATAGAGGAGCGAGCTGCTGGAGAAATTGGCAGCACGGCGGCGGACAGCACAGGATGCCATCAGGGGCACCCCAGCCCCGGCGGAGCCAGAGGAGCACCAGGGGGCCATGCACAGCACAGGAGCAGGTAGGAAGAGTCCCCCTGTCCCGGGCGCTGCGGGTGCCGACCTGGTCCTGGGCCTCCTGCACCAGCACTCCCCGTACCCCGCCATGTATGCCCTGGAGCAGCTGCTTAGCCCGGAACCTCCACCCCCGGGCGCTGATCCTGAGGACCTCCTGCTCGGCTCCCTCCCGTAACCGCCACTTACGGCACCCGAGTGGGTGTACGGCGCGCCTTCCTTCGACTAGTCTGCCCGGTTGGAGGACCAGCAGCCGTGCCCGCTACTCCCGACACCAGCGCCCCCGGTTTCCTGCCCCAGCGGAGAAGAATTTAGCTGGGACAACCGGGGGGGGAGGGGACCTGATGGGGTTCCCGCAGGAGACCCAAGCCGAAGCCCTGCAGAGAAAGGAGTTCTGCAGGCGGGAGCTCCAACATCTGGAGAAGGAGCGGCGCACTCGGCTGGCGCGTTGTGAGCAAATCGAGGCCTGGTATAAGGCCGCAAAAGCTCAAGCCCGGAAGGCGGAATCTGCCCACCCCAGCCCCTGTGAAGAAGGACTTGTAGAAAAGTTCGACTTGAAGGCTGGGTGGGGCTTTATTCGCGATCCCAACTTCACCAGGGACATTTTCGTGAACCGGCGGGATGTTGAGCCCGAGCTGGAACAGGGCCATCCCGACCGGAACTTCTACCCCGGGGACCGTGTCACTTACACCAGACACCACGGGGAACGCGGGTGGTATGCCCTTCAGGTGTACCGCGTGATTGAGGACATACCCCCGCAGGACATCGCTGATGACCCAGCTGGGTCTAGCAAAAACCAAAAGTACCCCAGGCAGGGACCCCACTACTAGTACAGTAGGTGGGACCATTATGTATATAGTCACCCGTAAGGGTACGGTAATTTAAAGTTTAAAATAATGTTTGATTTGTTGTGTGCATAATTACCTGTCAGGGTATACAGGCTTCAGGCTGGGGACTGTGAACAGCCAAAAACTGATATTGTACATAGTTCTGCACTTCTTAAAGTGCTCCCTATTGGTTTTAAAAGAAAAACCCGTTTGGCTTGGCGGAAGACGTGGTCCAGCACCAGGATCACCTATGCCCTGCAGCCACGCCCAGGGCCTACGTCGAGGGTTTGCGGACGGGTCCCTCATGCTGCTACTTTTGCACCTGTTTAAAAGGAAAATGGACACCCGGTTACAGCATGTACTGTAACCTGTTACAGAATGTTATTAAAAATGTTTTATAATGTAACAATAACCTGTAACGTTCAAGAAAAAGTGCCTCCCATAAAGGGAAGAAATGTTATATTTTATAATCTTATATACGAATGCATTCTAAAAACTGCATGTCATATCTACCATGTTTTACTCTGTTCCAGCCCGTGGACGTGCTGTGTTTTACCAATGGGGAGTGTGGCGCCCCTGTGGGTTCAGTCGCCACAGAGTTACTGCACCTCACCCAGAGGTGTGGTGTCTCCCTTCTCTCAGGTAAGGAGGGAGTGCTGCCCGGAACCCCAACACCCACATTCAACACTACACTGCTCCAGGCCGGCTGGAAGGGCAAGATGCATGTGCACAGCGGCTGAGCCCTGTCCCTGGCTGGAGTGGGGGGAACCCAGAGGTAGGGGGAACCAGTAGTGGGTGTGGGTGGAGGAAGCTGTTTAGGGGAGCACCATAGTAGGAGATATAAAAAGGGAAGCCTTCTTAGGGTGGCAGGACAGTGAGGTCAGAGAACAGAGAGAGTCAGTCTGGGAGCAGAGTCTCTTTAGGAGCTCTGCTCCACAAGTGGGGCCTAGATATAGAGGACCAGGAGGGGAGCAGAGGAGTAGGCTCCATTCTAAAGAAGGGATCCCAGGGGGTATGGCGAGTGCAGGACGGCACCCGTACGCCCCGAATCTGTCAGAAGACAGAGGGATCGTAGGCCGCAAGAAGGGGACCGGCCCCTGGACCAGCCGTGTTACTCCAAGTCTCGGCTGGAAAAACCGGAGGCTTCTGGCTTTCATAGTCCAGTCGCCAAAGCCTCATTCTAATCTCCGTGAGGGTCAAGCCGGTCCGGGAACTCCAGTTAGATAGGAGGGACTTCAGAGCACCCGAGCGGGACTGAGAGTGGGGAAGCGCAGGGCAGGAGGGAGAAGACCCAGCGTGAAGACAGTCTAGAGAGGAACACGAGAAAGCGGGCTTCCGTCAGGTGCTCCTAAACCACCTGAGGAAGAGCTGAACCCCCGTTCTGGTGAACGCAGCGCGATGTGGGAGGCTGTAAGCTGGACAGTGCAACCTGAGGAACTTAACAACTGTGAGTAAAGATTCGGATGACTGCACCGCACTGCCTCCGTCCTTCATTTCAACTGCGCCATCTTTCCCCCTGCACTACAACGCCCAGCACAACCAACAATTCCTACATTGCCCTGGAGCTAGCTCTTCCTGTGGAGAGCCACACCATCCCTGCTGCCGTAACATCAGCTTCAGAGGACTGCTCCGCAGCGGCGGCTCCCCTTAGCCGCAATCCACAGGTGGCGTCACGAACACTTCCTAAAAACTACAAACCCCTTACAAATAACTTTCCCCCTTTTTGTTGACCGCCCTGGGCCATGGACCGGGCCAGCCACCGTGATATCCCCCACCAGCATCCATAGGCCCTGCTGCCGAGTACCCCACGGCTCTGGGGGCGCGTCATCCTCCTCACAATTCTTATAATTAAAAGGATAATGCTATGATTAGTGCTATGGCCAATCAGCAGGATATAACAATAACATTATGATTTTTACAGGGTGGAGGAAGGATCTGTATTTTGGGACCCTAAAGTTTTTTGGCTCCTTCCTTTCACAGTGACGCTCACACAGCTGCAATACCTCCCCGTAAAAGTGAATGGTTCTATGCTGCAGTGAAATAATAGGAAGGAGCACACTCATTAACTAGCTCTTCCATTTTGAGAATCAGTGTGCATCATAGCACAGCAGTCACTAAAGGCATATTTCAGTGATATGCTATTACCTACCATCGTGTGAATAGACCTCTAATCTCTAATACTGGGCCTAAGCATTAAACTGATAGAAGACTACCATCTTAGTCCTTAGGATCAGATTTTAGAATGCAGGTTATCCTCATCTTTATTGCTGTCAGAACATATGATCAGAAAGGGCTGAGGTTATTTAAGAATTATCCATTAAGGAATAGACCTTAGTGACAAGTTACTGGTTCCAAAGTCAGTTCTTCTGCTGGGTCATCGTGTCATTCCATGAAACACTTTGTGGGAGTCCTACCTTGAATCTCACGGTAAGACAAAATAATAATCAAAGAATGTATATTAAATAAAAGTATCAATTAAATCCACTTTTTCCACTAGATATCTATGAAAAAGAATCAATAACTTATCTGTACACTGTCAAGGATAACAGCTGGGGGGGGTCACGCAGATCCCACCAATGTTACCAGTTTACCACAGATGATACCACAGAGATCATGCAGATCCCACTGCTGTCACCAGTTTTCAGGGGACGTAACTCCACTGCTTCAAATCGTCAGGACAATTAAGCAATTGGCTGACGAGTGATGGACGATGCCACGGCTGCTTCCACAACTAGGCCAGTTATTGGTGAACACATTGTGAGCGTATGGTATATGCACCTCCGATTCCAATATATGGAATATATATATATGCTGTATACCTCGGAACGGTCACTGCCAACTCCACAATAACAAAAAGAACCACTATCTGCCACCACCAATCGTTTATACAGGCCGATTGGACACCCGTTACAGGTAACGTATGATTTCAGGGGTGCGGTTTACAGAGCAAGAGGAACAGAGCTATTACATTTTATAGATTTAATCCAGAAAGTAAGGCAGTGTTTATAAAAAAATATACAAAGATGATACAAAATGGGAACAAAACAATGCGATATACAATTACATGAAATACATAGTAACATAGTAACATAGTTTTTAAGGTTGAAGGAAGACTAAGTCCATCTAGTTCAACCCATAGCCTAAAATGTTGATCCAGAGGAAGGCAAAAAAAAAACATGCAGCAAACACTAAGTTCCACATTGGGGAAAAAAATTCCTTCCTGACTCCATACGACAATCAGACTAGTTCCCTGGGTCAACGCCCTATCAAGGAATCTAGTATATATAACCTGTAATATTATACTTTTCAAGAAAGGCATCCATGTCCTTCTTAAATTTTAGTAGTGAATCACTCATTACAACATCATGCGGCAGAGAGTTTCATAGTCTCACTGCTCTTACAGTAAAGAATCCCCTTCTGTGATTATGATTAAACCCTCTTTCCTCCAGACGTAGAAGATGCCCCCTTGTCCCCGTCTCAGGCCTCAGAGTAAAAAGATCAGTAGAAAGGTCTTTGTAATGTCCCCTCATATACTTGTACATAGTAATAAGATCACCCCTAAGCCTTTGTTTTTCCAAACTAAATAACTCCAAGTGTAATAACCTGTCTTGGTATTGCAGACCCCTCAGTCCTCTAATAATGTTGGTTGCTCTTCTCTGCACCCGCTCTAGTTCAGCTATGTCTTTCTTATACACTGGAGACCAAAACTGTACACAGTATTCTAAGTGTGGTCGCACTAATGACTTGTATAGAGGTAAAATTATGTTCTCCTCATGACCATCTATGCCTCATTTAATGCATCCCATTATTTTATTTGCCTTTGCAGAAGCTGCCTGACACTGGCCACTAAACGTGAGCTTGTCGTCCACCAATACACCCAGGTCTTTTTCAGTTACAGTTTTGCCCAGTGTTTTACAATTAAGCATATAATTATACATTTTATTTCCTCTGCCCAAGTGCATTACCTTACATTTGTCCCCATTAAAGCTCATTTGCCATTTATCAGCCCAAGCTTCTAGTTTACATAGATCCTCCTGTAATATAAAACTGTCCTCCTCTGTATTGATTACCCTGCAGAGTTTAGTGTCATCTGCAAATATTGAAATATTACTCTGTATGCCCCCTACAAGGTCATTAATAAATATGTTAAAAAGAAGGCGGCCCAATACTGACCCCTGTGGTACCCCACTGTTAACTGAGACCCAGTCTGAGTGTGTTCCATTAATAACCACCCTTTGTTTCCTATCACTGAGCCAATTCTTAGCCCACATACATATATTTTCCTCTATCCCCATTGTTCTCATTTTATGTATCAACCTTTTGTGTGGAACCATATCAAAAGCTTTTGAAAAGTCCATATACACAACATCCACTGCTTTTCCTTGGTACAGTCCGGAGCTTACCTCTTCATAAAAGCTGATCAGATTAGTCTGACATGAACGGTCCCTCGTAAACCCATGTTGATATTGGATCATGAGGTTATTCGTCTTCAGATACTCTAGTATAGCATCTCTTAGGAAACCCTCCAGGATTTTACCCACAGTAGAGGTTAAGCTTACTGGCCTATAATTTCCAAGTTCGGTTTTTGTCCCTTTTTTGAATATTGGCACCACATTTGCTATACGCCAGTCCTGTGGTACAGACCCTGTTATTATGGAATCTTTAAAGATTAAAAATAATGGTCTATCTATGACGTTACTTAATTCCTGCAGTACTCGCGGGTGTATCCCATCCGGGCCCGGGGATTTGTCAACTTTAGTGATTTTTAGACGCTGCCGTACTTCCTGCTGGGTTAAGCCAGTGACATTAAATGGAGAATTTTTGTCATCACGGATCATGTTTTCTGTCATGCGATTTTCTTGCGTATATACTGTTGAAAAAAAATCATTTAGCATATTGGCTTTTTCCTCATCGTCATCCACCATTTCACCCAGACTATTTTTAAGAGGGCCAACACTATCATTTTTTAGTTTTTTACTATTTATGTAGGTAAAGAATATTTTGGGATTATTTTTACTTTCTTTGGCAATGAGTCTCTCTGTCTCAATCTTTGCTGCCTTGATTTGTTTTTTACAGAATTTATTTAATTTTCTGTATTTATTTAATGCCTCATCACTACCTACTTGCTTTATTTCTCTAAATGCTTTCTTTTTGTCACTTATTGCGCCCCTTACAGCTCTATTTAGCCATAGTGGTTTCCTCCTATTTCTAGCATGTTTATTCCCATAGGGTATATATTTTACACAGGTCCTATTCAGGATGCTAATAAATGTCTCCCATTTGTTTTGTGTAGTTTTATGTCTCAGGATATCATCCCAGTTTATTTCACTAAGATCATCTTTCAACCGTTGGAAATTTGCCTTCCTGAAATTTAGTGTCCTTGTAACGCCTCTACTACACATCTTATTAAAGGATACATGAAAACTTATTATTCTGTGATCACCATTACCCAAGTGACCCGCAACTCGTATATTTGATATGCGGTCTGGTCTGTTGGTTAATAATAGATATAGCAGTGCCCCCTTCTTGTTGGGTCCTGAACCAGTTGTGAAAGGTAATTGTCTCTCATAGTTGTCAAAAACCTATTACCTTTCCTTTGAACTACAGATTTCTGTTCCCCAAATGTATTTCAGGGTAGCTAAAGTCCCCCATAATAATACAGACAGAAATTCATTCCAAATTCCTCCTTTTTTGCTGAAAACAAAATGTGAAATTGAACTAACAGAATGTGCCTGGGTTTCACACAGTGTACGCAGCAGCAATCTTTACTTACAGCAAAACACAGTTCTGAGTCACTTTCATGTAAACAGCACCAAGTGAGCAGAACTAGCTTAGACGCTGGCTGAGAATATTGATCTAAAAATACAGTGTGCATTCCATGTTGAACTGAGAAATTGCTGGCAGGTCATTAAAATTAGAGTTTCTTTTGGAACCCGAAAAATATACAGTACAGACCAAAAGTTTGGACACACCTTCTCATTTAAAGATTTTTCTGTATTTTCATGACTTTGAAAATTGTACATTCACACTGAAGGCATCAAAACTATGAATTAACACATGTGGAATTATATACTTTACAAAAAAGTGTGAAACAACTGAAAATAGGTCTTATATTCTAGGTTATTCAAAGTAGCCACCTTTTGCTTTGATGACTGCTTTGCACACTCTTGGCATTCTCTTGATGAGCTTCAAGAGGTAGTCATCGGAAATGATCTGGTGACTGTTGAGGCCAGGTCATCTGGCGTAGCACCCCATCACTCTTCTTCTTGGGCAAATAGCCCTTACACAGCCTGAAGGTGTGTTTGGGGTCATTGTCCTGTTGAAAAATAAATGATGGTCCAACTAAACGCAAACCGGATGGAATAGCATGCCGCTGCAAGATGCTGTGGTTGCCATGCTGGTTCAGTATGCCTTCAATTTTGAATAAATCCCCAACAGTGTTTGTAATAACCTGCTAATGCTTATAATATCAAAAATGACCATTTTTTTGTTCTTTATTAAAATGAAAAGGTTGAAAACTCTGCTGTGCATAATAATTTGGAACATGCATTTTGAGTGCAGTTTGAGCTTTTTATTTTTTTAAAAATATACTGTTATCATAGGTAGTTTGTACAAAAACTTTTCAATTGTACTCTAATAGTTATTTGACTGGAAAATTACAATGACTGCAATTCATATAGGTAATTTGGGAAAATCTGAGAAAATATTATTTGCATAATAATTTGGAACACAGTGTATACTTACCTCCTGCCGTTCCAGTGATGTCGTCATAAGGTCTCCCAGGGTTCGCCTGACACTGTTACGCCACACTCAACTCTGCTGTGCTCCAGCACATGTTATTATTCTGCAGTGAGGAGAGGAGACTATTTGTCAATGCTATGGTAGGAGTATATTCTTCTTTCCCCAGTGTTGCTGCCTGCTTATGATTGGTCAGCATTAAAGATGATCAAATAAATTAGGGTGGAATTGAATTCTAATCTAATTTTTACAAAAATCTACATTTGCCAAAATGCTGATATTTTTGTTATTTGTTTTCTTATGGAGAAAGCTGCTATTTTCCTAAACCACAATAAGTCATCAAAAGGTAAAAAAAGAATAAAAAAACCCATTATATTCACTTCACGTCTCCAGTCTCTCCGCTACTCACACTCACCCATCCGGTCATCGCCACATCTTCTGATCCACCAACATTCGCAAAAGAATCTTTGGGCCTCTCACACTGTGATGGACTTTTGGGTGTAAAACCAAGTACAGGCCCTCTGTGCACCCTTGGTGTGGCCAAATAGTTCAGTGCTCCTTCCATCTACTTGTTTTCCCTCTATCTCCGCCCTCCCTCTATTTTGATTTACTGCTCTGGCTTTATAGAGCCAGTGATGGGTAGTGACAGATGGAAAACAAGTAGGTGGGAAGGTGCACAGAACTGTAACTGTTTGGCGCCACCATGATTCACCGAGTGCCTGCACTTGGTTTGAACAGTCATTGTGTGCTGACAGACTCCCTTTAAATGGACATTAATGGCCCCTATTCATCAAGACTGGCTTTTTGCTTGGTGTCCACCTCAAAATTAATTTGGTTCATCTTTCACGTGCCATGCGCCAGAGTAAAAAACGTACTGCAACCTCTGGCTTCTATTGTGATTTATAAAACTTTTGTGGCGTCAATTATAATGAAATTGATGGTTATCTCCCCTCTCCTCTTAGCTCGCCGAGTTTTCAAAAAGTTGGTGGAGTTGACATAAAAAATCAAACATATTAGTTAGTGAAATTCGGCACTTAGAGGGATATGTGGCAAAACAAGGTGAATTTATTTAAAACATCAGTCTGTGGATCAACAGCTAGTGGATAACGTTTCGCATGGACTCAATGGGGATGACACTTAAACGGACTGAAGGTGGTAAGATGTATGTCTGCGCTGGGGCTTTCAGCCACCATACCCCAGTACAGTCATACCTCCTATCAACTTCAGTCTGTTTAAGTGTCATCCCCAATGAGTATTGACTTCTCATCTTCCACTTCAACATCACAGCATTTATCTGATGAAGGTCCATGCGAACCGAAACGTTATCCACTAGCTGTTGATTCACGGACTAATTCACTGTAAATATATTCATCTTGTTTTGCAACATATGTGAGTATATCTGCAACATAACAGTGCTTTCACTAACTACTACTGGTATGGATTGGAACCCTACTCAGGCACCTCATCTATCTCCTCTCCTCAAAAACTCATCCAATTTTTTGAGCAACTACAATTATACAATATTTAAAATAGTTTTAAGTTAGATTTCTGGAAGAAAACTGTTTTATGAATTCAGAATACTACGACTTTCACAAAAACAAAAAGGAATAGGAGTAAAAATATTTTTCTTGTCCAAAACTGGTGACTCCATTATACTCTTAATTCAACAACAGAGTATTATATTAATGTTTTATATTCATAGAGCTCTGAACTATCTGTATGCAAAGCATGATAGAATGCATTTTACTTTCATATCTCTATCACCAGTTAAATGGCACAAGCATTGACTCATATATGCAGGGGACCCTTGGGACCCATCTTGTTTATTACTTGAATGCTTATTTTACTTGGCACAAGAAAAAAGTGAAGAATTTTTAATGTGTTTTCTGCGTCTTCCAAGGCAGTGCGAGGAACGCGTCACTATCCCGGTGTGACTATTCATTTCGTGCCCTCATATTGTCTGTCCTCTTTTGTTTGGAGAATTGTGCGTTTTGCAATATTCCGCTTTCAGCCTGTGTTCCAGGAAAGATATAAATAGCCCAGATCATATTCATGTGTGAAAACAGCTCCGCACTATACCTGACTCCTCTGTCTGTGTTTTATTGCTGAAATTTCACATGCAGATTTAAATCTTCATGATAAAAACTGGAAATGCAGGCTAAACCCAAACTATCAATAATATTTCCATTACTAACCTCATACATGTATTCTACCCATAGATTAAGGAAGTGAATAACCATAAAAAGAAATAAATATGCCATAAAAATATATAATTTTATTAGTCCATAAGGATTAAATGTATGTATCGAAATTGTGGGGGGCGATACACAAAAGAAAGTTCACGACAAACGTATCATGAAAATAATAGTGTTGCATTCTCCATGAAATTAGTCTGTGTATATAAGATATAGCAAAAAAGTGTATAATGTTGAAATACTTTAAATATACTCTTCTTACAGTTATATATTTCTCACTCCTCTACTATGTGTGATCTATTCTGAAAACTGCATTGTACCTCCATGTTCCTTGCAATGCTCTGCAGCTAATAACTGGTATATATTTCTCACTCCTGTACTATGTGTGATCTATTCTGAAAACTGCATTATACCTCCATGTTCCTTGCAATGCTCTGCAGCTAATCACTGGTATATATTTCTCACTCCTCTACGTTGTTTAATCCATGATACTTTAAGGTCATCACACTTACTTTAACAGTTTATGATCCATGTAGAGTTGCCAGTCTGTTTTTTTTCTGCAGTTTTATGGTCTCCTGTTGTCTTAAGCTAGTTGATTGATTGCTAACGAGTTAAATCTGTGTAGATATAAGCAGATACGTCCCTATATATTGAGACATAGTCTAGGGGCAGCATTTATGCGGGGGCATTTATACATATAGCATTTATGCATACTTTATCGAAGTGCCATAATTTATCAAAGTGTCTCGGCAGTTAGATATGGAAGTTGGACAGGGCAGGAGACAGGTAAGACATGCAAGACAATTAAACAAACTTGCTTCCAGGTCATCTTTTTGGCAAACAGTATTCACCATTTGTATCTGTGCCATTTATATTCTGGCTGCTACAATCATCCACATTCACCGTTCTCCCACAAATTCTGCACACGTCATCCATATTAACCCCTCACTCCTCTCTTCTCCTATGTACAGCTCTCATGCTCTCTTCACAATGTTATACCACACAGATCCATTCATTCCCTCCATACAACACAGGAAACGCTCTCACAAATCACTCAACCATCAGCTCACTCTCTGTATCTTCCTTCTCTTAGTCGCAGGTGATATTTCTCCTAATCCAGGACCCTCCAGTAATAACACTAACTCTTTCCCTGTTACATTCAAAAACCCTGCTAATCTCATTAATATTCCCTGCATATCTTCTGTCTCATTCAACTGTGCCCTTTGGAATGCGCGCTCAGCATGTAATAAACTATCTTACATCTATGACTTTTTCCTCTCTAATTCCCTCAACCTTCTGGCTCTCACTGAAACCTGGATCCAGCAGTCAGACACCACCGCCGCTGCAGCTCTCTCCTATGGTGGCCTACACTTCTCTCATACTCCGGGACCTGACAACAGATCAGGTGGAGGTGTTGGTCTGCTTCTTTCAACAAAATGTACTTTTCAGGTTATCCCCCCAGTACCCTTCCTTATCTTCCCTTCTTTTGAGGCCCACACAGTCAGATTCTACCGGCCCTTCTTCCTGCGAGTGGCGGTTGTCTATCGCCCTCCAGGTCCCTCTCGTTAGTTCCTGGATCACTTTGCTGCCTGGCTTCCAAATTTTCTATCCTGCGACATCCACACGATAATCATGGGAGATTTTAACATCCCAATTGGCAATCCTCTTTCCCCATCTGCCGCCCACCTTTTATCACTAACCTCCTCCTTCGGCCTTTCACAGTTTGCTAATTCTCCTACACATGAGAACGGGAACACATTGGACCTGATCTTCTCCCGGCTTTGCTCAGTACATGACTTACTAACCTTCCACTGTCTGACCATAATCTTCTTTCATTCTCTTTCAAGAACTGTGACTCTACTCAAGACCCCCCCACTTTCCACACTTATAGAAATATACGCGCCATTAACACCCAGAAATTTATGAAAAAGTTGCAATCATCATTGGCCCCAATCTCCTCCCTCTCATGTCCCGACTCTGCATTGAAGCATTATAACGAAATAATGCTATGTGCCCTGGATGAAGCCGCACCTCCTACACAAAGAACAATTCGGCATAGACGGCGACAACCCTGGCACACACCTCAAACACGTCTTCTCCAGCGGTGTTCCAGGTGTGCTGAAAGGCTGTGGAGAAAATCTAATCTGCCCGAAGATTTCCTCCATTATAAATTTATGCTGAAAACAGATAACTCTGCGCTTCACCTCTCCAAACAAACCTACTTTAACAACCTCATAATCTCACTTTCCAATAATCCTAAACGACTCTTTGACACGTTTCATTCTCTCCTCAATCAAACAGCACAGGCCCCCATCACCGGCCTCAGCGCAGACGATCTGGCCAATTATTTCAAAGAAAAAATTAACCATATCCGACAGGAAATTTTCTCCCAATCTCCAAACGTTATGCATGCTCTCCCCCCGGCACATTGTATCTTGCTCACTTTCTGATTTCGAACGAGTCACGGAAGATGAAGTGATCAGGCTCCTTGCATCTTCTCGCCCTACCACCTGCACCAGTGACCCTATTCCCTCACATCTCCTTCAGTCCCTTGCTCCAGGTGTCACCACTCACCTAACTAAAATTTTCAACCTCTCCCTCTCATCTGGTATCTTTCCCTCTTCTTTTAAACACGCCAGCATTAGTGTTGAGCATTCCGATACTGAAATATCGGGTATCGGCCGATATTCGCGGTATCGGAATTCCGATACTTAATTCCAATACTTTTACAATATCGAATACCGGAATCGGAAGTTCCCATAATGCCTGCGCTCTGCAGTGTCTCTGAAGGATGACAAGCTGGGTGGCAGCGCTCAGCTGAGATCCAGCCTGTCATCAGAATGCCATCCCAGCGTGGGAGAATTCTCCTGATTGTTTAAAAGCCGGCGGGCGGTAAAAAGCCGCCGGCTTTTAAACAATCACACGGCCCCATACTGCTTCCCGGCAGCCTCCCACCTCGATCCTCCGCTTCTCTCGCCACCTCCAATCCCAATCGTAAGTTAGGACCGGGCAGGGAGCGCAGCACCAAGGAGCGGGGAGCGAAGGACCCGGGCGGGGAAGCCGGCAGTGAAAAGACTTCATCGCCGGCTTTCCCGTTCTGTGCTGCGCTTTCCCGCCGGTTATTTCAAATGAACAGCTGAGGTATCAGGTGATGCCGATCAGCTGTTCATTTGAAGTAGCCGCGGTGCCCTCAGAGGGTTCATGTGAGTTCATGCTTGACTGCATTGCATGAACTCACATGAACTTTCCCACGGCCACACAGGTCAGCCTCACCTCCCAGACGATCAGACCCATCATGATTGGTGTGTGTGGGTGTCTGTGCGATGTCTGCGGGTGTGTGCGATGTCTGTGCGATGTGTGCGGGTGTGCGCGGTGTCTGTGCGATGTCTGCGGGTGTGCGCTGTGTCTGTGCGATGTGTGCGGGTGTCTGCGTGCAGGCAGACATAGGCCGATGTGACACTACTACTCCCATCGGCCTATGTCTGTCCCCCGTCCACTCGTGCCAGCAGGATCAGCTCGATGGGAGCAGTAGTTCCCATCAGCCTGATCCTGCTATTTAAATTGCCCTACTGTGTCCCCAATAAATGTTAAATACATGTCATTGGTGGCCAGTGGTTACCTACAATAAATTAGTTCATACATTACCTGTCCCCACCGATCGCCACCTAAAATAAAGTAAAAAATAAAAAACTACACCTATACTCACCTAGACACCTAATTCCCCGAAGCCATCGATCTCCTGTAATAAAATATAAAATAATAAACCACAACCTTATCCTTACCCCTCCGTAGCAGTCCACGAGTGTCCCACGATGATCTCCAGATTAGAGCAGCCACATAGAATGTGACCGCTCTGAACCGCTGCAGCCGCTAGAATAATGGGGCCGTAAAGCAGCCCCGTCATTGCATAAGCGGGTTCACCGGAGTTCAGGCAGCGCTGCTCCGGTCAGCTCCTTTACGGCCCTGCTGTATCGTGAGAAATTCCCACGGTACAGCAGTGCCGTAAAGGAGGTCTCCGGAGCAGCGCTGACTGAATGCACTCCGGTGACCTCAGTCAGTGGCTCCCGCTGCCGGGAGCGGACGTGTTCCCGGCAGCGTGAGCTTACAGCAGCCATGCACAGCTGTCACCATCTCCAGATGTGACAGCTGTGCATGGGAGATCAGCGCAGGAACGTGGACAGGTAACTATTTTTTTTTTTTAGTAAACTAAGAATTAAATAAAATGGTGTGTTTTATTTCAAATAAATTATTTTTTTCTGGGTGTAGTGTGTTTTTTCTTTTTAACACTTTGTAGGTTAGTAATGGGGGTGTCTTATAGACGCCCATCATTACTACCCTGGGCTTCATGGCAGCTGGCGCTGACATGAACCCCAGCCCTATTACCCCCTGCCACCGCACCAGGGCAGCGTGGAAGAGCGAGGCTAAGTGCCAGAGTTGGCGCATCCTATGGATGCGCCATTTCTGGGGCGGCTGACGGCTGGTGTTTCTAGCCTGGGAGGGGGCCAATATTCATGGCTCCCTTCCTGGGCTATTAATATCAGCCCCCAGCTGTCTGCCTAGCCTTTGCTAGCTATTAAAATAGGGGGGACCCCACGTCATTTTTTGGGGGGGGTCCCCCATTTTAATAGCTAGTAAAGGCTAGGTATTCAGCTGGGGGCTGATATTAGTAGTCTGGGAAGCTCTGTGGGTATTACCCCCTTCCCAGGCTTCAAACATCTGCCCCAGCTGTCTGTTTAACCTCCGCTAGAGACTAAAATTATGGGGGATCCCACGCCAATTTTTTTTTAAAATAAATCCTTTATTTTAACACTAAATGACATTTGAGGAGTTAATAAAGATGCAGTCCCTAAATTATTATTTATTTTTTAATTAATTTTTCCCAAAAATTTTGACGTGGGCTTTGCTATATTTTTGTATGCCAGCCAGGTACAGCATCCAGCTTCTATGAACGCGCCATTTTCCGGGGTGGCTACGGACTGAAATTTGCAGCGGGGGGGGGCCAGAAAGCTTGGGCCTCCCTGCGCTGCAGATTCCATCCCCCAGCTGCCTAGTTGTACCTGGCTGGACACAAAAATAGGGAGAAACCCCACGTATTTTTTTTTTAAATTATTTCATGAAATTCATGAAATAATAAAGAAAAAAAGGGCTTTCCTATATTGTTGTGTCCGGCCAGGTACAAATAGGCAGCTGGTGGTTGGGGGCAGCCCGTTCCTGCCTGCTGTACCTGGCTGGACCCAAATATAGTGCGAAGCCCCACGTCAATTTTTTTTTAATTATTTCAGGAAATTCATGAAATAATTAAAAAAAAATTGATGTGGGGCTTCGCCCTATATTTGTGTCCAGCCAGGTACAGCAGGCAGGAACGGGCTGCCCCCAACCACCAGCTGCCTATTTGTACCTGGCCGGACGCAACAATATAGGGAAGCCCTTTTTTTAAAAAATTATTTCATGAAATAATTAAAAAAAAATTGACGTGGAGCTTCGCACTATATTTGGGTCCAGCAAGGTACAGCAGGCAGGAACGGGCTGCCCCCAACCACCAGCTGCCTATTTGTACCTGGCCGGACACAACAATATAGGGAAGCCCTTTTTTTCTTAATTATTTCATGAATTTCATAAAATAACTAAAAAAAAAAAATACGTGGAGCTTCGCCCTATTTTTGTGTCCAGCCAGGTACAATTAGGCAGCTGGGGGCTGGAATCTGCAGCGCAGGGAGGCCCAAGCTTTCTGGGCCCCACCCGCTGCAAATTGCAGTCCGCAGCCGCCCCGGAAAATGGCACGTTCATAGAAGCGCCATCTTCTGGCGCTGTACCCAACTCATCCAGGGCCCTGGTGCGGTGGCTCACTGGGTAATAAAGGGGTTAAGGCCAGCTTGGCATTATCAGCTGGCCCTAAGCCCGAAATTCATGGGGTCACGCCAATATTAGACATGACCACCATGAATTTCTAGTAAAGTATTTAAAAAAAACACAACACCCAGAATAAAGTCCTTTAATCCTATGGATGCGCCATTTCTGGGGCGGCTGACGGCTGGTGTTTCTAGCCTGGGAGGGGGCCAATATTCATGGCTCCCTTCCTGGGCTATTAATATCAGCCCCCAGCTGTCTGCCTAGCCTTTGCTAGCTATTAAATTAGGGGGGACCCCACGTCATTTTTTGGGGGGGGGTCCCCCATTTTAATAGCTAGTAAAGGCTAGGTATTCAGCTGGGGGCTGATATTAGTAGCCTGGGAAGCTCCGTGGGTATTACCCCCTTCCCAGGCTTCAAACATCTGCCCCAGCTGCCTGCTTAACCTCCGCTAGAGACTAAAATTAAGGGGAACCCCACGCCAATTTTTTTTAAAATAAATCCTTTATTTTAACATTAAATGACAAGTACAGTAATCAACACTGTCACTGTACTTCATATATATGTGACTGACATGTTTCTATCTATCTAATCTATGTATGATTCTCTATTACTTCTATTCTAAATTGTCGGGTACAGATGCTGAATTGCCGGCCGGCTTTCTTAAAGAGACGGTGCATGAAAACACTATTATTTTTTTAAATAAATCCTTTACACTAAATGACAAGTACAGTAACCAACACTGTCACTGTACTTCATATATATGTGACTGACATGTTTCTATCTATCTAATCTATGTGTGAAGCTCTATTCTGTCTGTTATAAATTGTCGGGTACCGCTGCTGAATTGCCGGCCGGCTTTTTTAAAGAGACGGTGCATGAAAACACTATTATTTTTTTTAATAAATCCTTTACACTAAATGACAAGTACAGTAAGCAACGCTGTCACTGTACTTCATATATATGTGACTGACATGTTTCTATCTATCTAATCTATGTGTGGTGCTCTATTCTTTCTGTTATAAATTGTCGGGTACCGGTGTATGCGCTGATGAATTGCCGGCTTTTCGCATAATACATTCTACATTATTCTTAGTTGTTTTACTTCATGTAGAATTAACCTACAAGGAAAGAAAGGGTTTATTTTCATTCCGATATTAGTGTCCCATTGACATGCATTGGTTTCCGGTATCGGAATCGGCGATATCCGATACTTTTTGAGTATCGGTCCGATCCAATCCGATACGATATTTCCTGATATCGGAAGGTATCGCTCAACACTAGCCAGCATACATCCATTACTTAAAAAAACATCCCTTGACCAGAACTGCACGGCCAACTACAGACCTGTTTCCAATCTTCCCTTTATCTCTAAACTCCTGGAATGCCTGGTCCATTCCCGTCTAATCTCTCAGACAACTCTCTTCTTGACCCTTTACAATCTGGTTTCCGCTCTTTACATTCTACTGAAACTGCCCTCACTAAAGTATCTAATGAACTACAAACAGCTAAATCTAATGGTCACTACTCCCTGCTGATTCTCCTGGATCTCTCTGCAGCATTCGACACTGTGGATCACCAGCTCCTTCTCACTATGCTCCGCACTATTGGCCTCAAGGACACTGTTCTCTCCTGGTTCTCCTCCTATCTCTCTGACAGCTCCTTCTCTGTGTCTTTCACCGGCTCCCCCTCCTCTCTCCTTCCCCTTACTGTCGGGGTTCCTCAAGGATCAGTCCTAGGCCCCCTTCTTTTCTCCTTATACACCGCTCCCATTGGACAAACAATCAGCAAATTCGGTTTTCAGTACCATCTCTATGCTGATGAAACCCAATTATACACCTCTGCTCCGGACATCACCCCTGCATTGCTACAAAAGACCAGTGATTGTCTTTCTGCTGTGTCTAACATTATGTCCTCCCTCTGTCTAAAACTGAATCTGTCAAAAACTGAACTACTCGTATTTCCTCCCTCCACTAACCTACCTGTGCCCGATATTGCCATTTCCGTTTGTGGCTCAACCATTACTCCCCAGCAACAAGCCCGCTGTCTTAGGGTAATTTTTGACTCAGATCTTTCCTTCACTCCTCACATCAAATCACTCGCTCGTTCATGTCATTTACACCTCAAAAACATCTCAAGAATCAGGACTTTTCTCATCTTTGACTCTGCAAAAACTCTTACTGTAGCTCTTATTCATTCTCGTCTGGACTACTGCAACTCTCTACTTATCGGGCTCCCTCTTACTAAACTCTCCCCTCTCCAATCCGTCCTTAACGCAGCAGCCAGGATCATATTCCTCGCCAACCGCTACACCGATGCCTCTTCCCTGTGCGAGTCATTGCATTGGTTACCCATCCAATATAGAGTTCAATTTAAACTTATCACACTTACCCACAAAGCGCTCCATGCTTCAATACCCCCCTACATCTCCTCCCTTGTCTCAGTCTACCACCCTACATGTGCCCTCCGTTCTGCCAGTGACTTAAAACCAAAATCCTCCATAATCCGAACTTCCCACTCCCGTCTCAAAGATTTCTCGCGTGCTGCGTCAATTCTTTGGAATGCACTGCCCAGGACAGTTCGATTAATTCCCAATACCCACAGTTTCAAGCGGACCCTAAAAACCCATTTCTTTAGACTGGCGTATCGCCTCCACACACTATCTGTCCATCCCAGTTGTCCGTTCTAGTTTTCCCCCATATTAAAATCTTCTTCAATTTCAGGTTCATACCAGCCATGCACATAATAGCCTTGGTCAGGACTGCATACATACTGGCAGGCGACCAGTCCATGTATTATTTATCCTATATAGTATATCAAGGCTGCATTATACAATACACTGTGTGCAGAATTATTTGGCAAGTTGTATTTTAGAGGATTATTTTTATTATTGATCAACAACTATGTTCTCAATCAACCCAAAAGACTCATAAATATCCAAGCTTAATATTTTTGGAAGTTGGAGTGGGTTTTTTTTAGATTTGGCTATTTTAGGAGAATATCTGTATGTGCAGGTAACTATTACTGTGCAGAATTATTAGGCAACTTAATAAAAACCAAATATAATCCCATCTCACTTGTTTATTTTCACCAGGTAAACCAATATCAGTGCACACAATTTAGAAATAAACATTTCTGACATGCAAAAACAAAAACCCAAAAAATTAGTGATCAGTATAGCCACTTTTCTTTATGATGACACTCAACAGCCTTCCATCCATAGATTCTGTCAGTTGCTTGATCTGTTTTCGATCAACATTGCGTGCAGCAGCCACCACAGCCTCCCAGACACTGTTCCGAGAGGTGTACTGTTTTCCCTCCCTGTAGATCTCACATTTTATGATGGACCACGGGTTCTCTATGGGGTTCAGATCAGATGAACAAGGGGGCCATGTCATTATTTTTTCTTCTTTTAGACCTTTACTGGCCAGCCACGCTGTGGAGTAGTTGGATGCATGTGATGGAGCATTGTCCTGCATGAAAATCATGTTTTTCTTGAACGATACCGACTTCTTCCTGTACCACTGCTTGAAGAAGTTGTCTTCCAGAAGCTGGCAGTAGGTCTGGGAGTTGAGCTTCACTCCATCCTCAACCCGAAAAGGTCCCACAAGTTCATCTTTGATACCAGCCCATACCAGTACCCCACCTCCACCTTGCTGGCGTCTGAGTCGGAGTGGAGCTCTCTGCCCTTTTTTGGTCCAGCCTCTGGCCCATCCATCTGGCCCATCAAGAGTCACCCTCATTTCATCAGTCCATAAAACCTTTGAAAAATGAGTCTTAAGATATTTCTTGGCGCATTCTTGACGTTTTATCTTATGTTTCTTGTTCAAAGGTGGTCGTTTTTCAGCCTTCCTTACCTTGGCCATGTCCCTGAGTATCGCACACCTTGTGCTTTTTGATACTCCAGTAACATTTCAGCTCTGATAGATGGCAAAACTGGTGGCGAATGGCAACTTGGCAGCTTCACGCTTGATTTTCCTCAATTCATGGGCAGTTATTTTGGGCCTTTTTTGGCCAACACGCTTCTTGCGACCCTGTTGGCTATTTGCCATGAAACGCTTGATTGTTCGGTGATCACGCTTCAAAAGTTTGGAAATTTCAAGACTGCTGCATCCCTCTGCAAGACATCTCACAATTTTGGACCTTTTAGAGCCCGTCAAATCTCTCTTCTGAGCCATTTTGCCAAAGGAAAGGAAGTTGTCTAATAATTAAGCACACCTTATATAGGGTGTTTATGTCATTAGACAACACCCCTCCTCATTACAGAGATGCACATCACCAGATTTACTTAATTGGTAGTTGGCTCTCAATGCGGTGTATATGTACATTCTACCTTTTGTGTCTCCCCCATTTCCTCATAGACTGTAAGCTTGCGAGCAGGGCCCTCACTCCTTTCGATATGAGATATGTTTATTCTGTATTGTTTGTATAAGTCCCCCCTAAAATTTGTAAAGTGCTGCGGAATATGTTGGCGCTATAAAAATAAAAATTATTATTATTATTATAAATATATAAAATAAATAATTGTGTAAATATATAACTAACTAATCAATATGAATAAATACACTGCATATATCAAGCAAAAGACATACCATGAAAAAGAGAACAACACATAAGTTAGAACCCCAGGACTCCGACGCACGTTTCGCCTTTGGTTTTCTCAAGGAGTGAATATGATAGCTATTTACAGACATTGTAAATGCTGTCTCATACAATAGATATTCAGTTGTGATAAGCGAACGTGCTTTGTTAAGGGAAAAAAAAAAGGGGTTAAGGGGTTAACCGAGCGTGCTCGGGTGCTTACCGAGTAGCTCAGTTGTGCTCGAAAACTATTTTCAAGTTGCGAATATCTTGCAGCTATTAGACAGCCGCGACATATGCAGGGATTGCATGTTTGTTAGGCAATCCCTGCATGTCTAACATCCATGGCAATTCGAAAATAGTTTTCGAGCACACCAAAGATACTCGGTAAGCACTCGAGCATGCTCGGTTAATCCCTTAACCGAGTACATTCGCTCATCACAAATATTCAGCAATTAGTATGGAGGATAAAGGGCATTTGTGTCAATCAATAAGGATTGGCTGAGTGAAGGAAATGATGAATGTGTTCCAGCATGGACCACAACTATGTGATGAAGAAGTGGGATTATGATAAGTAGTAAAAAATAGGGAATTGCATGTGTGTCCCTTTAAACCAATAAAAACGACGCTGCATTAAACTGTGGAGATAATGGAGACAGAGGTGGCCGCCCTCCGGAAATGATGTCAGCGCACTATATATTATACATTTTAATCCTTACGTACTAATAAAATTATATGTTTTTATGACATATTTATTTATTTTTGTGGTTATTCACTTCCGTCCTCTATGTGTAGAATACTATATCCCTAGTGTGAATAGCCACCTAGATTAATGACATATTATTTATATCTTGATGTATTTCTAACCTCATACATGATTATATACAGCATACAGAAGTGTTCTGTAATATTTATTTTTACTTTTTTATTTTATTTACAAAAGGAATATACCATGCACAATTTGCATTTTGGGTATCTGCTGCTGATTTTCTCCAACAAATCCGCCCTAAAAATGGCACCGCCTTATGTGATACATGTGAATTTTTCTGTGGATTTTGATGTAGATTTGCACCATATTTCACCAAATACATTTCAGAGGGTTACATTTGCTGTGAAAGTTGGCCAAAAAAAAATTTACATTTTAGATTTCAAAATCTGTTTGAGAGGTCAATTTACACTCAGAAAATTTCCAGAATGTGTTGATGAAATCTTTAAAGGGACTCTGTCAGCACAGAATGACTGTTTAACCCAACTACAGGCACTCGGTGCTGCATGGCGGTGCCAATCAATTAGATCCATCTTCCCACTTGCTTGGTTTCCCTCTATCTCCGATCTCTCTCGCTTTATGAATCAAAAAAGAGGAGGGCGGAGATGGGGGGAAAACAAGCAGCTGGAAAGGTGTATATGACGCGCCCCCTGGGCCGTGCGTGTGTGGGGATACCCGAAACGGACCCGTCGTGGATGCTGGGGGTTGTAGTCCTTGCGTGGCGGGGGCCCGGTCCCGTGGCTCAGGGTGGTCAACCCAAATGGCAGTCTATTTGTGTGGTTTTGTGATATTTAAATGTCCGACTACGCCACCCGTGGATTGCGGTTAGAGTGCACCGCCGCTGCAGGGCAGACCGCTGAGGCTGGTATTGGGAATGCAGCAGAGGATAGTATAACTCCCCATGGGAGGAGTATAGCCTCAGGGCAGCAAGCGTGGATGTTGGGGATGATGGCGCGCGGGAGCAGCAGTAACGACACAGAGTCCTGTAATGCAGTCTAGGGTATTTACTCACAGTTCTTTATCCACGTTACTACAGCTGGTCATAACGTCCCGCGTCGCACTGTGTTCACCAGGTGAGGGGCTCGGCCTACTCCCAGATAACTTTGGAGCGTTTCACAGGACCCCCTTTATGTGTCCTTTCTCTGGCCTGTCGTACCGCGCCAGGGACCTCGCTTCTGTCCGGCTGCCTCGGGCCTTCTCTGGTCAACGTGGGTGCCGTTTCCCTGACCCTATGTGGTGCCTTCCTTGCGGGTGTAGCGAGGGGCTGCGCCACATAAAATGTCACAGCCTCTGGTTTCTAGCTTCAGGTAGTTCCCCGCCTCCACTAGTTTCGGGGACCAGTCTCCCCCTTTGGCCTGACCCCCCTACGCAGGTAGATTCAGGCGTGCGATGGAGACTCGCCGGTCCGCACCCCTGGGGTCCCTTCGTTCCTTGTTCCTGGAGCCTCCTCCGCTCCTCTTCCTTCCTTCTCCTTCTTCCAGGCGGAGCAGAGCCCATGCAGAGCCTCTGCTCCCAGCCTCCTCCTCTCCCAACTACTGAGCTGACCGACTTCTCTCTGAACTAAGATGGTGCCCACTTTTTATACATCCCTCTAAGTGCACCCAGGAACTGCCTTCTCCCTCCTATGCACTACAGGGTCCCCCCTTCCTCGGTGTTCCCTCCCCCCACTCCAGACAGGGACAGGGACTATCGTGCTCTACTTGGAGCATATCGGTCGCCCTGCCCCGGAAATGTGGTGTAATGCATGCAGGTGTCGGGGTCCTGATCCACACTCCATCCTTACCTGGAAGTGAGATATCGCACATCTGGTTGAAATGCAATACCTCTGTAGTGGCCGAACCCTCGGGGCGCTACATATATAAATGTTTGGCCCCACCATGGAGCACAGAGCGCCTGTACTTGGTTTGAACAATCATTCTGTGCTGACAGAGTCCCTTTGAAGGGAACCTGTCATGTCCAAAAACACTAATTACCTGCAAATATGAAGATCTGCAAGTAAATAGCATGTAAATTTTGTAAAACAGGCTTCCTGGATCGGTGGCTACAAGGTAAAATTAAGTTTTATTCTCCATGCAGCTGCTTGCTTCCAGTCACTGGGGCGGTGCAAGGGAATGTTACAGTCACTGAACCCTACACAGTGAGCATGTAATCCCTCCACGGCACTTTGACTGAGAGCCTGCTCTACACACACAAACAAACACACATGCAGGATTGGACTGGCCCACAGGATAACCTGGAGAATCCTCTGGTGGGCCCCTGTGCAGGAGTCGGCCACCACCCTCTTATATGATCAGTACTTGGCACAATATACTTAAATCCCTATGTACAGACAAAGGCAGCATCTTATTCATCCAACAATCTGCCCAGTTCATTGTTATATAGATTTGTGATTGAGGATAATGTCACATTTGCATTTAATTGAAAAGTGGGGCCCTGGAGCTGGTTATTGGTGGGCCCTTGGCACCTCAGTCCGACACAGCACACGTTGCACACAAGTCCTGCAAAACAGGCTGTCAGTCCATGATTGTGTCGTGAGCTGTGACTGTTATTGCTCCCTGCACCACTCCAGTAACTGGAAGGAAGTGGCTGCAGAGAGAAAAAAACATCATTTTCTCTCTGTAGCCGCTGCTCCAAAAAGCCAGCTGTATAGGATTCAAACACTATTTATTTGCAGATTATCCCTATATCTGCGAGTAAATAGCATTTCTGGAGGTGACAGGTTCCATTTAAAAAATGTTGTCTACTTATCTGGTACTGGTATTACGCTGCAGATTTTCCACAAACAAATCTGCATGGAAACTCTGCACCAAATATGCACCATGTACATTTATTCTTAGGCCACGGCCCCACTATCTGTATTTGGTCAGTATTTTTTCTCAGGAGTGGGAGCCAAAACCAGGTGAGGAACAATCAGAGAAAATGTATAATAGAAACAAGTCACCAATTCTGCATTTATCACCCACTCCTGGTTTTGGCTTCCACTCCTGAGAAAAAAATACTTGGCTGAGTGATATGCAAAGTTTTATTGGATAGCACTCGGCCCAGTGTTACACTATGGGGCAGAGCAATTCTGCCATTATTTTCTCATGCAGATTCGACATGAGAAAACAATCACAGCGTGTTGTGAATGCATCTGAGAATCGAATCCCATTGACCCATACAAGTCTATAGATGAGTGTGAAACATCACACTGCACTCAGATGTCATCTGAGTGCAGTCCAATTACTGCAGACGCTGGCAATGGAGGAGATGGAGAAATTACTTTCTCCGTCTCTTCCACACCTGTGCTACGTGCTGCGATTCTCTCATGCAAGAGGATAGGATCGCAGTAAGATGACACTCAGCTCAGACACTGACAGAATTTGAGCAGAGTGTCATTTGCATGATCAGCCCTATTCTCTTGCATGAGATAATCGACGGCTGTGTGACTCCGGTCTTAGGCTGTATGACCATGATTCATTTTTAGATGAGTTTTTAAAATGGAAACTCTCCAAAATCCTCCTCATAAAGTTGGAGTTTCCGTTCTAAAAAGTGCAAGAAGATTTAGTGTGTCCTTAGTGTGCCTTGTTCTGAGACATTATTTCTAGCTGTTTCTTTATGATTTCACAGTGATAATCATCCTTATAATGTAATGTCACGGTATTTGTGATTCCTGTTTTGTGACATCACTTCTTGCATTATTGATGCCTAGTGCACAATGAAACCATATTATTACTGTGTGCATCATTCCTGTGCCACTGTGACATCACCATAACTATTTATGTGCTCTTACTGCACTTCACTATGGGCATTACCTACTGTATGTGCTGTAACATCTTAATTATTACTTTTATTATAATTACACTGACACATCTCTATGGTTATTATCGTTGTACTGTTAACACGTTGGGCCCAATTCAACAAGACTGACATCGTTCACGCCGGTCTTGATGAGGAGATCTGCTGGAGGCAGATCAAATCCTGATTCATGAAGAGATGTACGCCTCTGTGTGCACCTCGCCACAAATCCTACTGCAGTCCCTGCTGGAGTAAGAGTTGCAGCATACTGAACATCGCCACCAGTCATGAATTTGGCAAGCAGCAGTCACCAGGCCCCCATCCCAGCTCCACTCACTTTGTAGGAGTTGAGCAAAATTGGCATGAGAACACAAAAAATTGCAAAATTTTAGCAAAGCGTCAAGTTGTGCCCAATTTTTGAGACTTTTAAAAGCTTTTTATGCTGAAAACTGCCGTAATAGCTTTGATGATTGAGGCCGCTT
This sequence comes from Phyllobates terribilis, assembly GCF_046119375.1. Classification (NCBI taxonomy): domain Eukaryota; kingdom Metazoa; phylum Chordata; class Amphibia; order Anura; family Dendrobatidae; genus Phyllobates; species Phyllobates terribilis. The sequence continues at coordinate 156,822,411 of NW_027362762.1, read as the reverse complement.
GTATTTCTCATCTTTGTAGTGGGATATAGTGTCTGATTGGAGTGTTAATAGCCCCAGCAGTGACATTGACTCTGGAGGCCACTTTTCAACTAAGGCCACGACCCCACTATCAGTATTTGGTCAGTATTCGGTCATTTTTTTTTCTCAGGAGTGGGACCCAAAACCAGATGAGGAGCAATCAGAGAAAAGGTATAATGGAAACAAGTCACCAATTCTGCATTTATCACCCACTCCTGATTTTAGCTCCCACTCCTGAGAAAAAATACTGACCGAATACTGATAGTGGGGCCGTGGCCTAAGAATTATTCATGTGCATCCCAAAAATTCCTCACATTAGAGCATGCAAGCGCCAATACTTCTTACCCAAATACTCACTATTGTTAACAGATAATTTTGCCTGTTAACAATATACACAACAAATGCTGGAAAGTTCAATGTGGCATCATGATATTTTGCTGTATCAGTAGGTTGTACCAACCTACTGTGAGATTCCTCCAGCTGTCACTATGGACAATAAGGTCACGGGATGAGATAAGTGCAATTTTATGTGACAGTAAATTATGTATATTAATAACACAGAAATATGTTAATACTAGAAAATCAAATAAACAGAAAATGTGAAAAGATAGTGGATACAAAAAAGTAATACACCCTCATGTGTAATGTAATACAAAGGCAACAAAAATGATACGCATCAGCCGCAGCGAGTGGTGCCAGCGTCACTTTATTTACATACAATCTGCCTATATTCCAATATGTGCAACATAGTACTTGACCAATGTGTAAGAACATATATAGACTCCAACTGCCAAGCTCACGTACCATCTGTCACATCTACTACCAAAAGAACAGATGTCTTTATACCCATTAAAGGCGGCTTTTAAAATATATAATCCTTGAGAAAAAGAACTGAAAATAAGCTGAAAATGAGCATATCAATTTCCCTGATGGTTTCATTGTAGCATCATAGACATGTCTGAGAATGAAATAGTTTTCCAGTAATTGATTAATACCTGTATTCAATAAGATGTTATTAATTCCAAAATTCAGTGCTAAATAAGTTCAGAATTATTTCTGTATGGAGGTGCTCTGTTTTTTTTACTTGATAAAACACATTTTATATTTTTGGCTGCCTGCAGCTACCACAAGAGGGAGCTAACAGCTATGAATTTATACACTTAGCATATAACTAAATGGACTTTGTCTAAATCTGCCGATTGTGAACTGCCCCTAGTTGCAGTTGCACATAGCCACAATGATTACAGAGGTGTCCATATCTACCTTTTCTATTGCCTTAACATATCCTGAGACGACTGGGTTGAGATGACAAGTTATAAAACAAAATGTACAATAGTCTGTCAGGAATTGTTTATGCTATTTGTGGCCACCCTGTGGTTTTAATGTGGGTCCTTGAGAAAATAGGGAAAAGTAAGGATAAACACATCTGTACTGTACTGTTAATCACCTGTCCTGGCCCAATTGAGGCCAGCTCTCTCTGCTCTCGTGCCCCGTGGGTTACTATGGTAACCTGTTGACCACACCTGATGTCATCTTCCTAGGCCTCTTAAAGATGGTTCAATGGCTGCTGCCACTTGAGTATACAGGTAGTGTGGAGTTCACACTGTCTACCACGTGCATTTCTACCCAAAGCATGTCATCTAATAAACACACTTCTCTGTCCACATATTCAGCTTTCCCAGGTGCCTGTTTGCCGACCCAGCCCTGCCCTTCATGTGTTCTGTCCGCACAGTCAGTTCTACTACTCCAAGGTGCCAGTGTGCTGACTCAGCTCTGCTGTTCCTGGGTGCTATCTGCACGTTCAGTTTTGCATCAAGGTTCTTGTTCACTTACATGATTTTGTTGTTCCCAGGTGCCATCCACTCATTTGGCTCTGCTGCATCCAGGTGCTTCCCCGTCTACATAAATCTGCTGTTCCCAGTTGCCTGATCGATTATCCTGCTTTACTGATTTTTGCTGTGCCATACAGCAAATCTAGCTCAGGTGTCCCACCCCAATCAAGTGTCGACTAAAATATCCAGTTCCGAAGTTGTTCTACATTTCCAACTCTGTAGCACCAACACCTCTGGTCTCTGCTGCTCACTATGGCCTACAATTAGTGAATTCACCTCACCAAGTGAACCCCCAAGTCTGCGTGCAGACTTTTCTGTAGTGTTTAAAAATTATGAAGAGTTTTTGAAGCATTTTTAAAAAGTTTTTTTCCATAAGTATTTTGGAACGGATTCCATCAGGGTCTACTTCAAAGTGACATGTCCTTTTTTTCCACTAGGCATTTTTAAAAGCCTGAAGTGGAAAAAAAAACTTAAAAAAATCTCCACGTATGACCTGCAAAGAAGATTAACATTAAAATTAATAGTCTTTCTGTGTCTTTTTGGTGTTTTTTGTTTGTCTTCAAAATTACAATCTGCTCTTAACCACTTCGCGCCAGAGCCTGTTTTTGCCTTCGTGACCGGGCCAATTTTTTCAATTCTGACCACTGTCACTTTATGAAGTAATTACTCTGGAACGTTTCAACGTATTCCCCTGATTCTGAGAATGTTTTTTCATGACATATTGTACTTCATGATAGTGGTAAAATTTCTTCCATATAACTTGCGTTTATTTGTGAAAAAATCGGAAATTTGGCGAAAATTTAGAAAATTTTGCAATTTTCAAACTTTGAATTTTCATGCCCTTAAATCAGAGAGATATGTCACACAAAATAGTTAATAAATAACATTTCCCACATGTCTACTTTACATCAGCACAATTTTGGAACCAAAATTTTTTTTTGTTAGGGAGCTATAAGGGTTAAAAGTTGACCAGCGATTTCTCATTTTTCCAACAAAATTTACAAAAACATTTTTTTAGGGACCACATCATATTTGAAGTCACTTTGAGGGGTCTTTATGACAGAAAATACCCAAAAGTGACACCATTCTAAAAACTGCACCCCTCAAGGTGCTCAAAACCACATTCAAGAACTTTATTAACCCTTCAGGTGCTTCACAGGAATTTTTGGAATGTGGAAAAAAAAAATTAACATTTAACTTTTTTCACAAAAATGTTACTTTAGACCCAATTTTTTTTATTTTCACAGGGGTAACAGGAAAAAATGGACCCCAAATTTTTTTGTGCAATTTCTCTTGAGCGTGCTGATACCCCATATGTGGTGGAAAACCACTGTTTGGGCGCACTGCAGGGTTCGGAAGGGAAGGAGCGCCATTAGACTTTTTGAATGTAAAATTTGTCTGAATAATTAGCAGACACCATGTTGCGTTTGGAGAGCTCCTGATGTGCCTAAACAGTGGAAACCCCCCACAAGTGACACCATTTTGGAAACTAGACCCCTTAGGGAACTTATCTAGATGTGTGGTGAGCACCTTGAACCCCAAGGTGCTTCACAGAAGTTTATAATATTGAGCTGTAAAAATAAAATTTTCACATTTTTCCCACAAAACCGTTTTTCATCCCTTAATTTTGCATTATCATAAGGGTAATAGGATAAATTGCACCATGAAATTTGTTGTGCAATTTCTCCTGAACACGCTGATACCCCATATGTGGAGGCAAATTACTGTTTGGGCGCATGGCAGGGTTTGAAAGGGAAGGAGCGCCATTTGACTTTTTGAATGTAAAATTTGTTTGAATAATTAGCAGACGCCATGTCGCATTTGGGGAGCCCCTAATGTGACTAAACAGTGGAAACCCCCCACAAGTGCCACCATTTTGGAAACTAGACCCCTTAGGGAACTTATCTAGATGTCTGGTGAGCACCTCGCACCCCCAGCTGCTTCACAGAAGTTTATAATATTGAGCCGTAAAAATAAAATTTTCACATTTTTCCCACAAAACCGTTTTTCATCCCTTAATTTTGCATTATCATAAGGGTAATAGGATAAATTGCACCATGAAATTTGTTGTGCAATTTCTCCTGAACACGCTGATACCCCATATGTGGAGGCAAATTACTGTTTGGGCGCATGGCAGGGTTTGAAAGGGAAGGAGCGCCATTTGACTTTTTGAATGTAAAATTTGTTTGAATAATTAGCAGACGCCATGTCGCATTTGGGGAGCCCCTAATGTGACTAAACAGTGGAAATCCCCCACAAGTGCCACCATTTTGGAAACTAGACCCCTTAGGGAACTTATCTAGATGTGTGGTGAGCACCTCGCACCCCCAGCTGCTTCACAGAAGTTTATAATATTGAGCCGTGAAAATAAAATTTTCACATTCTTCCCATAAAAAATGTTTTTCATCCCCTAATTTTGCATTATCATAAGGATAACCGGAGAAATTGCACCATGAAATTTGTTGTACAATTTCTCCTGAGTACGCCGATACCCCATATGTGGGGGAAAACCACTGCTTTGGTGTACGGCAGGGTTCGGAAGAGAATGGAGCGCTATGTTGGCTGGGATAGGCAGCAGACACCATGTCACATTTGAAGAGTCGCTGACATGCCAAAACAGCAGAAACCTCCACAAATGACCCCATTTTGTAAACTACACCTCTCAAGGAATTCATCTAGGGAAGTAGTGAGTATTTTTTAATTTTTAAATTTATACCATTGGGCAGTGAAAAAATCATAATTATATTTTTACCACAAAAAAATGTTTTACCCTCAGATTTTACATTTTCACACAGGGCAATGGGTAAAAATGGTGCCGAAATGTGTCACGCAATTTCTTCTAAAAGTGTCAATACCCCATATGTGGCTGTATCGTACCGCTTAGCCATATGGTGAGATCTGGGGGGGACGGAGTGCTATTTGACAATTGGAGAACAAATTATTGTAGAATAGGCATTTGGATTTGGGAGCACAAAATTTTCTGAATTTCTTTTGGGGGGCAAGGGTCATTTTGCTTTTCCAGAGCCTTTCTGCTACCAGTAACTTGGAAGTCCCTTATATTTTTAACAGATGACGGACCTGAGTGGGGACTAGCTTTTTTTGAGGACTGAGTTGAAGCTTTTATTGGGAACATTTTACGTAACATTTATCCGGCGCTCTAGGCTGAGCACTTACATCGGGGTTTCCATCTAAATTTCCAAGTGATGTAATTCAGATGAAACCCCTGCAGGATCCATTCACTGTAATGAGGCAGCAGAGTTACTCTGGACACCGTCTGGCCTCTGTGTAGCGGTGTCCTTTTTTTCAGAAGTGCACAAAACTGTGGCCAACCGCACTTTTATGCACGCCTAAAACAAATGACACCGTGGGATCCCAGGCTAGACGGCGTCCACAGTGGCCTATATCTGTCTCATTACAGGGAATCTTCCGTCATGGGTTCCGGCTGAATCATGTATTTCAGAGATTTACACGGAAACTCTGGTGTAAGTGCTCAGCGCAGAGCACAGGATAAATGTGGGCAGAGCCTTACTGGGATCTTTGGGGACATAATAAACAAATCAGTAGCAGGTGAAGAATTGGTTTTATTTATTTTTTACGCCGTTCCTAGTGTGATATAACTGATTAGATTACTTTATTCTTCGGGTCGGTGTGATTACAGAGATACCAGATTGATATCGGGTTTTTATGACTGACAGCTGTCACACACTAAAAGACGCTTTTTTTTGCAAAATCTAGTTTTTGCATCACCATATTTTGAGAGCTATAATTTTTCCATATTTCGGCCGACAGAGTCATGTGACGGCTTGTTTTTTGCGGGACGAGTTGACATTTTTATTGGTACCATTTTTGGGGACGTGACATTTTTTGATCGCTTTCTATTCCGTTTTTTGGGAGGTAAAATTAACAAAAACAAACAATTCAGGAATTGTTTTTTGAGTTTTTTTTTATGCCGTTCTGCGTGTGGTAAAAGTGATCAGGCAGCGTTATTCTTCGGGTCAGTACGTTTACAGCGATACTACACTTACTGTATTTTTTTTATGTTTTGGCGCTTTTACACAATAAAACTATTTTATAGAAAAAAATATTTTTTTTGCATTGCTTTATTCTGAGCGCTATAACTTTTTTATTTTTCGGCTGATGGAGCTGTATGGCGGCTTTTTTTTTGCGTAACAAGATGACGTTTTCAGTGGTACCATTTTTATTTCTATTTTGTTTTTTGATCGCATTTTTTTCCACTTTTTGTTTGGCAATATGATGAAAAAGCATTTTTTTTGCTCCGTTTTTTATTTATTTTTATTACGGTGTGCACAGAAGGAGTTAATTAGTGTGACAGTTTTATAGCTCGGGTTGTTTCGGACGCGGCGATACCAAATATGTGTACTTTTTTGGGTTTTGTAAAAATATACGGATTTATTGGTTTAATATTTTATTTATTTATTTTTATTTATTTTGTGATTTTTTTATTAATAGTTTAAAAACTTTTTTTTTACTTTTTTTCACATTTTTTCTTAGTCCCTGTATGGGACATTAATTTTTATTTTTCTGATCTCTGATCTCATGTAATGTAATAGACATATATTACATTACATGAGATCTTCCCTGACTGTTTCAGTCAGAGTCTCCTGTCTGGCTACAGCTGCAGCTGAGCCAGACAGGACACCATATATGGCAGAGCTGGAGGCGGTCATGTGACCTCCAGCTGCCATAGCAACCCCAAGTCCTGGAAGGACTCGGAGGTCTTCAGAGAGGTAAGTTGACGACCCCCTCTCCTCCTGCTGTCTCCTATATGCCGCGATCACTATAGATCACAGCATATAGAAGACAGCTAAGGGTTAACATCACTGGGACCTGATCTAATCAGGTCCCGATGATGTTCCCTGTCAGAGCTAACGCTCTGCACCGGAATCGCAGCGCTTGCAGGACCCTGGGGGTCCTGAGCGCTGCGAGACCACCCACCGTTTTTAAACGTCGGCGCTGCACAGAGCCCGGCAAGCGCCGACGTTTATCTACAGTGGGCGGTCGGGAACCGGTTAAAAAAACTCCACAAAATCTCTATTTCAACATCATCTAAAGGGGCATTTACACTGTAAGAACAAACATTGTTAAAAATGCTCATTTCATGATTATCTTCCTGTGTAAATAGGCTGCTGATCACCCGATGAATGAGCTAAACACTCGTTCATCAGGTAAAATTATCTTTTGTGCAATAATTGCATTCATTTTCTGGGAGAAATACTTCATTTTCTGGAACAATTTTAAGGGTGTCAACTCTTTTGACCATGACTGTATATATACCCTGGTACGGTCACTGCCAACTCCACAATAACAAAAAGGAACCACTAGCTGCCATTACTAATCGTTTATACAGGCTGATTAGACACCTGTAGAAGGTAATGTATGGCTTCAGGGTTGTGGTTTACAGAGCAAGAGGAACAGAGCTATTACATTTTATATATTTAATCTGGAAAGATAGGCAGCATTTATAAAAAAATATACGACATGATACAAAATAGGAACAAAACAGTACGGTATATATACAATTAGATAAAATAAAAGGGGTAACAAAAGAAAATGACTAAACCTGATGTCACTGAAATGGGTCACAGCTTAGTGGAGGGAGGTACTCCTTAGGAAAACTGCAAGAACCCACAGAAAGCTGTACCTTCCAGGATTGACCAATGACCAAACCAAAATTCTGCTTTTTATTAGATCAAGGTTACGCACACATACCTCCCCTTGGTGAGCTCATGTGTGGGCTGGTTAGGGGATTTGCTAGGTCTGTTAGAATTTTATGAGATCCCCAACTTAAAGGATATCTTCGCCCCTGGAGGTCCCATGCGGTATAAATTGTTGCCATATTTCTTATTGCCATTTTACCTGTCTATAGCGATGAAACATGGCATGGATAGCACCATCCATTGGACCAATACTAAGTAGGAGAGGTTCTACCGACCTTACGGTGATGTGAGTGAATGCGTTATGTTCGTCCCTTTACTACAACGCTGAAAATATATCTCCCATAAATGTCGGATAGATGCAGACCCCAATATTCATCACTGAGAAAAATCCTTTGAACAGAGGAACAGAGGAAGCCTCTGTACTTCTCCGCATTTGAATACAGGAATATCAGTCTTGGTTTCTCTTTCCCAAAACAAATTTCCTGTTGTCATTACCTGCTCACTGCATGAGGCCCCTACATCAATGGAGTGAATTGAAGTGTCAGCTGTCTATCCCTTCTCCTTATAATTAGTTTCTCTCTTCCACAGCTATAATAAATCCTATATGTTCCATGGGGTGTCCTACTTCAATGGAGGTTGACATTTTAACTGTTTCTCACTTCCACAGCTATAATTAATCCCATATGTTCAATGTGAGGGTGATATGTACCCTCTCTGGAGATGTCTTATGGATTTTAATTTTATCTCTCTGTCATATATTATAAGCGATTCATTCATACATGCTTATTACTGAATCATAAAAATCAATTTATTGCCTTTTAGGTGCATTTTTCTTTACATGGTGCAAAGAAAGTAATCAACTGCAGATATACAGTAATTCACAAATCATGTTCTTTTCACTGGAGAAAATAAGAATCTTTTGAAATATTTTCTAGCAGACTCAAAATTATTAAACATATTAGATTCTTTTTCTTTTACCATAAAAAGGAAAATTAAAAATTTACTAAACAGAAGAAAAGAAATCTCTTGTTACCCATATTATCTCAATATGCTTTTTCTGCACTCCATGATAAATTCCTTTATGTATTTCTTGTTTCTTATTGAAAACAACATGAAAATAAGCTGCTATACGAATGTTATAAGAAAATATTTAAACTTATGGATATAAACACAGTTAATAGTGATCACAAAGGGTTTACATGGTTAAGGTAGTTCAATTGCAGATTGTTAGGCATGATCATGGTCATTAAACAGAGTTAATTTAATAGTCTGTTTAGATAGGCCGAACACAATTCGATGTGCACAGAATGATCATTATTACGATCATTCTGTGCTTATAGAACATTATGTTATCAGCAGCACATCACCATTTTATACACGGCTAGGATTAAAAACTGGATGAATGGCCATGAATCATGGAATTATCTATAGACTACACATAGTGATCCTACAGTTTGGCCACCATTACTATACACCAAAGCTCTAAACTATCAATGATAACACCACAAATAACAGAAATATTCATATATATTCCTGGCTGAGTTTTGCCACAATGGTTTATCGAGTGATATACATTGTGTGCAGAATTATTAGGCAATTGAGTATTTTGATCACATGATACTTTTTATACATGTTGTCCTACTCCAAGCTGCATAGGCTTGAGAGCCAACTACCAATTAAGTAAATCTGATGATGTGCATCTCTGTAATGAGGAGGGGTGTTGACTAATGACATCAACACCCTATATAAGGTGTGCTTAATTATTAGGCAACTTCCTTTCCTTTGGCAAAATGGGTCAGAAGAGAGATTTGACGGGCTCTGAAAAGTCCAAAATTCTGAGATGTCTTGCAGAGGGATGCAACAGTCTTGAAATTTCCAAACTTTTGAAGCGTGATCACCGAACAATCAAGCGTTTCATGGCAAATAGCCAACAGGGTCGCAAGAAGCGTGTTGGCCAAAAAAGGCGCAAATTAACTGCCCATGAATTGAGGAAAATCAAGCGTGAAGCTGCCAAGATGCCATTCACCACCAGTTTTGCCATGTTTCAGAGCTGCAACGTTACTGGAGTATCAAACAGCACAAGGTGTGCGATACTCAGGGACATGGCCAAGGTAAGGAAGGCTGAAAAACGACCACCTTTGAACAAGAAACATAAGATAAAACGTCAAGAATGGGCCAAGAAATATCTTAAGACTGATTTTTCAAAGGTTTTATGGACTGATGAAATGAGAGTGACTCTTGATGGGCCAGATGGATGGGCCAGAGGCTGGATCAGTAAAGGGCAGAGAGCTCCACTCCTACTCAGACACCAGCAAGGTGGAGGTGGGGTACTGGTATGGGCTGGTATCATCAAAGATGAATTTGTGGGACCTTTTTGGGTTGAGGATGGAGTGAAGCTCAACTCCCAAACCTACTGCCAATTTCTGGAAGACAACTTCTTCAAGCAATGGTACAGGAAGAAGTCGGTATCATGCATGATTTTCATGCAGGACAATGCTCCATCACATGCATCCAACTACTCCACAGCATGGCTGGTCAGTAAAGGTCTAAAAGAAGAAAAAATAATGACATGGCCCCCTTGTTCACCTGATCTGAACCCCATAGAGAACCTGTGGTCCATCATACAATGTGAGATCTACAGGGAGGGAAAACAGTACACCTCTCGGAACAGTGTCTGGGAGGCTGTGGTGGCTGCTGCATGCAATGTTGATCGAAAACAGATCAAGCAACTGACAGAATCTATAGATAGAAGGCTGTTGAGTGTCATCATAAAGAAAGGTGGCTATATTGATCACTAATTTTTTTGGTTTTTGTTTTTGCATGTCAGAAATGTTTATTTCTAAATTTTGGGCACTGATATTGGTTTAACTGGTGAAAATAAACAAGTGAGATGGGATTATATTTGTTTTTTATTAAGTTGCCTAATAATTCTGCACAGTAATAGTTACCTGCACAAACAGATATCCTCCTAAGATAGCCAAATCTAAAAAAAAAACACTCCAACTTCCAAAAATATTAAGCTTGGATATTTATGAGTCTTTTGGGTTGATAGAGAACATAGTTGTTGATCAATAATAAAAATAATCCTCTAAAATACAACTTGCCTAATAATTCTGCACACAGTGTAATACTGTAAGGTACTTTAGCCATTGAAGGTCATATCCTTGTCTGTGAAGTCCATTGGGCAATTTTGGAGAAAGAACAGTTTAGAAAATGAATGCAATGTCATAGAGTCAGAGTTACATATTCTTGTGTTAGGAGTAAACCTTTGATTGTACAGTACTAAGACAATACCTGGATATCCTGAGTAAGGTATGGCTTGCTGGTACTCGTCTTGGCATCCAACAGCCTGTGCATTAGCCCTGCTGACACCCATCTAGCTGCCCCCTGACATACAGTATATCAAAGATTGGTAAGTGGAACTAGCAAAAACATTCAAAACTGTTTCTGCATTCTGGCTAATAATGAAGCGGCCGTGTGATTTATTTTATGCACGCAGCTGTCTGATACTAAGGGTTAAAGGGAACATATCATTAGGAATTTTTAGCTAAAACTAAAGATATTCCTCTGTCACCCTAAGTAAATTGATACCTCTGCGTGACTGCTTCGTTTGATTGAGTCCGATCAGTCCGGTGCTCACACGAGATCTCAGCAAGAGGCAGTATATGACAGAGGATGGACTGACCTGTCAATCAAACACAGAAGCCAAGCGCCAGGCAGGGAACAAGAAGTGAAGTCCGGAGAGCTGAAAGTGTTTTGTCACACCCCAATGTATTTGGGGCTCATTTGCATATAACTTCAATACCGGATTCCTCAGCAATGGCAAAGCGGATTTGTACACCAAAGACATCAATCTAAAGAGCATATGAGACCCTATACAGCAATAACTCTAGTTTTCTGTAGAAATGCCTCTTTACTGGTTCTCTTTAAGATATTATTCATTAAAATAGAATTTAGTTTACCATTTGCCAATGTTACTGCTTTTCAGCAGGTTGTTACATTCAACTCCCTACAAAGCATGGATACATAAATGTTCACTTTCTCCCTTTTAAACCAAACAATGAAAATAGTAAAACTCTTCTAGAAGAGATTTTCCATTTTTTACAATGATAAAATTGGGTGTTATGTCATTCATATACAGAGTTGAGAGACTCTCTCGATGGTAAAGATTATCAGTATTTATGGGAGGCTGCTGCACACAGCTTGCTGAATTATACACTTATTATTTTAAACACCCTATAAGCATCCTATAAGCTATTTAACGGATAGCCCATATGCTGCTAAGGTACTTCTATCCCAGTATATGTATGAGAACATATGGAGTCTCCGCTTGAAGGTAAAGCTTATGTGGATGAGAGACTTCATTTTGATTAAGCAAATTGCACTGAGAAAATATACTAAATCTGACGCAACACCAATTAAAATGTAATCAAAATTTCATCAAAAACTTCTTAAAAAATTCTACTTCATCAAAAATCAGAATTATACTTCATCAAAAATTCATCAAAAACTTCATCAAAATTGAAAGGAAACTTGACATCTGATACATGCTGCCCGATCCATGGGCAGCATGTATCAGGCACTAGCTGCTAGATGTCAGCCAGGTATGTTTGACTCTGAAACGCCACAACATTTCAGAGATAAACATACTTTAAAAGCAGTCAGGAACCAAGCGGCATGGGAGACTAGTCGGGCAGGTGGGTCCCCGGGGGCTTCTCCGTACAAGTTCCTCTTTAGTGACAGGTGCATGTATTGGGAGATCAATGGGAGTAGGCGGGGAGAATCTGCTGGGGACCTGCCTGTTCTACAAGTCTCCCATGAGTCTTGGTTCCCGGCAGCTCTTATGTTTTTCTTATGTTTTTCTCTCAAACGCCATAGCATTTCAGACTCAAACATACCTGGCTGATACTATATACCAAGTGTCTGTCTGTGGTTCAAGCAGCATATATCAGTTGTCATGGCCTCTTTAAATTTTTATTTGGTTTAGCAGAAATGCATTATAAAAGGTTAACCTACACAAGTCATGTTGTTCCATTTCACCCACCTGTTGACCACATACAACATTTCATCATTCCATTTATTTACCCAGATGTAATAATAACCAAATTAATCATCACTTAATCTACGTTTGGCTATACATGCTTTTATGTATAGGCATGGAGTCTGGATTATGAGAACCTGCCTATTTTGACTTAAATAAAAAACAGTTTTATTAATACTCGTGTTCGTCAAGCCGAAGATAATGAAGAAAAGCAGGACCTGATAGCTGTAGAGGGGTAAAGGGAGATGACTTTAACCATGGGGCTGAAGTCATTTATCATATTAAAGGGAATCTGTCAGTAAGATTAACCATATGAGGTGTTAAAGGGACTCTGTCACTCTGTCAGCTTAGAATAACTGTTCAAGCCAAGTACAAGCGCTCGGTGAATCGTGGTGTGGCCAATCATTTAAATACATCTCCCCATCTACTTGGTTTCCATCTATCTCTGCCCTTTTCTGGCTCTATAAAGCCAGAGCTGTAAATCAAAGAAGAGGAGGGTGGAGATTGAGGGAAAACAATCAGATGGGAAGGTGTATTTATTTGTTTAGCCACGCCATGATGCTCTGACCGCTGGTACTTGGTTTGAACAGTCATTCTGCGCTGACGGTGTTCCTTTAAATACTCTGGGCTTGACAGAGTGCTTAACAGTCCACTGATTTCCCAGGTTGTTTCCCGCCCAGCGCCAGCCTCTTTAGCCTGATTGATGGCTCACTGTCAGATTTATTTGCCTGGAGCCTGAAGTCACACAAACTGTAAACTATCAATCAAGCTAAAAAGCTTGGTGCTGGGTGGGTAAAGAACCTCAGTAGGCTAAGGCTTGTTAAGTGCTCTGTCAAGCTGTAAAGGTGAAGAAGATGTTGAACACTCTCTCTGAAGAGTCTTGATGCATTTGTCTTTTGTTTCCTGTATATCATTGTGTATTTTACCCTACTTAGACAGCTTTTTTCTGTGTACAGTGGTGGACAGGGTTGACTATAAGGCTGGCCCAAGGTTTTGGGAGGAGTAAAAGGACACTAGGAGCTTAGTTCCTGTTTTATGAGGCAGTTCAAGTGCAGCTTCACAGAAAGAAGAGACTTTCAACAATGTCAGCCATATTGAATGTGTGCAAAAAGAACAGACTCACAGAAAGTACTACGCTCCTTCAATATCAATCAACAGTTGCGGCAGTTCTCTTCATAGCAGAAAAGTTGGGGTACCTACTGAAAGAGACTTTTAAGCATGAGTCTTTGTGTTTGCCAGACCTGGAGGTCCTAGTGAAGGAATATTTTATCAGCCATGCTGGGACACGTCTATAGGCCATAGCTGCTAGTAGAGCTCCCTTTTATATTCCCCAGAGTGTATTACTGGGTGAGCAATTTCAACGAAACACATCAACACGTGTGGCCCTGTACTGGGCAGATGGCGGTCCTCAGCTTAACCCATTGTACTTCAGCATTGTTCTTCACAAGTGATGTGCTGCCGTCTGCAACCGAAATGTTTGTGCCTCTGTCATGTAAAGCAGATGAAGAATTCAATTGTTTTACCTACTAAGTTGTACATAGTTTTAAGGTCAAGTAAACAAGAGTTTATTCTATTAATAAGTTAACATCTGGATCATTCTTCATGACTGTATAGGGTCTCAATTTGTCCCACGATATGGCAGCCTGCAGTCTGACAGGAATTCAGACATACAGATGCACACGCATGCATCTATGCCTGTTATAACGCACTGATCCTTTGTTGGGTGAAGAGAATGGGGCATCAAACTGCGCTGCTCGCCTGTCAGAATTATGTACCAGAGGAATCCAAGTCGATGTAATAATAAAATAGACTTTATTTCTACGCGTTTCGTGGTGATCACACCACTGTCCTGAGGAAGTGGTGTGATCACCACGAAACGCATAGAAATAAAGTCTATTTTATTATTACATCGACTTGGATTCCTTTGGTACATAATTCTGACAGGCGAGCAGCGCAGTTTGATGCCCCATTCTCTTCACCCAACAAAGGATCATTGTTTCGGGGTTTGCAGCAGCCGCCAATGCGAAGTACAGTGGTTGTGTCTTACACAACCCCAATAGGTGAGTGAATTTGATTTATCTTTCACATATACAGTTATATGAAAAAGTTTGGGCACCCCTATTAATCTTAAGATTAATGTTTTATAAAAATTGGTGTTTTTGCAGCAGCTATTTCAGTTTGATATATGTAATAACTGTTGGACACAGTAATGTTTCTGCCTTGAAATGAGGTTTATTGTACTAACAGAAAATGTGCAATCTGCATTCAAACAAAATTTGACAGGTGCATAAGTATGGGCACCTCACCAGAAAAGTGACATTAATATTTAGTAGATCCTCCTTTTTCAAAAATAACAGCCTCTAGTCGCTTCCTGTAGCTTTTAATGATTTCCTGGATCCTGGATTAAGGTATTTTTGACCATTCCTCTTTACAAAACAATTCCAGTTCAGTTAAGTTTGATGGTCGCCGAGCATGGACAGCCCTCTTCAAATGATCCCACAGATGTTCAATGATATTCAGGTCTGGGGACTGGGATGGCCATTCCAGAACATTGTAATTGTTCCTCTGCATGAATGCCTGAGTAGATTTGGAGGGGTGTTTTGGATCATTGTCTTGCTGAAAGATCCATCCCCTGCGTAACTTCAACTTTGTCACTGATTCTTGAACATTATTGTCAAGAATCTGCTGATACTGAGTGGAATCCATGCGTCCCTCAACTTTAACAAGATTCCCGGTGCTGGCATTGGCCACACAGCCCCAAAGCATGATGGAACCTCCACCAAATTTTACTGTGGGTAGCAAGTGTTTTTCTTGGAATGCTGTGTTTTTTTGCCGCCATGCATAACGCCTTTTTGTATGACCAAACAACTCAATCTTGGTTTCATCAGTCCACAGGACCTTCTTCCAAAAAGAAGTTGGCTTCTCCAAATGTGCTTTTGCATACCTCAGCCGACTCTGTTTGTGGCGTGCTTGCAGAAACGGCTTCTTTCGCATCACTCTCCCATACAGCTTCTCCTTGTGCAAAGTGCATTGTATAGTTGACCGATGCACAGTGACACCATCTGCAGCAAATTGATGCTGCAGCTCTCTGGAGGTGGTCTGAGGATTGTCCTTGACTGATCTCACCATTCTTCTTCTCTGCCTTTCTGATGTTTTTCTTGGCCTGCCACTTCTGGCCTTAACAAGAACTGTCCCTGTGTTCTTCCATTTTCTTACTATGTTCCTCACAGTGGAAACTGACAGGTTAAATCTCTGAGACAGCTTTTTGTATCCTTCCCCTGAACAACTATGTTGAATAATTTTTGTTTTCAGATCATTTGACAGTTGTTTTGAGGAGCCCATGATGCCACTCTTCAGAGGAGATTCAAACAGGAGAACAACTTGCAAGTGGCCACTTTAAGTAGCTTTTCTCATGACTGCATATACCTGGCTATGAAGTTCAAAGCTCAATGAGGTTACAAAACCAAAAAAAGTGCTTTAGTAAGTCAGTAAAAAGTAGGTAGGAGTATTTAAAACAAGAAAATGATAAGGGTGCCCATACTTATGCACCTGTCAAATTTTGTTTGAATGCAGATTGCACATTTTCTGTTAGTACAATAAACCTCATTTCAAGGCAGAAACATTACTGTGTCCAACAGTTATTACATATATCAAACTGAAATAGCTGTTGCAAAAACACCAATTTTTATAAAAAATTAATCTTAAGATTAATAGGGGTGCCCAAACTTTTTCATATAACTGTATTTCCTTTATCTCGGATAAGACCCTATGTGCGCTCTATATTCCTTCTAGTTACCTTGTTATAACGCACTGTTACATACTAATTTTAGTAAGAAATATGTCCTCCTTTAGCAGATATGAGATTTTCAATGCGTTTTGGCATCGATTCTACCAAGTTTTTGCATAAATTCTTCAATTCTTCATCATGGAACCACACTTGTATGGCACTGTTTATCATGCGTTCTTTGGTTGTACAGTCCATTTTGCCAAGACGTCTCTTCACGATGCTCCACAAATTTTCTATAGGATTTAAGTCTGGTGAATTGCCAGGCCAGTCCAGCACTTTTATTTTACTTTCTTCCAGGAATTTCTTCACACACTTGGAATTGTGTCATGGAGCCAAATGTTGTTGGAATGTCCCTTCAAATTTACGCATGAATGACACAATGAAACATTTTAAAACAACTATGTATTTGGATGAATTCATCATACCATCAACAGGAAATAAGCTCCCTGTACCATCAGCTGTAAAAAAGCCCCAAAATATCTGTTTTTGAGGGTGTTTTACAGTTTGCTGAATATGATCAGCTCACAATGGTTCATTTTTGCTTCTTCTAACAACACATGTTCTGTACTTTTGAACAAAAAGATGGGTTTCATCACTAAAAATTACCTTTTTCCACTAGCTAGTTGTCCAAGATTTATATTTTTTTGCCCATGCGAGTTGTTTTGCCTTCATTGGAGATGTCAGAAGTTGTTTCTTTACTGGCTTTGTTGCCCTCCGACCAACTTCCAGAAGCCTGCGCCGTAGAGTCGAATCGCTAATATTAATACATGCAGCGAATAAGTCTCTTTGGAAGTCTTTACTTGTTTTTCTTGCATTAATTTTACTATTTCTGATAAGTGTTTTATCAGTTCTTGGTGTCGTTTTCCTTTTTCTTCCACATTTCCCTTTTGGTTTTGGAGAAAACGATCCAGTTTCATTGTGTCTGCGAATTATTCTTGAAATGGTAGATTTTCCAATACCAACGGTGGAAGCGATTTCTCTTACAGTCAGACTTGTATGTTCATTAAGAGTAATAATTCTAGACCTCTTCCGTGGAGTAACATCCATTTTTACAGGCACGAATCACACTGAGAGAAAAAGTACACTAAACCACTCCTCACAGAAACAAGCTCTCAACTGAAGCTGAGGGGGCAGCTAGCTGTTATTTTCTGACTAAACCCAGTCAAACCACATTTTGTTACTCAAGGTTGTACACTCACACCTGTTCAAAGCAGTTAAAACTGGTTTGAATCAATGACTGGTAACCAACCAACTTATGATTTTACTTAAAAAATGGTTTGTCCCAATTAATTTGCACAGCACTGTATGTTGAAGCTTTGTGTGTGCAGAGCTGCTTGTCACACAGATAGTAACAGTCTGATTTAAGGGTATGTGCACACGATGCAGAAATGAAGCAGAAAATTTCTGCATCATTTCTGCATCTCCCTGGCAGAAAAAACGCATGCAGATTGTGCATGCGTTTTTCCTGCGGAATACATGCGGATTCACATGCGTTTCCACATGCGTTTCCGGATTGTGGATTGACAAGCGCTTTCCAGGCGATTTTAGCATCACCTGGAAAGTGCTTGACAACTAGGTCACAGTATATAAACCCATGCAAACGGCATGGATTTATATAGTGTGACCCGAGAGAATGGTAAAAATAAAAAATAAATGTATACTTTACCCTCTGATGGCCCGCGCTGTCCTGCTCAATCCGTTCTCCCTCGCCGGCAACTTTGAATTGAAAGATCTGCCGACGTCAGCATCACGTGACCTGTCACATGACTCTGACGTCAGCGCAGGTCCTTCAACTCACTGCCAAGTGCCGGGAACCAAGCAGGAGCGGTGCGGGGGCCGACAGAAGGTAAGTATACCTTTATTTTTTATTTTATTCTTTTTTTACAGCTTTTTTAATGGTACCTGGGTGTGGATGAGACTCTCCTCTCCTCCACACCCGGGTACCATCCGCACATTAGAACGCGCCAATAGCGCAAGTACAAATGCAGTCTTGCGGAATTGGCACGCCGCGTTTACACAAAATTAATTGACATGCTGCGGATTTTTGAGCGCAGCGTTTACGCTGCGGAAAAATCCGCATCATGGGCACAGCACATGCGGATTTCAATTGGGGAACATTGCTGCCCTTCTACCATGCGTTTTTAATGCGTTTCCGTGGCGTTTACGCAACTGCAAAAACGCCGCGGAAACGCATTAAAAACGCATCGTGTGAACTCAGCCTTACACAGTTTTTAATGGGCAACTAAAGAAGAAGATGGATCGACACTTCCAGCATGGTGTTTGAAAGAGATAAATCAATTATTAAATTTAAGAAAAAATATACTTTTTCTAACTCCATTTTATACATTAACTGCTGCGTTGATCTTTCATTTTTCTTTAGGTCCCTCTATGGAGATACACTGCTGTGGTCAGGCGGATTCTCTCGCTGATAAGCAGGCAGTAGCCTCTGACAAGCAGCCTGCCTACAACATTGAGACGATGCGACAACAGCCTGTTCTCTGACAAGGCACTAAAGAAGCTGCAGGCATGTCAGGTTCATTTTTGTTATCTTCATCTTGAAGGTAACAAGCTGATTCTCTTGATGTGCATTCACGACCTCACATAGAACTGCTGTAATCACCTTCAAAACTTCTATTGGGTTGAAACTATTTTTTTCAGATACCGAACTCCAAATACTCTGCACATATATAAAGTTAAAGGAGTTACCCACTTTAGAAAGTCCTTACTTGGAGTAAATGTCTCTTGAATATAAGCAAACCACAAAATATCCTCTTGCTGAGACCCCTGTGATCAGATGTCACTCTATTAACTCTATGAAATCCCTAATAGGGTATATGAAAATAGTTATTGTAAACTGGGCAACCATTTATAAAATTCTGACTGCTTCCAGCCACCACTATGCAGAATACTAAGGGTATGTTCACAAGCAAGTCCACGTATAAAACATGGAAAAAAGCGCTAACAAGACTGTTATAAAGAATGGTCCTTTTGATCTGTATGCAAAATTACATTTGCATACAAATCAAATTGCTTTTGAATCATTTAAATTGCTTTTCAACATCTTTTAAAGGGATCCTGTACCCAGGTTTTTGGTATGAAATCCAAGAGCATAATGATGTAGGGACAAAGACCCTGATTCCAGCAATGTATCATTTACTGCTCTGCTTGGTGTAGTTTTGATAAAATCACTGTTATTTCTGTTGGAGATCTAGCAGTACTCAAATGCTGAGCTCTGTATAACTCCGCCCACACCACTGATTGGCAGCTTTCTGTGTACACTGTGCATAGGCAGAAAGCTACTAATCAGTGGTGGGGTGGGGTTACACAAAGAAGGAAGACTACATGGCATGAGACAACTAATTCTATTGACCATAGGAGAAAAACGCAGTGAGAATTTACCATAAGGGTTACAGCAGACTAGGGCCGCCATCAGGGCATTAATCCCCTTACTGTTGTATGGGGCCCGGTGAACAGCAGTAAAGAGCAGGGACCTGGTCTGGGGCCCCCTTGCTCTTGTGCTTCTGCTTACCGGGCCCCGGGGTATCGTGTGCCGCAGCTGTGTGCCTGCTTGCCGCTGCCGCTGTGTGCCTGCGTGCCGGCACTGTGTGCCTGCGTGCTGTAGCTGTCTCCTTCGCACAGGGAGCCTTGGAGCTGCATGGCTGTCAAAACTGAATGACCGTGCAGCTCCAGAGGAGTCCCTCTTCCCCTTCAGTGACGCGCTGGAGACGGCCGTACGCAATGACGTCAACACGTACTTGCCAGCATCCAGCGCAGGAATGCTGCCAGGTCAGAAGTGGAGCTACAGGGATCGTATAAGAGGTAAGTATGAAAACTTTTTTTTTTTATAGAATTAAATAGTCTTGGGGGACAGTACATGATGAACTGGGAGAGGGGGAGAGCTAATGATGAACTGGGAGTGGGGGGGAGTTAATGATGAACTGGGAGTGGGGGGGAGTTAATGATGAACTGGGAGTGGGGTGAGCTAATGATGAACTGGAAGTGGGGGGAACTAATGATGAACTGGGAGTGGGGGGAGCTAATGATAAACTGGGAGTGAGGGGGAGCTAATGATGAACTGGGAGTGGGGCCGAGCTAATAATGAACTGGGAGTGGGGGGAGCTAATGATGAACTAGGAGTGGAGGGGAGCTAATGATGAACTGGGAGTAGGGAGAAGCTAATGATGAACTGGGAATCGGGGAGCTAATGATGTACTGGGGGTGGGGAGAGCTAATTATGAATTGGGAGTGGGGGTGGAAAGAGCAAATAATGAAGTGGGGGTGGGGAGAGCAGATAATGAATTGAGGGTGGGGGAGCGCAAATAATGATGACTTGAGAGTAGGGGACGGGGGACAGCAAATGATGAATTAAAGGTGGGAGTTGGACGCGCAAATGATGACTTGACGGTGGAGAGCAAATGATAATGAATTGAGGGTGGGGGACAACAATTGATGATGAATTGGGGGTGGGGAGAGTAAATGATGATGAAGTGGGGATGGGAGAAATAGAGGACATGACAAAATGAATTGGGGCGGTGGGGGGTCATGTAAATATAATGAATCAGGAGAATGGGGGGCGTTGAGGATGAAGGAGTGTGACTGGTAATGAATTGGGGGAAAGAGTACAGGTTCTAATTAATTTATATATTTATTAGGTGGGGAAAGTGGCTTTTTACAGTTAGTGGGGGTGCAGTGGTGGATTACAATTTATATTTGGAATGGTGTGTTGTATAATAACTAATTAAATATTAATGGTGGGTGCACGTCTGTATTCATCTGTGTAGTGTAGAAGTTGGGGAATGTGCTCTAGATAACTGTTTGTTATTTTATGCAGAGACAAGTTCTGGCTGGAAGAAGTGATGGCGGTCTGTGCTGGATGAAGGAGAAAAGCGAAGATGAAGGACTTCAACCAGCGACGTTACTGGTGAATCAGTGTGTTATCTGTACACTGACACTATACACTGTATACTATGTACAGAGCTCCTGTGTATAATATCACTGGTGATCCCTGTATTACCTATACACTGACACTATATACAGAGCTCCTGTGTATAATATCACTGATGATCCCTGTATTATCTGTACACTGACACTGTATACAGAGCCCCTGTGTATAATGTCACTGGTGATCACTGTATTACCTGTACACTGACACTATATACAGAGCTCCTGTGAATAATTTCACTGGTGATCCCTGTATTACCTGTACACTATATACAGAGCTCCTGTGTATAATGTCACTGATGATCCCTGTATTACCTATACACTGACACTATATACAGAGCTCCTGTGTATAATATCACTGATGATCCCTGTATTACCTGTACACTGACACTATATACAGAGCTCCTGTGCATAATGTCACTGGTGATCACTGCATTACCTGTACAATGACACTATACACTGTATACTATGTACAGAGTTCCTGTGTATAATGGCACTTATGGTAATATTAGTATGGTGTTTTTTTTTATTAATGATCAGTATTGTAGTATTCGGTCACTATGTGTTGGCAATATGTGGTCTGGTCACGGTGTGGAGGTATTTGTTCCTTTTATGTGGTATTATTCAGTCACTGTGGTGGTAATATGTGGTCTAGTCTTTAATCCTTGTATGTGGTATTATTCGGTCACTATGTGGTGGCAATATGTGGTCTGGTCATGGTATGTCAGTAGTGGTTAGCACCGCAGCTTTGCAGCGCTGGAGTCGTGGGTTCAAATACCACCAAGGACAACATCTACAAAGAGTTTGTATGTTCTCCCCGTGTTTGCGTGGGTTTCCTCCGGGTTCTCCGGTTTCCTCCCACACTCCAAAAACATATTGATAGGGAATGTAGATTGTGAGCCCCAATGGGGACAGTGCCCATAATGTCTGTAAAGCGCTGTGGAATTAACGGCGCTATATAAGTGAGTAAAATCAATAAATAAATATTTGTTCCTTGTATATGGTATGTCAGTATTTGTTCCTTGCATGTGGCATTATTAGGTCACTATGTGGTGGTAATATGTGGTCCGGCCATGTTCTGACGGTATTTGTCCCTTGTATTGATATTGGTCATTTTAAAAAATGTATGTGACACATTCCCTTAAAGAAAAATAACTAAAAATATTACTGGATATTTTAAATAATGTTTAATAGGTTAGATTAAAGTAAGGCCCGGCCAGAAGAGTCTCCTTGTTGTGATGGCGGTTTAAAAAATCTTTTAGCTAAAACAAAAGCTGCTGGCTGTGTATGTGATCTGGTGCTCAATGTGAACTGTTAATGTGTGATTGTTGAGGATGTGGTGCAGAAGTGGAGTTTTCCAACAGTGGGTGGTGGGACTGTGGAAGGTTCGAGGGGTGGGGCGGAGCTGGGGTGGAGCCTGGGCGGAGTCTCAACGGGTCCGAAAATTTTGCTGGTATGGGGCCCTGAAATTCCTACTGGCAGCTCTGCTGCAGACTACTAGAATATTTTATGTTACTTTCATATCTGAAATGTTTTCTTAACATTTACTTAAATAAATTTCCCTTCCAAAAGGTATTTTAACTTTTGTACCGCAGTTTATTTTTGCACATTTAAATACTGATGACACTACAGTATTAAATGTAACTAATATTTCAAAGCAGCCCTTATGCCAAGTAAATTTTATAAAAAAAAATCCAAAACATTTTGGCTGTTGTCGGGTTAATTTAGTTGGTTATCTGCCTCACCCAAAGGAGGATTGTTCTGAAAGTATAAAGTAGGTTATTTTAAAGAACTTTATTAATGGTGACTGGATAGGGCACATTAATTAAGTGTAGCCTTTTTATTTCTGCCTTGAAGACCTTAAGCTGCAATATAAACCTGTAATGATTTTCTTAAGACCCTTGCTTTCCTTTCTGATATCTTTCTATGGTTTTGGTTATTCTGTATATTTACTGTGAAAAGACAAAGGTCATCTGTCACCCAGGGCGGTCTAATTCTCCAGGTTCATCTGTTAGGAGTCCAAAGGGTAAAGGCAGTATTAAGGAGATGATAATGGAGAATTAGGTAACACTGTCTCACACGAGACGCATGGATTGTGTAATAGTCTGGGGGATGAACTCCATGTTCTACAATGTAGATATCGAATTTGCTCTTCTTTTCAGCATGTGGGACTCGCAAGCCTCTGAGCATCTAGTATTTAGTGGCCACAATGAAGAGTATTGCAGCGTTGTCCCATTGAAGTGAGTGAGGCACATTTCAATACCCTGCGCTACTGCTACTAAGACGATGTCCATGTAGATGGCTTGATGTAGACCTTGAAGAAGCTGCAGAACTTCCAAGAACAACACAGCTCCAACAAGCAGCTGATGAATGGAGATGCCAATAGTTGTACCACCACCAAATATGCAGACATATTTTCAACTTACACATACATGCACACTAATTACATCCAAACAATGTGAGCAAAAATACTGACCACATACATGTTACAAATTTCAACTTTCAGCAGAATTATTCAACATTCAGACATTATGGTATGCAAATTGCCTCTTCAGAGAGAAAGAGGACTTGAACTCTATAGCGCCACCTATTGGAATCAGCAATTCTACAAGTCACAATCAACCCTTTAACTAGTCGTGTAATATGACTTAGGATAATAGCCAAATCAGAATCTCAATTTGCAGACACTGTGTTTCAGGCTATTGTCCCTCGTCAGTGCAAAGTATGAGAACTGATCTGGCTAGGTGAGATGCTCTGGACTGAGGTCTAAGGGGTAAAGTTTCTCCTTGTGGAGAGTGACACACCGACTCTGGCATGTCAAGGTAAGGAGGCTTATTCGCCACCCAATGCTCCTCTGGGAAAATTAATATGCAAATACTCTCCTCAAGGAGAGCTGTTACCCCTTAGACCTCAGTCCAGAGCCTCTCACCTAGCCAGATCAGTTCTCATACTTTGTACTGATGAGGGTCAATACCCCACAACACAGTGTCTTCAAATTGAGATTCTGATTTGGCTTTTATCCTAAGTCATATTGCACGACTCGTTAAAGGGTTGATTGTGACTTGTAGGATTGCTGCTTCCAATAGGTGGCGCTATAGAGTTCAATTCCTTTTTCTCTCTGAAGAGGCAATTTGCAAATTAAATTTCCCAGAGGAGCATTGCATGGCGAATAAGCCTCCTTACTTTGACGTGCTACGGTCAGTATGTCACTCTCCACAAGGAGAAACGTTACCCCTTAGACCTCAGACATTATGATGAAATTAACTGTTTTATTTGGGATACACAGCACATCAGCTTTTATCTGCATCACCACAACATGGAAGCGTGGCAAATGAGGGATGTTCGTGGGCGGATTTAAAATGCCGAACAAATTTGCTCAACACTAATAACAAGTTTCCATCAAGTGAGCTGTTGTAACATTACAACTAGGTTACTGTCGGAGACATCGCAACTTTCTACCAGAAAATTGGCTATTACTAGTGTGTTTTAGTCAGGATAGCCAGTGTGACATCTAACTAGTTTTACTCAGACAAGTGTAGCAGTTGGCAAGGAGCCCATCTGCTGTTCCTGTTCAGGCTATTAGCTTTTGCAGCCCTCCTCTGTGCCGTTAGCGGTGAGGCACAGAACAGAACGTATGTGTCTAAATCTATACCACTTTTTCACAGACAGAATCAAAAACTAAAATGTAAAGCTAGCTTCCTTTGCTACTGTTATAACATCTTAGTCAATGTTAGCAGCTGATTTGCTACAAAAATAGAACCTTTTCCCACAAGGAGCATAGTAGCCAGAGGGAAGGACCCGAACTAATCCCCCATCTGTACAGTTGGCTGTCAAAAAATAATCATGTCTTCGTGTAATAGAGTTTTTTTCTCCTTTGTAAAAGCTTAGTCAAAAGGATCTACCGACAGGTATTGTATCCAGCATGTAATCTAATGATAATTCTAATAAAGCTCTTTATTCATATAGAAACTGACATATAAAAATGATTATGGACTGCAGAACATGCAATAAATATTAAAAATAAACATCCAACAAGTAACCCTGTTTTTTCTACCATCACCTTCTCATGGATGGGGCTGCTGCTGGATAATATCCAATTCACAGAATAAAGGGTCCAGGGTGTAAGTAAATTAGTTAAAGAAGCACTGCCATCAAAGTTCGTATCCTCTTAATATATTGCAGTCATCATATTACACAGCATTGTCTACTTACAATTGCTCATTTTGCCTTTTTACCTAGTAAATTCTTCTCTTTTCTCTGCTTTATGTAGAAACAGGAAGTCCCTGCATTCATCATTTTCCTCTTCAATTCGTGACCCAGCCGTTCCCTCCTTCCCCCCTGCCAGTGACTTTTTCAGTGACTTATGACTCATACAGGGAAATTGACCTCCTGTTTCTACATAGAGCTAAGAAGGATTCAGCTAGTCAGATTTGAATCACATGATGCCATAGATCTAATGGAAAAGAGAAGAAATAGCTGGGTTCTTATAACTGAACACATCACCCCTCTGAGGGCTCACTTACATGTCCATTGATTCTCTAATTTGACAGAATCGAGGAAATTATGTTAATGTCACTCGAATCAAACTCTCAGAGTTTGATCAGAGTGTCATCTTAGTGTGATCTGATTCTCTCGCATGAGAAAATCGTATCACAGATGTGGAGAAGGAGAACTTAATTTCTCCATCTTCTCCATTCTCTGTGTCCCCAAATGTTGTACTGCACTCGGATGATATTTGAATACAGTCTGATGTTTCCACACACCGTAGACTTGTATGGGTGTGTGTGTTCCGCTTAGCAGATGCATTTGCAGCATACTGCGATTTTTTTCTCATACTTTACTGTACAAGAGTGAGGGTGGGGAGGATGGCATTCCACTCCTCTGACAATTCCTGACATTTAAATGTATGAAAATGTATTTGACTGTACTGTATTTTATTGTTATCCTCCTGAGGCTGCAGTTCCTGTTTAGTTGGCTATCATGGGGTTAATTGTAGGGCGGAGGATTGGGAATCTCTTGGGTAGTTGCACAGGAAGTGAAGTTAGTTAAAGGGACCCTGTCAGTTCCCCTGTGCCCCCAGAACCATCAGCAGTTGTGTCTATCTATCTAAATACCCTGCCTATTGTCCCCTTATTACATTATACACATAAACAGATCTTTAGAAAAAGTATTTCTAAAGTCCGTTTATGATATGTAAATGAGGCCTTTGACTAGTCAATGGGGCGTTATTTTTTCACAGACTAGATGGCCCACTTAACATGACTTACAAGCATCGGCGTCATCGCCAGCGCTATACAAACCATGCGCATGCCCACGGCTTCTTTCCCTCATTGCATTTATCCTCTGAAGCCAGGTGTATGCGTGCCACCTTCAGAGCGGTGCACTGCGCATGATCAGAAGTCTTCTGCACTGATAACATGATAACGTGATAATATGCTAAGTGGGCCGACTAGGCGGGGAAACTAAATGCAATTTAGAAATACATTTTCTAAAGATCTGTTTATGTGTGTAATGTAATAAAGGGACTGTTAGGCAGAGGATTTAGCTATAGAGACACAACTGCTGGTGGTTCGGGGGGCACTGGGGACCTGATAGGTTCCCTTTAAGAAAAAGAAGAGAAAGGAATGAAGATGTAATGGAGGCAAGAGAGCCTTTAAGAGAATTCTTACAGGATGCTTCAAAGATGGAGAGAGATTGTCATCTGCTGGTCAGGCACAGTCAAGCGGAACCAAGATGTACAAGGGAAGTTGAAGGGGGAGCAGTTTTAGACGCTGGACTCAGTCAGGTGACTTCCAGGAAGGCGTTCCTGGATATAAGAGGCCAGCGCACCAAGCCTGAGGGGTTTTTTTTGTTTGTTTTTTTAATTTTTTATTTATCAAAGGGCAAAGGCAGTACAACAAAATGCAATCATAAAACAGAAATAAAATATCCCAAGACATACAAAGGATCACCATCAGATAACCTCTAGCACCAAACCTTAGTCCCCTAATAGTACTGTCCGACATCGTAGAAGCCCCCATAGGAACTCCCTAGTACAAAGCATAGGTGGATATATGTATCTTAGTGGCCCAAATATGGACCCTGCTTAACACAACATGAATGGGATTGTATTCAACAGTTGTTAAAAAAAAAAATTAACTTTCATTGAACAACATCAATTTTATTACCCCGTTTTTATGCGGTCCTACCCGAACATGGTGAACCACTTCATCTACGCTTGTCAATAGGGCCAAAGGCTATAGGCTACAGTAAGGCCAGTTTCTGGTCCGAGCCTGAAACTGACTATTGAGGGGAAGAAAAGAACAAAAAAGGAAAGATCAGAGAGGTCAGAAAGGATACAAAGAAAAGTATAGTGTAGCAAAAGGAAGCAGGAAGGGGGAGGGGAGAGAGGAAACACAGGGTCAAGAAGGAGGGGGGGGGGGTCAGGGAACGAGGTTAGTCTCCATAGGAAGCTGTTCAATCCCCCAGCAACAACAGAGGATACTCTGGGGAGGCTTTAAAGTCGGACCACTGATGCCAGGTACCAAAGAATTCCGTATAACTATTCTTGAGGGACGCAGTCAAATCCTCCATCTGCATCAGGTCATTTATTTTATTCACCCACATGCTAATACTCGGTGGGAAGGGGGACCTCCAGCACTGCGGGATGCAAGCTCTAGCAGCCATCAACAGAAAACGTAAAAGGGAGACTTTGTAAGTCTTCGTCGGGCAGGAGGAAAGTTGGAGCAGAAAGAGCTCCGGACCCAACGTTTGCTCGGTCTTTGTGACTCGTCTTATTATACTCTTTACATCTGCCCAAAAACAATTCAATTTCTCGCAGGCCCAAAAGACATGCAGGAAAGTCCCCTCCTCTTTTCCACACCTCCAACAGGTTGGCTCTACAGATGGGAACATAGAGTGGATCCTCTGGGGGACCCTATACCACCTGGTCAATATCTTGTAATTCGCCTCTTGGAGGTTGGAGCTAATTGTGGTCTTATGGGCCAGGGTCAGAATTCGCTCTCTCTGTTCAGGGGTGAGTTGGATGTGTAAATCTCATTCCCAACACAGTAGGAAACGTGGTGGGGGTAAGTCCTCCGAATTAACCAGTATGGATTTTATCACCGATAATGAGAGGGAAAGGGGTTCCTGTTCCAAACATATTCTCTCAAATGTAGTGGGTGGGCCTGAAAATAACGAGGCCTCCGGGAGAGATTTCATATAGTGTCTCAGCTGCATCATCCTCCAGGGTCATAGTTGGGACAGCGCTAGTCCCGATCGGATATCTTCCCCTCTCATCCAGATAGAGTCCCTGATAAACTGCCCCGCTCTGAAATGTCCCTCCACAATCCATGTCTGAAAAATCGGATCTACCAGTCCAGGTCCAAAGTCAGGGGATCCGAGGATGGGGTCAGGGGTGATGGGTAAGGAATTAAACGTGAGCATACCCGTGTAGAGGAACAACATCGCAAGGTGGGTCCAATAGTAGGGTCGGCTTTCAAACCAAGGTCAGCGACGCTAGGCAACCATGGAAGGACCTGCAAGGGGATGTCCGTGAAGCTCTGCTCAATGCCCACCCATTGTTTAGTCAATCCATGTCTGCACCAGTCTACCACCCTAACCAGTTGTGCGGAAGCATAATAAGATTTCAAGTCCGGAAGACCCAGGCCCCCGTTCGACTTTTGTCTGCACAACATGGATCTGGCCAATGTGACCGGTTTTCCTGCCCAAATAAATCTAATTTGGAGAGAGGAGAACTCCCTAAAAAAGGATTCCGGGTTCCTAATTGGGATTGCCTGTATGAGGTAGAGGGCCCGCGGCAAAGCATTCATTTTCAGGATTTCACACCTCCCAAACCAAGTAAAATGACCCTTCGACCATCTAAGGCAGTCCTCTCGCAGCTTCTTCAGCAGAGGCACAAAATTCGCTCTGTACAGCAGGTCCAAGTCGGCTGTCAAATTAATTCCCAGATATTTCAAGGAGGACCCCGCCCATCGAAACTTACAGCTCGACCGGAGACTCGTCATCATCCTATCAGGGAGATTTATATTGAGAGCCTCTGATTTGGACCAATTTATCTTAAAGTTGGACAAAGCTGAATATCTGTTCAGCTCGGACAACAGGCACGGGAGAGAGACCACTGGGTTGGTGATGAAAAATAAGAGGTCGTCAGCATAAGCTGCTATTTTATGAGAGGTTACTCGGGCTCTCGGTGCTGTCACTTCCGGGTTGCTTCTTATGTGGCGTAGGAGTGGCTCCAGTGTCAGAATAAATATCAAAGGTGAAAGGGGACAACCCTGTCGCGTGCCATTGAAAATTGGAAAGCTTTCCGATTGCACTCCATTTACTCTGACACAGTCTGATGGACAACTATAAATCGCCTCAATCTAACGCGACATAGAAGGTTTTAGCCCTATAAATCTTAGTACTTCTCTCATAAAGTCCCAATTGACCCGGTCGAATGCCTTTTCGGCGTCTGTAGAAAGTAATAGCAGTGGGATACCATCTGATCTCGACCTATGAATAAGGTTCAGGGCCTTCACAGTATGGTCCCGAGCCTCTCTCCCCGGCATGAAGCCCGCCTGGTCTGGATGGATTATGTCTCCCATAAGGCGAGACAATCTATTCGCCAGGATTCTGGTGAATAATTTCAGATCTGCGTTAAGGAGGGATATTGGGCGATAGCTGGCGCAATTTAAGGGATCTTTACCCTCTTTAGGGATAACCACTATGTTAGCCCTAAGGGCATCCCCAGGGAGCACAGCCTCCGGGGTGGCCACAACATTGTTAAAGGCAGATAGAAAAGGGGAGGAAAGCTGAGGAAGCAGTTTTTTGTAATATTCCACCGGAAGGCCATCAGGACCAGGAGCCCTAACGTTAGGCGACTGGCGTACAGCCTCCAATAATTCCATTGCCGATATGGGGTTCTCCAATGCACTTAAATTGCTTTCTGAAATTTTAGGCAGACCTGAGCTTTCAATGTATGCCCTCATCCGTAGTCTAGTGGCATTACTGCCACCCGTGGAGGCCGCACCCCAAGGGAATAGAGCTTGGCGTAATAATCCCCAAAGGCAGAGGCAATCTCGAGTGGAGTGGATACCACTTTGCTTCCAGCGTCCAAGACCTGGGGGACAAAACCCCTCGCCCGCTCCGTTCGCAAGGCCCTAGCCAGATTCTTGCTAGTTTTATTCCCGAATTCATAACAGTGTCTCCGACACCTGGCCAGGGAAGCCTTAGCTCTAGACATCAGTATCACCCTCAAACGCTCTCGTCCCTGCAGGAGAAGTGCAAGAGTCTGACGGGTCTTGTCGGGCCTTGTGGCTCGTCTCTAGCCTATGAATCTCTGCCACTAAGCCCTCCACCTCCCGCTCCCTCTCCCTCTTCAAACGAGCCCCATGCTTTATAAACACACCTCTGATCACACATTTGTGTGCCTCCCACACCACATTGGGCGAGCTGGCCGTCCCCATTACATCTGTCATTACCATGTCGTCCGCTAGTAGGGAGGAGTTCAGAACCCAATGATTACTTTTCACCTTGTAGCCCGTCATAGCTATAGTAAGTGTCACCAATGCGTGGTCGAAGAATGTGATCGGGTCAATGGTCACATCTAACAGGGAACTCAGGTCTGAGTGTTGCAGAAAAAAGTAATCCAGACGTGAATAGACATCATGTGCACTTGAGTAAAAAGTGTAATCCCTATCCCCAGGGTGTGTCAATCTCCAGGTGTCTATAAGTTGATGTTCGTATAGGCTTCTCTTTATCTGCTTCAGAGCGGCTAAAGACATTCCTGCGGAGCCCACAGAGGCATCCCGTAACGGGTCGAGTACAAAATTGAGGTCACCCCCTATCACCAGCCTACCCTCCCCAAATGCTTCTATCTATTCAAGGTATCCGAGTAACGAGGGACATTGCTTCGTGTTAGGCAGATAAAGAGAGATAAAGGTGAATAACTGAGAGTCTACTTTCCCCTTGAGCATTGCCAATCTCCCCTCCTGATCTGATCGGAATTCAATTGGCTCCCAGCCCAGTGAACCGGAAATTAGAATGGTGGTTCCTTTGGATCTGGGATCATCTGACGGGGAGTGGTATACAGTAGGATATCTTTTGTCTGACAATTTAAACGGTTTATGGGTCGTGTAGTGCGTCTGCTGTAAAAAGACCACATGTAATTTTTTTTTCCTTAAAAGGTGCAGAAGTATCGATCGCTTACCTGGACTATGTAGGCCTTTCACGTTGAGAGTACCTATCTTAAGTTCCGATGGCAGGATCCTGGTATTGGTCTCGATTGTGATAAAAGAATGCAGGAGAGACCTCAGGGAATGAGAGGGGAAGGAGGGGAGCAGCAGAAAAGTACAGACCGAGGATAGATCAGCAGGGGAAAAGAGAGGGTGGACCAGCGAAGAGGAGGTGGAGTAGAAATATAGAAAGGAGAAATGCAAAATGGAAAAAGAAAGAGAGAAAAAGAAAAATAAAATGCAGAAGTTAGTGGTAGTAAAAGCTTATATCAAGCTAGCAGACCTCGGTACCGGCCCGAGTCTGCGATAGGGAAACGGGAGATCGGGTAAATCATCACCACGCAGTGATTGAACCCCCCAAGCCTGGAGATATTTTTTTCCCTCGTCTAGGGGTGGTCCCCAACAGCCAGTCTAGGCCACTGGTCCCCCCGAACGGAAGTCATAGTCTGCCACCTATATATCTTGAACAGTATTAGCCCCGCCTCTAGACATGAGACAATTGTACATGACTACATAACATTCTATTGGAACTCACGTATTACACAGTTAGTAGTGTGTAGAAGGGAGAAACCATATCTATGCTACCCCGATACCTAGTAAACCCTTGGAACTATATAAACAAAAATCACATAAGTGATACAAAAGCCATGTGTGTATCTAGGTAGGAGGCAAATAAAGCCAACAACAGGTATAGCATATAACCGACCCTGAAGGGACAAGGACTCTGTAAGACTACAAAGTCCAGAGAGACGGGACAGCGGGCATCCCTCATCTTCCCTCAAGTGGGAGTGACATCCTCCTCCCTAGCAGTCAACGGCTCCCTCCCCAATACCCGACGACGTCTCCTCTGAGGGGGTCTGGGGGGATGTCCTCTGTTACTCCCCCCGCGGAGGGGGCCGTAGTCCCCAGGTCGTATTGCCAGCCAGTCCGGAACATCAATAGGATCCGTATCCAAGAATCGAAACAGGTCCGAAAGTTTGTGGGGTTTTTTGAGGAGAAAGGTGTCTGAGCCCTTACATATGATCACATGAAAGGGGTGCCCCCAGCGATAGAATGCTCCCTCCTCCTTGATTTTGACCAATAGGGGGTATAGAGCTCTTCTCATTGCTAGGGTGCGACTTGAGATATCTGGAAATAGTTTGATCTTGGCCCCGTCGAGCTCCACAGGACCATGTGCCCAAGCTTTTTGTATTATAGTGTCCTTATCGGTAAAATAGTGGAGACGGCACAGGACATCTCTGGGGGGTCAAGCGAGCCCTGACCTGGGCGGAAGACCCTGTGAACACGGTCAAAGGGACAAGGCGAGTCCTCAGGGCGCTCTAAGACTTTGTTAAATATCATCCTGACAGTATCCTGCAGTGTGGAGGACGGCCAGTCCTCTGGGAGTCCTTTAAGCCTTATATTGTTTCTCCTATCTCTGTTCTGTTGGTCATCAAGGAGCAAATATAGGTCGTTCCTTTGTGCATCAGAGTCCTCAACTCTCTCCTCCAAAACCTGTATTCTGCATTCCAGGGACAAGTGGGCCGTTTCAGTGTCGGTCACTCTAGTTTCCACAGCATTCAAGTCCTCCCGCACAGCCCCTATCTCCTGTCTATAGGACTGCTCCAGCTTGGAGATAGTAAGATCCAGATCTGCCTTGGTCGGGAAAGCCAGAATCAAATCTCTTATAGCCTGAAAGTCTTTGGACTCTCCTGAGCCCCTGAGGTTCGGGGGCAAGCTGGGCGCCCTCTCTTCTCCCACCGCGTGTCTCACGTGGACCTCCATCCCCACACCGTCAGAGGATCCAGGCTTGTGAGAGTCAGAGGCCATGGGAGTCCTGGGGGATATGGGGCAGGAATCCCCATCTTCATGTGCCATTATGGTGCCCTCCGGGCTGTCTGTCTCAGGGCAGGCCCCCTCCATATGGACCCCTGTAGGTGATGTCTGCATGAGAGAAGCCGCGACTCCCGCTCCCTTCTCTCAGCCTCCCCCTGGGTCTCCCCTCCCCCGCTCCCCAGCAGTGAGCAGCGGGGTCCCCGTGGAGTCCGCCCGGCGTACTCACAGGGCTGTCTCCCGGCCCCGACAGCCGTGCCCGGCATTCACCCGCCGCTCTGCGCTCTCCTCTCTTCTCCTGAGTGGCAGTCTTCAGGGGGGAGGGTCGCTGCAGCCTCGGCACCATCTTCCCTGCCAGCTCCGAGCGCCTGAAAACCGGGGGGGCCGGAGAAGAATCCCTCTATGGAGCTTCGTGAGCGGGAACC
Organism: Phyllobates terribilis; assembly: GCF_046119375.1. Classification (NCBI taxonomy): domain Eukaryota; kingdom Metazoa; phylum Chordata; class Amphibia; order Anura; family Dendrobatidae; genus Phyllobates; species Phyllobates terribilis. The sequence continues at coordinate 156,788,660 of NW_027362762.1, read as the reverse complement.
CCCGGAGGCAGCGGAGGAAGGCTCCAGGGTGTGAGTCTTCCGTCTAGGCGGCATAGAATAATTTAATGCAGGCGGTTATTGTAGGTATAATCCAGGCATGAGGGGAGCTCAGGCGACGTGCGTCCTCACTTCATGGCAGTCAGACCCCGCCCCCCTGCCTGAGGGTTTTTTGGCGCCAAGCAGCAGAGAGGAGCAGACATGCTCCCTACATGCTGAGAAGCCACGCACGGCATGCCTAAGCTAGAGGCCTGCGAGGTGTCACAGCCGGACACCGGTGGATGAGCTCCGGATCCCTCACAGATGTGCCCCGAGTGCTGTGCCTATTGAGGAGAGTCGGAACCTGCTTGCGGTGCTGAGTGAGTTCGCTGAACCCGACATCGCCCGCCGACAGATGAGGTCTGGACCCCCCAATCCACCGCTTGTGAGACTGCCTCCAACGGCCAGGAAGAGAGGAGTTGGGAGACGGCTGAGCCAGGAAAGTCACACCAGTGAAAGCAGAGGAGCTGCATACGTGAACAGGGCCGTTACTTCCACTGTTCACTCACGGTACCGGGGCCAGTTGGGTTTAGGTACTCAGGTTGGGAAGGGAACAGTTGGGGCGAAAGAAGCTAAACGTGATTTAATTGACTTTGTCCGCAAAAGACTTTCGGCTAGCGGGAATAACCGGTGACCCACCCTAGGGTCATATACAGAGTTAAAGAACTGACGTGGTGACTCACATGATTGGGTGAACCACACTACCTTGAGAGACTTCGTATTTTGTTAATATTTCAAATTACCGTTCATTACTCCTGTTGCCATTCCCTTGTTCAGAATACCTGTTATATCTATATATAAACTGTTTATATTCATCTCTGACTGTCCTGGCCTTGTGTCTCTGTATGTTGCATTCCGCCACCTGCATTACAAAGACATCCTCTGTGTAAGGTGATCTTCACTTGGGGTGTGTGTGTGTGGATGAAGAGAGAAAAAAAGCAGGGAGAGAGGGGAAGCTTCTAAGAAGCACTCCATCGGTGGCAACAGAATACTCTTACCAGGTGAGTTGGAGGAAAGGGACGTATGGCCAGGAAATTTTGTTAAAGTCCCTAAGGGTCTCTGGGGAACGGAAAAAGTGTCAGCCAGGTCTTGGAAGCTGCGAGTCCGGGAAGAGATGAGTCAGCAAGGCTGGGGGGCACACTCAGTAAGGTGGCAGACATCGTCACTTGGTTCCTGAAAAGTGGGCTGAAGGATAGAGGTCACTGGAAAAGCTCAGCTAAAGTGTATCTATATCTAGAAAGGTGGGATGTGACATGCAGAAGTAGTGCTGTTGCTTCAAAAGCATCCAGCAACTATTAGAAGTAACACAAGCACAGGAGACAGGAAGTGTTGTGCTCCAAAAGCATCCAGCAACTAGAGGGGTTAACACAGTCACAGGAGACAGGGAGTGTTTTAGCAGAGCCCCAGGGGGATTGTGGAGAACTTGTTATTGTAGTCTGGCTGAAGCCAAAAAAAAAAAAGTTGGTGTGCTATCTGGACCTAACAGAAGGCAACTGAACAGGATTCAGATCAGGAGAGAAACTAAACACACGGCAGATAAACTCCCTGAACTAATAGTGCAGCGTATTATTGGGCAGGAAGATAAGGACTGTAAGGAATTGTTTCACAGGGATCATCTCCCTCATCAACCCCCCCCCATCTCCGTGCAGGATAAAGAATGCTGTGCATTATTGTGTCCTTGTGAAGGAAAATCCTGTGGTTGTGTATGCATAGAAGTGTGCTGCTAAGAGATCTAATTTATGCTGAATTATGCTACTGAAGAGACTGTAATACTGTGCCTTGTGAAGAAACTACTGTATTGTTACTGGAGCCGGTTGCTCAAGAAACTCAGACTGTACTGTAATGAAGATTGCTGCTGTAATATCTCTGAATTACACTGGCCGTGCTTCAGATTAAATTCCACTGTTAAACTGCTGAAAAAGACTCTTGTCAGATGTGTCTGGTCAGCAATTGAATCTATTGTGTGCCTGAGAGAAGCTGCAGCCTATGGTCTCACCCTATCTGAACCTAGCGGTGTGTGTGTGTAACATTAATCCTGCAAATTGTTCTGAGCAGAGAAATTTTATACGCCATTTATACTGCGCCAGTTGTGCATCAAAAGCCAGACTTGATTGGTTGCAATGCTTTGATATATAGCGAAAGCAGTGAAACTACTCAGGTGTGTAAAATTTCCTGTGATACTAATCCTGCAAAGTTTCTCACCTGGCAAATTTTATATGCCATTTATACTGCGCTAGTTGTGCATCAAAAGCATACAGCCAGACTTGGGTGGTTGCAATAACATCGCTATATTGCTACTGCAGTGTAACAAGTCCATCTGAGGTGGGTAAAATTTCCTGCAATACTAATCTTGCAAAGTTCTCTCAACAGGGATATATCATACATAATTTGAAATGGGCAAGGCGCGTGGTAAGGGACGGAGAAGTGGACGTGAGACTGATGGTGCACGCAGAGGCCAGGGCCCTGGGCAAGGTGAAACTGTACCTGCTGTGGGAGCACAACAAACACACACATCATGTCGATCTGGCTTCCTTTCTCACTTTGTAGGTGGGTGTGGAACACTACTCTTGAAGCCAGACCAGTGTGAAAAGGTTGCTGATTGGATAGCAGATAATGCTTCCAGTCAGTTTTCCAGCACCACCCTTTCTTCCACATGGTCCAGTCTCAGTAGTCATGAGTCTGGACCACATAATCCGCACCCTGATCCTCCTTCCTCCCACCATGCCGAGTGCCTGGAGACAAGTGATCCCACACTTGGACACTCCAAAGAGCTGTTCACATTTCCATTTATAGATTCTGGCCTCTTGCTATCCCGTGAGGAGATCACAGTTAGCGATGCCCAAATATTTGGCAGCCACGCTCACAAGACGGCGACGGTGGGAAACTGCAATTACTGTCGCAAGATGTGGATAATGATGAGACACAATTGCCAACAAGTGATGTTGTTAAGTCAGCAAGTCAGGAATATCAGGGTGCAGAAGTGGAAGATGAGGTGGTGGACGATGAAGTCACTAACCCAACCTGGGAAGGTGACATGCAGAGCGAAGAGAGCGGCGCAGAGGGGGAGGGATCCACAGCACCACAGCAGGCAGGAAGAGGCAGTGGTGTGGCCAGAGACACAAGGCAGGCAACTGTTCCCCAGAGCACCAATACAGGTGAAGTTGCCAGGCCAAGGGTTAGGTGTTCCCGAGTCTGGCGCTTTTTTAAAGACAGTTCAGTTAACCCAAAAAAGGCCATTTGCAACATCTGCCATGCCAGCATCAGCAGGGGCAGCACAACTACTAGCCTGACCACCACCAGCATGCTTAGGGACATAACAGTAAAGCACCCGACTAGGTAGGCCAAATCCCAGGGTCCAGAAACAGTGTATGGGGGTGACACCAGTGCCTCTTCCCCTGTTCTACGTGCACACCAATGCCCTGTCCATGATGCAGGCGAAGGTGTCTCCCACCCTGCACACTTGCAACCACAGTCAGCAACCACGTCCACCTCCTCGTCCCAGCGCATCATTCAGTTGTTCCTACCCCAGTCTTTGGAACCCAAGCATAAACATACAGCCACCAACCCACAGGCCACAATACTAAACGGCTACATTTCCAGATTGATTGCCCTGGAAATGTTGCCATTTAGGCTTGAGGAGACATATGCATTTGGAAATCTCATGGTGGTGGCTGTCCCTTGGTACTATTTCTCTCAGTGTGCCGTACCCGCCTTACACAAACACGTGTCCCATAACATCACCCGTGCCCTGACCAACGCAGTTATTGGGAAGGTCCACTTAACCACTGACACGTAGTCAAGTGCTTGTGGCCAGGTATGCTACATTTCTCTTACCGCACACTGGGTGAACATTGTGGAAGCCGGGACCCAGTGGGCCTTTCGGATGCAACAGTCCAAGGATTGCGGGTCCTGGTTCCATCACGGATTCCCCCACCTTCTACACTAGTTTCTGCACCTCCTTCTCACCCTCCATTTCCGAAACTTCAACATAAGTCGCAAACTGGAAGCACTGCAGCACTGTTTCGGCCAAGCGGCAACAGGCTCTGATGAAGCTAATCTGCTTAGGTGAAAAACCACACACAACTGCAGTGTTGTTGAAAGGTCTAACAGATCAGACTGATCTGTGGCTCTTGCCCCTGAACCTACAACCAAGCATGATCGTGTGTGACAATGGAAGTAACCTGGTGGTGGCTCTGAAGCTTGGCAACCCCTCACACGTACCATTCCTGGCCCACGTGCTCAACTTTGTGGTTCAGCGGTTTCTCAAAACCTACCCAGATCTGCCTGAGCTACTTGTGAAGGTATTCTACGTGTGTGCCGATTTCCGCAAGTCAGCTACAGCTTCTGCCGCACTGGCAATGCTGCAGCAGCGTTTGCAACTTCCAGCTCACCGACTGGTGTACGATGTCAACAAACATTGGAACTTAACATTACATATGTTGGCAAGGCTTTGTGAGCAGCAGAGGGCAGTAATTGAATACCAGCTACAACATGCCCGTCGTTATTCCGGCCATTCTCCGCACATAAGAGCGGATGAATGGCCAAGGATGTCTGACATCTGTGCAGTTCTCCAAAACTTTGAGGACTCGCCCAAGATGGTGAGCGGCGATGACTAGTGATGAGCGAGCATGTTCTCTACTGCTCGGTACTCGCCCGAGCATCTCACAGCTTGACATGCTCGGCGCTATTTCCGAGGTTGCAATGAACATGCAGGGATTGCCTGCCACTCACTGTAAAGCCGTAGCCATGTTGGTTATGGCATTACAGTGATTGGCTGGCCGCACAGCGTCATCAGGTCTTTATCATGCTCGTCACAGTCACTACGGAATCAGACAGTGTAGGGAGAGCTGCTGCTGAGCTAGGGAGAGATTCGCTTGTTTCTAGTTAGTGTAGGTATACAGACTATATTAGAGACACATATCCATCTCAACAAACAGTCCTTCTGAGGACTAATCCATCTGCAGAGATATCAGGCAGGCAGTGTATATAGGCAGGCAGGGTATATAGCAGACTGCAGTGCACATAGCACAAGAGGCTCCATTCCAGTTCTGCCTTCTGCTGCTGTTAGATATTTCTAGACGAAGGCCCAGGTCTCAGGGGCCAGGAATAATGTTTTGGGGATTTTAATCCTCATTATTTGCTTAAAAGCAATCCAGAGAGCGCCGTTTTTCTGCGCCATTTGCTTGTTGGCAGTGCAGAATACAGCCAGGTCCTTTCCATATTACAGCGCTAAAAATCCAGCTACTTAAAACTGTGTTTTCTCCATCACACAGATATTATATACATTTTCAGAAATTACTGCCATTTCTGGCCTTCATTAAAAATTTGTTGCAGTGTGTCAGTGAAGCAATTAACACCAGATTGCTGTTCAAAATAGTTACCTACATGCCAGGTATTTAAAACTGTGTTTTCTCCGTCACACGGATCTCATATACGTTTTCAGAAAATACTGCCATTTCTGGCCTCCATTAATTTTTTTTTCAGTGTGTCAGCAAAGTTTTTGACACCGGTTTGCTGTTCAAAATAGTTACCTACAGGCCAGGTATTTAAAACTCTGGTTTCTCCATCACACGGATCACATATACGTTTTCCGAAAATACTGCCATTTCGGATATTCATTAAAAATTTGTTGCAGTGTGTCAGTGAAGCAATTGACACCAGATTGCTGTTTAAAATAGTTACCTACAGGCCAGGTATTTAAAACTGTGTTTTCTGCGTCACAGGGATCACATATACGTTTTCAGAAAATACTGCCATTTCTGGCCTCCATTAAAAATTTGTTTCAGTGTGTCAGTGAAGCAATTGACACCAGTTTGCTGTTCAAAATAGTTACCTACAGGTCATTTATTTAAAGCTGTGGTTTATCCATCACACGGATCACATATAAGTTCGTTCCAAATTCAGTCATTTGTTGTGAGCGTGGAAGATATTGTCCTCCATTTAAAATGGGCAAGGCACGTGGCAAGGGACGGGGAACTGGACGTGATGGTGGTGATGGTGCATGCAGAGGCCGAGGTCGTGGGCAAGCTGAAATTGTGCCACAACAAACAGCCACATCTTCTCGCTCGACCTTCCTGTCCCAATTAATAGGGGACTGCAGAACACCACTATTGAACACAGAACAGTGTCAAAAGGTTATTGGTTGGATAGCAGATAATGCTTCCAGTCACTTAGACACCACCAACACCACCTTGTCTTCCACATGGTCAAGTCTCAGTAGCTGTGAGTCTGGACCACCTATTCCTCACCCTGAACCTCCCTCCTCCCACTGTGTTCAGAGACAAATGATCCCACACTTGGACACTCCGAAGAGCTATTTACTTTCCCATTTATAGATTCGGGCCTCTCACCCGGTCCACTTGAAGCGGAGCAAGAGGAGATCGCATATAGCGATGGCCAAATATTTGAGCAGCCATGGTCACATGAAGGCGAGGGTGGGAAAGTGTCCCAAGAGGTGGACGATGATGAGACACAATTGCCAGAAAGTCAGGAGGAGGACCAGAGTGTGGAAGTGGAAGACAAGGTGGTGGATGATATAGTAACTGACCCAACCTGGCAGGAGGACATGCATAGCGAGGACAGCAGCACACAGGGGGAGGGAGGTGTAGCACCCTGAGGATTCGGCTGCTACAGGGGTATTACACCTCAAGCCAGAGGTGTGGTATTCCACTCCCGGGTAAGGATGGAGTGTGGAACTGAGCTAGTTAGCTGCATGTGATGCGCCCCTGGGCCTGCTGTGTCGCGCAGTGTCTCGCGCACGGGGCTTACCCGGAACCGGATCAGATGAGGGTTGTAGTCTCCGAGTGGCGGGGACCCGGTCCGTGCCCAGGGAGTCAAACTCAGTGTGTGGCAGTCTTGATAGATGTTATTTGAGTGTCGACTACGCCACCCGTTGATTTGCAGCTATGGAGCTGCCGCTGCAGGGCAGACCGCTGAGGCCGGTGTAGAATTGTGCAGCGTGATAGTATAACCCCCAACGGGAGGGGTATGGCCTCAGGGCAGCCGACGTGGAAGATGGGGGTAGCAGGAACCACTCAGAGACGGTGCGGTGTAATTCAGGGTCTTTACTGGTAACAACGATAGACCCTCCCGGAGTACTTGCTAGCGAACGGGGCCTGGTCAGTCCTTGAGCAGATGGGATCTCCCCTGGCCAGGCGGAGTTGTAGGCCTCCCAAACTGACTGTACTCTTCTGGCTACCTTGCTAGAAGCGGATATAAGTAGCCCACGTCCCTGAGTGTACCGTGTGGTGCTCACCCGTATGGCCGGTGACTCGGGGCCTTCTAATGGCTTCCGCTCCACGATGGCGGTGCTGGTCCCACGCGTGTGACCGTGCCTTCGGGTTTCTGGGCCTGAGGACCTGAAATCCCCTGCCGGTCGGCTTCTGCTGCTGGGTAAGAGTTAGTCCCCACAGCCTCGGACGCCGGGTCCGGTAAGAAAGCTTCTCAGTCAGGGCGAGCTCTGCAGCTGCCAGCCCCTGACTCGTAGTAGTATTGCTCCCACTGAGCTTCTGCTGTTTCTTCCTATGACTGTTTCTCGTCTCTACTTCTTCTCTACTCCTAACCCTGCCTCAGCCCCGGGTTTATATAGGGGAAGTTCTTCCCCTCCCAAGACTGGGCAGGAGGTGTGGTATGCACAGGATCCCTGACCAAAGGACCTCCCACCTGCTCTCAGACATAACATTACATTACTGTGGGAAACCAGACCCCTGGGGTGCCACACATGCACTACATACATCGCATTTCCGGGGGACAGATCGACGGTACTCCCACCAGTTTATGTGCAGGTACGACAGTGTCTGTCCCTGGCTGGAGTGGGAGGGGGGTGGAACATCCCAGTAGTGTAGGGGCAGATAGGGGGAGCAGTCTGGGTAAGGCTAGGAGCTCATTGGGTGCTGGACACCTGAGCTCACACATAGAGGGAGTATATAAGGTGAGCACCATCTTAGATCAGGGTCAGTCTGTCAGAGTGTAACCTGAGGAGCAGAGCAGAGAAGCTCAGCCAGAAGGGCTGACAGGGAGTTGTGGTTCCGGCTGGGCCCAGCTCCAAGGCCAAGAGAGAGAGAGGAGTCAGAAGGACCCAGAGAGAAGGAGAAGGAACCCCAAGACCCCAGAATACAAGTAACAGGGTGAAGGGTTGGCACCTAGGGTACCGGATCCCAAGCTGGCAGAGAGAAAAGCACACCTTAGCCAGAGACCGGAGGTCGTGGGCAGGATCTGCCACGACCCTCACCAAATCCACCAGGAAGGCAGACCAAGTATAGGGTCAGGGAACCCAGAGGAGGTGTACCCACCAAGAGACCCGAGGGAGCCGGACATAGGTGGATCCCTGGTGAGAACGGCCAGAAGAGAGGGAAAGTCAGACAGGAGCTCAGGACCACGCTCCAGAATTACTTGGGGGTTGGCCGAGTCCAGGACCTGGTGGACGCAGCACGGCTCGGGTGGTCGCTTCAGGCCAGAGTGACCATAAGAACACCCGTAAGTAAAAACCCCTGAACTGCACAGCCCGACTCTGAGTCTTCTTGCTGAATCATCCTGCACCTTCACTACCACCATCCTCTACACCTGACCCCCCTGAGGCTATACCCCTCCCGTTGGGGGTTATACTATCAGAAGCTGCACACACACCACCAGCCTCAGTGGACCCTGCTGCAGCGGCGGCCGTATTGACCGCAAATCAACGGGTGGCGTAGTCGACACTAAAGAACATCCAGCAACATCTGTAGGACTGCCACACACTGAGCTTGACACCCTGGGCACGGACCGGGTCACCGCCACTCGGAGACTACAACCCCCATCTGATCCGGCTCCGGGTATCCCCCAAACAACACTGGCCCAGGGGGCGCGTCAGAGGCAGAGCACCCCAACAGGCAGGAAGAAGCAGTGTGGTGGCCGCAGAAAGAAGGCAGGCAACCGATCCCCGTAACACCAACACAAAGGAAGTTGCCAGTACAACTGTTAGGTCTTCCCGAGTCTGGTTGTTTTTTAAAGACTCTACCGATAACCCCAAAAAGGCCATTTGCACCACCTGCCAGGCCAGCATCAGCAGGGGTGGCAAAATGACCAGCCTGACCACCACCAGCATGATCAGGCACATGGCCGCAAAGCACCCAACTTTGTGGGCCGGACCCCAGCGTCCAGGAACAGTGTCTGCGGGTGGCATCATTGCTTCTTCCACTGTTGTGCATGCAAGCCAATCCCGTGTCCATGGTGCATGCGAAGATGCCTCCTGCCCTGCACCTGTCGTTGCACACTCTTAAGTAGGAGCTTCAGGAAGCATGTCCACTTCCTTGTCCCAGTGCAGCGTTCCTTGGAACGCAAGCGCAAATACGCAGCCAACACCCCACAGGCCACAGTACTAAATTCCCACATTTCACGACTGCTTGCACTCGAAATGTTGCCTTTTAGGCTCTTGGAGATGGAAGCATTCCGCAAACTGATGGCGGCAGCCGTCCCTCGGTACTCGGTTCCCAGTCACCACTATTTCTCCTGGTGTGCCATCCCTGCATTACACAAGCACGTGTCACAAAACATTAGCCGTGCCCTCAACAACGCAGTGACCAGGAAAGTCCACCTAACCACGGACATGTGGACAAGTGCTTGTGGGCAGGGACGGTACATCTCGCTAACGGCACACTAGGTTAACATAGTGGAAGCCGGGACCAAGTCGGATCTTGGGACAGAACACATCCTCCCGACTCCGAGGATTGCGGGTCCTAGGTCAATCAGGGTTGCCCCCACAGTCTACAGCTCCTGCACCTCATCCTCCTCAGCCTCCTCCTCCTCAGCCTCCATCTACGAAATGACCACATCAGTCACAAGCTGGAAGCACTGCCGCACTGCCTCGGCCAAGCGGCAACAGGCTGTGCTGAATCTAATATTCTTAGGTGACAAACTGCACAATGCTGAAGAGTTGTGGACAGCTCTGAAAGAGCAGGCAGATCTGTGGCTCACACCGCTGAACCTACAGCCAGGCATGGTCGTGTGTGCAATGGCCGGAACCTGGTGGCGGTTCTGAGGCGAGCTCACACACGTACCATGCCTGGCCCATGTGCTTAACCTCGTGGTTCAGCGGTTTCTCAAATCCTACTCAGAGCAGCTGGATCTGTTTGTTAAATTACGCTGCCTGTTTGCCCATTTTAGAAAGTCACCTACAGCTTCCGCCGCCCTTGCCGCGTTTCAGCAGCGTTTGCATCTTTCGGCTCACAGACTGGTGTGTGATATCCCCAAGCGTTGGAACTCTACACTGCAGATGTTGGGTAGGATTTGTGAGCAGAAGAGAGCAGTTGTTGACTACCAGCATCAACAAGGCCATAGGTATTCAGTTCAGACTCCACACATAAGACCTCAGGAGTGGACATGGATGTCAGACATATGTACCATCCTCCAAAACTTTGAGGACTCCACCAAGATGGTGAGCGGCGATGACGCCATAATTAGCATCACCATCCCGCTTCTCTGTCTTCTGAAACACTCTCTGCTCTCAATCAAAGAGGATGCATTGCAGGCGGGGCACGATGAGATGGAGGAAGGAACCATACAGGGTGATTACACACAGCCCAGCCTCATCTCATCCCAATGTGGATTGGGTGACAATGAGGAAGAGGAGGAGGAGGAAGAACAGGAGCTAGTTTCATGCGCTATAGATGGTACTACCTGCACAACTGTCATACCGTCTGTTCAGCGTGGATGGCCAGAGGACAGAGAGGAGGAGAAGGAGAGCATGGCCAGTCATCCTCTTGGTGAGGAAGTCTTGCCTGTTAACAGTCTGGCACGCATGGCTGAGTTTATGTTACTCAGCCTTTCCCATGACCCTCGTGTTCTCAAAATTTTGGGTGACAGTCATTACTGGTTGGTGACACTTCTAGGCCCACGCTACAAGGAGAATTTTTTATCTTTTATTCCTGAGGTGGACAGGTCTGCAAAAATGGGGCAGTACCAGAAGGCCCTTGTTGCGGAACTATTAAAAAAATTTCCATCTGAAGACGCTGGCGGCAGAGGTGATAGTTCGTTGGACAACCAAGGAGTACAGGCGAGGGAGACACAAATGCAATCCAGCAGAGGCAGGGGAACACTGTCAAAGTTCTGGGACAGTTTTCTCAGACCCTCCCATCGCACAGGCCCTGAAGTGCGGGGTACTCTCACAAGGAGTGCAAAGTTTGGGAAGATGCTGAGAGAGTACCTTGCCGACCGTACCTACGTACTCCGTGATTCTTCTGTGCCGTTTAATTATTGGGTATCCAAGCTGGATACGTGGAATGAACTGGCTCTCTATGCCTTGGAGGTCCTGGGCTGCCCTGTCGCTAGCGTTTTATCAGAGCGAGTTTTTAGTGCCGCTGGTGGAATTATAATTGATAAGCGCATCTGCCTGTCAACTGAAAATGCTGACAGGTTGACTCTTATAAAAATGAACAAGGGCTGGATTGGGCCAGACTTCTCAATACCACCGAATGATAGCATCGTAACATAAACTCAAATCCAGTGTCTTTTTTTGGGAGGTGTATTCCCATGCACCTCTTCACACCCACACATGGGTATACGCGTCCTGATTTTGGCTATTTGCTCTTGTCCTCCTCCACCTCATCATCCTCATCCTCCACCACCATATCATCAGGGTGACCGGGTCCATGATGCAACACCCACATAATTTTTTTAAAGGGTGTTTATGATGCCCGTAAAAAAAAAAAATTATACATTATGTTCATGTATACCCCCCAGGGGTAAAAGTTTGTCAGCCCATACACTTAGTTCATGGGCATTCCAAGTATAGGAGACCCGCTCCTTTCTAATGGGAACATTTTTTTATGAGGCCCTCCTCCACGTCTCTTCCAAGGAGCATTGGAGTGCCTCCCAATTTTCGGCAGCCCTTGCATTTACTGCATAGGCCAACACTATGGGAGACCCTCTCCTTTCTAATGATAATTTGTCGTTACTGTGGCCCTGCTCTATGTGTCTTTAAATTCTTAGTGGGGTTTTTCCTAAAATTGGTCAGCCGTTGGACTCACTGCATACCCTATAACTGTGTGTCTTTAAATTCTTAGTGGGGTTTTTCTTAAAATTGGTCAGCAGTTGGACTCACTGCATACTCTATAACTGTATAGTAGACTCTCTCCTTTCTAATGGGAATTTGTCGTTACTGTGGCCCTGCTCTATGTGTCTTTAAATTCTTAGTGGGGTTTTTCCTAAAATTGGTCAGCCGTTGGGCTCACTGCATAGCCTATAACTGTATAGCAGACTCTCTCCTTTCTAATGGGAATTTGTCATTACTGTGGCCCTGCTCTATGTGTCTTTAAATTCTTAGTGGGGTTTTTCCTAAAATTGGTCAGCCGTTGGACTCACTGCATACCCTATAACTGTATAGCAGACCCTCTCCTTTCTAATGGGAACATGTTGTACTTGTTACTGTGGCCCTGCTCTATGTGTTTTTATATTCTTAGTGGGGTTTTTCCTAAAATTGGTCAGCCGTTGGACTCACTGCATACCCTATAACTGTATAGCAGACCCTCTCCTATCTAATGGGAACATGTCGTACTTGTTACTGTGTTACTGTAGCCCTGCTCTATGTGTCTTTAAATTCTTAGTGGGGTTTTTCCCAAAAATTTGGCAGCCCTTGCTGTCACAGCATGGGCATTACCACTATAGGAGACCCGCTCCTTTATAATGGGAACATTTTTTTTACTGAGACCCTCCTCTATGACTCTTCAAAGGGGTATTGGGTTGTGTCCAAATTTTTGGCTGTCCTTGCAGCCACTGGATATGCAATAACAGTATAGGAGACCCACTTGTTAATAATGGGAACAACAATGCATAGCCGGCTGATGGCTCTCTAACAATAGCGAGGGTCGACTGCTGGCCTTTTAAGAATATTAAGGGCCGTCTGATGGCCCTATAAAAATAGGCTTTATGACTTTCAGAGTCCCGCCATCATAAATAAAACAGGAAGTGTCTGATGATGTGTCACACACCACATTGCCAGATAAGGTTATAAAATGTTAAAATGACATTTCCCAGTGAATGCATTTGTCTTAAAAAATAATGTAAAAAAAAACAAAACAATAGGATTTTTCTAAAGTATAAAAAACAGCTTCACCAATTTAACCTCAATGTAATCACATTGTTCAGCTCCTGAACCTCCTCCTCCATCTCCGAAATGACCACATCAGGCACAAGCTGACAGCACTGCAGCACTGTCTTGGCCAAGCGGCAACAGGCTGTGCTGAAGATAGCATGCTTAATTCTTAGGTGACAAACCGCCCAGCGCTGCAGAGTTGTTGAAAGCTGTACCACAGCAGCCTGATCTGTGGCTCTCACTGCTGAACATACAGCCAGGCATGGTCTTGTGTGACAATGGGTAGAACCTGGTGACGGAGAAATGACAGCCGGAGTAGATACGCTTTCCCTCAATGCCAGTTCTTTCACCGAGCTAAAGAATATGGCTGTGGTGAAATACAACTCCCACTGAGAAGCTGTTTCAGATGGAAAAACATTGTGCCCACCAGAGGATTTGATTCTGAGGGCTAACCTTTCTCCCCCGCTCAAGAACCCCATAGCAGCTGCAAAGTTAGCGCTATCATGAACTCTCCTGAGGTAGAAGCCAAGGCACACCAGAGGATTCTCTGGTGGGACCGTCCAAGGAGGAGGTTAGCTCTCGATTAGATCAGGGGGAACCAGTGGATGTCGTGTATCTCGACTTCTCAAAAGCGTTTGATAGCGTGCCACATAATAGGTTGGTATACAAAATGAGAATGATGGGGCTGGGGGAAAATGTTTGCAAGTGGGTAGCTAACTGGCTAAAGGATAGAAGGCAGAGGGTGGTTATAAATGGAATATACTCAGAATGGGTAAGCGTCACTAGTGGGGTACCACAGGGGTCTGTACTAGGCCCAATGTTATTTAATATCTTTATTAACGACATAGTCAACGGGTTAAATAGTAAAATATCAATATTTGCAGATGACACAAAGTTATGTAAAACAATTAATACAAAAGAGGACAGTGCAGACCTACAGAGGGATTTGGATAAGCTGGGTAGGTGGAGCATTAAATGGCAAATGAGGTTTAACGAGGAGAAATGTAAGGTCATACATATGGGAAGGAAAAATGGAAGTCACCAGTACTCACTGAATGGGAAACCATTGGGGAATTCAGAGATGGAGAAGGACTTGGGCATCTTGATTGATAGCAAACTAAATTGGAGTGCCCAAAGTCAGGCCGCTGCTGTAAGGGCAAACAGGGTAATGGGATGTATCAGAAGAGGTATAGCTGCAAAGGATGAGAACATTGTTCTTCCACTGTACAAAGCACTGGTCAGACCACACTTGGAATACTGTGCTCAGTTATGGGCCCCAATATATAGAAAGGATATAAACGAGCTTGAAAAGGTACAAAGGAGGGCAACAAAATTAATAAGGGGAATGGAGGGACTGCAATACACAGAGAGGTTGGCAAAACTAGGACTATTCAGCCTAGAAAAAAAAGAAGGTTGAGGGGGGATATAATAAATGTGTACAAATATGTTAGGGGAAAGTATAGAGACCTTGCCAGGGATTTGTTCAAAAGGAGGGATATTACGGTAACAAGAGGGTACTCACTAAGACTGGAAGAGAAAAGGTTCCAGCACCAGCATAGGAAGGGGTTCTTTACGGTAAGAGCAGTGAGAATATGGAATTCACTGAGTGAGGAGACGGTAATGTCTGATTCACTAAACCAGTTCAAGCGGGGACTGGATGCATTTCTAGATACCAGGCAGATTTCAGCATATACTTAAAAATAGAATAAAATAGTAAGTTGATACAGGGATTTATTCTGACTGCTGGTTTTAGAGTCGGGAGGGAATTTTTCCTCAGGTGAAGATTGGCCAAATCATTTGGGGTTTTTGCCCTCCTCTGGATCAACTTTAGCAACCACATAACTTACAGGTCGAACTTGATGGATGCAAGTCTTTATTCGGCTTTACTAACTATGTAACTATGTAACTATGTAACCCTGTCGAGAAGCAGTCCTGGCTAAGAAAAGTGTGTGGGAAGGTTACCGGACACTCTATGGCTGCTGTTTTAATGCGGATCGGTCGTGCTTATGCATGTTATTTCTAAAACCGCATTGCAGATCAGGCCATGGCCAGATAAGAAAAAACCTGGGAGTCTGAACTGAAACGTAAATTGATGTGCATGCAAAATGTAAATGCATGTTCTTATAAGGCCACTAGACAGAGAAAAACCAAGGACAAGCAAAATACCCAAATAACTGGAAGTAAATGGACAAAAATCGCACAGTGCATAAAAATAATGATAAATAATAAAGGGTATTTACAGTAGTGGCCAAAAGTATTGGCACCCCTGCAATTCTGTCAGATAATACTCAGTTTCTTTCTGAAAATGATTGCAATCACAAATTCTTTGGTATTATTATCTTCATTTAATTTGTCTTCAATGAAAAAACACAAAAAGAATTGTCCTAAAGCCAAATTGGATATAATTCCACACCAAACCTAAAAAAGGGGGTGGACAAAAGTATTGGCACTGTTTGAAAAATCATGTGATGCTTCTCTAATTCGTGTAATTAACAGCACCTGTAACTTACCTGTGGCACCTAACAGGTGTTGGCAATAACCAAAGCACACTTGCAGCCAGTTAACATGGATTAAAGTTGACTCAACCTCTGTCCTGTGTCCTTGTGTGTACCACATTGAGCATGGAGAAAAGAAAGAAGACCAAGGAACTGTCTGAGGACTTGAGAAACCAAACTGTGAGGAAGCATGAGCAATCTCAAGGCTACAAGTCCATCTCCAAAGACCTGAATGTTCCTGTGTCTTCCGTGCGCAGTGTCATCAAGAAGTTTAAAGCCCATGGCACTGTGGCTAACCTCCCTAGATGTGGACGGAAAAGAAACATTGACGAGAGATTTCAACACAAGATTGTGCGGATGGTGGATAAAGAACCTCGACTAACATCCAAACAAGTTCAAGCTGCCCTGTAGTCCGAGGGTACAACAGTGTCAACCCGTATTATCCGTCGGCGTCTGAATGAAAAGGGACTGTATGGTAGGATACCCAGGAAGACCCCACTTCTTACCCTAAGACATAAAAAAACCAGGCTGGAGTTTGCCAAAACTTACCTGAGAAAGCCTAAAACGTTTTGGAAGAATGTTCTGGTCAGATGAGACAAAAGTAGAGCTTTTTGGGAAAAAGCATCAACATAGAGTGTACAGGAAAAAAAAGAGGCATTCAAAGAAAAGAACATGGTCCCTACAGTCAAACATGGCGGAGGTTCCCTGATGTTTTGGGGTTGCTTTGCTGCCTCTGGCACTGGACTGCTTGACCGTGTGCATGGCTTTATGAAGTCTGAAGACTACCAACAAATTTTGCAGCATAATGTAGGGCCCAGTGTGAGAAAGCTGGGTCTCCCTCAGAGGTCATGGGTCTTCCAGCAGGACAATGACCCAAAACACACTTCCAAAAGCACTATAAAATGGTTTGACAGAAAGCACTGGAGACTTCTAAGGTGGCCAGCTATGAGTCCAGACCTGAATCCCATAGAACACCTGTGGAGAGATCTCAAAATGGCAGTTTGGAGAAGGCACCCTTCAAATATCAGGGACCTGGAGCAGTTTGCCAAAGAAGAATAGTCTACAATTCCAGCAGAGCATTTTAAGAAACTCATTGATGGTTACCGGAAGCGGTTGTTCGCAGTTATTTTGGCTAAAGGTTGTGCAACCAAGTATTAGGCTGAGGGTGCCAATACTTTTTTCTGGCCCATTTTTGGCGTTTTGTGTGAAATGATCAATGATTTGATTTTTTCTTCATTCTCTTTTGTGTTTTTTTCCTTGCAGGCAAATTAAATGAAGATAATAATACCAAAGAATTTGTGATTGCAATCATTTTCAGGAAGAAACTGAGTATTATCTGACAGAATTGCAGGGGTGCCAATACTTTTGGCCACCACTGTAGTTAACATAATTTTGATCAAAATAATGTAAAAGCCATCCCGCCACATCACGGCAACCCTTATGGCCAGATAAGGTACTAAAATGTTAAAATTATATTTACTGGTGAATGTTTTTTTCACCATTGAAAGCAATGCGAAAGTGCAGATAACTGTGCGTGTGAACATAGCCCTAAGTGTGGAGGAGCAATTTTTTTCTCTATCTTATTTTGCCATATATACTAGTCATTATCCTGGAAAGAATTTTTCTTAACATTATTTCCAGTAAAATCCATTTTATCTTCGGTTTTGTATTTTATTGTCAGTCCATGAAAGTGGCGTAATACTCTGACAACATTGTTCCCAGCAGCAACCTGGGAGTTAAGGCCCCCGTCACACTTAGCGACGCTGCAACGATCCCGACAACGATACGACCTGTCAGGGATCGTTGCTGCGTCGCTATGTGGTCGCTGGTGAGCTGTCAAACAGGCAGGCTCACCAGCGATCAGGGGAGCAGCGACATCGTGGAAAGAATCTTTCCATGATGTCCTGCTCCTGGTTACGAGCCTGCTGAAGCAGGAGCAGGCTGGTAACTATGGTAAACATCGGGTTACTAGGGGCACCTAGTAACCCGCTGTTTATCATGGTTACCACTCTGCTACGGTGAGCGGGAGGTTACCGCTCACTTTAGCAGGCTCGTAACCATGGTAAACAACGGGTTACTAGGTGCGCGTGTGCCCCTAGTAACCCGATGTTTACCATAGTTACCAGCCTGATCGCTGCTCCCGCTGGTCACACACAGCGATGTGTGCTGACCAGCGGGAGAGCAACGACCAAAAAATGGTCCAGGACACTTTGCAGCGATCAGCGACCTCACAGCAGGGGCCTGATCGTTGCAAAGTGTCACACATAGCGACATCGCTGGTGAGGTCGCTGTTGCGTCACCAAAACCGTGACACAGCAGCGATTTTGCTAGCGATCTCGCTATGTGAGACGGGGGCTTTAGAGATGCTTCCAGGGGTCTTCCCCATGCTGTTCCCATGCCATTTCAGTGCTGTTTCCATTGATTTGAGCAATTTTTTTACCTCTCCAGATCTCCGGGGGTGGGGCCGTTGGAAAAATGCTCGAGTTTCCCATTGACATTACGATTTGCTCGACTCGAATAACGAGCACCCGAGCATTTTAATGCTCGCTCATCACTAGAATTGACCACTTGAAATCAGTCAGTTTCAGAGTTCAAAATATGCAGTCCTCCAAAGCATTCTGATATAGATGACAAACTTGACATGTTTGTCTACTGGCATCATAGTAGTTGTAGTACATATATATGCGATGTTTTATGTGTCCTTGGAAGAATGAGTTAATAGCTGTAGGCTACTGGCTAATCAGAGAGCACTTGAAGGTTAATAGAATAAAAAGGAATAATAGAGGAGATTTGGGAGGGTGCAGCATTCTGGGGCTTTGTAGATTAGTGGTTTGTGGGTTTTATTCTAGAAAAAACATCGCTACATACTTTAAGTGGCTTATATCTTGTATTTCAGAAGCAATAATAAAGCAAAAGCATTCAGAGGGCAACAAGTAACAAGCAAAACTTGGGATAAAAATAAAATCTATGGGCTCCACTTGTTCATTTTACTGCTATTAATAAAACTACAAGTTTTAAGTAATCTCAGAATCCTTGGTAAAAGCTGCAGGGGAAACATGTCTAAGAGAACCACAGTAAGAAAATGCTAGTAAATGCTGCAGTATGTGCACTCCAACACATTATTCTGCCATCATGAAAGAAACACAGAAACATTGATGAATGCAAAGAGGAAGTGTAGAGTGAATAGGCTGCTGGTGTAATTCCTGTATTTAAAATCTACAACTGTACTTCTGGATAAAATATAGAGAATCTAAATGCATTTTGTTTTTTGTTTTTAAAGGGGTATTCACAAATTATATGTTGGAACAGTTCTTACTCCAATTTAAAAGTTTCTGGAATTCATTTTATTGCGCCGGTGAGAATGAGGCCACGCTCACACGTTGAGTATTTGGTCAGCATTTTACATCAGTATTTTTAAGCCAAAATCAGGAGAGGAACAATCAGAGGAAAAGTATAATAGAAATGTGTCACCCTGGCCTGGATGCCACAAATATAATAAAGCTGTGTCTGAGAGCAAGGGGGAAGTTCTCTGGTCAGGGGAACATTAGCATGCAATGCCTCCTGTCTCAGGCCAGTAGGGGGAGCAGGCTGCCCCTATAAAAGCTGGAACTGGGGGCAGGGTTAGAAAGAACTGGACGACCTGTCTCTGGATTGAGAGGTGTCCCAGAGCAGAGAGAGACAGTTGTACTGCACCCTAAGAGGACGTGTGGCGGTAGGAGAGCCACAAGCCAGGGACAAGAGGTGAAGTGCGCCTGTCCTGGCAGACAAAGAACCCAATTTACCAGACTTTGGCGTCTGAGGCTGTGAGGACTCCACGTCCTACAGTAGATAACCAGTCCGCAGGGGACTGTATGTTCCTTGGCCTAAGAAGCCCGGAGGTTCCGCCACACCAGAAGGGACCAGCAAAGCCGTACCAGGCCGGGAATAGAAAGGGACCCAAGTTGCAGGCCATACGGGCGAGAAGACACGGTGAGCTCGGGAACGTGGGCTGTTACCCTATAAGGAGGAAATAGCCAGAAGGAGCGCAGAGAGCACGGTAGGCCTACACCCTCACCCTGACCAGGGCCAATTTCCCGTTTGCTCTCAGACGTCCAGGTCCCCCTCCTAGCCGGGCCTGTTTGTGGGTCAGTTCACCTGTTCTAGTAAAGACCTTGGACTGCAATCTGTTGTCTGTGTGTTCCTTGCTCCTCCAGCACTAACGGTACCGGGACTCTCCTCACTATCACCCCCACCATCCACTGCACTGCCCTGGGGTTACACTCCTCCCGTGGGGAGTTATACAGTCTCAGCTGCACACACTATCAGCCCCAGCGGTCTGCACTGCAGCGGCGGTTAACCCTGACCGCAATCCACGGGTGGCGTAGTCGGACATCACTTAAAACTTATAAAGGGACTACCACTGGTCTGACCACCCTGAGCCACGGGACCGGGTTGCCACTACTACCCCATCGTCTCCCTATTGCCCGGCTCCGAGTGCCCCACGGCCCAGGGGGCGAGTCAGCTTTGGCGTAGTCGGCAGGATAGTAACCAACCCGCCACAAACGGGTATTGCGTGCCTGAAAAAGACTATACACGCACCTGAAAAGAGGTTTCCCGCCATCCGGAGCCGTCTCCCGCCATCTTCCGTCGGTTCCCGCCATCTTCAGCCGTTTTCCCGCCAACGGACGCCATCTTCAGGACGCCGCGCGGGAAGAAGAGGGGCGTGGACGTCCAAACCGCGCGAGACCCGAAGCTCCGCCCCACGCACTGACGCTGCGCAAGGTCCTGGAAGGGAGAGAGGGCGACGCTGACGTCACCAGGACGCGACGCAAGGTCCTCGTCCGGAGCAGCATCAGCGGAGCCGCGGCCTACAGAAGAGGATCATCGGAAGGTAGGCCACGCTTAACTAGGGGGGAGGAAGATGTCGGACACAGAGGCGCCCACTACCACCAGCGCAGCTGCAGCAGCGGTGATGCCATTTTCCCTGCCTTACATCCCTGGAGCGGCCTGGCTGCCTAAGTATTCAGGGGAGCCCCATGCCCTAACTGACTTTAAGGAAAGGCTGTACAGTTTATTCCAAGTTTACCCCCTGACAGAGGAACAGAAGGTTAGCATACTGACAGGGCAGTTAACTGGCGCAGCCCAGCGGGAGGTAAAGTCATGGCCCGCTGAGGAGAAAAGAACTGTGAAGGGTATTCTGGCCCGGCTGCGAGGTACCTTTGATACCCGTACCTCCGCTGAAATTAAAATGCGGTTCTATGGATGTAAGCAGCGGGCACAGGATAGCATCAGAGACTATGCCCTAAATTTGCAGGAAGCCTTGAGGGCCATCCAACAAACTGAACCTGGCAGCGTGCAAGATACGGATAAGCTACTAACGGAACAGTTTATAGAAGGCCTGCTGTCTAGCGCCCACAGGACCCAGCTGCGCCTCATGTCCTTTCAGAACCCTGGTCTGACCTTTGCCCAATTCAAGGACAGGGCCATAAGGGTGCTCCGTGAACCCGCAACAAGTGGCACTATAAACCCCCGGCGCCGTGCTCTCACCTACCACCAGGGGGCGGCGCCCTCCTCTATGGACTCCGTGGGGGCTGACACACAGGCCCTGAACCAAGCCCCGTCGAAAGATCTGCATCACCAAGTCCAGGAGCTGACCAGGAGCGTTGCGGCGTTGACCAGGACCGTCCAGGCGTTACAAGTGGACCCGTCAAGACCCATCGAGCTGGCTTCAAGTCCGGAGGATGTCCCGTGGCGTCGACAGAGGAGGATCCCGTCGTTCCGAGGGAGGCCCACAGACCGCTACGCAGAGGATGGACAGCCCATTTGCCGTCGATGCAACCAGCCTGGACACATTTCCAGGTACTGTAATTTAAACGGGTCCAACCTGGGGCAGAGGGCCAACCCCCAGGCATAAGATCACCAGGCCCTTACAATTGGTGTAATAAGTACGTTGGGGGGTGCCCGGTTTTACCCGTGGTGCTGGACGGTATCCCCATGAGCGCCTTGCTGGATACCGGGTCGCAAGTAACCACTATCCCTTATGTACTTTTTAAGCAGTATTGGACTGATGCTGATATAACACGGTATCCAGACAGTGACTTGAGCATCATCGCCAGTAATGGCTTGCCCGTGCCGCAGATGGGGTTCAAAGAGATGACCATTAAAATTGGTAAAGTTGAACTGCCGGCACAGGGAGTGATTATTGTGGACATTGACCGCCGTGAAAGTCACCCTAAAATAACTGTGGGTACTAACGTGATTGAAAATTGTCTTTCAGAGGTAATTGTAATTCTACAACAGGTGGCGGTGAATGCTAATTCCAGCCAACAGAGAGTCCTCAACAAAGAGATAAAAGCCCTGATGAGAGGGCAGCAGGTAGAACTGTCTGGTGGTGAGATCGGTAGCGTAAGAATGAGTGACCCATTCCCCATTTCCATGCCTCCCAAAAGTGAAATAATGATCTGGTGTCGGACTGCAAACGGGTTGAGAGGTAGGGACTACCAAGCCATGGTAGAACCCGTGTACTCAGATAGCAGGCCCACCATTTTGACAGCCCGGGGGGTGGTTGATGTCTGTCATGGCAGGGTGCCCGTTCGCATTCTCAACATTGGGGAGAGGGAGGTACATTTACCCAGGTACGCTACACTTGCCAAACTGTTTGCTGTTGAGCACAAAGCTATCAGGGCCGTGGAACCCTTGCCTCCATCTCCACAGGCGGAGGGTAATGGCTCCCAGAAACAAAAGGAGGACTGGTGCCAGAAACTCCATGTGGGTGCTGACTCCACTCCCCTGCATCAAAAACAAGGAGTCTACCGGGTGGTACAGGAGTACGAGAGAGTCTTTAGTAAGCACCCGCTAGACTTCGGCAGAGTAAAAGGGATAGAACACCACATCCCCACAGGGAGCCACCCACCAATAAAAGAGAGACACAGACCTGTACCCACTGCACATTATCAGAACGCAAAGGGGATGCTAAGAGAAATGAAAGACGCTGCTGTCATTAGAGATAGCTGTAGCCCCTGGGCAGCCCCCCTGGTTCTGGTAAAAAAGAAAGACGGCACCATGAGAATGTGCGTGGACTATAGACAAATCAACCGTATCACCCACAAAGACGCATATCCGCTGCCTAGAATAGAGGAGTCTTTAGCCGCACTAAAATCAGCTAACTTCTTTTCTACTTTGGACCTTACTAGCGGGTACTGGCAGGTTCCTGTGGCAGAGGCTGACAAGGAGAAGACCGCCTTCACCACCCCAATGGGACTGAGCGAGTTCAACTGTATGCCCTTCGGGCTCTGCAACGCACCAGGGACCTTCCAGAGGCTGATGGAATGCTGTCTAGGGCACCGAAACTTCGAGACGGTCCTCCTTTACCTGGACGACGTGATCGTCTATTCGAAGACTTACGAGGACCATCTAAAGCACCTGGCCGAGGTGTTCGAAGCCCTGGCAGGCTATGGCCTGAAGGTGAAACCATCAAAGTGTCACCTGTTGAAACCGAAGGTCCAGTACCTAGGGCACGTGGTAAGTGCGGAAAGAGTAGCCCCCGACCCTGACAAGGTCATGGCAATCAAGAGCTGGCCAAGCCCCTTGAACATCAAAGAAGTGAGGCAGTTCCTCGGGTTGGTAGGCTACTACCAAAGGTTCATCCCCGGGTTCACTAAGAAGCCAGCTCCTATGCAGGACCTCCTGATAGGATAGTCTAAGTCCAGAAGCCAAAAGCCACCCTTCAAGTGGGATAAACCGGAAGAGGAGTCCTTCCGCCAGTTGAAGATGGTCCTCACAGGGGATGAGATCCTGGCCTACCCTGATTATGGCCAGCCTTTTATTCTCCACACAGACGCCAGTAATGTGGGACTGGGAGCCGTACTGTCACAAAACCAGCAGGGCAGAGAAAGAGTGATCGCGTACGCCAGCCGGAAGCTGAGGCCCACCGAGAGGAACCCGGAGAATTACAGCTCCTTCAAGCTAGAATTCTTGGCGGTGGTGTGGGCCGTAACGGAATGCTTCAAGCATTACCTGGCCACCGCAAAGTTCACTGTGTACACGGACAACAACCCGTTAACACACCTAGACAGTGCAAGACTTGGTGCCCTGGAACAGCGGTGGATGGCGTGTCTCTCCAATTATGACTTCGAGATCAAGTACCAGGCAGGCAAAACCAATGCCAACGCTGACGCGCTGTTGAGAATGCCTCACTTACCTGAAGGTGACGAAGACCCAGAAGAGCTGGAGGAGGTAGAACTCCCCGTGTTTCACCGGTATGGGGCCGCTCAATACTCCCACCGCGTGAAAGAGGAAGATTTAACAACTGTTATGATCAATCCCCTACCTCACCACAGCTGGGCCGAGACCCAAGATAGTGACCCTGCAATCCGCCTGGTGAAAGATCTGCTGACCCAGGAAGACGCCCACTTAGATCCGGATGCTCCAGAGGAAGCCAAGCAGCTATGGAAAGAGAAGAGCAAGCTGTTCCTCTATGAAGGCAAGCTGTGCAGAAGACTTGTCAACCACCGGACACATGAGCTGACCTGGCAAGTCATGGTCCCAAGGCGGGATGGTCCTCGGGGCTTACCATGACAGAGCGGGGCACTTCGGTTGGAAGAAACTGGAGTTCCTGCTAAGAGGACGGTTCTTTTGGGTCAGCATGAGAGGGGCTGTAGAGAAGTGGTGCAGGGACTGTGGCCCTTGCAACTTAAGGAGGAAAGACAGCACCAGCCAGAAGACACCCTTGAAGCCCATCGTCACCCAGCAGCCTGTTGAGCTGGTAGCTCTGGACCACGTCAAATTGGCTCCAAGCCGGTCAGGATACATCTACGCCCTGACAATCGTGGACCACTATTCCCGTTTTCTAGTGGTGGTCCCGGTAAAAGACTTGACAGCCCAAACAGCGGCCAGAGCCTTCCAGCAATACTTCTGCCGTCCACACGGGTATCCAGAACAAGTTCTGACGGACCAGGGTCCAGCGTTCGAGGCTGAAATCTTCCAAGAGTTCTGCAACCTCTATGGCTGTAAGAAGATTCGGACAATGCCTTACCACCCACAAACCAACGGGATGTGTGAGAAAATGAACAATATAGTCATTGATCTCCTGAAGACGTTGCCCCTGGAGGAACGCAGCCTGTGGCCAGAAAAACTGCTGGACCTAATAGGCTTATACAACCATATCCCGATGAATGCTACAAACTGCACCCCGGCTTACCTGATGCGAGCCAGACCAGGTAAGCTGCCCGTAGATCTGGAGATGGGAGTCCTAACACCTGAGGACACCTCCCCGGATGCGGACTGGGATACAGAGAGGCGACTGCAGTACAAGAAGGTACAGGAGAGTGTGGAGAAGAGCCTGGCCCAGGTGAGAGAAAGGCAAGAAAGACTCTTCAACCAACGCGCCCCTGCTGGTCCCCTAGTACCTGGTGAGCAGGTCCTGAAGCGAAAGAGAAGGCTACATAAGTTGGACGACCAGTGGGAAAGGGAACCCTACACCGTACTGCAGTCTGACCATGACAACCCGAAGGTGTGTGATCACCAAGGACGGAGGAGAAACCACTAGTACAGTCTCCAGAGACCACCTCAAAAGATGCCCCGAGCAACTCCGTAGTGCAGAAGAGGATCAAAGTGACCTTGAACCCACAGAGGACAAGGAAGAAATGATCAGCACTGTTCTCGGAGAGTTCCCTCAGTCCTGGACTCGAATAAACGATGCAATAGTGGTACCCGTCCTGCATTTTCTGCAACCGACTGAGCAACAACCTGCACCAGAGCTGGAAGGTGAAGAAGAGCAAGCGGTTCCAGAGGCAGAAGAGCCTGTACCAGCAGCCCAGGAGAGTCAACCCTCTGCTGACAGTGAGCCTGCAATGCCTGCGGTGAGCCAAAGGACCCGCAGACAGCTGCCTGCCCTATCTGTACACCCAGCTGGTAGTTGTACCCCTAACGCTAGTGGGGAAACCAGGTCGGTCCACCACCAGACAGTGGGTTAAGGAGGTCAACCAGGAGCACAAAGGGGCAGATACCCGCTTGCTGGAGAATATAGAGCGCACTAAAACTGTAAATAACCCTGTTGCCAAGTGTTGAAATGTTTGCAAAGTTACATGCATGATTGGTAATTCTGTGTTTCAGATTCTTACAGGTACCGTACGGACTCAAAGGTTATGGACTTTTAATAACCGGGATTTTGTATGGACTGCGCTCGGAGCCTAACCAAGGAATGAACTGAGACTGTGAAGGACTTGGGGTAGGACAGACCCCCACCTGGTTAAGGCTCCCCGTTGTGTTGGTGATATGGACACCCGGTCACAGACCACACTGTGACCTTAAGAACTCAATCTGTGCGTCGTTTGTCTACTAATGTTTTATAGTCATGTATATTATCTTTGTTTACTGTTTAGTCCCGGAGTACTAAATTCTACTAGGGGGGAATGTGTCACCCTGGCCTGGATGCCACAAATATAATAAAGCTGTGTCTGAGAGCAAGGGGGAGGTTCTCTGGTCAGGGGAACATTAGCATGCAATGCCTCCTGTCTCAGGCCAGTAGGGGGAGCAGGCTGCCCCTATAAAAGCTGGAATTGGGGACAGGGTTAGAAAGAGCTGGACGACCTGTCTCTGGATTGAGAGGTGTCCCAGAGCAGAGAGAGACAGTTGTATTGCACCCTAAGAGGACGTGTGGCGGTAGGAGAGCCACAAGCCAGGGACAAGAGGTGAAGTGCGCCTGTCCTGGCAGACAAAGAACCCAATTTACCAGACTTTGGCGTCTGAGGCTGTGAGGACTCCACGTCCTACAGCAGATAACCAGTCCGCAGGGGACTGTATGTTCCTTGGCCTAAGAAGCCCGGAGGTTCCGCCACACCAGAAGGGACCAGCAAAGCCGTACCAGGCCGGGAATAGAAAGGGACCCAAGTTGCAGGCCATACGGGCGAGAAGACACGGTGAGCTCGGGAACGTGGGCTGTTACCCTATAAGGAGGAAATAGCCAGAAGGAGTGCAGAGAGCATGGTAGGCCTACACCCTCACCCTGACCAGGGCCAATTTCCCGTTTGCTCTCAGACGTCCAGGCCCCCCTCCTAGCCAGGCCTGTTTGTGGGTCAGTTCACCTGTTCTAGTAAAGACCCTGGACTGCAACCTGTTGCCTGCGTGTTCCTTGCTCCTCCAGCACTAACGGTACTGGGACTCTCCTCACTATCACCCCCACCATCCACTGCACTGCCCTGGAGTTACACTCCTCCCGTGGGGAGTTATACAGTCTCAGCTGCACACACTATCAGCCCCAGCGGTCTGCACTGCAGCGGCGGTTAACCCTGACCGCAATCCACGGGTGGCGTAGTCAGACATCACTTAAAACTTATAAAGGGACTACCACTGGTCTGACCACCCTGAGCCACGGGACCGGGTCGGCACTACTACCCCCATCGTCTCCCTATTGCCCGGCTCCGAGTGCCCCACGTCCCAGGGGGCGAGTCAGAAACACGTCACCACTTCTGTATTGTCACCCACTCCTGGTTTTGGCTTACAAATACTGAGGCAAAAAACTGACCAAATACCGAACATGTGAACGTGGACTTAGTCACACTCCCTCAGAAAAGTCTTTGTTTCAGTTTGTTCTCCAGAGAATTACCACACCCTATGAGATTTGGCAGGCCTGAAGTAATTAACCCCTTCCTTATTCTAACATATTAAAGTGATTTAATTAGACAGCATGAAAAAAAGGAAGTTTGCAATTGGTTTATCTTTTTTTATCTGCTTTTGTACTCCTGCGATGAGATTGTCTATCTTTCATAGTGCACAGCTGGTTTCTATGGCGCTTGGCCACTAATACCTGACTGAGTGTGCAGTAGTTACAGTCCAAGAGAGGGGTTAACTCCTAACATCCCAGTCACCCCTGTCCAGCTCATTGATTTCTATACAACAGTTAACTGTTCACCTCCCTCTCTGCTTTTGAGAAGCTGCTATTATAAATTGTTCAAAATCACCTGCCTGCAGCTTTCAGAGCAGACCTCCAAATCACTGCTCTCACTGTCCAGAATAAACCACTGATAGCTGAATGTGTTACTGCAGAACTTGTGGTAAGCTTTTTAGTTCTGGTAAAGCCACATTCACATGTTCAGTATTTGATCAGTATTTCACATCAGTATTTGTAAGCCAAAACCAGGAGTGGGTGATAAATACAGAAGTGGTGACCTGTTTCTATTATAGGTTTTCTCTGATTGTTCCTCTCCTGATTCTGGCTTACAAATACTGAATCAAGAAAACTAACCAAATACTGAACATGTGAACTTGGCATTATACTACATCTCTGCTGCTCACCATATCATTAACCCTTGAAAGAAGAGGACATTTTTTGTTTTTTTCTGTGATTTCACTTTTTCTTCCCATTCTTCCAAGTGCAAGAACTTTTTTTAGTGGACTTTAACCTGCATACGTTCTTTTTAAACACCGATGACAGAAATTGAGAGTGGCGGTTAAGTGGTCAACAGCCACTCAACTACAATCACGGCTGTTAAGAGACAGATACCATCTTTGTAATATAGCCGGTATCTGCCACGTGTGGAGGCAACCTGGCTTTTGAACCCCCTCCATACCTGCGGGCCGTTTCCAAGACATTAATTAATGTTTGCACTGGTCGGTCTTCTGCAGCTTGTGACCTGCTGGATCACTCCAGTATTTGCTGGGTGAGCCAGAAGTCACTATTGAATGTGCGTCTATTAGAGCCAGAACAAGGCCAGAATAAGGCTCTCATAGACTTGCATTGAGAGCTTGTGACTTTTAGGTTTGACTTCTAGTCAGTCAGAAGTTGAGATGACAAGATGACGGCGCAGGACTAGAGCTTCGCTGGGAACTTCTGAAGGTATGGTAATTATACTAGGGTGGGGGGAGTTAGATTAGCAATACCATTGCAGCGCTGAAATAATAAAAAAATGCTCAAGTGTGGCTTAAAAATTAGTTTTTTTCTTTTTATATTTTATAACTGCTCGAGCTAAAGTTAAATTTGCAGTTGAAACATTTGGGGTATATTCTTTAACTCCCAAGTCATTACAGACTTTTTGCCTAATCTTCTGGTGGAATATACACTGTTGAAGATGTTTTAACTATTTTGGAATAAACATTAATTTTATCTAGTCACATGTGCTGGATCCCCTACTACCCGAAATTATATATTGTATACACCAAATTCTATAACCGAAATTATATTCTGTAACTCAAATGATATATTGTATGTCGCAAATGATTTTGTACAGCTTATTATAGAGCTGTGTTATTACATAATAAAATAAAAAAATATTGCCTCTGGCTTTCTTTAACATTACTTTTTGCTTTTATTCATAACCATGAGAACGAATAGATGTAGTGACAGTGTAAGGGGAAAAAATAGAGTCCTATAGTAAAAAAATGACTTCATTAAATAAATGTAGCTGACTTATTTCTTCAAATATTCCTAATTTCTAAGATTATTGTAGAGTTTAATCTTTTGTACAAACCCCAGATAACACATTGGGAAATCACGTTGTGCTGTGACTTGTGACAAATTCGGCTCTGCTACATCTTGGTTTATCAGCTCTGCTACATGTATGTTTATCTCTATA
Source organism: Phyllobates terribilis (assembly GCF_046119375.1). Taxonomy (NCBI): domain Eukaryota; kingdom Metazoa; phylum Chordata; class Amphibia; order Anura; family Dendrobatidae; genus Phyllobates; species Phyllobates terribilis. The sequence continues at coordinate 156,759,513 of NW_027362762.1, read as the reverse complement.
TATATAAGAATGAAGCGGTCTATAGAGCGCTGAGAAAGATCACTGGAAAAGACGGATTTAGGGCTAAAAAAAAACTTTTAATGAGCCCTTTCCACAACGTGAAACAAGCCATCCTTAAGTTGCCAAAACAGAAAAAACCCATCCGAGAAATTGCTACAATATTAGGAGTGGCAAAATCTACAGTTTGGTACATCCTGAGAAAGAAAGAAAGCACTGGTGAACTCAATGCAAAAAGACCTGGGCGCCCACGGAAGACAACAGTGGTGGATGATTGCAGAATAATCTCCATGGTGAAGAGAAACCCCTTCACAACAGCCAACCAAGTGAACAACACTCTCCAGGAGTTAGGCGTATCAATATCCAAATCTACCATAAAGAGAAGACTGCATGAAAGTAAATACAGAGGGTTCACTGCACGGTGCAAGCCACTCATAAGCATCAAGAATAAAAAGGCTAGACTGGACTTTGCTAAAAAACATCTAAAAAAGCCAGCACAGTTCTGGAAGAACATTCTTTGGACAGATGAAACCAAGATCAACCTCTACCAGAATGATGGAAAGAGAAAAGTATGGTGAAGGCATGGTACAGCTCATGATCCAAAGCATACCACACCATCTGTAAAACACGGCGGAGGCAGTGTGATGGCTTGGGCATGCATGGCTGCCAGTGGCACTGGGTCACTAGTGTTTATTGATGATGTGACACAGGACAGAAGCAGCCGAATGAATTCTGATGTATTTAGAGCCATACTGTGTGCTCAGATCCAGCCAAATGCAGCCAAACTGATTGGTCGTCGTTTCATGCTACAGATGGACAATGACCCAAAACATAAAGCCAAAGCAACCCAGGAGTTTATTAAAGCAAACAAGTGGAATATTCTTGAATGGCCAAGTCAGTCACCTGATCTCAACCCAATTGAGCATGCATTTCACTTGTTAAAGACTAAACTTCAGACAGAAAGGCCCACAAACAAACAGCAACTGAAAACCACCACAGTGAAGGCCTGGCAGAGCATCAAAAAGGAGGAAACACAGCGTCTGGTGATGTCCATGAGTTCAAGACTTCAGGCAGTCATTGCCAACAAAGGGTTTTCAACCAAGTACTAGAAATGAACATTTTATTTACAATTATTTAATCTGTCCAATTACTTTTGGTTCCTTTAAAAACAGGGTGGCACATGTTAAGGAGCTTAAACTCCTAAACCATTCATCCAATTTTAATGTGGATACCCTCAAATGAAAGCTGAAAGTCTGAACTTCAACTGCATCTGAATTGTTTTGTTTAAAATTCATTGTGGTAATGTCTAGAACCAAATATATATGGACCTAACTGTATTAACCAATCATTGTGAAGCTTTGTCTATATATGTTTTATCTTGTGTCCATACCCTTGTACCACCTGATGAAGATAGTTTACTATCGAAACACGTTGTGGAAAGGGCTCATTAAAAGTTTTTTTTTAGCCCTAAATCCGTCTTTTCCAGTGATCTTTCTCAGCGCTCTACAGACTGCTTCATTCATATATATACATATTTTTTAGTCCATCTCTTGAGGGTCAGCGGCAAGAGCAGCTTTGTGCACCAATTGCCAAACCTTCCCTGCAATCCCCCCCCCTCCCTTGACAATTTGAGGACCTGCGGGGGGCCGCTTCTTTCCAACTAATATGACCTGTGGTGACGCGCATCTGATCCCGAGTCACGTGGTCCGCAGCCGGTCACGTGGTCCGCGACCAGGAACCCGGAAGCGGTGAGCACAACCAGCGGTCCGCAGCACACGGCACGTGGCGTGCCAACCAACCTGCACCACGTGGTGAGATTTTCTCTCTCCCTCCACCCTCTGACAGTCACCGGGGTTGTGCAGGGGTGAACAACTCCGTTAGGTGAGTGGCCTCTCGGCCATTTTCAATTTCCACTGGTCCATCTGGTCCTTCACATAGCGCGCTTTCTTTCCTTTTCTCTCACATGTATGTTTATCATGACTTACAACATGAGTAGTTTTAATGTAAGCAGATTTTATATATATATGTGTATATATATAATATATAGACAGTCGAACTCGGGAGCACAATTTATAGATGCTAATTGCCAATAATCCCCCAAAATAGTTTCTCTGTCTCTGCTTTGACATAAAACCACAAAAGAAAGGTATAAAAGGACTACAATATTATCAAGTATAATTCATAGATTTTATTACATTCAAATGCAGACAAAAACAGACAACAAGACAAACAATTAAAAATATAAAACATAAATAAAATACAGCTCAGGAGGGGGGAGGGGGATGCTCACAATGAATATGGCACATGGATCTCCTATGTAGTAGAATAGATTTTTATTATGTGTGCCAGCCAAATTTGATTAACAATAATTGAATATATAATAATTAAATATACAGTACAGACCAAAAGTTTGGACACACCTTCTCATTTAAAGATTTTTCTGTATTTTCATCACTATGAAAATTGTACATTCACACTGAAGGAATCAAAACTATGAATTAACACATGTGGAATTATATACTTAACAAAAAAGTGTGAAACAACTGAAAATATGTCTTATATTCTAGGTTCTCCAAAGTAGCCAACTTTTGCTTTGATGACTGCTTTGCATACTCTTGGCATTCTCTTGATGAGCTTCAAGGGGTAGTCACCGGAAATGGTTTTCACTTCACAGGTGTGCCCTGTCAGGTTTAATACGTGGGATTTCATGCCTTATAAATGGGGTTGGGACCATCAGTTGTGTTGGGCAGAAGTCTGGTGGATACACAGCTGATAGTCCTACTGAATAGACTGTTAGAATTTGTATTATGGAAAGAAAAAAGCAGCTAAGTAAAGAAAAACGAGTGGCCATCATTACTTTAAGAAATGAAAGTCAGTCAGTGCGAAAAATTGAGAAAACTTTGAAAGTGTCCCCAAGTGCAGTTGCAAAGACCATCAAGCGCTAGAAAGAAACTGGCTCACATGAGGACCGCCCCAGGAAAGGAAAACCAAGAGTCACCTCTGCTTCTGAGGATAAGTTTATCCAAGTCACCAGCCTCAGAAATCGCAGGTTAACAGCAGGTTAGATTAGAGACCAGGTCAATGCCTCACAGAGTTCTAACAGCAGACACATCTCTACAACAACTGTTAAGAGGAGACTTTGTGCAGCAGGCCTTCATGGTAAAATAGCTGCTAGGAAACCACTGCTAAGGACAGGCAACAAGCAGAAGAGACTTGTTTGGGCTAAAGAACACAAGGAATGGACATTAGACCATTGGAAATCTGTACTTTGGTCTGATGAGTCCAAATTTGAGATCTTTGGTTCCAACCACAGTGTCTTTCTGCGACGCAGAAAAGGTAAACGAGTGGACTCTACATGCCTGGTTCCCACCGTGAAGCATGAAGGAGGAGGTGTGATGGTGTGGGGGTGCTTTGCTGGTGACACTGTTGGAGATTTATTCAAAACTGAAGGCATACTGAACCAGCATGGCTACCACAGCATCTTGCAGCGGCATGCTATTCCATCCGGTTTGCATTTAGTTGGACCATCATTTATTTTTCAACAGGACAATGACCCCAAACACACCTCCAGGCTGTGTAAGGGCTATTTGACCAAGAAGGAGAGTGATGGGGTGCTACGCCAGATGACCTGGCCTCTACAGTCACCAGACCTGAACCCAATCAAGATGGTTTGGGGTGAGCTGGACCACAGAGTGAAGGCAAAAGGGTCAACAAGTGCTAAGCATCTCTGGGAACTCCTTCAAGATTGTTGGAAGACTTTTGGTCTGTACTGTACATGATTCACCTCTAAATGGCAGCAAAAAATAAAAATAAATATATACAGTACAGACCAAAAGTTTGGACACACCTTCTCATTTAAAGATTTTTCTGTATTTTCATGACTATGAAAATTGTACATTCACACTGAAGGCATCAAAACTATGAATTAACACATGTGGAATTATATACTTAACAAAAAAGTGTGAAACAACTGAAAATATGTCTTCTATTCTAGGTTCTTCAAAGTAGACACCTTTTGCTTTGATAACTGCTTTGCACACTCTTGGCATTCTCTTGATGAGCTTCAAGAGGAAGGCACCGGAAATGGTTTTCACTTCACAGGTGTGCCCTGTCAGGTTTAATAAGTGTCCAAACTTTTGGTCTGTACTGTATGTTATAGGGAACACCAAAGAACACCAAAAAATCAATATATATAAATTAATATAAAGTGCTTGAGCAATAAAAAAACATATATATATATATATATATATATATATATATATATATATATATATATATATGTAAATTGATTACCAGGTGTATAAATACCATAGAAAAAAAGGATACAATAATTGAACGCTGCTAGGAGAATGAAACCATCAAAAAGAGGTTTTGGCAGCAGAGAATCAAGTCATGTCTAAGCCCCAAAACAAGGGGTTACATAAATAATAAAACAAACAAAGGAGACCATGATAATAAAGTTAAGATTGGAGACATACCCCGGCCCCCTCACACCACTCCAACGCCGTTTCGCTCCTAGCTTCGTCAGGGAGTGCTGCTTTGATATAACCTGAATGGTTGTCTACTAGTGAATTGTTGCAGACATTGGAGGCCCACCATCAATGTTCACTGTAGATAGCTGCTCATTTTGGGAAATAATTATCTCAGTGCCAGTACAGTTCATTCAATATTTTATTACTGGCATTATGAGCTGATGTCATTTCCACAACATAATAATTCCTAGTGTTTTGTTAAAACTTGCAGCAAACCATTCTTTAATTTTACACGTTTCACCAGGATTTTCTCATGATTATTAGACATATCTTTAATTTAATTTAATTTAATGTGACTTAGCAAACTATATACCTGGTTCATCGTCTAACAAAAAAACACAGGTATGTTCCAGCTCCTTAGAATAAAATCCAAAATGTATTTAGTCCATGTTGAACATTTAGACCATATAAAACATTGAAAAAGCTCCTAAAATGCATCCATATGAGGACGATATGGCGACGCATTTCGAACGCAGTCTTGCGATCTTTATCTGAGCCTCAGGCTAAAATAACTAAATAATGTTTCACATAGACTAAATAAATTTTGGATTTTATTCTAAGGAGCTGAACTTATCTATTTTCTTTTTTTTCAGTATTTGATTACATCTCATCAGGACGTAGTTCCGTGAACGTCTCAAAACTGCTGGTGAGCTGGCTTTTTTCCTCTCTTTTGTACCTGGTTCACTATACCAGTATATTACCACTATTTGGGAACTCATTGAAAAATGTACATCTTAAAGGGGTTGTCCCCTTTCAGTTACTCATTGTCCCCGGGTACAGTTTCACATGAGAAAATTAACCGTGCTATACTCACCGTTGCTGGGTCCAGCAATGAGTCTCCACCGCTGCTCCCAGTATTTGGGATTGGCTGCAGCGCTAATGTCATGTTGACAGCACTGCAGACAATCAGTGAGCTCAGCGTCTCTGACTGTGTAGACGCAATGCCCCGCTCGCACTCATTGCCGTTAAGCTCACTGAATGGCTGCTGAGGCTCACAGGTGGACCGGGTGATGGCGAGAACAGAACAGATAACCTGAGGAAGCACAATCCCTTTAAAGTAAGTGTCTGACTGAAATCTGTGCATAACCAAAAGAAGGTTATACAGAATATTCTCCCTTTTTGCAGTGTATTTGGTCTCTGCAAGCTACTGTTTGGCATCATGAGCTGAACGATTGCTACATGTAATGGATTATTACATTTTACTTACAGTATCCCCTTACTGGGTCTCTCAGTTTTGCTTCCTTGGAAGACTGTGCAAAATGATACTCACATTATCTGATCTGTCATCTACAGAACACTCTGACACTCATGAATAAATGAAAGACTACTGGAAGTAACTCCTGTCCGGCTGAATACCATCAACCCAAGTTGCTTCTTTGAATAAAGTCAAAGCGTACCTGTTCATTCAAGCAAAACCTGAAAAAAGCAAGGTCCTCCCACCCTCCTTCCCCAGAACAGGTTAAAACTGCTTTTTGTGCATACAGTCATGGCTAAAAGTGTTGGCATTCCTAAAATTGTTCCAGAAAATGAAGTATTTCTTCCAGAAAATTATTGTAATTACACATGTTTATTTCCTTTATTTGTATTGGAACAACAGTAAAAAACTGAGAAAGTCAAATTAGACATAATTTCACACAAAACCACAAAAATAGTCAAGACAAAATTGTTGGCACCTTTCCAAAACTGTGGGTAAACAACTGTTGCAAGCCTGTGATGTTTGTTCATGCTCACCTGTGGCAAGTAACAGGTGTGGGCAATATGAAAATCACACCTGAAACCAGACAAAAAGGGGAGAAGTTGACTCAATCTTTGCATTGTGTTTCTGTGTGTGCCGCACTAAGCATGGATTACAGAAAGAGGAGAAGAGAACTGTCTGAGGACGGGAGAACCAAAATTGTTGAACAATATCAACAATCTTAAGGTTACAAGTTAATCTCCTGAGATGTTGATGTTCCTTTGTCCATGGTGCATTACATAATCAAGAAATTTACAACCCATGACACTGTAGCTAATCTCCCTGGCCATGGACGGCAGAGAAAAATTGATGAAAGGTTGCAACGCAGGATAGTCAGTCCGGATTGTGGCTAAGCAGCCCCAATCAAGTTCCAAAGAAATTGAAGCTGCCCTGCAGGCCCAGGGAGCATCAGTGTCAGTGCAAACTATCCATCCATTTGAATGAAATGAAACGTTATGGCAGGTGACCCAGGAGGATCCCACAGCTGACACAGAGACATAAAAAAGCTAGACTGCAGTTTGCTAAAATGTACGTAAGCCAAAATCCTTCTGTGAAAGCGTCTTGTGGACAGATGAGACCAAGACAGAGCTTTTTGGCAAAGCACATCATTCTACTGTTTACCTTTTTCTGCTTTTTTGTGTTCTTCTAATGCATACAAAGGAAATAAACATGTGTTTAACAAAACATTTGTAATTACAATAATTTTCTGGGAGAAATACTTCATTTTCTGGAGCAATTTAAAGGATGCCAACACTCCAACACTTTCGGCCATAATTGGGACTCTATTTCTTGCCATTCACTCATTTTGAGTTTATGAATCCACTTAAAGATGCACTCCCATCAAGGTTTTTATCCTCTTAATATGTTGCAGTCATCATATTACACAGCATTGTGTACTTACAATTGCTCATTTTGCCTTTCTACCCAGATAATTATTCTCTTTTCTCTGCTCTATGCAGAAACAGGAAGTCTATTTTCCCTACATAAATCATTCACTTCTTCAACTCCTGACCCAGTTGCTCCCTCCTCTACCATGGTAGGGACTTTTGCAGCGATTTATGGCTCATTCATGGAAAATAGACTTCCTGTTGTTTCTACATGGACTTTAGAAGGATTCAGCTTGTCAGTTTTTAATTACGTGATGTCATAGACCTAATGGATGAGAGAAGAATTACCTGGATAGAAAGGTAAAATGAGCATTTGTAAGTACACGGTGCTATATAATATGATGATTGCAATATATTAAGAGGATAAAAACATTAATGGGAGGAGTGCTTCTTTAATCAAAATTTTGCCAGCACTATAAGAGATGGAGAGGCCGATTTATCAAAGCTTTTACACCAGAAAAGTAGCATTAAAGCTTTGAAAAGTCGCATTGCAGGCTGTAAGCTTTCTTGAAGAGATGGGTTTTCAAGTTCTTTCTGAAGGTTCCGAATGTGGGAGACAAGCAGACATGTTGCGGATGTAATTACAGAGGATGGGGGTTACTCAAGAGAAGTCTTGGAAGCGATTCGGGGAGTAATGTACGAGTGTTGAGGAGAGAAGGACAAGACCGGAGATAATGTGTGGGAAGATATCTGAAGGTTAATTCGGAGTTATATGGAGGAGACAGATTATGGGCAGTTTTGCAGGTCAATGCTAGTTGTTTAAACTGTATCCATTGATAAATTGTGAGCCAATGATAAGATGTGCAAAGTGCATTTTGATGTGCAAATTTGCATATCATAATTTTTATGCAGATTTTTCAACTCTGAGCACGTAAAAATGTGAATGCTGATTGGATGAAGCAGATCAGGTGATGTGTATTTGTGTAATGAGGGAGAGTGCGGCCTAAGGATATCTTCGCTCTTTATCAAGGTGTGCAAAATATTAATCTGATTGTTTTCCTCAAGTAAAAAGGGCAAAAAAAGAGATTTAACTGACAGAAAAATAAAAAATTGTTAAAAGTCTTACAGAAGGATGCAACACTCTTGAAATATTGGGGGGTGATCACAGAACCCCCAAAAGTTTTGTTGTAAATAGCCAACAGCATCGCAAAAAAAGGTGTCGAAAAAAAAAGAGGCACATTAACGGCCAAAGATTTGAAAAGATTGTGAAGCGACCAGGAAGCCATTATCCTCCAGTGCTGTCATATTCCAAAACTGCAACCTCCCTGGAGAGCCAGAAGAACAAGGTGTTCAGTGCTCAGAGACATGACCGAGGCAAGGGAGGCTGAAGCCCAACCACCACTGAGAAAGACACAGAAGTGGAAATGTCAAGACTGGGCCAAGAAATATCTGCAGACTGATTATCAAAGGTTTTACAGACAGATGAGATGAGAGTGACTCTTAGTGGACTAGATGAATGGGCCCGTGACTGGATCAGTAATGCACATTGACCTACACTTTGACTCAGACGCCAGCAAGATGGAGGTGGGGTACTGCTATGGACTGGTATAATTAAAGATGAGCAAGTTGGACTTTTTTCAGATTGAAGATCGACTCAAAATCAACTCCTAAACCTACTGCTTACTTCCAGCAGTGGTACAGGAAAAATTCAGCATTTTTTAAGGAAACCATGATTTTTATGCAGAACAATGCTCCATCGCATGCATCAAAGTTTCCACTGTTTGGCTGCTTATGACTGTTACAGAAAAGAGTACGGCATATTGGTCACTGACATTTTTTTTAAATGTCAGAAATGTATTCTGTACATTTTGAGTTGTTTGTTTCTTATTCTCACTTTAATGAAAATAAACAAACAATTCAGATAAGAAAATTAAGTTATTCGTCTAGTTAAAAAATAATTCTATACACATAGATATTGAAAGATAGAACCTCACTTTTACTTTCTCAAATCTTCAGGTTTCAGATTTATTAGGCTACGTTCGCACAATGAGCTTTTGGTGAATTTTTGATGTTGCGTATGGTCGAAAGAATTCACCAAAAGCTCATAGTGGGAATGTGGCGCCCCTGAGGGTTCGGTCACCACAGAGGTACTACACCTCACCCAGAGGTGTGGTATCTCCCTTTCTCTCAGGTAAGGAGGGTGTGCTGCACGGAACCCCAACACCTACATCCAACACTACACTACCCCAGGCCAGCAGGAGGGGCAAGACACAATGTACTTTTCTGCTGAGCCCTGACCCTGGCTGGGGTGGGGGGAACCCAAAGGTAGGGGGAACCAGTAGTGGGTGTGGGTGGAGGAAGTAGTTAGAGGAAGCACTTGTCATAGGAGTATAAATAGGGAAGCTATCTTAGGGTGGTAGGTCAGAACAGAGAGACTAGTAGTTGGAGAGCAGTCAGGGAGCAGAGGCTCTTTAGGAGCTCTGCTCCACTACAAAGGGCCCAGGACTGAGGCCCAGGAGGGGAGCAGGGAGTAGGCTCTGTTCTACTGAAGGGATCCTAAGGGGTACGGCGAGTGCAGGTAGCACCCGTACACCCCGAACCTGCCAGGTGTCAGGAGGATCTAGGCCGCAAGAAGGGGACCGGCCCCTGGCCCTGTCGTTCAGCTTCAAGCCTTGGCTGGAAAAACCGGAGGCTTCTGACTTTTATAGCAGGAGCCAAATTCTCACTTTAATCCAAAAGTAAGGTCGAGCAGGTCTGAGCAACTCCGACGGACAGGGGGGACCTCGCAGCACCCGAATAGGATCCACAGTGAGAAGCGCAGGGCAGGAGGGAGTAAAGACCCAGCGTGAAGTCGGTCTAGGAAGGTACATATGAAAGTGGGGTTCCGCCAGGTACGCCCGAGCTGCCTGAGGAAGGACTGAACCTCTGGCTGGTGAACGCAGTGCGACGCGGGAGGCTTGCACCAGTACTGTACACCTGAGGAACTTGTACGGAACTGTGAGTAAACTTGGATGACTGCACTGCACTGCCTCCGCTCCTTCATTTCGCCGGTACCTTTTCCCTCCCTGCACTACAAAGCCCAGCGCACCTCCTCCATCTTCTCCTACACTGCCCTGAGGCCTGCTCCACCTGTGGGGAGCTGTCCCATCATTTGCTGCCCTAACATCTGCCTCAGAGGACTGTTGCAGCGCTGGTGATCCTCACCAGACACCACAGGTGGCGTCACGAATAATTTCAAAAAACCCAAATAATAGAAGTTTCCCCATTTCACTGACCGCCCTGGGTCACGGACCGGGCCAGCCACCGTGATATCCCCCGGCAACCAGAGGCCCGGCTGCCGAGTACCCCACGGCCCTGGGGGAACATAGCCTTAACCTTTTGATTTGACCGACAGCACTGTAGTTGTTTTAATAATAATAAAAATATTCATTGAAAATACAAATTGCCTAATAACTGTGCACGCAGTGTAATATTTGGAAAACGCTTCTATCTAATTAAAAATAAATTTAATTCTAAATGTAATTAATTGCATCAATACATTACAGGCAGATACAATCATTTACTATTTACAGAATAATTTGATTTAAGTAGTAGGAATGACGGTTTCTAATTGCTTTTGTAATATCCCCTGGTTCCTGAGACAAAACTGTCTTTCTGCTCAGACACATACATGAATTCTCATCTATTTTCTGATATTGTATTTTATCTTGTGTTGTAGTCCTGCCCGGGGGGAAGTGTCCTGGGTATTGAGTGTCGGAAGGGGTGCCAAATGCCCATCTTGACTTGCCAGTGTATTAAAGCAGAGGGCCTATGTAGTGAACCGAGTATCTGCGCTGGATGAATAAAAGTCAAGATACAAATCTGTTAAGCTTTTATCTATAATGAATGTAGCTCATCATATAACATCTAGAACTCTTCTGAGACCCAAGCAGTTGTCTATCCAGAAGCCTCCTGACCCAGGGTGCAAAAATATTTGGCCTATTATGTAGTGAAGCCAGCCTGAAGAACAACTGATTGCTGCAAGTCCGGCTTTTGAAAACCCAAGTGATCAGCTGCCATGAGTTGCTGTCAGTCATACATTGTGGAATATGTATTATTACAAAGGGGAACATTCATATGAATGGCTGGATCTGCCAATGTGAGAGTCACGGATACATGGCAGTATTACACTCCTGGTCATAGAGAAGGACCTCCTCAACTGGACATGGAAAGGAAGGGATTCATCACCATTAGATACTCTATTAGGAACCACTGTAGATGAAAACAAAATATTTTCAATTCGTTCCATTAAATACTCTTCCTTTGATGATCCAATATATTTAGTTTTTTAGAGGTTAATTCAGTTTGTAGTCCCTAGTGATTATTAATGAATTAATTTAGTATATATTGAGTGATCTTTGGAGTCAGTATTTCTTTGTGCATATTAACGCTCGCATCATTTGTCTTTTCTCATGATATCAACACCAAATCCTTGGTATTGAGTAATATTCCGATGCCTCAACTAGTGATATAAACATGGTATGTCTGATATTCCTTAACCACTTCGCACCAGAGCCTGTTTTTGCCTTCGTGACCTTGCCAATTTTTACAATTCTGACCACTGTCACTTTATGAGGTAATTACTCTGGAATGCTTCAACGGATCCCCCTGATTCTGAGACTGTTTTTTCGTGACATATTGTACTTCATGATAGTGGTAAAATTTCTTCGATATCACTTGCGTTTATTTGTGAAAAAATTGGAAATTTGGCGAAAATTTAGAAAATTTTGCAATTTTCAAACTTTGAATTTTCATGCCCTTAAATCAGAGAGATATGTCACACAAAATAGTTAATAAATAACATTTCCCACATGTCTACTTTACATCAGCACAATTTTGGAACCAAAATTTTTTTTTGTTAGGGAGCTATAAGGGTTAAAAGTTGACCATTTTTCCATAAAAATTTACAAAAACATTTTTTTACGGACCACATCATATTTGAAGTCACTTTGAGGGGTCTTTATGACAGAAAATACCCAAAAGTGACACCATTCTAAAAACTGCACCCCTCAAGGTGATCAAAACCACATTCAAGAACTTTATTAACCCTTCAGGTGCTTCACAGGAATTTTTGGAATGTGTAAGAAAAAAATTAACATTTAACTTTTTTCACAAAAATGTTACTTTAGACCCAATTTTTTTTTATTTTCACAGGGGTAACAGGAAAAATGGACCCCAAAATTTTTTGTGCAATTTCTCTTGAGCGCGCTGATACCCCATATGTGAGGGAAAACCACTGTTTGGGCGCACTGCAGGGTTCGGAAGGGAAGGAGCGCCATTAGACTTTTTGAATGTAAAATTTGTTTGAATAACTAGCAGACGCCATGTTGCGTTTGGAGAGCCCCTGATGTGCCTAAACAGTGGAAACCCCCCACAAGTGACACCATTTTGGAAACTAGACCCCTTAGGGAACTTATCTAGATGTGTGGTGAGCACCTTGAACCCCAAGGTGCTTCACAGAAGTTTATAATATTGAGCTGTAAAAATAAAATTTTCACATTTTTCCCACAAAAACAATTTTCATCCCTTAATTTTGCATTATCATAAGGGTAATAGGATAAATTGCACCATGAAATTTGTTGTGCAATTTCTCCTGAACACGCTGATACCCCATATGTGGAGGCAAATCACTGTTTGGGCGCACGGCAGGGTTTGAAAGGGAAGGAGCGCCATTTGACTTTTTGAATGTAAAATTTGTTTGAATAATTAGCGGACGCCATGTTGCATTTGGGGAGCCCCTGATGTGCCTAAACAGTGGAAACCCCCCACAAGTGACCCCCCATTTTGTAAACTACACCTCTCAAGGAATTCATCTAGGGGAGTAGTGAGTATTTTTTAATTTTTTAATTTATGCCATTGGGCAGTGAAAAAAGCATAATTATATTTTTACCACAAAAAAATGTTTTACCCTCAGATTTTACATTTTCACACAGGGCAATGGGTAAAAATGGTGCCGAAATGTGTCACACAATTTCTTCTAAAAGTGGCAATACCCCATATGTGGCTGTATCGTACCGCTCAGCCATACGCGAGATCTCGGGGGGGACGGAGCGCTATTTGACAATTGGAGAACAAATTATTGTAGAATAGGCATTTGGATTTGGGAGCACAACATTTTCTGAATTTCTTTTGGGGGGGCAAGGGCCATTTCGCTTTTCCAGAGCCTTTCTACTACCAGTAACTTGCAAGTCCCTTATATTTTTAACAGATGACGGACCTGAGTGGGGACTAGCTTTTTGTGAGGACTGAGTTGAAGCTGTTATTGGGAACATTTTACGTAACATTTATCCGGCGCTCTAGGCTGAGCACTTACATCGGGGTTTCCATCTAAATTTCCAAGTGATGTAATTCAGATGAAACCCCTGCGGGATCCATTCACTGTAATGAGGCAGCAGAGTTACTCTGGACTCCGTCTGGCCTCTGTTTAGCGGTGTCCTTTTTTTCTGAAGTGCACAAAACTGTGGCCAACCGCACTTTTATGCACGCCTAAAACAAATGACACCGTGGGATCACAGGCCAGACGGCATCTATAGTGGCCTATATCTGCCTCATTACAGGGAATCTTCCGTCATGGGTTCCATCTGAATCATGTATTTCAGAGATTTACACGGAAACTCTGGTGTAAGTGCTCAGCGCAGAGCGCAGGATAAATATGGGCAGAGCCTTACTGCGATCTTTGGGAGACATAATAAACAAATCAGTAGCAGGTGAAGAATTGGTTTTATTTATTTTTTACGCCGTTCCCTGTGCGGTATAAGTGATGAGATTACTTTATTCTTCGGGTCGGTGCGATTACAGAGATACCAGATTTATATTGGGTTTTTATGACTGACAGCTATCACACACTAAGAGATGCTTTTTTTTGCAAAATCTAGTTTTTGCATCACCATATTTTGAGAGCTATAATTTTTCCATATTTCGGCCGACAGAGTCATGTGACAGCTTGTTTTTTGCGGGACGAGTTGACATTTTTATTGGTACCATTTTTGGGTACGTGACATTTTTTGATCGCTTTCTATTCCGTTTTTTGGGAGGTAAAATTAACAAAAACCAACAATTCAGGAATTGTTTTTTGAGTTTTTTTTTAATGTCGTTCTGCGTGTGGTAAAAGTGATCAGGCAGCGTTATTCTTCGGGTCAGTACATTTACAGCGATACTACACTTACTGTATATTTTTTTAATGTTTTGGCGCTTTTACACAATAAAACAATTTTATAGAAAAAATATTTTTTTTGCATTGCTTTATTCTGAGCGCTATAACTTTTTTATTTTTCGGCTGATGGAGCTGTATGGCGGCTTTTTTTTTGCGGAACAAGATGACGTTTTCAGCGGTACCATTTTTATTTCCATTTTGCTTTTTGATCGCATTTTTGTCCACTTTTTGTTTGGCGATATGATGAAAAAGCATATTTTTTTGCTCCGTTTTTTATTTATTTTTATTACGGTGTGTACATAAGGAATTAATTAGTGTGACAGTTTTATAGATCTGGTTGTTTCGGATGCGGCAATACCAAATATGTGTACTTTTTTTAGTTTTGCATAAATATACGGATTTATTGGTTTCATATTTTATTTATTTATTTTTATTTATTTTGTGATTTTTTTTTAACAGTTTAAAAACATTTTTTTTTACATTTTTGCTTAGTCCCTGTATGGGACATTAATTTTTATTTTTATGATCACTGATCTCATGTAATGTAATAGACATGTATTACATTACATGAGATCTTTGCTGACTGTTTCACAGTCAGTGTGTCCTGCCAGGCTTCAGCTGCAGGCTGAGCCAGGCAGGACACCATATATGGCAGATCTGGAGGTGGTCATGTGACCTCCAGCTGCCATAGCAACGCCAGGTCCTGGAAGGTATAAGGGGGCCGTAGGAGAGGTAAGTGGACGACCCCCTCTCCTCCTGCTGTCTTCTATATTCCGGGATCACTATAGATTGCGGCATATAGAAGACAGCAAAGGGTTAACATCACTGGGACCTGATCCAATCAGGTCCCGATGATGTTCTCTGTCAGAGCTAACGCTCTGCACCGGAATCGCAGTGCTTGCAGGACCCTGGGGGTCCTGAGCGCTGCGAGATCACCCACCGTTTTTAATCGTCGGCGCTGCACAGAGCCCAGCAAGCGCCGACGTTTATCTACAGTGGGCAGTCGCAAAGCGGTTAAAGGTTTAGATTTATTTTAATACCTGACATATATGTTAAGCCTCATACAATAGTATGAAAAAGGGTTTGTCCCCTTTCTAATTTCTTATTCTTTTGCATGATTGTCACACTTCAATGTTTCAGATCACAAAACAAATTTAAATATTAGAGAAAGATAACACAAGTAAACACAAGATGCAGTTTATAAATGAAGGTCTTTATTATTAAGGGAAAAAGAAATCCAAACCTTCAGCGCCCTGTGTGAAAAAGTGATTTGCCCCCTCCACCCACCCACTTAATCCATGGGAATCCTTCGATAAGTGAGTTGTTACAAGAACCACTGCTAGGCATCCAGGGCATGGACCAGTAGGATTTCTAGAAGATACAAAGTGACTGCAATGCTAAAATTATAGTAAAGCAGAAAATTGTATTATTATGGCCTGTTATTACAATTCAGACCTAGAAAAATGAGGCTACTTGAAGCAAATGTTCAAACTCTTTAAACAAAAATATCCTGATTCAGAAATCAGCAAAGAAAGACTGGCTGATCAAAGACTATTTATCATTGGCGAAAAAGTATTCAATGAGACTGAACTGTAGGAAATTCAGTGAAGCTACCAAAGAGGTAAAAGCATTCAAGTTGAAACGACTGAAGATACTGAAGAAAACACTCCAATAACATCAGGGGCCATTGAGAATCCACAATCTATTGTGGAAGAAGATGGAGAGGTGGCAACTGTACAGTACGAAATGCCACAAAACAACATGCAAAAGTCAGCATGGAAACACCGGATGGACTGAAACAAAGCCAAGGAGAACTGCCGGGAAATTAATGGCACATGCATGTGGATCTGTGGAAAAACAAAGATTGCCAGCACTGAAAGGAGTTCCAAAAAAAATCTGCCACCAATAATGAAAAACATGAACAAAGTAGTTGCAAATGTGAAAATAAGCTCATTGGAAAAAAATAAATCAACTCATGTAAAGTACAGCAGTGATTGTGACAGAACAACTGGGTATTGAAATCCAAAGACCAAAACCTCAAAAAACACCTGTGCAATAGTGGAAGCTGAAATTGGAGCTAAAAATAAAAAACTAAGATCTCATGCCAGTAATTTGAGCAACATGAAAGAGCCAAAATTAAAGGATTCAAAGATCAAGCAGTGGTTGATAGAAAAATACTGGTTAAATACAAGGAAAATTGATGAAGTACTGGAAATTATGAATCAACAGATAACAGCAACAGTCAGGAAAATTGAAAGATATGAAACGAGAAAAATCCAGGACAAGCAAAATTAGCTATTTTCAGTCAGAGCAAAAGCAGTTTTACCAAATCATAAATGGTAACAATTACCACAAAGAAATTTGATGTGCTAAGTTATATGCAGAAATTATAGATCTCTTCAGAGGGTCCAGAAGAGATTAAAATGCTTTCTTTTATATTATTATTTTTTTTTAACAAATATGGAGAATAGGGATGGGCTGACCGGTGGATGTTCGCATCTGTCGGGTTCGTTTTATAAAAAAGTTTGGTTAGAGTACCAAAACGGACTTTATCCCGGACCTTATTCAAATGAATGGGGGATCTGAAAATCTGTGTGACAGCGCGGGATACACCGGCTTTGACAGTAACCTTACTGAAGTTACTGCCAGTCACAGCGCTGCGGTTCCCACGCTGTCACACAGATGACCGTGTGTGAGCCAATAGCTGTGACCGGTGGTGAAAAGGTTACCGCCGGTCAGGCATCGGCTGATGAGTACTACTCTCATCATTGTATTCCAGGCATATGCTGATGAGAGTATTCACCAGCCGGAGCCTTTGCATAGTAAGAAAGTTGTTAGTGAGATATATAATTAATACATTGTGTGTGTGTGTAGCTTACTGTACATGTATTTACCTAATAAATAAAAGAAAAAAAATGGTGTGTGGTTCCCCTTATTTTTACTAACTAGGTGAGGGAAAGGAGACAACTGGGGGCTGGTTTTATTATTCTGGCAAGGGGCCAATATCCATGAAGCTTCCCAGGCTATTAGTATCAGCTCACAACTGTCTGCATAGCCTTTACTGGTTATTAAAATGGGGGGACCCAAAAAAAATGACATGTGGTCCCCCATATATTTAATAACCAGCAAAGGCTAAACAGTCAGCTGCGGGCTGATCTTAGTAAGCTGGGAAGGGGCCATTTATATTGGCTCCCTCCCAGACTAAAAACACCAGCCCTCAGCTGCCTCAGAAATGGCATATCCATTAGATGTGCCAATTCTGGCGCTTAGACTTGGCTCTTCCTGCTTGCCCATTTCTTGCGCCACTTCTGGGGCAGCCGTGGGCTCCTATTTTTAGGCTCGGGAGGGCCAAATATCCATGGGCCTTCCCAGACTGAGAATACCAGCCCCCAGCTGTATGCTTTAGCTTCGCTGGTTCTAAAAAATGGGGGGGACCCCACGCTGTTTTTTTTAATTATTTATTTAAATAATTTAAAACTGTATGGGGACCACTCGATTTTTGATAACCAGCTAAGGTAAAGCTGAGGGCTGCAGCCTTTTAACAAGCTTTGTTCAGGCTACCGAACCTGAACAGTAACGTGGAGTTCTGGGAGAAGTCCATGTTCGGGGTCCGTGCATGGACACTAGGTGTTCGGTATGGACCCCTAACTTTACCGTTCGGGTTTGCCCGTCACTAGGTGAGAATGATACGTCCTAGTGAGCTGAGGCGAAAGTCAGTTGCTTTTGTATGTTTTTTTTTTTTGTGAATGTGTTAGCCCAGGAGTCTCAGGAAATCTGGGACAATTGGGAACTATGTGCTAAGTCTGTCAGAGGCCGCAGGCTCAAAAAGGTTACCTTGGACAGATTTAGTGCGAGCCTTTTCGTCTCGCAGATTTCAGAAGAACTTTGGTCTTTACCCTTTAACCCGTGCACAAGGATCTGGTCTTACAATTGGGTCCACTGAATTGCTTCCATGGAAGGGTTGCTGGCCTAAAGAGCAAACCAGAGGCAAGAGTGGTTATCATGCTGGATCAATACCAAGAGGTTGGATCAGGAAAAAAATCAGAAATCAAACTGGTGCTCAAAATCCAACCTGAGATCAATAAACAAGATTCAGTGGTTAGCACGGCAGCCTTGCAGCGCTGGGGTCCTGGCAGGAATTGACTGGGACTGAAATTTAGCCCTGGCTTTTGAAAGCATACAGGCCCATTCAGTCCCCGTCCCCAAGCACCAGATGGGGATATATTACTAATATTACCCTGCCTGGAGGAAATCAAGATGGTCCACCCAACAGCCCCTTATATACAATGATGTTTCAACCCACAGCACCTTATATATTATGATGGTCCCTCACAGCCCCCCAAAAATAAAAAAAAATCTTTATACTCACCTATTCTACACTCCTCGTCCTCCTCAGTATCTGTCTCCTCTTCTGTCTATTCTCACAGTGGACTTTAGAGGTGTGATGTGACGTCACTGCACAGCTGACATCCCCTGCTTGGTGCCGACCCTCGGCAGACCGCAGACAGAGAGGGAGTCCGTGAGCTGCCGGGGTAAATGATGGAGCCGGCGGCTTTGTGCACCATCATAACTGTTAACAGTATCAGCTTCTTGATGCCAATACTGTTAACAGCATAGCAGACAAGGTGGCCCATGACCGGACAGGCCCTTCTAGCATTTGCCAGAATTGCCAGATGGTCAGTCCGGCCCTGGGTCCTGGGTTCAAATCCCACCAAGGACAACATCTGCAAGGAGTTTGTATGTTCTCCCCATGTTTGCGTGGGTTTTTTCCAGGTTCTCCGGTTTCCTCCCACACTCCAAAGACATTCTGATAGGGAATTTAGATTGTGAGCCCCAATGGGGACAGTGCCAATAATGTCTGTAAAGCGCTGTGGAATTAATGGCGCTATATAAGTGAGTAAAATAAATAAATAAATAAATATACAAAATAGCACACAGGAGCAATGAATATGAGTGACCAGGTCTTAGCTGAACTCAATAACTTGCAGCTAGAGCTAATTACATACCAGCTCACTGCAGCAAAACACATATGGGCAGGAAAGGGACAAATAGTCTCAGCAATCTAAACGCTAAACTGCCACACACTGTCGATGTTCTGCAGTAACCGTGATATTAGTGCAACGCCACCTAGTGACCAGAGCATGGGTTGCAATAGTATGTTCAGACATGGATGTGACACTTTGCAGCTGCAGGATTTATGGGGAGCCGCAACACAGCAGAATTTTTAACTTGTTGGTTCTGTAAGGGCGAAATGTCTTTGGAAATATCGCCTATCATATCTTCCCACGTAAATTAATTAGGAGATCAGGTGAAAATGGAGGCCATGCAGTATGTGCTTTGAGAGTAATTTATCTTGTAGCATAATTGGGGTCATCTGTGAAATGTGTGAAAGGTAGAATTAATTAGCCAAAAGTTTTGTGTTAAATGTTAAAACATTTTTATGAGAGAACAAGCACTAGTTTTACCTTCCTCACTGACAGCTACAAATTGTCTAATTTGTAATTATAAGTATCAGTGTGGACAGACCTTCCAGTGCCACTTAAGGCTCTGATCACATCTACATTGAAGCCTTAGGCTGTGTGCCCACGTAGCGTTTTTCAAGCATATATGCTGCGGAATTTCCGCAGCGTAAACGCTTGAAAAATGCATGTATATCCGCACCCCATGGTCCCCAATGGCATTCAGCAATGTCAATGCCCATGCTGCGGATTTTTCCGCAGCGTATATGCTGCGGTCAAAAATCCGCAGCATGTTCATTAATTTTGCGGAAGCGCAGCGGAATCAATGTGCGGATGGTACCCAAGTCTGGATGAGAGGAGACTCTCATCCAGACCTGGGTACCAAAGAACCTGTAAAAAAAAGAAAAAATAAAGTTTATACTTATCTTCTGATGATTTCCCTCCGTCGCGCTGTTGTCTGAAGGACCTGCCACGTCATTGAGTCATGTGACCCACCACATGACTCAATGATGTCACCGCAGGTCCTGCACACAACAGCGTGAGCCGCTCAAGCCTCCGGACGGGGCAGAGAATGCATCAGAAGGTGAGTATAAAGTTTATTTTTTTATTTTTTACCATTCTGAACAAGTTGTCAAGCACTTTTCCAAGTGATGCTTGGAGAAGTGCTTGATAACCCGCATGCGGAAATGCATGCAAAGACGCCTCACAAACGCTTCTACCTGGCGGGAAAACCGCATGTAATATCCGCATGCGATTTTCCCGCCAGGGAGAAGCGTAAAAAATATGCTTCAGGTCCGCAACGTGGGCACATAGCCTTAGTTTGGAACCTCTGTTGCAATCCACACAAAAATACTGGACAAAATAGTACAGCAAACTGCGCTATTCTGGCTGTAAAATGCAAGGCCCCTTGATGGACTAAAGGGATCTTGTTGCTTGGGAATTTGGTGTTAGTCTACAGGTAAATAGCATTTAAACCCATTTGCTGTGTTGCTGAAAGCGCAACTACAGGGAGAAAATGAAGTTATATTTTCCCAGCAGCCGCTCAATTCCTGTCGGGACGGTGCAGAGAGTGATTACAGTCATGGTTCACATACAGTGAGTGCACTGTAATCACTCCCCCGACACTCTGACTGACAGAGAGCTCTGCACACACACGCTGCACAGCAGATCATCAGTCATGATGCTGGGGAGTGATAATAGCACGCTCATGTTATACTCATTTGTGTCTTTTACAGCTCCTGCACCACTCCGATGACTGGAAGCTAACGGCTGCAGGGAGAATATGATTTCCCTTTCTACCTGTAGCCGCTCTTCCAGTAAAGCCGAAAAACATTTTTAAAATGCTAATGATTAATACCATACAGTATCTACAACTAAAAAACATTTCTGGAGGTAACAGGATACCTTTGGGAATCCTCAATATAGTAATAGGAGTCTACTGGGCACCATTCTTGCAGGTAATTTTGTTGTTTTGCTCCTGTGATGGAGCAGAACCACAAAATTAAAAAATACCGATGTGAACAAAACTTAATATGTATGAAAAAATCAGACAGCTGGAAGATGCTGTAGTAGCATAGAAATTATTGAGATCCAAGAAAACATATGTAAAAAAGATAAAGCTGAACTGCTTTAAAGGTTTTCTTCTAGGGTTTTTCTATAATGTGCCATCATCAGTCTATAATCAGTGGTCTGATCTCCCTAATCCTAAGAATGAATATGATACAGTCCTGATGTAGTCTAATGTCCCGCGCACGGACTGCAAAACCCCATTCACATGAAGAGGTTGTATAGGAGAAAATCAGTGAGAGGGAAGAAGTGCGACATCATCATTGTGACTCCCTCATTTCTCAGGTTTGGAAGGGGTACCACCATAGATGAAAGTATGCTTGATCGTAAAGTATGCTTGATCATAAAGTGATGGCATGTTAGAGTGATGCGCTATGACTTTATGAGATTGTAAGAGTTTGGATGCCTTATGTTCTATTTTTACCATTAGGTGGTATAAAGGAGAGTGTGGGAACAGAAAAGTAACATAAACCTTTTGAGGTCAAGTATAAAACATGTAACAGTGCCCCCATCTCCTGTACCATGCACCTTCTATACCTACGCCATTTTTGGAGGAATTATCTAGTTTAGGAATATTGTTCATGTCTGAAAAAGGAAACATCAATCAGCAAGAGGAAAACGTAGTTGAGATGAGCAAAAAGAGAAGCTATTAGATAAGTAGAACATGACAGCCGGAGAAATGCAATGGGAAAGCAAGAGCATCCAATAAATAAGTATATTCATGGCAGGCGGCTTTAGCTGAAGGATCCAGGCAGAAAGAAATAACCAGTTCAGAAACTTTTAATGTCCTTTAAGTTTATTTAATGAGAATGGAGACAATGTATACACTGGAAATACATGTTTATATACTGGTGGAAGCTTCTACTCCAGAGCCATGTGTGAACCTATGATGGTCTGTGTATGGAGGGGAGGGGGAGCTGGGGAATACTGGCTGCTTATGCTCAGCCCATCCTTCTCCCTGCTCTGAGAGTGAAGACAGGAGGAGATAAGGGGCTGGCAAAATCCTTGTAACCTCAGAAAGCAGAAGCTGAGCAGCAGCAGAACCCTGCAGACAACTGACTGACCCTGGGATAAGGCAGGACACACACAGGATGGAGCCCAACAGTCCCAGAAAGATCCAGTTCACTGTACCACTCCTGGAGCCACATCTGGACCCGGAGGCAGCAGAGCAGGTGAGGGGCTCAATCATGGTATCTGTATCAAAGAGACAAGGGGGGCGGCTAACAGAATAGGATGGTGTGGGTCACATCTATAAAAAGATGGGCTGTATGTGCAGGAGAGGGGGAAACTGAAATAAAGTGACAGCAATGAGAATTCTAAATGGAGATGTCTCCAAGGTTGGGAGAGTATTAGAAGAAGGAAAGTGTGAAGAAGAAGAGGAAGGTGTCTGGGAATGAGGGGAGAGGGTGCCAGCGGAGGAGTGAGGGGGCTACAACACTGGAAAGGTCACATGCCAACTACAAACTGTAATTAAACCCTGCTGGGCTGGTACCGCTCACTGTGTGGCTAGCTGTGCAGCTGTGTTTCCAAGAAGGGAGTGCCATCCTATAGCAATCTAATGAATATACTGAATATTAATAGATAAGGACTGCCATTGCTGTTGATGTTCATTGACTACATGCTGCCAGCTATATGCACCTGGTTAGGTCCTCATGTTTGCTGCAGGATAGAAATGGTTAATAGTTTGGTCAAGCTATAAATTAGTACAGAGGTTATATACAGGTTATTATTACATTCATGCCAGTGTTGTGTTTTATTGCAAAGTATGAAATAGGAAATGTTACATGAAATGATACATTGTAATGAGCAGAACAGTGATACCATTAGTATATATAACATTGTATCTGATCGCACCACACCTGCTGTCACTGATTCATATACACCTTGTGTCCACACAAGTCTTTTCCTACTTCATCAAAACGAGTTTACGATTTGTCACCTGTTTTTGTTAATTTTACTACATTTTCTAACTAAAACGCAGAGAGCTATAAAGAAATTCAGCTCTGCTGCATCTGTAGTGCACTGTACATTTGTTGTAGATGCGCTATTAAACTCAGAGAAATGCATGATTGGTGAATATGTAGTGATGTATAGTTAGCCATAATGTTACTAAAATACAAAGTGACTTTAAGGGAACCTGTCAAGTGATTCATGTTACCCAGACCGATATCTGCATGAATCACAGGCTGACTGCACGATTGCAGCCAGGAACAGCTTTTGAAATGCTCCAGCTTTTCGTAGTAAAACATTCATTAAAAGCAACGGGGAAGGGTCTGCACTGGAGACTAGTCGGACAGGCGGGTCCCCGCAGATTCTCCCGCCTGCTGCTTTGGAGTGCCAGGTCTCTGCTTATACATACCCGTCTGAGATCATACAGTCAGTGTCTGATACATGCTGCCCGTGGATAGGGCAGCATGCAACAGCTGTCAGATTCATTTTAAATATCCGTCAGGGGACCAAATCCAGATATTAGACTAGTCCGGTGCTGTCCCTGGCCGGTTTTTCCCAATGCTGCTAGAGGTGATTGACAGATCTCTCATTATGAGCTTTTATCATTTGATCGGGGATGGCGCTAGACTAGAATCATCTCTAGCTATGGTCATCAGTCAGATCTTTAAACCATATGTATCGTTAAGCTAGGCTGCGATTCAGTTTTGGCCGCATGAGTCCATTGACAGGTTCCCTTTAATAAACTGAGGTTGAGTATTTTCTTTACAATATTTGCCTCAAAATTGATGGTTTTGTGTTTTGGTCAGTTAAAGAAGCCCTCCCATTAACTGTTTTCACTAAACCTGTGTATATGTGTCTGTATTATAGTGTCAGTGTGTTAATATACTCACAATCACCTAACGGCCTGTTCTTCTCCTCTTCTCAGTGACGTCAGCACTCTTCAGACTCTCTGGGTCACACTACGCTGTGTGTGACCTGGAAGTTGCTTTTACAGTGTAAGTTTATGGAGCGTCAGAACAAGGCTGCATAGACTTACATTGTAAAAGAGACTCCCGGCTCACACATAAAGCACAGAGCGAGCTGGAGAGTCTGCAGAGCAGTGACGTCACTGAGAAGAGGAGCAGAACTGACCTGGATACTGGAGAAGATGGCGGTGGGTGAGTATATTAATACTCTGACACTATAGTACATACACATAAACACAGGTTTAGGGAGAATAAAGAAGCCCTCCCATGAACTTTTTTAAGTACAAGACAATGTCAACTTCCTCACATAAAATTTACATTTAACAGGGTTAAAAGAAGCCATCCTGAGAAAAGTAGAGTGTCAGCGTAAAGCATTGAAGATGGACAGAGTAGCAGTCTAAAGCCCCCATACACATTAGATAGCTGTCGGCCAAATGATCATTCACCCTAGACCTATCTCCTCCAACTACTTCTCACCGGCCAAGCGGAGCACTCCTGTGTTCTCTATGAGAGAGCCATAGTCTGACTCCTCTGTTGGCATCTTATATCCCAAGGAGCAAAAGTATCATCTGTCGGAAATCCAACATGCCAGATCCTTCTTGCCCCATGACAGAATCTGTAGGAGGAGAGTCAGGAAACCCCCATAACCATTAGACTGTCTGCCGATCATGCCTATATCGGCGGGTTCGGGTGACTTTATTCTATTATGTATGATGGCCTTTAGCCTGTGCTGAGAGGTGGAGAGAGGTGGATATTAGACTAATTCAGTCTTCTATTGGAAACCCGTATCTTAACCTGTCATATGAGAAACGCTATTAACCTGGAGATATGGGGTCAATCTGCAGGTTAATAGCATTCTGTAGCTGTGTGGCCACCACACTGAAAGCTTTGTTACCAGGAGGAAAAGATCTTTATTTCCATTAGCAGCCTCGAGCCATCAGTCATAGGTGTGGGCCGGAGTGACCACTCAGTAGATAGTGAGCAGTGGCTGAAGCCACGCCCAGGCACCGACTGACAGCCAGCTCTGTACTGCTGCCCTGCTGAGCTGGCTGTCAGTCAGTGCCAGTGCATGGCTTCAACCGCCACTCACTATGTACTGATGTTAAGGTACACTAAAGTCAATAACTAATATCAGTAACTAAAACCATAATCCTCAGTGACCCTATATTTAAGTGCAAACATCACTGTATTATTGGGGTTTCAATTAGTTCTTGTTGCTGAGTTTAAGATGATATTTAAGAATTAAAATTGTATATATTTTGATTTATTTGTTATCACCAGCACTAATATTTCCTATAAATATAACATTAATAATAATTTGTGTATATTATTTAATTTGTATTAAAAGCTAATGGCATTCTAAAGAGAGGAGGTAAATTAAAAAGAGGAAATAGACTTGATGTGAAATAATATTTATTTCATATTTTCAAGTTAATTATTTCTATTCTGGTGTTCTCGCAAAAAGTCGGCTCACCCTAGTTAGCTTGCAAACAATTGCATCTCTATACTCAATAAAACTTCATGTTCATGACTTTAATGAGCTTCACTTTATACAACATATCACTGATACATTAATGAGATGAAGAAGCTTCTTCTCCCGAGCCACTACTTGTACCAGATCCAACAAGCTGGTAAATATACAATAAACTCTGTAACCAGAAATTATGTTCTGTATTATCATTGTAATATCAGAGTTTATGGAAATAATAATAGTACAATAGTCCTAATACAGGACCATAAAGCTCACAATCAATATGTGGGAGAGGAAATTGCAATGTAGGAGTAACAAACCTAAAGATGATTAGACTTGGACAATCCTGTTTCTCAATGGGAACTCGATGGTGACCTGTTGTCTGAACAGGTCTAGAATCTATGAACCATCTCCAATAATCTGCTGCTATGACCAGGGGACTGAAACTAAACCTGAGAGCTGATCCACTGCCTCTATCATTTTAGGCAGGTATGTTTTACTCTGAAACGCCGCAGTGTTTCAGAGAAAAACATATACTTAAAGGCTGGTTGGGAACCACACCATTTGGATAACTAGACCCAAAGGCCAGGTTCTCCCCAGCCCACTCTCCTTGAGTAACAGGTCTTTACTTGTACACACATATAGGGAGAGTTGAAGAAAGGAGTACAGCACAGCAACATTTTCTTGAATACAAATAACAATGTTTTATTGATATAAAACACACAATATGGATAAATTACATACAAGGAGATAGTGCCGGATGGTGTATTGCATCACAGTAGGGTAAGTAAATTTTATAAATTCATGGTACTAGGAGGCGACATAATTGCACAATGCCCATAAAGGCCACACTGTAAGTCTTAGGTTGTAAACCGATCAGCATCAGGGTAACAGGCTAAGGTCACAATACAAGCCATACATGCCCCGAAATATTACTGGAAAAATCCACCCTCCCCTACAGCCACATCAGAAAAAACAATGATTGTCACAATGAGTATTAGAAGTCATAGCCTATGGCTCATACAGACCCACATATCAAAAAGCTAGAAGTGGCATGAGGAGAGGTAACCTACCTATGAAGCACCACTGGTCACAAGGGGAGCAGATAATGCCCTTGAGAAAGCGGCGTGGGCCGCGAAACGTACGTTGGGCATTCCTTTCTTCACTTCCATGCTTTTTGCTCAGCTTGCATGTGGACAGCATTCTGTTTACTCCACAGGGTACTGCCCACTTCCCCCTTTTTTATTAATTGTTATCCCACCTCTTCCGACAAGCCTACAACCTGCAGTAAACACCACTACACGACCAGCTCTACCCTCACCTACTGTATCCTCACCCATCCCCTGTAGACTGTGAGCCCTCGCGGGCAGGGTCCTCGCTCCTCCTGTACCAGTCGCTGACTCGTTTTGTTAAGATTATGTAAATGCTTTTGTTATGTATATCCCTATCACATGTAAAGCGCCATGGAATAAATGGCGCTATAATAATAAATAATAATAATAATAATAATGGCAAACCTCTGTTGGTATTTAACATATAGGGAGAGACCTGTCAATCAAGTGGGTGAGAAGGGACAAGCTGCTGGGTACCGGCCTAATGGATTAGTCACCCAAGCGGTATGGTCACCGGCCAGGTTTGAAATGTATGTTTTCTCTGAAACACTGCAGCATTTCAAAGTAAAGCATACCTGGCTGATATGACATAGCCAGCTCTGATATACGCTGTCCATGGTTTGGGCAGCATGAATCAGCTGTCCGGTTCCTTTTAAAGCTTTTAGGTCTAAATGCAAATTCTGTAATAAGGCCTTCAACTACCATGTGCTATTTATAATATTGGTGTCTTCTTATGTGGCAAAGTTATCTTTAGGCACCTAAAGGCACCAGAATTGTAGTTCTATTGCTGACTCATGGAGGGAAAAGAAACTTTCTGTTTGTACATAGAGCTTAGAAGGATTCAGCTAGTCTGTTTTTAATCACGTGATGTTATAGAGCTAATGGAAAATAGAAGAATTAACTGGGTGGAAAGGCAAAATGAGCAATTGTACTTACACTGTGCTATATAATATGGTGACTGCAATATATTAAGAGGATAAAAACTTTGATGGGAGGAGTGCTTCTTTAAATGGGAACTATACTTTCAACAAAATTTTCATATGTAGCACCCCGAGGGCTCGGCTGCTACAGGGGTATTGCACCTCGAACCAGAGGTGTGGTATTCCACTCCCGGGTAAGGATGGAGTGTGGACTAGAACTCAGTTAGCTGCATGCACCACATACATCCCATTTCCGGGGGACAGATCAACGGTACTCCCACCAGATAGATGTGCAGGTACGACAGCGTCTGTCCCTGGCTGGAGTGGGAGGGGGGGAGGAATATCCCAGTGGTGCAGGAGCAGAGAGGGGAGGGACTCTGGGCATAGGAAGGAGCCCATTGGTGGCTAGTCACCTGGGCTCGGGTGTCAGAGGGAGTATAAAAGGTGGGCACCATCTTAGGAGTTCAGTCAGACAGAAAAAGAGGAGAAGAGTAGTGACAGGGAGCAGCAGCCCTGTCTGGGTGCTGCTCCTGAAGGGAGCCAGAGAGAGAAAGACAAGAGGAAAGGAACAAGGAACAAGGAAGGAATGGAACCTGGAGAAAGGCCCAGAGACATGAAGGAAGAGGGAACCCGAACACGCTAGGAGTCAGCGGGTGAAGGGTTGGCAGATCAGGGTACCGGATCCCGAACTGGTGGAGGCCACTTATCCTCAGCCAGGAACCGGAGGTCGTGGCCACGTCTTGGCGCGACCACTCACTACACTCACCACGAAGGCACGCCACATAGGGTCAGGGAAACCGGAGATAGGTTTCGCCACCAGAAGGCCCGAGGAAGCTGGACATGGGTGGGTCCCTAGTGGGGACGGCCAGAGAAAGGAACGGAGAAAGGAGTTCAAGGTCACACTCTGGAACTGCCTGGGGGTTGGTCGAGCCCCGTACCTGGTGGACGCAGCACGGCTCGGGTCGTCATCACCTGCAGGACTGACACTGATAACATCTGTGAGTAAAGCATTGAAAACTGCAATCAGTCTCTGTGTTCCATCGCACTACCAGCACTAAAGGTACCGGGACGCCCTTTCTATCACTCCCTTCACCCGCACCAGCTGCCCTGAGGCCATACCTCTCCCGTTGGGGGTTATACCACCATTGCTGCACACATACCACCGGCCTCAGCGGACTGTTCTGCAGCGGCGGCCTTGCGACCGCAAATCAACGGGTGGCGTAGTCGACAATTAAACAACATCTACAAAGACTGCCACACACTTAGTTTGACCACCCTGGGCACGGACCGGGTCCCCGCCACTCGGAGACTACTACCCCCATCGGATCCGGCTCCGGGTATTCCCCCGCGCACACGTGCGCCGCACTACAGCACTGGCCCAGGGGGCGCGTCACATACATCAAGAGTACAAGTGAATATAAGAATCTTTTCAATGCATCATATCAAAGAAATCTGCTTTTTTCTGCACTTATGAGACACTTCTCCTCTTCCCTCCATCTGCCTCCTGCACTGATCATTCACTCTAAGATTGACTGTCAGCACAGTAAGATGCCAGGTAATAGAGCATATCGTAGTCTATGAAGTAGGAAAGAGAAAGGAGAAGGGACGGGAGGAGCAGTGTGAGGCAGATAAACCGATTGGGCAGATTCTGGCTCGCTTAACCCAGTGCTGAAATCACAGCTACACTGCTCAGTACTGCAATGTTATGTTCTCCATACCTTGGCTGCTTCTGCCTGTGTGCTACCAAAGAGAAAACAGAGCATGAATCCCTCTTTAAAAAGGCACAATTCATAAATCTGGTTTAGATCTATTTGCTTAATAAATTCTCCATTGTTTCTGCTGTTACTTACAATGAAGCTTTTGACATTCCATCTTCCTTCATATGGTGCTTCATATTGAAAAGTGTATTTTAACTCAGTGGTTGTAGATAGCTATAATATGGAAATGTGGATGAGCCCTAAGTGCTCTAATGGTAGCCATCTACTTTTGTCACTTTTATAAAATAGAGATTGCACATTATCTTTCTGTATACCTGAACTTATAGTTTTACATCATACGGAAGAGAGTCAACAATATGTCCCCTGTTGGTGCTTCATAGAACTGTGTGGCGGAAATGTTTCGAGAGTGCAAAATGATGTAATAATGTTCCATGTAGGGGAATAGATTTATTGTGCTATTCTTTGTGAGATGGTAAATGTTTCATCTTCACTATAAGAGAAGCACATCTCATCTTTTATATTTAAAAATGTGGACTTCTAAAAAATTTGTGAGAATTCCCTAATAACATTAAGTAGATCTCTGCCTTTGAAGACTGAGGTTTATCACATGTAGAAGACAATGCAACCTTTTGTAGAAAGCGGTGCTCACATCTAATGTACTGTACACGTTACACAGACCTCATCCCATCTCACATCTATTGCAAATAACTACTGATATGTTTGGGCAATTGCCATAATTTAATAATACAGTAGAAAGGAGTGGTGACAAAATAAAACTGCACCCAAATGAGCCTCTTCAGTTCTTGATAGGGACCTCCACTCAAATACGAAACCAAAAAACTGCCTCACAACACATAAAGTGATCCCTTCAATATATATAGCATAAACCTAAAGAGAACTATGAAGGAGAAGATGATCTAAATAGAATATAAAATATCAACCTCCTGACAAAACTGCGATAGTGGTGAAACGCGCGTCAAGGGCTCTAACAGCAGACCACACATATCCACTCTCATGACTACAGGTACTTGATCAGGGTTTGACTATATGATACTTCTCCTTTACATATGTGGTTTTATCTATTTAGCACTGCACTTTAGCTTGTTTTGCACATTGTAGCTCCCACTTTTGCCCCCAGTTTAGGGGATATACAATACTGCATTGTCAACTGTATCTACCCTGAATGGGAAATATGCGAGGTATTCTACTTTGTGTGGTCGTGCTTTGTGGTCTCTGCATACTATGTCCTATTTTGCCCATTTTTATCCCGTGTGTACACGTTGTATGTTGTTGTTCTCGTTGTATATATACAGTACAGACCAAAAGTTTGGACACACCTTCTCATTTAAAGATTTTTCTGTATTTTCATGACTGAAAATTGTACATTCACACTGAAGGCATCAAAACTATGAATTAACACATGTGGAATTATATACTTAACCAAAAAGTGTGAAACAACTGAAAATATGTCTTATATTCTAGGTTCTTCAAAGTAGCCACCTTTTGCTTTGATGACTGCTTTGCACACTCTTGATGAGCTTCAAGAGGTAGTTACCGGAAATGGGCTTCCAACAATCTTGAAGGAGTTCCCAGAGATGCTTAGCACTTGTTGGCCCTTTTGCCTTCACTCTGCGGTCCAGCTCACTCCAAACCATCTCGATTGGGTTCAGCTCTGGTGACTGTGGAGGCCAGGTCATCTGGCGCAGCACCCCATCACTCTCCTTCTTGGTCAAATAGCCCTTACACAGCCTGGAGGTGTGTTTGGGGTCATTGTCCTGTTGAAAAATAAATGATGGTCCAACTAAGCGCAAACCGGATGGAATAGCATGCCGCTGCAAGATGCTGTGGTAGCCATGCTGGTTCAGTATGCCTTCAATTTTGAATAAATCCCCAACAGTGTCCCCAGCAAAGCACCCCCACACCATCACACCTCCTCCTCCATGCTTCACGGTGGGAACCAGGCATGTAGAGTCCATCCGTTCACCCTTTCTGCGTCACACAAAGACACGGTGGTTGGAACCAAAGATCTCAAATTTGGTCTCATCAGACCAAAGCACAGATTTCCACTGGTCTAATGTCCATTCCTTGTGTTCTTTAGCCCAAACAAGTCTCTTCTGCTTGTTGCCTGTCCTTAGCAGTGGTTTCCTAGCAGCTATTTTACCATGAAGGCCTGCTGCACAAAGTCTCCTCTTAACAGTTGTTGTAGAGATGTGTCTGCTGCTAGAACACTGTGT
This sequence comes from Phyllobates terribilis, assembly GCF_046119375.1. NCBI lineage: Eukaryota > Metazoa > Chordata > Amphibia > Anura > Dendrobatidae > Phyllobates > Phyllobates terribilis. The sequence continues at coordinate 156,727,835 of NW_027362762.1, read as the reverse complement.
GGCATTGACCTGGTCTCTAATCTGAGCTGCTGTTAACCTGTGCTTTCTGAGGCTGGTGACTCGGATAAGCTTATCCTCAGAAGCAGAGGTGACTGTTGGTCTTCCTTTCCTGGGGCGGTCCTCATGTGAGCCAGTTTCTTTGTCGCGCTTGATAGTTTTTGCAACTGCACTTGGGGACACTTTCAAAGTTTGCCCAATTTTTCGGACTGACTGACCTTCATTTCTTAATGTAATGATGGCCACTCGTTTTTCTTTACTTAGCTGCTTTTTTCTTGCCATAATACAAATTCTAACAGTCTATTCAGTAGTACTATCAGCTGTGTATCCACCTGACTTCTGCACAACACAACTGATGGTCCCAACCCCATCTATAAGGCAAAAAATTCCACTTATTAAACCTGACAGGGCACACCTTGAAGTGAAAACCATTTCCGGTGACTACCTCTTGAAGCTCATCAAGAGAATGCCAAGAGTGTGCAAAGCAGTCATCAAAGCAAAAGGTGGCTACTTTGAAGAACCTAGAATATAAGACATATTTTCAGTTGTTTCACACTTTTTTGTAAAGTATATAATTCCACATGTGTTAATTCATAGTTTTGATGCCTTCAGTGTGAATGTACAATTTTCATGGTCATGAAAATACAGAAAAATCTTTAAATGAGAAGGTGTGTCCAAACTTTTGGTCTGTACTGTATATATATATATATATATATATATATATATATATATACAGTACAGACCACAAGTTCATAAATCAATAATACAAATGAAAATAAGCAACTTTGTAATATATCTTATCAAAGAAATGTATTTGCTTCTTTTTCCTCCAGGACTGATCTTTCACTCTTGATTCATGTATAAAGTGACGACAGATTTCTCCACTACTGAGATAGATGACAGTTGGTGCTTTTAAAATTATATGGATTGGGGAGTGGGAGGAGCTAGAGGCAGACACAGACATAGAACTTTATGAGCACCAACTGTCTTTACCTATCTCATTTATGGGAAAGTCTTTATTCCCTGAAGACTGGTTTTACCTGTGAATTGAGAATGAATGATCAGTCCTGGAGGAGAAAGAAGCAGATTTCCTTAGATATATTACTTTCACGCATAGTATTGATTTATGAAAAAAATGAAACAATGGTAACTCTAAATTATAGCCAACAAATCTATATTCTCTATTGTTGTTCTTGGGTAATAGATCAGACAGATGCCATCACCATGTACAATGAGGAAGCAGAGCATCCCATTAATTGCAGAAAGTTCTTTTATGTCATAGGTGCTCTACCTTTTCTGTGCACCTCTCCAATAGTCATTAGGCTACTTGTTACACTGACATCTGATATTATGTTATTGTTGTTACGACCATACACATTACTGGATGAACGTTCATTAGAATTTGAAAGGAGTGTTAATGAGATTTGCATCTCCCAAGATGGCTTTCGGGGATGTCTCTTTGATCTGGCTCCATGAAGCTAACATCAAGGAGCTGGTTGCAAGATTCTGATTGTCCCAGCGGCTTCTTACCTATTGAGAAATTCGGTGACATTCTCCACATGGACAATACAAAACTTCTTAATGTTTTAACCATTCTGCATCCACATGTAAACAGAAGAACGCCAAGACCGCTGTGTAGAAAAGAAAGCTGAATAAAAGTGAAGTCAAAGATAATTCTTTATTCACTTAGGTTATATCTACTCTAAAATGCATTTGGCTAAGAAGCCTCCAATTCTTCACTGATTCATTTCTTTACATATCTTTATAACGCGTGCAGCATTTTGTCGTGATACAAAGCTCCAAATAAAAAGTAGTAAAAGGGAATTTGTTAGCAGGTTTTTGCTCTGAGAGCATTCATGATGCAGGGCCAGAGACCCTGATTCCAGCAATGTATCACTTACTGGGCTGCTTGCTTCATTTTTAATACAATCAGTGTTTTATCAACAGGAGATTATCACTAGAGGACTAGTTGTCTCATGCTATGTAGTCCTCCTACTCAGTATAACCCCGCCCCACCACTGATTTGCAGCATTCTGCTTATGCAAAGTGTACACAGAAAGCTACCAATCAGAGGTCTGGGTGGGGTCATACAGAGCTCGGCATTCAGAAAACTGGTGGTTCTGCAGCAGAGAAGGCAGGGATTTTATCAAAATGACAGCATGCACAACAATAAGTGATGCATCACTGGAATCAGGGTCTCTGCCCCTACATTATGCTGCTCTCGAATTACATAGCAAAAACCTGGTGACATATTCCCTTTAACTATCTTTAAAGAGTACCAGGCTATCATCAATCTGCCTTTTTATTTAATAAGAGCAAAATTGCATAGTAAGGTCCATAATGTCCCCCAAAAAAGCCTGACTTTCTATCAAAAGTTGAGCACTAACTTCTGGGATGCAGAGTGAGATCTCACAAGCCACTGCGACCACTCTCACAGTAAGGCCATGTTCACACGTTCAGAATTTTACATCAATATTTGTAAGCCAAAACCAGGAGTGGGTGATAAATACAGAAGTGGTGACGTGGTTCTATTATACTTTTCCTCTGATTGTTCCACTCTTGATTTTGGCTTACAAATACTGATGTAAAACATTGACCAAATACTGAACGTGTGACCAGAGCCTTAAAGTGCAACACTTCACACTTTTGACTGTGACAGATGAAATGAGCAGACATCACGCCCCTCCATGCACTGATCAGGTCCTGTGCCAACACCGTAAGTGACCAGAAGAAGACCTGCTAGGACCCAGCACCAGAACCTGTAGATGCAGATGAGATCACCTTTCAAAACTGCAGTAAATTGGTAATTTTTTTTTATGACATACCAATTTTATGGACATTTGCCTGCATCTTTTTCAGCAGGACAGCCCTTTTAAATGACAAAATTGTGACTTTCTACAACCACAACTAGGGGGAGCTCTTTAGTTTATTGTATACAGTATGTAGTTAGTTTGCCCCAGCAGCAGCTACCGCTAACTTTAATTTTATTGTTTATCTCTTTGCCAGTTTATCTGTTTTTGGAGAAAAGCAGATCACAGAATATAGTACAATCTAATATACAGTATATGGATGGGAAAAGGGTTAAATACGTTAGTCTCTTATTAAATCTGCCTGACACTTGTGAATTACTTTTGCTTTTTTTCCATAATTGCTTACAATCCTGTCTTAATTTTAACATATGAAAAGCGTCTCTGCGTAATATGCGCGTTTTCTCAGAAACTTGGGAAAAAATAATGTGCAAGTTGTGACCGCTGCTGCGGCATTAGAAAAATCGAAGGTGATTGTCCATTTTTTTCTACATCAGCTGTCACGGATCTAGGGAGAGAAAATCTTCATTTATGTCCTCACAATGTGTCCATTAGGACTCTGCTAGATGCCGGACTCAAGTGGCAATTAGCCGTGGCACTATTACGTGTGTGTATGAGGCCTGGTGAGAGCAAGGGACTGTTTCTACTCAGTTTGCTGCCAGTTCCTCCTTCTATACTGTAGAATCAGAGTTTTTTCTCTTTTTATACTGTATTTAATTGCAATGCTGTGTCTTACTCCACTCGTTTCAGGTAGCACCACAAGGATTATACATAAAAAAAATACAAATACATTTATTTATACAGTTAAGAGAACCAAGGTTTTTTTATCCAGCACATTTATATGTTTTCAGACTGTTAAAAAAGTCATTTTGCAGATTTCACACTAGCACATTATTTTACAGAGTGTCCAACAAAAACATTTCCAGGAATTGTTCCCATAAAAACTGGACGGTCTGAAATTCTGCAAGTGACACTATATCCAATGCCCAAATCCAGTTGCAGTGATCTACATCATGAATTGCATGCTTCGTCCATTCCTGACTGGACAGCTGCTACTATAACACACATTTTATTGTTTTGTTTTGTTATAAATCTAAATTGATTTATATGGCCAGATAATTCAACAGTCCGCAGAAATAGGGCACATTTTTGCCCCGTCTGTAAAAAAAAATTTGATGACATCTGTGATTTTTTTTGAAGCTGAAGAAACTTATACAGAATATTTTGACTGTAATTATCATTTTACAGTTTACAGTGAATGCCGCTTTTGTCTTCATATCAGAATTATGTGCTGCAGGTATGTATCTCTTACAATCACATTGATTTATTGTGGTTTTCCAATGTGTCCATAAAAATTATTAATAAAGAAGAAGTATACGACACTCCTGGTGAATGTATAAGGTGCCCAAGTAGAGTTCCAACTCGTAAGTCAATAGTAGCAGAATAACTTGGCACTTACAGTTGAATAAAATTATACAGCACTGACCTGACAGGTCTATCCACGTCCTATATGGCAATCAGTTCTGATGAAGGCCTGAAAAAGACCGAAACGTTATACTATATGGATAGCGTAAAAAATATCGTCTGTCCGTGACTTTTTGATCAGCTGTCCAGAAAAAAAATAAAAAGTCAAGTTGGCAAACCTGGCCAGAATGAGAAGCCGCATAACCAGGTAACCGCAGCTCTGGCTCTTGAATAGCCAGCATGTAATACTTCATGTCCCCTCTAGTGGCCACTGCAGGGAAATGCCAGACCAGCCTGATCTTCCCCGATCACTAAGGTTTCCATTAGTTATACTAGAATACCAGTGAGCATTAGCTGATTACGAGTGGATTTTTTTAGAGAAGGGACTGTCATGAGATAACTTAGCTCTGATAATAAACAGCATGTGCTTCTGTATCTTTATTATATTATTTATAGTGACTATGTTGCTACGATATAAATATGATTCACATTAATCTCTATGAATGGGCATTGAAAAATACTGCCACAACTTCATATCACCGTGTCTGGCAAAAAAAGCTCCAATCTGTCATTGCAGCGAATGCCGGTGACAGTGACAGTTTGTAACGTACAGGTAAAGGCATCTAGCAAATCTCAGCGACACTGAGCCGACACTTTAAGCTATGTTCACTTGCGAGTGTGACAGTGATCTGCTATTCATAGAGATCTACACACTAAAGGAGGACTAATCCGCACTCATTGTTAAATATTCTGCTGACAAATCTCGGATATTTGATCCAGAGGCTGTAACATCTGTTCAGAGTCAGAGGTTAGAATAATAGTTCCCTCTTTATTGATTTTAGCCCATTTTCTGGGAGCATTAAGCCCTATCCCAATTTGATGTCGCATGGAGGAGAGTGTAGCAAATGGGCCTTAGGCTATTACATTGAGACGCAACTTCCAAGGACAGATGTGATAAATTACAAGATGCAAATCCTGACATTTAGGTTATTCAGAAAACATAGTATGGGAATTGTAAAAAGTGCCCAGACCTGGTAAATAGATGGAGGTCAGCTACTCCCAGCTCAATAGATTGCATACAGGGACTGCCACCGCATCCATGGGGTACTCCGTAAAGTGGAACATTATCATTAGTTTGCATTTTCTTACCTGAGAATTGCATTTGTCAAGTTCCTTTACAAAGGATATAAATGCTTGTCACAAGCTGTACGCAGTTTGAGTTGAAATGTAATGCCATTGACACATAATGATATGTATAAAAAGCAATCTGTCACAGGAAAACCGTCTCATTGTATAAAGAAAGTCTATTCTGCAATAAAAGCCTCTCTTTTATTATTTGCACTGACCTTAAGCTATTAAAGGAGCTGTCTAATGAAGAGAAATGTTCTGTAAATGGTGTAGGGATCAGCTGATTGCGGTGGGTGGGAGAGCGGCATCAGGCGGTATGCGTTATTTCTTGTTAAGAATGGCTTGTGTTTTACAGACCTGTTTATTGTGAGATATAGGTCTTATGTTTATTATCTAATGTCATGTTATAGTAAAGTGATAGTTGTTGAGGGCATGTGGGTTAGTCTGGGCGACATTTAGGACCTGCAACTTTAACTTTGCCAGGGTGACAACGGCAGTGTTGTGCCACAGCATAGGCCAGTGAGATGATGTAGACCTTGTTTAGAAGGATAATTTGGACCAAAAATCTGTTAACATATGGGTGGTCGAGTATTGTGCGCTTGAGTGTCCATCAGATCTCAAGAGAGAGACTGACAGAGGCATCTGGACAGTGTCGGGACTGCGGTGCCAAGGGCCTACCAATAACCAACTCCAGGGCCCCACTTTTCAGCTACATGCAAATGTGACATTATTCTCAATCACAAATTTATATAACAATGAACTGGGTAAATTGTTAGATGAATAAGATGCTGCATTTGTCTGTACATAAAGATTCAAGTATATAGTGCCAAGTACTGCTCATATAAGAGGATTGTGGCGCACTCCTGCACACGGGCCCACCGGAGGATTCTCCTGCTCTCCGTTGGGCCAGTCCAAGCCTCAGTCTGTATCAACAAAGTGGCAGCACTGCAACCTTATAGAAGACTCCTGATGACCAGCCTGACAGAAGGAGTAACTATGTGGTGGTGATGAATTGCTATCGCCCAGGATCTTTACCCTTGAGAAACGTGGGTCTATACAGAGGGGTGACAGGAGGGAGGACACCTGACAGTGATAGAGAATGTGTTGGGCAAAATCACTTTAGAAAAGACATTTATTCTGCAGCATGAAGGGCAAGGAGAGTATATGTGCGAATAGAAAATATAATGCTTGTGGGTTGAGAACCAAACAAACTACAGACAGATGCTGGCACAAAGGGAATAAGAATCTTTATTGGGTATTCTCATAAACACATTGCGATTCAGAGCTCAGGCACCCTTTTATCAAGTGATAGAGGTACATGTATGCCCAGTAAAGAAGATTCTCTTTGCACCAGAATCTGTTTGTTAATTTGTTTGGACCTCAATCCTCAATCATTATATTTGCTGGATCGCAGCCTCCCGGCTTTGTCTGGCACATCCGGCTGTGAGACCAGGCCGGGGATGGCATTGTGTTTTCAACTTTAAAGTGCTCACTTGGCACAATCCCAAAAGGTGAGCACCTCCACTATTTATCCATCGACCTCACTATGGTCGTTACTTACTCACCCTATGTGCCCCTTATTTCACTTTTGTTTCCTTGCCCGTTGCTTATCTATTTGCTTATGGGCTAAAAGCCCAAACTTACTTTATTTATATGCAAACTAACTCCACATTGCTTATAAGTGAAAACATCTATTCTTGGGAAAGATATTATAAAGAAGTTACCTTTTAGATAGGTATTGGCCAATCTCCACTCCCCAACTTACCTATTGATTTTGCCAATAAAATGGCAAACACCTCAGTGGAACTTGACGGCCCTTATTATAAATCCATTGTGAAACGGATCTGACAGAATTGTGTTTTCTGTCCACAACGTAAATGTGAATTGAGCCTTAAATAGTAGTGTCTGTCGACCTGAAGAAAACAGTAGATTTGGGTAGCTTGTGTCCAATATGACCATGTTATGTTAAAGAGAAAGAATAAAAAATTTAGCTCAACAAGCAAATACTAAATTATCTTAAAGGGCTTGTCCACTACTATGGATAATGCCCCCAATGTATTTTTATGGTGGAAATAAGATTATTTCTAGTTACCTTGTGCTGTCCTTCTTGCCTGTGAGCGAGATAAGACAATTATCATATAGAATGCAGAACATGGTGGTGCTTTTGTTATTATCACTAATAAAAACAGAATAAATTTAGAGATCACTTAAAAGTTGCATTAATGGATTTAACCTTATGGGATGTCTCTGCTTAATATCACCTACTGATATATAATCCTGTAGCACCGTCCTGTTTAAAGCATTACGGTTCTTCCATGCATATCTGCAGAGGGAACTCAAGGCTAATTGAGGCTCACTCTCATTGGAAACATTACAGCAGAGGCTTGCAGATAAATGTTTTTTTCTAAATGTCAAATGTCAGTGGTGCTGAAACAGGAAGCCCTTCTATCTCAGAAGTAATGTCAGGTCATAAGAACTGGGCTCTTCCAATTGCAAAAGCAATTGAAGGTCAAGAGAAGCAATCATGTTCATTAAATGTTTGAAAATAAATAAATAAGTAAATAAATAAATAAGTAAATAAATGTATCTTCAGCAGTGAAGTTGCAATACAAGAAGAAAAAGTTGTGGAATTAAAGTTTCATAGTTTTCCAGGGTGAAGATGGACATAAGTCCATCAGGCTATGTGCCCACGTTGCGGACCTGAAGCATATTTTTTACGCTTCTCCCTGGTGGGAAAATCGCATGCGGATATTACATGCGGTTTTCCCGCCAGGTAGAAGCGTTTGTGAGGCGTCTTTGCATGCATTTCCGCATGCGGGTTATCAAGCACTTCTCCAAGCATCACTTGGAAAAGTGCTTGACAACTTGTTCAGAATGGTAAAAAATAAAAAAATAAACTTTATACTCACCTTCCGATGCATTCTCTGCCCCGTCCGGAGGCTTGAGCGGCTCACGCTGTTGTGTGCAGGACCTGCGGTGACGTCATTCAGTCATGTGGTGGGTCACATGACTCAATGACGTGGCAGGTCCTTCAGACAACAGCGCGACGGAGGGAAAACATCAGAAGATAAGTATAAACTTTATTTTATTCTTTTTTTTACAGGTTCTTTGGTACCCAGGTCTGGATGAGAGTCTCCTCTCATCCAGACTTGGGTACCATCCGCACATTGATTCCGCTGCGCTTCCGCAAAATTAATGAACATGCTGCGGATTTTTGACCGCAGCATATACGCTGCGGAAAAATCTGCAGCATGGGCATTGACATTGCGGAATGCCATTGGGGACCATGGGGTGCGGATATACATGCGTTTTTCAAGCATTTACGCTGCGGAAATTCCGCAGCATATACGCTTGAAAAACGCTACGTGGGCACACAGCCTCAAGTTCAACCTATACTCTAACATGTTGATCCAGAGGAAGGCAAAAACCCTATGAGTCAAATGTTAATTTCCTTATATCTTTATATTAGGGGATAAATTACTTCCCGACTCCACATAAGGCAATCAGACTAGTTCTCTAGATCAACGTCCTAGTACCCATAACCTGTAATATTGTATTCTTCAAGAAACACATCTAGGCCTCCTTGTACTTTTGTAGTGAATCGCCTATTAAAACATCATGCGGCAGAGATTTCCGTAGTCTCACTGCTCTTACTGTAAAGAGTTGCCGTCTGTGATTGTGATTAAACCTTCTTTTCTCTAGAAAAGAGGAGGCCCAGTTTTCCCCATCACAGGCCTTGGTATAAAAAAGCTCATTAGCAATATCTCTATACTGTCCCTTCATATATTTGTACATTTTAATAAGATCATCCCTAAATCTTCCTTTTTTCCAAACGTAATAACCCAAAATTTGATAACCTATCTTTGTATTGCAGTTAATACATTCCCTTAATAACCTTGATTGCTCTTCTCTGCACCTGCTCTAGTTCAGCTATGTCCTTCTTATTCACCGGTGACCAAAATTGTACGCAGTATTCTAAGTGTGGCCGCACTAGTGACTTGTATATAAGCAAAACTATGTTCTTGTTATGAACATCTATGACTTTTTTAATGCATCGCATGATTTTATTTGCCTTGGCAGCAGCTGCCTGGCACTGATCACTAAAGTTGAGTTTGCCTTCCACTTATACACCCAAGTGACATAGTGAGTTTTACCTAGTGTTTTACAATTTAGTACATAATTGTACATTTCATTATTCTGTCTAAATGAATGACTTTACATTTTTCTGCATTAAACTTCAATTGCCATTTCTTAGCCCACGTCTCCAGCTTACATAAATCCCTCTGTAATATTAAATGATCCTTCTCTATGTTCATTACCTTACGGAGTTTAGTATTGTCTGCAAATATTGACATTTTACTCGTTATGCTTTTTACAGGGCCATTAATAACTGTATTAAAAAGAAGAGGGCCCAGTGTTGACCCCTGTAGTACCTTGCTTGTCAACTGTGACCCAATCTGAATATGCGATCATGGAGATCACAGGATTTATAGAAATATTAATGATATGCAAATGTTAAAAAATGGAAATAAAATTTTAAACATCTTGATTCATTCAGTATTGAGTATAAGCACCATGGACAGAAATACAGTCACTTACACTCCTTGGCTGCTATCAATGCGGTTATCATGTAGTTATTAAAGCTTGTCTGAGGAAGGTTCTGCCACGCTGAATGCACTTGGGCACGCAAATCATCAAGATCCGCTGCTGGCAGCCACCTTTGCAATTGTCGACCAATGATATTCCAAACGATTACAGATAAAAAAAAAAAACAGGCACCGGTGGCCAAACATTTCTGTGGTCCAGGACACAACATCAACAATATGAAAGTTGTCATATTAAAAGGAAACTTTAAATCATAAAAACACAGAAGAGTTTAGGAATACAAACTGATTAGAGTCTTTGGCACCCTCCACACAGGAATACATCTATCAGGAGGATTTATGTCTCACTACAAAATCTGATGAATCTGCTCCAGAGACAGTGAGGGCACCAGGCCTATGATCTTACATGGATATTGGGACCATAAAACTTTCACACCACTAATCTAATCCAATTAAGGACTCATTCTCCAAGCTCAGTTTGTATGTTTATTTAAATGTCAATTTATTACGCCATGCATCTGCTTTTCCATTCTTTTTTTTCTTTTTTTGTGTGCATATATTTGTGTTTCTTCATATATCATGTTATACCATGTCTGAGGAAGGGACCTAAGTTGTCCCGAAAGCTTGCCTCATAACATCATTTATTATATTTTAGTTAGCCATTATAAGGTATCATAACTACAAGATTATCTTGTTTTTCCTACTGAGAGTAATGTTTTTCAATTGACTAACACGGTACCAAACCCCTTTCTTTTAAATGTGCTCGTGTTACACACCTGTCCTCTCCTCCCCTCACCTTGGTCTGCTGCTCTCTGTGGTGCTCCATGTTGGGCTTTGCAGGTTGTCCAGCATGCAACATCATCTCCCTAGGCCTTTTAAGGCCCATTAAGATGCACACCAGTGTCTTTGGATTGTTATTCAAGACTTAATTTGTTTCTCTCTTCCTCCTGTGCACACCATATTACTCGTTGCTATCCTTACTGTCCTCCTGACTTCGCTAGATCCATCATGCTGTTTCCAAGATTCCTGAGGGTATCTCATCCTCGGTTTCCCTATGTCATTCTGCAAGCTGCACAAATGCTCGGGGTCCACGAACCCACCCAATGGTAAACGAGCTCAATGGCAAACAAGTCCAGAGACACTGCAGGAGATTGGTCTGGAGAAGTCGTGGGCAATGAAGTGGTCTTCACGAATCAACATAAAGGTGTTCCAGAAGCCTTTTTTCAACACAAATGGATGTTGCTCATGCTATAGAAAGCACCCTGTGTGGCCTAAACGTGCTACTATGTCCTGAAGCATCTCTGGACTTGTTAATAACCTCAGTGATGGCATGATAAGGCATGTAAGTGCATGTATTTCTGCACATACTCAATACTAAATAAATTAAGTTATTTTTAAAATGTTGTTTCCATATTCTCATCATTTCCATATTCTCATCCTTAATTAACATGTGTATTTGATTCTGTGATTTCCATAATTCCATGGCTTTACCTTCTTGTTTTGCGGTTTAAATGTAGACGAGGCGTGTATATATTACAGTATATACAAATTGTGAAGAATTGCAGGACTCAGAACTCGAGAAGTATTCTAGTATGGGTGATTTAAACGACAATTTTACTGGATTAATCTTGGAGTACTGCAAATTGCTGCAATTTGTTTGCACAAGTACCACTGATCAAGGTTTTTATCAGCTGGCACTCACCAGCTTCTGCCTGAATTAAATCTTATACTTCTACTTCTTCTGAGTATAGTACGCTATAAAATAGATATATGTGAGAAGGCTTTACAGTGTTTTAATGGAAAACAGTTGTGGGGAAGTGAACTTTTCTGGATATTTTTAATGTTTAATCTACAAGGGAAGTTATATATTATCCGTATAACAGCTTGGGAAGTTGCTATATACTGACTGTACATCACCTAGGCTCCCTGTGATTGTATAATCCAAAGTCTGAATTAAATGAATTTATAAGTTACATTGACAATGTAGACCAATTTTCCACACATCTACTATTCTACTACTGATCTGCTAGTAAATCATCATGAAAATAGCATTCTCTATTAGCTTACAAACCAAAGTCTTTAGATCTCATACGCACAGCAGTACTGCGCACTTTCAGCCCATATAGATAAGTACATTGATCTCCTTAAAGGGAATCTGCCACCGGGTTTTTGCTACTTCATCTGATAGCAGCATAATATAGAGAAAGAGAGCCTAATTCCAGTGATGCATCACTTAGTTTACTTGGTGGAGCAGTTATGATACAGAGTTTTTATATGTAAGAAGTAGCAGAGCTCAGAAAGCTAATCCCACCCACACCACTTCTTCTATGTACAGTACAGACCAAAAGTTTGGACACACCTTCTCATTTAAAGATTTTTCTGTATTTTCATGACTTTGAAAATTGTACATTCACACTGAAGGCATCAAAACTATGAATTAACACATGTGGAATTATATACTTAACAAAAAAGTGTGAAACAACTGAAAATATGTCTTATATTCTAGGTTCTTCAAAGTAGCCACCTTTTGCTTTGATGACTGCTTTGCACACTCTTGGCATTCTCTTGATGAGCTTCAAGAGGTAGTCACCAGAAATGGTTTTCACTTCACAGGTGTGCCCTGTCAGGTTTAATAAGTAGAATTTCTTGCCTTATAAATGGGGTTGGGACCATCAGTTGTGTTGTGCAGAAGTCTGGTGGATACACAGCTGATAGTCCTACTGAATAGACTGTTAGAATTTGTATTATGGCAAGAAAAAAGCAGCTAAGTAAAGAAAAACGAGTGGCCATCATTACTTTAAGAAATGAAGGTCAGTCAGTCCTAAAAATTGGGCAAACTTTGAAAGTGTCCCCAAGTGCAGTTGCAAAAACCATCAAGCGCTACAAAGAAACTGGCTCACATGAGGACTGCCCCAGGAAAGGAAGACCAAGAGTCACCTCTGCTTCTGAGGATAAGTTTATCCGAGTCACCAGCCTCAGAAATCGCAGGTTAACAGCAGCTCAGATTAGAGACCAGGTCAATGCCACACAGAGTTCTAGCAGCAGACACATCTCTACAACAACTGTTAAGAGGAGACTTTGTGCAGCAGGCCTTCATGGTAAAATAGCTGCTAGGAAACCACTGCTATGGACAGGCAACAAGCAGAAGAGACTTGTTTGGGCTAAAGAACACAAGGAATGGACATTAGACCAGTGGAAATCTGTGCTTTGGTCTGATGAGTCCAAATTTGAGATCTTTGGTTCCAACCACTGTGTCTTTATGCGACGCAGAAAAGGTGAACGGATGGACTCTACATGCCTGGTTCCCACCGTGAAGCATGGAGGAGGAGGTGTGATGGTGTGGGGGTGCTTTGCTGGTGACACTGTTGTGGATTTATTCAAAATTGAAGGCATACTGAACCAGCATGGCTACCACAGCATCTTGCAGCGGCATGCTATTCCATCCGGTTTGCGTTTAGTTGGACCATCATTTATTTTTCAACAGGACAATGACCCCAAACACACCTCCAGGCTGTGTAAGGGCTATTTGACCAAGAAAGAGAGTGATGGGGTGCTACACCAGATGACCTGGCCTCCACAGTCACCAGACCTGAACCCAATCGAGATGGTTTGGGGTGAGCTGGACCGCAGAGTGAAGGCAAAAGGGCCAACAAGTGCTAAGCATCTCTGGGAACTCCTTCAAGATTGTTGGAAGACCATTTCCGGTGACTACCTCTTGAAGCTCATCAAGAGAATGCCAAGAATGTGCAAAGCAGTCATCAAAGCAAAAGGTGGCTACTTTGAAGAACCTAGAATATAAGACATATTTTCAGTTGTTTCACACTTTTTTGTTAAGTATATAATTCCACATGTGTTAATTCATAGTTTTGATGCCTTCAGTGTGAATGTACAATTTTCATAGTCATGAAAATACAGAAAAATCTTTAAATGAGAAGGGGTGCCCAAATTTTTGGTCTGTACTGTACATTGTATAGTGGCAGTGAGCCGCTAATCAGTGCTGCGGGTGTGGTTGGACTAGCAGGCACATGAGACCTAGTCGGAGCAGTGATAATCTCCTGCTGATAAATCACTCATTGTACAGAAACAACAGCACACAGCCTAATAAGTGACACATCGATTAAATCAGTGTCTCAGCCCCTACCTCATGCTGTTCTCAGATTTCAGAGCAAAAAACCTGATGACATTCATTTTAATATGGTGTTTCTCTTAGATACGGTATTACAGATATATGTTCCCCTATTAGATGCTCATGGCATATAATACATTCATACTATGACTTAAAGCTTTATAAAACTGTAGCAAAAGTTTGTCCCATAGACTCCTATGTGCACCATATTATGGCTTCATACAGAGTGTAAGGTCATCTGTAATAATTGATTTGCAGGGAAATGTATATGAAATATGAAATTTTCCAAAGGCCCGAGTATATGTGATTAGTGCACTCCTGCTGCCAAAGGTCAGATTCCACCTATAATATTATATCTGGGAATTTCTATCTAAGCAATCATCTTTTGTATCCATAATGGACACTGGCAGCTTTTACTACTCAGTCTATGCCGTTAAGACCACTGATATGAAATTGACCAACTTATAACCAAGGAGTCTGTTTTCCACTAATAGGAGCCATTACCATTTTTCTGCTCTTTCTTCACCTCTATGACGCCTTCTGCCATACTTGCTCCTGCTGCTTTCTCTTCCTTCCCCCAAGAACCTATATTCCTCTCCAGGAGTTCCTCCTAGCCCGGCTACAAAGGCTTTGCTTGTCAAATATGTCTATGATTTACTCTAGAGGCTAAGTTCATGATAGATTACACCACGGCAGATATAAATAGGACTGTGGACTAAATGGAGACATTCTCCAAGCAAATAACAGAGTTGAAAGGAAGATATCTGACATTTCTATTAAAAAAAAAATGGACGACTATGAAATGATAAACCGCCTACCTAACACAAAGCAATAAGCATTAGTGTATATACCGTATACTGTGTGCACAGACCTGGCTGCTTACTGTGTGCGAACAGCTCGGAAATTGTGCAGTCGCAGCACAACAGCAAAGCTTTTACTAAATGGAGCACCCGATGCCTGTTTAATTAACTCTCTGTGCCGGACGGCATATTGTAACAAAGCCCCGTTTATTAGGGTTGTTAAATGAATGTAACGCTGCAGGAAAGCCATTAAACATTCACACCGTAATAAATAATTAAGAACTGCAGATTCTAACAATCTGACGTGTGTAAAAGACATTTTTGTATTTACTAGAATATTATTATCTGTTTTATGGGTTGAACAGATGCTGCCACGTAAAAAATTTTTTTACTATTGGCATATGATGGGCAGATCTGCATACGTCAGATTTATCATTAGGGCACACACATTGTTGATCTGTCACACATCCAACATTAATGGCCTGAATGTGGACCACAATGTATGGAAGGGCCGCAGGTCTCCTGACCTGAACTTAGTAGCCTTATATACAGAGTTTTGGAGCCGGAGTCGTGGAGTCGAAGTGCATTTTGGTGGAGTCTAAATAAAATGAAAAAACAAGGGGAAAGGGAAAGGGAAAACGTATGTCAGCTCACCATGTAATAGCCAGACTCATCCAGTCCCAACGAAGTCTTGCAGCGGAGACGCCCAGGTCACGGGCTACCAAAGTTCAAGTAATGAGAAAGCAAGCAAAGAAGTCTCCAGCAGGACCAGGGTTGTATATATCTTGTTAAAACTTCACTTTTAATTTCAAATTATAAAAGCCAAGGATGAGTTACAGAATGAGCAATATAGCGGCTCTTAGGTACAGCACATTCCAATTAAAAGTGAAGTTTTAACAAGATATATACAACCCTGTTCCTGCTGGAGACATCTTTGCTTGCTTTCTCATTATCTAAATAAAATGGACTGACTTCGATTCCTAAAATAAATAAATAAATTGGGTTCAGTAGTACAATGCAGGATGTGTTGTAAATGTTTTCGTAAGAATTTGGTAAAGTTATGAAATGTCCTATAAATGTCTGTTCTGTTCCTGATCTAAGGACCTCGGCTTTTAGTTGAGATAAATCTGTGCTGCACTTTATATACATGCTGAGTAGTGAGGCAGTGCTGTGGAGTTGGAGTTGGAGTCGGGAGTCAGGGAATTTGAGGAGTCGGAGTCGGTGGTTTGGCTTATCGACTCCACAGCCCTGCTTATATATGCCAATGAGTTCAAATCTGGATACACTGAGCAGGCTTGGTGTTAGAACCCTCCTGTTTGTTTGTTTCATCTTGTGTTGTGTGGTCATGTGACCATCTGCCTTTATATTCCAGCTCCGCCCTTCTGGCTGTGCTGGACTTCAGTGTTTGACTGTTTCTCTAGTCAGGTGCTTTTGTGCCTTTCTCTCTCAGTTCGCTTGGTCCTTCTGGGACCGCTAGTACTTTTTGTCAGTTTTTCTTTTTGTGTTCTGCAACTACTTTTCTGTTTAGGAGGTGTCCCATTTTTTTCCAGTCCTTAGTTCTTTTTGGGACCACTCTCGTTATGCTATAGGTCTTTGTTCAGACTAGCCAAGGACTAAAGCGGGTCTGTTCGCTAGGAACAGGCAGCCCGCTACATCATAGGGATTCCGCTTAGTCTTACTGTAGGGACAGCTTTCCCCTATCTTTCCTTAGTTCATGTTGCAGATCATAACACTTGGACTGGCCCACAGGAGAACAGGAGAATCCTCTGGTGGGCCCCTGTGCAAGAGTGGGCCACCTCCCTCTTATATGAGCAGCACTTGGCACAATATACTTGAATCACAGAGGCAGCATTTTATTCATTTATCAATCTGCCCAGTTCATTGTTACATAAATTTGTGATTGAGGATAATGTCACATTTGCATGTAGTTGAAAAGTGGGGCCCTGGAGTTGGTTACTGATGGGCCCTTGGCACCCCAGTCCGACACTGCTCGAGAAAAATCCATACAACGTAGTTCGTATGTAAGGTGCCCCAGCGAGGTAGTCGTGGGCGAGCTGTAGCCCCCTCTCGCTATGGCACCCTACAGACAATACTTGTCCTCCCTCTGAAGTGTGGCTGTGTATGTGGTGCTCTTCACTTACTTCAAGCCATCCGATCGCGGCTGTCTCCAGGCATTTCTCTTCTGGGACCAGGGCAGCAATAAATTCAGAGGACACGAGGTTCTTAACCAGAACTTGGACATTACTTGGGGAAGAGGAATATGTACAATATTTACAGGCAGATATAATGGATAAGGCCCGACAGGTTATCATCTCTCTCACAGGCGCTGGTAACTCCTTCAGCCCTGGTTCTCTCTTTAAGTGAAGCATCTCTGTGACTCTAATCTCTGGTCCAAGAGACTCTTCTGCAATATCAACAGTGATCGGGATCCGATATCTCTCCCTCACATCTTAGCCTGGAGTCCTATTTATCTTCCTCTGCTTCCTGCAGACTAGAAGTGCCCCGGGTCCTCACTACCTTTGATGAGTTTCTCCGGCCGGCTAACAGGACTCTTGCTCTTGCGTAGGGAGACTTTCACACTGGTGATCCCACTGTCTGAGGGTATGGAGCTCCCGTCTACCCTAGCAGCCAATATATATTCAGGCTGCCTGTATGGTTCTCTGTCCTATCTCTTACTGCCCTCTGGACACTAAAACAGAGGCTTTTTGCTAGTGTGCCCACCCTCTGTGTGCTGTCATCTCACAGCATTAACTCATCACTGCCTGTAACACTGCTGGCAGACTAAACCTGACATCTGCACCCAGAACAGTGACATCTTGTGGCTGTTTACAGGTACTGCAGCCCACAAGGAATTATGCCTTGAACAAGCTCTATGTCACTCAAGGCTTGATCAGGGCACTAAGTTCCCCCTCTACTCTACTGACTGGACCACTAAAGCTAACCCCTTAGCTTGGTCTACCAACAGTTCAGAGAGGTCTGACTTCAGGAACACTTCCTTTAACTATCTCAGTGCCAAGGGAAGGCTACGCCCTTCCCCACTATTACACATACACAGACTGAGTACGTTGAATTTCTTAAATTGGGGTAAAAGAACACTTAGAGGCCTCTCACTGGGGCTGGGGCTGAAGCCGAGGCCTCTGGCAGGGGCTGGGACTGAGGCCGAGGCCTCTGGCTGAAGCTGGGGCTGAGGCCGAGGCCTGTGGCTGGGGCTGAGGCCGAGGCCTGTGGCTGGAGCTGGCGCTGAGGCCTCTGGCTGAGGCTGAGGCCGAGGCCTCTGGCTGAGGCCTGGGCTGAGGCCGAGGTCTCTGGCTGAGGCCGGGGCCTCTGGCTGGGGCCTGTACCAGGCTGTGAGCTGCGTCGGGCGGCGAAGCAGAGCGGCCTGCGCAGGTTTCCGGTGTGCTCGGCCATCTTCCTAGAGCTGTGATTTACAGGAAAATGGCCACTGGAGCTCCCGGTCTGCGCATGCGCCCGCTCGGACGGCCATTTTCCTGTAGATCACAGCTCTAGGAAGATGGCAGGCCACACCCGAAAGCCACGCAGGCCACTCTGCTTTGCTGCCCGACGCCGCTCACAGCCAGACACCGACCCCAGCCCCAGTACCGGCCAGGCACAGGTCCTGGCCCCAGCCGCTCTGCGTCACCTCTGCTGCCGCCGCCGCTACCGACACCGCGTTCCTGAAGGAGGGAAGGCCTTGCGATCCCACTTCACCACCACCGCAGGTGACGTACGGACCATAAGACACACCCCCCATTTTCCTCCCAAATTTGGGGGGAAAAAAGTGTGTCTTATGGTCTTATGGTCCAAAAAATACGGTAGATCCCATTCTGATCAAAATCTGATCGGAGTCTAATCTGATTAGCATAGTCGGACCATTTTTCTCGAATGGAGAGAAAATGGTTGTGTGACCCCTAGCCTAACTGCAAGGGTGCAGAGTGGGGAATGATCCTTCATGATGTTTATATACCCTTTTAAGCCATAAAGAAAAGGGTTGTCCTGGTAGAAAACTCTTTTAATTATTTTGTTTATTCTGTTTTAAGATATATTTTTTCATGGCTTTTTATCAGTGTTTTATTTGTTATTTTGGTGAAATTTAAAACTTCTCTTCCTAAAATAAGTCAAAAGTACAACTAAAAATAATGGGAAATTGGTCTGGTGAATGAGCTTCTACATATTATATGGGAGTTGTCATAATTAGGGCAAGTTGTTTCCTTTGCTTACATCAAACATCCCTTGTTTGCTAACTTTAGACATGTCTTTGTATGCATTTGATGCCAGCAGACCCAGCAGACTACTCTATTACGTTAACTCAGGACGGATGTTTGACTCTTAGAAACTTAGACAATAATATTCACCTTGGAATTCCTGTGTCTGCAATAATAACATTATATAAAAAAAAACTTTGTCTGCTATGCTTCTCCTTCAGTAAGTCATCTAAAAAGAAAGGGAAAAACATTGAGAGCTTTTCTAACGCTGCCAGACAAGCTTAAATATTTTAGTTAAAAGTTACCGCACGGGTCAGTGACCTTCTACATGTCTAGGACTCCAGCTTGTGTCTGACTTCAGTTGTAAAATTTCCAGGTTCAGGTTTAATGATTCATGCATGCAAAAGACTTTTCACGATTTAGTGTCATGGTTATAACATTTATCGTCAGTGGTGATGCTCTTTATTCTAATGATTGATGTTAAAGAACAAATCCTTAAATATATACGGCTAAGGCATCTGTTCTGCACAGTATGGAGATGCTAATCAGCTATTGTGTTAAAATTCTGAAATGTCACCTTATGACGCTTTTCTTTTCTGGGACACGTGTAATATGATGATCACACCATCTCTCTGCACCATTTGTCAGTCCACCTGTTTTCTGGGGTGGTGAAACAAAAGAAGAAACAATTCTCGCTCCTGAAATGACTTCTCATGATGAAAGATTGGAAAGTGTATAGAGTATTGCAGATCTGCGGGGGCAGTCAGGTAAAGCTAAAAACCTGCAGTATCCTATTCGGTCATCTTAGCACAATGGGCGTCCTCTGCCTTTATTAGAAATTGCTGTCTAAAGATAATTCTAAGCAATAACTTATTTACCACATTTTAAGATTATCTGCAAATATACTATCGGCCCATATACCTCTTAGGGTTGTTCAACACTTATAAAATCTGGAAGATCATAGCTATAATATCTATTTAAAGGGAGTCTGTCAGTACAAAATGATCGTTCAAACCAAGTGACCCTTGGTGTGGTCAAACATTAAAGTGGTTGTCCACTAGTAGGACAACCCCTTTTTAATCTGAATGTTTTCCCCCGTTAAAATAAAACACCTATACTCCCCTCCCGTGCGGGCGCCATTCCAGAGGTGTCAGTACTCGCGTTTCCGGGGCTCACGTGAGATTGTTATGTCAAATGAGCCCTGTGCCCAATCAGTGTTGGCGTCACTATGTAAGGTGCGCAGGGTGGTAGTCATGGGCATGGGGCTGCTGTGTTCCTACACCCTGGCACCCTACAAATAAACGGAGTCCCAGTTCCCATGTGCTGTAAGTGCAGTGTAGTTCACTGACGTTTCGGCCACAGGTCTCTGCTGTCTCCATGATCTTGGATCCAGGAAGAGCCGCATATTCAGTAGGGGACACCCGGTTCATTTTAACAATTTTGTCTTTACTGAATAGTTCAAGTACAGTCATCTTTAATTCACAGTATCATGCCCAGCACCCTCCATCACTTGTTTCCTCTACTCAGAACATCTCACTTCTGTTCTCACGTTGAGCACGAATTACCCCTATGCTTGATCCTCCTGTAAGCCCTTGGGTTTCCCAATCCAGCTCAGCAGTATGCCCGAGTCTGCAACGCTTACCTCACACGGTTCCATGCCCATCTTCCACTGTACGAAAGGGTTGTTGGGGCTCTTCATAGCCTCCTACTCAAGCCTTAGGCCAGCTGCAGCTTTGACTTCCTCTTGATTACTTATTTGTCCGAAGGCAGGGACAATGACGCCAGCGCCGACTGGGCGTAGGGATCACATGACGTAACAACCTCACATCACACTAGCCCTGGGAATGAGAGTGCCAACACCACTGGAACAGTGCCGGCACATAGGTGTTTTTATTTTAATGGGGGCAAACATTCAGTTTGAAAAGGGGTTGTCCTAGTAGTCGACAACCTCTTTAAGTGCACCTTCCCACCTGCTTATTTCCCTCTTTCTCCACCCCCCTATCTTCTTTGATTGACAGTTCTGGATTCATAGAGACAGAGAAGGGATGAGATAGATGGAAAACAAGCAGGCGAGAAGATGCACTTAAATGTTTGGCCGCACCAAGGTTACACCAAGTTCACCAACATTCTGTGTTGTCCCTTTAAAAGCTGTTCTCCAAGTATTTGAAAAAGATGAATGCAAATAATGTTGTAGCTGGGA
This sequence comes from Phyllobates terribilis, assembly GCF_046119375.1. Lineage (NCBI taxonomy): Eukaryota > Metazoa > Chordata > Amphibia > Anura > Dendrobatidae > Phyllobates > Phyllobates terribilis. The sequence goes on along the minus strand of NW_027362762.1, from coordinate 156,706,507 downwards.
GAAATCATGAATGTATCTAGACCATATGTAAGGCCAACATGGAAACATAGGGCTTATGATCTATAATTTAGGCATTAAGTACTGTATCTACAAAAAAGGTAAACTGATGCAAATATAAGATGGTGAATAACTAAATATGACCTAGAAGACAAAGGTCATTAGGAAACTCCTTTGGTCTCAGTCTGGCTATTGCGTGTCCAAGGAAAAAAACAACATAAAATAAAGTGATACATGCTGTTAGAGCCAGGAAAGAAAGTATTAATAAACTAAAGAGCAACATTCCTGCATTCCATGGGGTGATCGCTGCCGGGTGAAGGAGCATCAGAATTGACAGATGAATTATTGACGACTGTAATAGATGAGGAGAGTTGGTTTATGTGATAAATCAAATTATTGACTCTAAATTGAATTACTGATGCTTGAGTCTTGTCAGCACTTTCTGGATTAATGCTCTGGAAGAAGGCATTGAACTCTATTTAATGCTGTACAGGAGGTAAAACTAAAATAACAGTTCGGTCTGCTGATGAGACATTTCAATGCTTTGTGATGCAATGATTATTTAGGCTACAAAATAGACTACAGTCAGTTATAGCTTTATTGTTTTGCATCTGGCTACTTCTTCTAAGGGTATGTACTTAAGAAAACAAGGAACATCGCTTAATTTCCTCTGAATGCTATTTATTCCAAGTCCAGGTATATGATGAGGGATGTGATGCACAACACTACTATTCTTTCTTTGGTGTCTTTGAATTTCTTTGCCATTCACCACAACTCGAGCATAACACAGTGGATAAGTTTTGGCTAAAATGCATCCATTATGTAAATGGGACCCAACTAAGTACATGGTAGCAACTGCTATAACTGGGTAGTAACAATGGTTGACAATCTTATGTGTTTTAGTCCTCAACCATATGGATGCTATAGTAAAAGGTAGTCTCTCGGCACAAAATTACTGTTTATACCAAGCACAAGCGCTCAATGCACCCTTGGTTTTGACAAACCTTCCCACCTACTTGTTTTGCATCTCTCTCCACTCCCCTTTTCCTTAATTGATTGACAGCTTTGGCTGTACAGGAACTAGAGGAGATTGAGCAAAGAAGAAAAATAAGTTGTGTGATACAGTATATGTGTCGATGCCAGCCCCCTCAGTTTCTTCTTCCGATCCAGATGACGTTGCGCCCTTGTTGCAGGGAAAATGGAGGTCCTGTGTGATTCTCTGGGATTTGTGGTCCAGGCCTGGTTTTATGCTGTTAGTCTTTGGTGGAGCCACAGAATATTTAATTTCCTGAATTCCTGCTCCCATTGACAGTTATAGTTCTTCTAGTCCTGACCCACATCCGTTTGCCTGCCTTTGTCCTACTAGTAGTTTCCTGTAGTTTGACCTCGGCCTTTATTCTGACCATCCACCTGCCTAATGTTACTTCTCTTGTTTTAGACCTCCTGGTTTTGACAAAGCTTCCTGATCCCCCCCTTTGCCAGCCAGTCCCTCAGTCAGTCTACTACACACACAGTCAGACTGACTAGTAGGTAGGAAGATGCACTGAACTGTTTGCCCACCCCGAGGGTGCACCGAGCACCTATGTTTGGTTTGAATGGTCATGTTGTGCTAACAGACTTCCTTAAAAGTGCTATTGTGGACAACATGTGAAAATAAAACCTTGCTCAGGCTAGAGGTCATCTGTCAGGACTTATATGTTTTATTTGAGAACACTTGTGCATCCCCTGACTGGTAAATGCAATGGCTCTGTTTCCTGACTTAGGCTGCGTTCACACATTGCGTATTTTCGCGCGCTTTTTTGCACGCGCTTTTTGAAAATACGCAATGTGCTTTGTGTCTGCCAGCAAAGTGAATGGGAAATTCACTTTGCCGTTCAGACACTGTGTAATTTTACACAGCGGGAAAGCGCAGCTGCGTAAAGAATTGGCATGTCAATTCTCTACGCAGCTGCGTCCTGCGCTTTCTCTCTATTGTGCCCATTATAAGCGATGGAATTACGCAGCGGTGTTCACATCGCACCGTACGGGGGCGCAGGATGGATACTCACCTACCCGATGTCAGGGGAGAGGCGTCCGGTCCGCTCCAATCCCGCGCTTCCAGCATCTGCCGGTGAGCCGATCAGCTGTTAGCTAACCGGCTTGTAACCGGCTTCCGGTCAGCTGATTACAAGCCGGTCACGTGACAGTTAGCTGATCGCTTCACGGCAGATGCTGCAAGCGCGGGACGGAGCAGACGCATCTCTCATCCATCGGGTAGGTGAGTATCCATAGTCTGTGCATACACTGCTAGGGACACACACACGACACATAGACAAACACGACACACAGACACAGACAGTACACACACGACACACAGACACAGACAGTACACATGTCACCCTTCATTTTCACACTGCGTTTTTTGCTGCGCTTTTTTACGCAGTGTGTGAATGGAGGTGCTTTTTTTATCTGCTTAAAAAAACGCAGGTAAAAAAAGCAGGAAAATACGCAGCGTAGAAAAACGCAGGGAAATACGCAATGTGTGAACGCAGCCTTACTCATAAACATGTACAAACAACTAGGCCATTGTTGGACTGTCAGTATGTCCCCATACACATTAGATTGCAAGAGAGATGAATTGCAAGTGGTCTACAGTTGCCCCTTTGCAAAGTTTCACTTTTATGCTTTGTACAGTACTGTGGTTTGGCTTGGCAGAGGTTTGGGCCTAGTCGGCCACTGAGGAGCACACCAGTGGGCTAAGAAAGAGGTCACTGGAGATTAAGAGAAAAAGCAAAGGCTGGTTAGTCTGAGAGACTGTTGTGTCAGGAGGAACCCCTCAAGAGTTGGTAAACATGCTGATAGACTTTAGATATTTTACTTACTTATATAGTGCCAACATATTCCATGGTGCCTTACAGATATCATCATCACTGACCCATTGAGGCTTACAATCCAAATTCCCAATCAGTATATCTTTGGAGTGTGGGAGGAAACCCACATAATCATGGGGAGGACATACAAATTTTGTGCAGATGTTGTTCTTAGGCCACAGCCCCACTATCAGTATTTGGTCAGTATTCGGTCAGTATTTTTTCTCAGGAGTGGGAGCCAAAACCAGGTGAGGAACAATCAGAGAAAAGGTATAATAGAAACAAGTCACCAATTCTGCATTTATCACCCACTCCTGGTTTTGGCTCCCACTCCTGAGAAAAAATACTGACCAAATACTGACCAAATACTGATAGTGGGCCCGTGGCCTTAGAGTTAGTATTAACCAACAGAGCCACCCATGGTGCCATTATATAAGGGACTGCTCTTTATCCAAATCAAGGAGGCACTTGGGCATCAAAATACAAGTAATTAGAGCACGTCTGTGAATAATGCCTCAGCTGGGCACTGTGTAGTATCCTTCAAACAAAGAAAGGCATGAAAGATTTAATCAAGAGCCATCTTGGGCATAACTGTTGATTACTCCTTCTGTTCAACTGTATTTGTCCACCAAGTGTTAGGCTAAGTCCAAACGACCATGTACTCTCTCATCTGAGAATATACATCTGGCCAAATCGGGTCACTTCATACCCTGATCAGAGTGTGAGCATAGTGTGATTCGATTTTCTTGGATGAGGAAAAGATAGAGAAAAAATTTCTCCATTTTCTCCATTTTGTCAGTCCGTGAAAATGGACTGCACTCAGATGTCACCCAAGTAAAGTCTGATGTTTTCCACGGACTCATTGACTTGCATGGCCGAGTGCGATCCAAATATCGGATCAAACTCAGGCATGCTGCGATTATTTCCTCTGACAGACTAAGTCCTAGGAAAAATGGGACATGTGCACAGTCCCATAGCATAACATTGGTCCGAGTGCGATCTGATGTTTTTTCTTATCACATTCGGACCAAAAATACACTTGTTGGCATCTGCCCTTAAAGTGACTATAACCATAAGTTTTATGGACCACCTAAAGTAACAGTAAACCCAAGACTGTTGTGCTTCAGCAAGAGAAGAATAAATATGTTTGTTTGCATGAAAAGGTATTTAAAGCCTTTACAGCTGGGCGTTCTGTACTATTTTCAACACCACCAGCTGTTCTGGAATTTTTCAGGATTTTACTCCACTGCATGTGACAATTTTAACTTTTTTTTTTATACATAAAATTAACTTCAATATGAATAGAGATGAAATAGTAAAAACATGTTCATTATGGTTCTGACACTGTACAAATCAACACTAAACCATTCTTACCAATCATGTCACCTGCTCCCAAAGCAAAAAGACGCTTTTATAATTTCTTACAAACAGTTACTTAATAATTCCCACTCTTTCATTAGTTAACATTCACACTCACCCCTACAACAAGAGTAATAATTCTCCTAATACTATAGCTTTGTCTGTGAACATGATTGAACAGGTAAGGCCAGAGGTAATCCTATGTAAATCTTGAGACTAATCATTATTATCCTCAATCCTTTTCCACATCTTTATGCTCCACGAGTGTTAATATTATTCATGGCCCACTGGACATAAACACTAGAATTAAGAAAGTGTAATTAGGTTCATGCCTAAGTTAATAGAAATCCTTATCTATCTGAGTCTGAGCAAACATCAAGCTCTGTAAAACAAAATCCTGTTTACTTAAGTAAGACTTTAATGAAATTGCCATATCTAATGATCTCATTGGCTCACGTATATATCACAGACCATAAATTATTCATATTTCTATTATACTGTGTTCTGTATTGTTGAGACTATATTCATACTGGTGTCTTGGATCCGTTTTTAACAAAAGCCATTATGCAAAACCAATTCCATCTTATAGACTCCAGCGACTTGTAATGGGGGCTATTAAGTAGTTGTCATTTTTACTACAAGAATATAATTGCATACTTCACTTTTCTTACTACCAAAAGCATAAAAAACCCTGATAAAAATAAAAAAAACTGATGAAGTAACGGGATGTTTGTTATCCTATGTTCTGTTCATATGTAGAACGAGCTAAAAAGCTTGTAACAGAACTTCAACATGACGTTTCAAGGATGGAGCGAGACTGCCATCTACTGGCCAGAGACAGTCAAGCGGAACCAAAATACACAAAGGAAGTTGGAGGCAGGGCAGATTCAGAGGCTGGACCTGATCAGGTGACTTCCAGGAAGGAGTTCAGAGAGATAAGAGGCCAGCGCGCCAAACCTGAGGGGTCTTTGGCGCCAAGCAGCAGAGAGGAGCAGACGTGCTCCCTGCGTCCTGAGAAACCCCGCGTGACAGGCCAAATCCAGAGGCCTGAGAGGTGCTCCAGCCGGGCACCGGTAAAAGAGCTCCGGATCCCTCACAGTTGTGACTCGAGTGCTGTGCCTGCTGAGGATACTAGGAACCTGATCGCTGTGCTGAGTGAGTTCGCGGAACCCGACGTCGGCCGCCGACAGACGAGGCCTGGACCCCCCTATCCAAGGCTCAAGAGACTGCCCCCAACAGCCAAGCAGAGAGGAGCTGCATACGTGAGCAGGGCCGTCACTTCCACTGCTCACCCACGGTACCGGGGACAATTGGGTTTAAGTACTCAGGTTGGGAGGGGGACGGTTGGGGCTAAAGTAGCACAACGTGATTTAATTGAATTAATCCGGAAAGAGACTCACGGCCTAGCGGGAATAACCGGTGACCCCCGCTAGGGCCAAATTCACGGTTAAAGAACTTGTGTGGTGCTTCTCATGCTTGAGGGCATCACCTTACTTTAAGAGACTGCGCCTTACTTTAAGAGACTGCGCCTTATTTTAAGAGACTGCGCCTTATTTTGAGAAATTTCGTATTTTTCTGATATTTCAAACCACTGTTCATTACCCTTGTTGCTAATCCCTTGTTTCAGTATACCTGTTGTATAAAACTGTTTACAAACATCTCTGACTGTTCTCGCCTTGTGTCTCTGTGCGTTGCATTCCGGCACCTGCATTACATTTGGCGTAGTCGGCAGGATGCAACATTCAGACGCAGAGATGGCGGATCAGTCTATGGCTGGGTCCGGCCGGAGCCATATACCCCTGGGGGCTATGCTCAGCCATCTTCCCAAGTTTACAGGGGATGGCATGTCACTTTGGGACTGGGCAGAAAGACTGAGAAGTATGCTACGTATGTATCCCCTTGACCCTCTAGCACAGGCGGAGTTGGCCCTCCTAACCCTTGATGGAGAGGCCCGACAGACTGTGATGTACCGCCCACCTGGGGACCGTGACACCATGGATAAAGTGATAAAAATTCTAGAGGACATGCACGGTGACACTACAGATTTGGGACACTTGCGCTTACGGTTGTTTCAGCGGGTCCAAGGGGAAAATGAGACAGTAAATCAGTATGTTAATGCATTACAGGAAGTGACGGCCCATATCACTAAGAAAACTCGAGATGGGAACCGAGGACTGGGACCATTGGATGAGGTGTTGCGTGACCAACTGATTGCTGGCTTGAAAGACCCTTCCCTGAGGCAGATCCTGAAGGAGCGGCTGCGATTGAGCCCTGATATGGGCTTCCTGGAGGTAGGGGCTGAAGCTAGAGTCCTGGAGAGAGAAGTTCCTGTTCTCAAAGCCACAGTTAGAAGTCATGAGGCAATTGCTCCTGGATTCACCAACCAAGAGCCTGATTGGGTACGGGAAATACGTCAGGAAATTCGAGACATTCGGGGTGAGCTGAATTCTATTAGGAAGACTCCTACTGCCCCCTTGCCGACGGACCGTACTGCTCAACGCGGACGGAGACCAGAACGAGAAAGACGTTCCTATCCGGCCCCAGCACGACATGTACCCGACCTATCGGCAGAACGAGGACCGGAGTGCTGGACCTGCGGAGGTAGGGGGCATATCTCCAAAGACTGTCCCAACCGAGAAAGGAGGAGGAGGGGACAGCGGTTAAACTAAAATGCCCCACGGTTGTGGAGCATACCGTGGGGTCTCGAGCTTCAGAGAGTAGAAGAGGGAGCTCTGAAGACATTGTCTCCGAGAGGCCCATTATCTGGGCTGAATTCAATGGGCAGCGGATCCTTTGTTTGATGGACACCGGGTCTCAAGTGACCACTATGCCTGAGACGTACTTCCAAAGTCACTTTCCTGAAGTCGCTCGTTCCTGCCGGGAACCCACTGTCAAACTGGTGGCGGCTAATCAACTACCTATCCCAGTAGCGGGAGTAGTATGGATGTCTGTGCGGGCATGTGGAAAGGACCTCGGTCGAAAAGGGATTGTACTGACCACCGGGCCCGGAGGCGATGGGCCCATTGTAACCCTGGGCATGAATGTGCTGAAAGAAGTCGGACAGTTCCTGGCTGAGGGCTGTAGCAAAAACAACTGGACCCGCGCCACTCGAGACCCAGCTAACAAGAGAGTGTTCCAGCACCTCGTGCGGGTCAGTCAGATTCAAAAGTTGCCCACTACCTCCCAGTACCTTGGTAAGGTATCGATACCTCCCGAAGCCACAATAACACTGCCGGTGGGACAGACTGTACTCACTTTGCCGGTGCTGGCACATGTGTCCTTAGAGGGCGTGGACATTCAAGTTGAACCAATGGAGGGAGAAGAAGCGCCCTCTGGACTCCTGATTGTTCGAACTCTGGCCACCGTGCGGCACGGTCGAGTACCCGTGCGCTGCATCAATTTAAGTGGCACCAGTTTACAGTTGTTGCCCCGACAAGAGGTGGCGCGAGTGTGCGTAATGCCGGAGGCCCTTACTAGAGCTGACGCTATAGGGCTGGCACCTGTGGAAGGAAAACCATGGACCCTAGAGGTGTCCCTCAATAGCCAGGAACATGGAAGAGAACCGTTGGCTGGACGCCACCTCCTGGAAGAAATGGAAGCTAACCTGACTGAGTTTTCTGCTGGACAAGTGAGGCAGATCGAACAACTTCTACAGCGATATCAGGGAGTGTTTGCACAGCATGAAGATGATTTCGGGTGCACTCGGGACATTCAGCACGAAATACCCACCGGAAATACTGCTCCCATCCGAGAGAGATATCGGCAGATCCTGCCTCAAATGTACCAGGAGGTGAAAGAGCTATTGGCCCACATGTTGCGGAACGGTGTGATCCGTGAAAGCCAGAGCCCCTGGGCGGCTCCGATCGTGCTGGTCCGAAAGAAGGACGGTACCCTGAGATTCTGCGTAGACTATCGGAAGCTGAATGCCTGTACAGTACGGGACTCCTATCCACTCCCCCGAATCGAAGAGTCTCTATCTGCACTAGGGAGCGCCAAATTCTTCTCCTCCCTCGACCTGGCCAGTGGCTATTGGCAGGTCCCAGTAGCTGAGAAGGATCGTCCGAAGACAGCTTTTGTTCTCCCTATGGGCCTGTTTGAGTTCAATCGAATGCTGTTCGGACTAACAAATGCGCCAGGAACCTTCCAACGGCTGATGGAGAGATGCTTGGGGGACCTCAACTTTGAAGCCACTTTAATATATCTGGACGATATAATTATCTATTCCGCAACGTTTGAGGATCATCTCCGCCGATTGGAACAAGTGTTAGAACGGCTACAAAGGCACGGCCTGAAAATTAAGCCTCGTAAGTGTCGTCTCTTCAAACGAGAAATTGAATATCTGGGGCACACTGTGTCCAGTGCAGGGGTGCACCCCACTGCGGAGAAAGTAGCTGCCGTGCAGAAGTGGCCCACGCCCGCCAATCTAAGGGAACTAAGGGCATTCCTGGGGCTCGCTGGATACTACCGCAGATTCATTAAAGACTTCGCTAAGATTGCGAACCCGCTCAATGAATTGCTGAGAGGAACAGCCGGGGGAGCCAAGCGGCAGCCCATTCAGTGGGGCCCACGACAAGAAGAGGCATTCTGAGCATTGAAAATGGCGCTAACAGATGCCCCGATTCTGGCCTACGCTGACTTTTCGCAGCCGTTCATGTTGTACACTGATGGAAGCTTGCATGGGCTGGGAGCAGTGCTGGCTCAAGTACAAGGAGGGAAAGAGCGAGTGATCGCGTATGCCAGCAGGTCACTCCGAGATACGGAGAAGAATCCGGACAACTGCAGTTCGTTTAAGCTGGAGCTACTGGCACTGGTGTGGGCCATGACCGAGAAGTTTGCTGAGTACCTGTCAGGGTCAGAAGTGCAAGTGCGGACAGATAACAACCCTTTGGCCCACTTGGAGAACGCCAAACTGGGCGCGTTAGAACAGCGGTGGGTCGCAAGGATGTCCAAATTCCAGTATAAAATCGCCTATCGGTCCAAGGCCCTGAACACACATGCAGATGCCCTGTCCCGGGTCACTCAGGTGGGGCCGAAGAAGGACAGAGATGAGGAGCTCGAAGGCGACGAGATCCCGGATTTCAGCCAGTTCGCCGCTGCTGTGGTCGACGCCCAAGAGACCAGAGGGGAGCCGAGGCCCACTCAGATTCTGGGACGTTCAAGAGACGAATGGATACATCTGCAGCAATCCGACCCGGAGCTAGCAAAGTTGAGAGAATGGGTCGCCCTTAATCAGAGACCCGACCAGGAAACCAGAGCCGCTTCACTTCCAACTACCCTACAAATCCTAGGCCAGTGGGAGAGGCTCCTCCTGAAGGATGGCTTGCTATGCCGAAGAATCCAGCTGCCTCGAGAGTTTGATGTTACCTGGCAAGTGGTAGTTCCAGGAGCACTAGTAACACAGCTTGCCCAAGCAGCTCATAGAAGAGGTGCTCACTTCGGAGTAGAAAAGACCTTCCAGTGGTTGCAACGGCTGGTGTATTGGCCTCAACTGCAACAAGAAGTCGAGGGGGTCTGCCGAACATGTCGCCAGTGTGAGTTGAACAAGCCCCCGGAGCAAAGAGCTCCCATTCAGACCATCCGAACTTCTGCCCCCTTGGAAGTCTTGATGATTGACTACTTGATGGTAGGAACTTCATACAATGGTTATGGACACTGTTTAGTCATGACTGATCACTTCACCAAGTTTGCAGTAGTGACGCCCACTAAAGATCAGACGGCAGAAGCCGCAGCCAAGGCCATCTGTCAAGATTTCATCCGGATTTATGGGTGCCCGAAGCGAATACATTCTGACCAGGGGGCCTGCTTCCAAGGACGAGTGATGGATGAGCTATACCGCATCTATGGGATCGACCGTTCCCGGACAACGCCCTACCACCCGCAAGGGAACGGGGCTTGCGAGCGCTTTAACCGAACCCTGTTGCAAATGTTGCGAACACTGGAAGCGGACAAAAAGATGAAGTGGCCCGAATTCGTGTCCGAGCTGGTGTGGGTGTATAATAATCGAGTTCATGCAACCACCGGCTACACCCCCTACATGTTGCTGTTTGGAAGAAGTGGTCGAGAAATCACCGAACTGGAGCTAGACTCAGAAGACCCCGGTCCGGGCAGTAGCCCAAGTACCTGGATTCGAGAACCCCAGCGTCGACTCCATACCGTGAGAAGACTGGTTGCTCAGAAGTTTCAGGAAGTAGAGCATGCCGTTCGGCCCCCGACCACAGGTGGATCTCTTCAGCCAGGAGACCGAGTGCTGGTGAGGGCTAAACGATTTGGGAGTAAGCTGGACCATCGTTGGGAGGCAATACCATATCGAGTGGTGAAGAAGGTTCACCCAGACAACCCCGTCTACGAGGTTAGGCCCGAAGGGGATGACACCGCGACATCCAGGGTGTTGCACCGTAATATGTTGCGACCTTACAGAAGTCTGTAACAAGGCTGGGCCCTCAGACGTGTTGGCTGAAGTGCCACATACAGGAACCTTGGGGGATGAAGAAGGGTGGGCCACAATGCAGTTGGGCCCGTCAGAACCGTTGGTGCCACTCCCGAGTGGAAGTCAGAATGAGTCAGGAAATGATTTGCAATCCCCAGTAGTTGATTCCTCGGATCTCCCGGAGTCTCCTCCGCAAGAAGAGCCCCGCAGAACTGAGCGGGCTAATGCCGGAATTCCTCCTAACCGGTATGCTCAGGAAGAGTTTATCTGGTCTCGAATCCAACAGAAAACGCAGGAGTGTGCCCAACTCCTGTCTGAGCTTGCACTGCCTGGAAGGAGACATCAATTCTGCGAGGAGTCCACTCGCCCGAGGATTGGCGAGCAAAAAGGAGGGAGGAATGTAGAACGAGCTAAAAAGCTTGTAACAGAACTTCAACATGACGTTTCAAGGATGGAGCGAGACTGCCATCTACTGGCCAGAGACAGTCAAGCGGAACCAAAATACACAAAGGAAGTTGCAGGCAGGGCAGATTCAGAGGCTGGACCCGATCAGGTGACTTCCAGGAAGGAGTTCAGAGAGATAAGAGGCCAGCACGCCAAACCTGAGGGGTCTTTGGCGCCAAGCAGCAGAGAGGAGCAGACGTGCTCCCTGCGTCCTGAGAAACCCCGCGTGACAGGCCAAATCCAGAGGCCTGAGAGGTGCTCCAGCCGGGCACCGGTAAAAGAGCTCCGGATCCCTCACAGTTGTGACTCGAGTGCTGTGCCTGCTGAGGATACTAGGAACCTGATCGCTGTGCTGAGTGAGTTCGCGGAACCCGACGTCGGCCGCCGACAGACGAGGCCTGGACCCCCCTATCCAAGGCTCGAGAGACTGCCCCCAACAGCCAAGCAGAGAGGAGCTGCATACGTGAGCAGGGCCGTCACTTCCACTGCTCACCCACGGTACCGGGGACAATTGGGTTTAAGTACTCAGGTTGGGAGGGGGACGGTTGGGGCTAAAGTAGCACAACGTGATTTAATTGAATTCATCCGGAAAGAGACTCACGGCCTAGCGGGAATAACCGGTGACCCCCGCTAGGGCCAAATTCACGGTTAAAGAACTTGTGTGGTGCTTCTCATGCTTGAGGGCATCACCTTATTTTAAGAGACTGCGCCTTACTTTAAGAGACTGCGCCTTATTTTAAGAGACTGCGCCTTATTTTGAGAAATTTTGTATTTTTCTGATATTTCAAACCACTGTTCATTACCCTTGTTGCTAATCCCTTGTTTCAGTATACCTGTTGTATAAAACTGTTTACAAACATCTCTGACTGTTCCCGCCTTGTGTCTCTGTGCGTTGCATTCCGGCACCTGCATTACACATAGACGGCTTCTTTCATGTTACGGATTCGGTATGTGTCTAGTGCAGCATGATTTTTAGGTATTCCCTTCCTGTGGGACCTTCTAAGTCAAAATTTGTCATAACAAATTGAATATTGACGAACTATCATAGCCTGTAAAATAGGCATCTATGAGGCTGTTGAGTACATGTCAGGAGAACTGTGGCCGGTCCAGACATCGCGGAAGATGGTTCGTCTTATTTTTATATTTGTTGTATTATTATTTACAGTAGTTTTAGAAGCAAAGTATCTGCTGTTAGGGAAAAATACACCACTGACTACCATATCTCCAATATAAGCCAGGAACCTAAAAACATGAATCTTTTTTTTTTTTACAAAAGTTCACTCAAAATTATATCCAAAAAGTGGTAATAATTTGTACTGGTATGAATGCATAACTAAAGGGATTATTTAGACATATAGAAAAGTTGCGTTATTGCATTTGAAATGCAAATTGATTAAACTTACTAAAATATTTTAATTATGATAACTTCAGCAAAGTCCTCAATTTAAGAAAAGATCCGTTCCACTTCTGGGTTTGTCACTTGGAAGCGAGGGGCTCTCCCCACTCTTTCAATTTTGGCATTGATGCTAATGGATAGAGCCAGTTCTCCAACCTCGTTAAGCAGTTATTAAACACATATCGACACAGAAAGGGGAAAGAGAGAAACTCCCTTTTGGTGATTAAATAACTTGGAAATGGGCGGACTTACAGGTTTATTCGATCATTCATACATCTACATTTTTGATCATTTGGCCCAGTTCTGGTATATAAAGTTGGACCATATTTCAACAGCTTATGAAGCCTGTTATGTTCCTTTGATAATATTAAAGTAGTTGTCCAGCAGATAAAAATGGGCTCAGACTAGATAAGTATGTAAAAAAAATATATAAAGGAATCAGTGCTCACCATCGCTGATCCTGTTCTGACACTTATCAGTCCCAATGTTCTATATCTCCCAGTCTCATCATGGACACAGCAGAAATGGCCAGAAGTGCTAAGTTTGCCAAATTCTGTCTGGAGCAGGTAACTGCACCCGGTGATCGTCTAAAAAGACATTTCCCGCTACTTCTGGTATATCAAGACTTGACCAATAAGTAGAGCACAGCAAAGGCCCAGTAAGCATTTGAATGGGAGCTGTGGGGGATCAATAATGATGAGTATCACTTCTTTAATTTTTTTGACCAGATCCAAGCCCTTTTAAAAATAATTTTCATCTGCTAATTGATCCCTTTTAATCCCCGAACCAACTTCCGTCAAATTGAAATGTGAAGGAGTATTTTGTTCGTGTACATTTTACAATGGTTATTATGACAACTTCAGATCTGAATGATACATGACCTAGCTAATTAAGCTTTAAGCAAACAGATACAGAATTAGATAATACATAACAATTGTTTAATTGGGTAAAAATAATTACTTGTTGGCTATAGCAGTATTGTAGCTTTACTATCCTTTTTTAATGACTTACCAAATGTTGTTTCTTTTATCCCAGTTGTTAAAAGGTACCGTATCATAACCGCAGGACTAACATTTAGCTTCTTGTAGAATTTATTATTTAAAGGGAATCTGTCATGTAAACTAACGCTATTAACCTGAAGATATGGGGTTAATCTGCAGGTTAATAGTGTTCTGACACCGTGCGGTGCTGGCACTGAGAGCCCCACTGCCAGGAGGAAATTAACTTTATTCCCACCTGGAAGCATTTGGCTTCCAGTCATGGGGGTGGCACCAGCAGGGTTTCAGTCACCGCTCTGTGTATAGACAGCTGTGGCTGTAACTGATCCCCGGCACTGACTGACAGAAGGTTCAGCATTAGAGGCAACTATCAGTACATTGTCCTCCTACTGTATTTTACCATGTTCCAATGGTTGAAAGTATATAAAGACACCAACTTAACTGAAGAGTATCTGCTTAGAAATCACAATAATAATAATAATAATAATAATAATAAAAACTATTTCTTTATGTTCCAAATTCTATTTTCTTGAAGGCATATTCTCATCTAGTATGTCATATCCACAGGACTTGCCATAAATGTACGATAAGTGCAAATCCCATTCATTTGTATTGGAGTTCCAACAGTTTGCCACACATTGCCCAACTATTGCCTTGGTAATTAGTCTGCGTCATTTTCTAGTTCTTACAAAGTTGCATAAGTTGAAAAAAAGACACATTTCTTTCAAGTTCAAGTAATCTCATATCTAGCAGTCTTATCATGAGGAAGATGATGGGAAACCCTAGAAAGTGACCAACAAAAGTCTTACTGGTTCAAAGAAGTTCTGCATTTATTTGCCCTATAAATCTTCAGAGAAGCCAGCTGCAGACTTAGTATACTAACCAAACAGGAAAAAGAGCTGTAATTCCCAGGCGCTGCCACGGAGTGAAGACAATTTTAAATTGTATAGCATACGGAAATCACACTGACCCTTATTAGTCAATGAGGTTGTTCAGAATATGGCTAATTTTTCTCACATACCCGTTCTCTGTATGAAAAAAATTACAGAATGTAGTACTTTGTTTAGATTTATGGACAAAAATAGTGCATGTAAAAGGCTATGGATGTGGATGCATATGGAGCTGCACTCAGAGCCAGTCACGTTAGCAATTTGCAGATATGGCTGGCCCGAGTTTTCGTACAGCCATCTGAACCCGGCTTTGAGCAAAGTATAGATATTGCTGACCAAACATATTTATAAAAAGAGTTGTGGGGACTGCGCCATACATTATAGTTAAATTAAAGGTGGCTCACTATGTTTTTTGGGTGGTCAAACTTAGTGTTCAAAGTTAAATGGTTACTTTTTTATTATATTTTATTAGAGAAATGAGCCCTTCTTTACCTCCTCCTAAACTATTTTTTATCTCTGAAAAACTGCTAAAAATCAAGATGACTGCCAGAGCTGGATTCACAGCTACAAGACTCAGTACTGCTGTATAATATCCCACAAGCTTCTGCTGCTTCTGTGTGTGCGCTACATGGAGACAGAAAAGCAAGAATCCCTCATATCTTTGTACTGTGTATGAGAAATATCATAGCAGCTAGTCTCGACCCACTATCTCAGAGGTTTCTAAATATTAAAATTATCAAGTACCAGTCATATAATGGCTAAAAATAGTGGTGTTCCCCATGCACCCACAAAAGCTTTTTCCATAAAATCACCTGCAGTGAAGGGTACACTTTAAACTTTACCTACAGAATTCTCGACATAACAGAAAAGTCAATCCATGTCCCTGATGGGCAAAGTACTTTATAATGACGTGTATGTGCACAGGATGGTAAACGGTATTGGTTTAATAACTAGACCTGATTGGAAATAAATATGTTCCAGTAATGTTCTGCCCTGATTTAATGAAATGATGTCTCCACTGAATGTATGAATCACCAGGCACAGATGGATTATGTTACCTGCTGACGTCATATTTTACTAGTGTTGATCCCATTTCAGAGAACTTGTGTATAGGAAATGTGAGCTTTGAGACTGCCTGAACTGATGCGCTCAACCCATTGTCTATCTGACCCACGTGAGAAGATAGAGAGCAAAGGTTCCTTATGTAAATTATACAACTGTGGATTTATTATTCAAGATCTCATTAGCCCACGCTTTGAAAGCCATCGGTAAATCACTTCCTTTTAATGCCAGGCATGAAAATTTTCCAAAACTTCAGATATGACATTTGATATATTAATACATATTTATTTTGCTTTTAATGCCAGTGAAATGCATTAAAATGGGTTAGGTTACAAAGTCCCCCCATGGCCATCAATTTAATATAAGAACATATTTTAGGATGTGTTTTTTTTAAGCCGGGATTACAATCTTTTTTTTCCAGCAATTCCTTTTTATGTATTACAGTCATGGGCGAAAGTGTTGGCACCTTTGAAATTGTTTCAGAAAATGAAGTATTTCCCCCAGAAAGTTATTCCAATTACACATGTTTTGTTATACACATGTTTATTTCCTTTGTGTGTATTGGAACAACAGTAAAAAAACAGAGAAAAAAAGGCAAACTGGGCATAATTTCACACTAAACTCCAAAAATGGGCCAGACAAAATTGATGGCAACTTAATATTTGGTTTCACACCTCTCAACTGGAATTTTGGACCACTGCTCCAGGTCTCTCATATTTGAAGGGTGCCTTGTCCCAACTGCAATTTTAAGATCTCTCCACAGGTGTTCAATGGGATTTAGATCCAGGCTCATCGCTGGGTACTTCACAACTCTCCAGTGCTTTGTTTCCATCCATTTCTGGATGGTTGTTGAAGTATGTTTGAGGTCATTGTCCTGCTGCTCCATGACCTAGGACACAAACACAGCTTTCTGACACTGGGCACTACATTGCAACCCAAAATGTTTTGGTAATCTTCAGATTTCATGAAGCCTTGCACACAGTGAAGGCACCCAGTGCCAGAGGCAGCAAAGCAACCCCAAAACATCTTTTGTACCTCCAACTATTTGACTGTAGATACTGTGTTCTTTTCTTTCTAGGCCTCCTTCCATTTTCAGCAAACAGTACAATGATGTGCTTTACCAAAAAGCTCTAGCTTGGTCTCATCTGTCCACAAGACGCTTTCCCAGAAGTATTTTGGCTTCCTCACGTACATTTTGGCAAACTGCAGTCTAGCTTACATCTCTGTGTCAGCAGTGGAGTCCTGCTGTGTCTCCTGCCATAGCGTTTCATTTCATTCAAATGTTGATGGATAGTTTGCGCTGACACTGATGCACTCTGAGTCTGCAGGACAGTTGAATTTCTTTGGAACTTGATTGGGGCTGCTTATCCACCATCTTGACTATCCTATGTTGCAACCTTTCATCAATTTTTCTACGCTGTCCACGTCCAGGGAGATTAGCTACAGTGCCATGGGTTGTAAACTTCTTGAATAAGTTGCACACCATGGATAAAGAAACATCAAGATCTCTGGAGATGGACTTGTAACTTTGAGATAGTTGATATTTTTCAACAATTTTGGTTCTCAAGTCCTCAGTCAGTTCTTTTCTTCTCTTTCTGTTCTCATACTTAGTGTGGCACACACAGACACACAATGGAAAATTGAGTCAACTTCTCTCCTTTTTATCTGGTTTCAGGTGTGATTTTCATATTACCCACACCTGTTACTTGACATAAGTGAGTTTGAAGAAGCATCACATGCTTGAAACAAACTTGTTTACCCACAATTTTGGAAAGGTGACAACAATTTTGTCAGGCCCATTTTGGGGGTTTTGTGTGAAATTATGTCCAATATACCTTTTTTTCTCAGATTTTTTTGTGTTGTTATAATACACACAAAGAAAATAAACTTGTGCATAACAAAACATGTGTACTTGCAATAATTTTCTGAGAGAAATACTTTATTTTCAAAAACAATTTCAAGGGTGCCAACACTTTCGGCATGCCTGTATATATGCTGAAGTTACAGATATGTCCTTCATTACCTTTGCTCGTGGCATAGCATATTACAAGACAAGATGACAAGTATTGAAAGCAAAACATGCTTTAGTGATACTCTGTCACAAGATGTGTTTACTGTGTCTATGTGTGACCACCTAATAGTTGAGATGTGGTTTTCTGCTTGTAAAGGTTTTTTTTTCTATCTTATTGTGATAATTTATTTAGTCTGAATTTGGAATTCTTAGCCAAATTTGAAAAAAAGGTAAGGGTGAACACCTAGGTACCTTGGCTACTTGCCCAGCAATTCATGTGGTGTGCTAATGGTGCTTCCTCTAGGAACATCCTGCTCTTTGCGATATGAACTTCTAGTATCAATGTGGTTCATGCCTTGGCGACATTGGTGTCCAATCCTGTTATCCTTGACTTGATCCTAGACTTTGCTTTGTCCTGGCCATGCTTGTTCATCTTTTTGCCTCCAAATACATCTGCTCTCATTTCACCAGTCGCAATAAATTTTGGAGATATCTTCTAGATCCTCTAGAACATTTTTTGAGGTTTGATAGTCTAAAAGTACAATTTTATACTCCATGTGTGTGTAGAAAGCTTTTGCAAAGATTGATTTTTTAGTTGCAGAGACAAACCCTGAACTTGTGAAACTCGTGGCATGTCTAAAGTTTGAGACAGCAAACTCAGTGATACTGGTTAACATGAAACCCTAAAATTGCTGCATTTGCCTTTTAATCTGCTTGAGTGGTCCAATAAATATTTAAAAGGACCCCAGCTGCAACACATAGAGCTATTTAGGTCAAGCAGAAGCATCTAAGGACGGCAAAATAATTAACCTGTTCACTCTTCCCTTAACCATTTAGTCACTTTTTTTTCTTTGAATCAAGTCATTCTTGAAGCTACTCATCCATCATTCTAGCTCAAGTTGTGTTTCCTTGAAATTCCTAGTTGGTAGAAATCTAATACTGTAACACAAAGGGAACTCATACACTTCATAGAACAACTTAATTTATCAGGTAACCTAGTAAGTCTATTCTTGTTGAATTATTCATCACATCATTTATGGTTCAGAGCATCAAACCAATAATTTTCTAAGCTAAGATCTTCATTTTTGTTCTAAGGTTTGCATTTTATGACACAAAGGTATTTTTACTTTTCTGTTCCATTATCTAACGTGTGTGGTTAGATCAATTGACTTGAGTTACAAACTGCCATATTTGACAATATCTGTTTAGTAATCTTAAAGTCAACAGTCCAGGGTAGAAGCAGTAGTCCTTTTGGCTTATCTCCATTTGTCAGGAGGCTAGTTGACCTTGAAGGTAGATATTCTCACACATTATTAAAATGAACTGTCATGCTTCAGTGAACATGCAAAGGCTTACTCTGCACAATGATGAATTATTTCATTACTTCACTGGCTATATCTTAACTTCTGCACCAGAATATTGCACAATATAGACAAATTTAAAATGCTTAGTGTATTATTCAGCTTCCAGTTTTTAGTCTTTTACATTCAAATGTTTGTGAAATTTACATGTCATGGCCACCCTTACTTCATCCAGTCAACAACAACCTAGTGTTCTGCATCGATGATACATAATGATTGGATCTCCAATTAATAATTAAATAAAGGGGTATTCTGATCTCTTTAATAATTATTCCATAAGTTACTAATAGATTGGGGTCCCTCTTCTGGGACCCATGCCTGTCTTAAAGATGGGGTTCTGTTCAGTGCCATCAGGAATGGAGAGGTGGTTGAGTGGTAGAGCCCCCAAGAATAGAGAGAGTAATGCAAGTGTTTCCAGTTCTAAACTCTGCAAGATGGGGATTCATTCTCAGGAAAGATATGGGTCTCAAAGGTGAGACTTAAATCTATGAGATATGTCTTCAATATTCTGTGCATATACCACTAATATTTGTAATGGGAACACCCTGGATTTCTTTGCTAAATACTAAAAGCAGCAGTGGAGGGTTTTAATATCTGTGTTGGTTTCTAAATTGTAATTTTCCCCAATGTATACGCGTGTGTGTGTATATACACTGCTCAAAAAAATTAAGGGAACACTCAAATAACACATCCCAGATCTGAATGAATGAAATATTCTCTTTGAATACTTTGTTCTGTACAAAGTTGAATGTGCTGACAACAAAATCACACAAAAATCATCAATGGAAATCAAATTTATTAACCAATGGAGGCCTGGATTTGGAGTCACCCCCAAAATTAAAGTGGAAAAACACAATACAGGCTGATCCAACTTTGATGTAATGTCCTTAAAACAAGTCAAAATGAGGCTCAGTATTGTGTGTGGCCATGTGCCTGTATGACCTCCCTACAACGCCTGGGCATGCTCCTGATGAGGTTGCGGATTGTCTCCTGTGGGATCTCCTCCCAGACCAGGATTAAAGCATCTGCCAACTCCTGGACCGTCTGTGGTGCAACGTAACGTTGGTGGATGGAGTGAGACATGATGTCCCAGATGTGCTCAATCGGATTCAGGTCTGGGGAACGGGCGGGCCAGTCCATAGCTTCAATGCCTTCATCTCGCAGGAACTGCTCATACACTCCAGCCACATGAGGTCTGGCATTGTAATGCATTAGGAGGAACCCAGGGCCAACCGCACCAGCATATGGTCTCACAAGGGGTCTGAGGATTTCATCTCGGTACTTAATGGCAGTCAGGCTACCTCTGGCGAGCACATGGAGGGCTGTGCGGCCCGCCAAAGAAATACCACCCCACACCATTACTGACCCACTGCCAAACCGATCATACTGAAGGATGTTGCAGGCAGCAGATCGCTCTCCACGGCGTCTCCAGACTCTGTCACGTCTGTCACATGTGCTCAGTGTGAATCTGCTTTCATCTGTGAAGAGCACAGGGCGCCAGTGGCTACTTTGCCAATCCTGGTATTCTGTGGCAAATGCCAAACGTCCTGCACGGTGTTGGGCTGTGAGCACAACCCCTATCTGTGGATGTCGGGCCCTCATACCACCCTCAAGGAGTCGGTTTCTAACCGTTTGTGCAGACACATGCACATTTGTGGGCTGCTGGAGGTAATTTACAGGGCTCTGGCAGTGCTCCTCCTGTTCCTCCTTGCACAAAGGCAGAGGTAGCGATAATGCTGCTGGGTTGTTGCCCTCCTACGGCCCCCTCCACGTCTCCTGGTATACTGGCCTGTCTCCTGGTAGCGCCTCCAGCCTCTGGACACTACGCTGACAGACACAGCAAACCTTCTTGCCACAGCTCACATTGATGTGCCATTCTGGATGAGCTGCACTACCTGAGCAACTTCTGTGGGTTGTAGAGTCTGTCTCATGCTACCACGAGTGTGAAAGCACAACCAATATTCAAAAGTGACCAAAACATCAGCCAGAAAGCATTGGTACTGAGATGTGGTCTGTGGTCCCCACCTGAAGAACCACTCCTTTATTGAGGGTGTCTTGATAATTGCCAATAATTTCCATCTATTGTCTATTCCATTTGCACAACAGCATGTGAAATTGATTGTCAATCAGTGTTGCTTCCTAAGTGGACAGTTTGATTTCACAGAAGTTTGATTTACTTGGAGTTATATTCTGTGATTTAAGTGTTGAGAAAGGCTCTATGGAGCTGAAACGTTGCCTGTTACACATATGGCTTATTGAAAGTTTCACTGGACTTTTGATAGTTTACCATTTTTGAGTGCCACCCGCTTTCTCTATTTTTATATAATCTGGTTTTTGGGCTAGCACCTATCCTTAACTATAGATTTATAGTTGCTTTTGTGGAAATGTGGAATCCTGTGACGATTATAGAAAGTTTAAAGGGAACCTTTCACCATGAAAATACAGTCCAATCTGCAGGCACCATGTTATAGAGCAGAAGGAGCTGCATAGATTGATATATAGTTTTGTGAGAAAAGATTCAGTAGAACCTGTGTTTTCATCATTTAATCCTCTGCTCTTTCTGGTATTTTTGGTCCAGTATTTGACTAAGTTGAAGAGATAAGAACGTTTTGCAAAAAGATCCATGGATGTAAACATGCATGTCACCTGTGTAGTATTGTGATTCTCCAGCTATTATGGACATGTGGATACAGAAGATGGACGTCCAAGCAACATCACAGAGACAGGAATAGCGCGGCTACTGCGGATCTATAAATAACATACATCATGTGACGGGCAGCCGTAGACAACTACAATACATTACCTGGCAACTGTGACCTCTGCAAACCACAAAAGTACTTGTAAAACCAAGAATGTCACAGCTACAATTAGGAATATTGGAATCAAAATGATTAATTCTATTAAACTGTTATGATAAAATTACAAATAATTTCCATTTTTGTTTATAACGCCACCTCTACATGGCCATATTGCAACAGAGATGTAAAAGAGCACCCAAATACAGGTGAAGAAAAACAGAGGCGTATCTAGGGGGGGGCAGGCGGGGGATGGCCCTGGGCGCTGCCGGCAGGGGGGCGCCAACAGGCCACCTAATGCGGCGGTCCGAGGTGCCTCCTCGGCTGCTACACTTTGACCCCCGGACTGGGAATCGACTGTTCTCTGAGCTGGCTGTCAAGCTGACAGCCAGTTTGGAGAAAGTCAGACATGAGTACAATTGAAGCCCTGACCACTGGTCACGGCAACATCAGCAGCGTGATCAGGTCATGTGATCCTCAGCCTAATGATGACTCATAGTAACAACTCCCATTATATCCTTACCATTGTTAAGGATGTACTGAAAGTTTTAGGTTCATGCGATACAAATGTATATGGGTCTGACCTGACGTTATAATTGTTGTAGTGTAGCACCCCGAGGGCTCGGTTGCTACAGAGGTATTGCATCTCACTCAGAGGTGCGATACCTCACCTCCAGGTAAGGATGGAGTGTGGATCAGGACCCCGACAACTGCATGCACTACACCACATTTCCGGGGGACAGGGCGACCGATATGCTCCTGAGATGAGCACGACAGTCCCTGTCCCTGGCTGGAGTGGGAGGGAGGGAACACCCAGGAAGGGGGAACCCAGTAGTGCAGGGGCAGAGAGGAAGCAGTTCCTGGATGCACAAGAGAAAGATATAAAAGGTGGGGGCCATCTTAGTGAGTGAGTTCTGTGAGAGGATAAGTCAGGGAGCAGAGCTGCTGCATGGCTCTGCTCCCCAGGCATGCCCTAAGCCTGGAGAAAGAGAAAGAGAGGAAGGAGAGGGGAGTGGAGGAGGCTCCAGGAACAGAGGCACGAAGGGATTCCAGGGGTGCAGACCGGCCAGTCGCCACTGCACGCCCATATCTACCTGCGTAGAGGGGTCAGGCCAAGAGAGGGTATCGGATCCCTTACTAGTGGAGGCGCGAAACTACCCTCAGCTAGGAACCGGAGGCTGCGACATTTCAAGTGGCGCAGCCCCTTGCTACACCCGCTAGGAAGGCACCACATAAGGTCCAGGGAAATGGAACGCACGTTTGCCCGCCAAGGCCCGAGGCAGCTGGACAGTAGCGTGGTCACTGGTGGGGTATGACTGTTATGTTCTGCTACCAGAGCTAAGGAAAGAGAGGAGATCTGTCCCTACGATAGAACTCAGCTTAATCCCTACGATGTAACAGGGGACCTGATCCTGCGATCAAACCTGCTAAAGTCCTAAGCTAGTCTGTACGGAGACCTATAGATGTGGGGAAGGAATCCCTACAAGTACTAAGGACTGGGAGGAATATGGGACACCTCCTAACAGAAATAGTAGCAGACAGACGAACAAACAAAATATATAGAACATAGAGGTCAGTAGACCAAGCAAACTAACAGAGCAAGACACAGAGCACAGGCTAGCTAGAAAGTAGATATACAATGAAGTCCAGCAAAGCCAGAAGGGCGGAGCAGGCTTAAATAGGCCAACAAGGTCATGTGACCAGCAAAGGAAAGGAAACCTAAGAGCAAGGTTCTAACAGTACCCCCCCTTCTAATAGGATCCTCCGGATCCCCTAGGACCAGGCTTATCAGGAAATCTCCTGTGAAACGCTCTGATAAGTCTGGACGCGGAAACATCATCCGACCTCACCCAAGAGTTATCCTCGGGTCCGAAACCTTTCCAGGCCACAAGATACTGCAAACTACCTCTATACAGTCTAGAGTTAAGGATGCGAGAAATTTCATATTCCCCGTCCTCCACCACCAGAGGAACAGAGGCAGAGGCGTCACAATCCGACACAACAGCTCTTTTCAACAGAGAGACATGAAATACCGGATTAATTCTCCAGGAGGTAGGAACCTCCAACCTAACAGCAGATTGGTTGACAACCTGAAGCACCTTAAAGGGCCCTACAAACTTGGGACCCAATTTCTTAGAAGGAATCCTCAACCGCAGATTCCTAGAGGACAACCAAACCATGTCACCAACAGCGAACAAAACCTCCTGTCGTTTCCTATCAAAGTAGTCTTTAGATTTTCTGTTGGCCTCCTGAAGATTACCACGCACATCCGTCCAAACTCTCTCCAAATCACCGGAAAAATTCTCCTCCTCAGGCACGGCAGATCCCAACTTGGAGAACGACCCAAACGACGGATGTCTCCCAGAACAACAAAAAAAAGGCGAACAACCAGCAGAAGAAGATGTATGATTGTTCAGAGCAAATTCAGCAAGTGGCAGAAACTCAGACCACCCCTCTTGATTGTCTGCCACAAAACAACGCAAGAACTGCTCAACATCCTGGTTTTTCCTTTCTGTCTGGCCATTAGATTCAGGATGATATCCGGACGAGAACGATAAATGAACTCCCAACCTGTCACAAAAGGCACGCCAAAAACGAGCCACGAACTGAGGACCCCTATCAGAAACAATGTCAGTAGGAACACCATGAAGTCTGACAATTTCCTTGACAAAGGCCTTAGCGAGAGTTTTAGCGCAGGGCAGTTTGACAAAGGGAACCAAGTGACACATCTTGCTAAAACGGTCCACGACCACCCAGATGACAGTAAAACCCTCAGAGGGGGGAAGGTCAGTTATAAAGTCCATAGCCAAATGTGTCCAAGGAGCACTGGGAACCTCCAAAGGACAAAGCAACCCCGCAGCAGGAGTATGTGAGGACTTAAATCTAGCACATATAGTACACTGACGCACCCACTTAATGACTTCCTTCTGCCATCCAGGCCACCAAAAACTGCGACCCACCAGTCTCTTGGTCTCAGAGATTCCGGGATGACCTGTAAACCGAGATTCGTGACACTCAACAAACAAATCTCTCCTAAAGGTCCCAGGCACAAACAACCTCCCATGAGGAGTGTTAGAAGGGGCATTCTCCTGTGCTTTAAGAATCTCATTTTCCAAAACGGAGTCCAAAGCAGCTATCACAACACCTTCTTGTAAAATGTTCTCCTCTTTCTCAGCACCGACTATGGGAGAAAAACTGCGAGACAAGGCATCCGCCTTAACATTCTTAGTACCAGGGATGTAAGTAACGGAGAAATTAAACCGCGAGAAAAACAGTGCCCACCTAGCCTGACGGGCATTCAGGCGCTTGGCAGCATCAAGATATATCAGATTTTTATGATCCGTAAGAACCTGAACGGGAAATTCCGCACCTTCCAAGAAGTGGCGCCAGTGTTCAAATGCGAGTTTAATAGCCAATAATTCCCGATTACCAATATCGTAATTCAGTTCAGTCTCCGAAAAATTTTTTGAAACAAAGGCACAGGGATGTAATCCATCCCCGTTATCCTGAGACAATACTGCGCCAACCCCCACAGAGGAAGCATCAACCTCAACCAAAAACGGCCTAGTAACATCAGGCTGCATAAGGATGGGAGCAGAGGTGAACCTCTCCTTGAGATACACAAAAGCTTCAATGGCCTCAGAAGACCACTGAACCGCATCAGCACCTTTCCTGGTGAGATCAGTCAGAGGTTTGACAATACTAGAAAAATTTTTTATGAATTTTCTGTAGTAATTGGCGAAACCCAAAAACCTCTGTATCGATTTCAAACCAATAGGCCTAGGCCATTCCTGCACAGCCTGAACCTTAACCGGATCCATCTCAAAACCTTTGCTGGAGATAATGTAGCCCAAAAAACTAATTCTCTGTACAGCGAACTCACATTTCTCCAGCTTAGCAAAAAGCGAATTGTCCATTAATAACTGTAATACCTCACGCACGCTCCGCCAATGAGACTCCAGATCCGGCGAATAAATCAAAATGTCATCCAAATACACAACCACATTTTTGCCGATCAAAGGTCTAAGGATGTCATTAATCAGATTCTGAAAAAATGCAGGAGCATTAGTAAGACCAAAAGGCATAACCAGATTCTCAAAATGACCCACAGGAGTGTTAAAAGCAGTCTTCCATTCGTCACCCTCCTTCATGCGCAACAGATTGTATGCCCCCTTAAGGTCAATTTTAGAGAACCACTTGGCCCCCATTAACTGGTTAAACAGATCAGGAATCAATGGCAGTGGGTAAGGATTGCGTACAGTAATTTTGTTAATCTCACGAAAATCCAGACAAGGACGTAAACCGCCGTCCTTTTTTTTTACAAAAAAAAATCCAACCGCCACAGGAGACTTAGAGGGCCTAATGTGACCGGCGGCCAAACTTGTCTGTATGTATTCCTCCAAAGCCTTCCTCTCAGGAATAGTAAGGTTAAATAAACGACTTTTAGGAAGAGTCGCTCCAGGGACAAATTCAATAGAACAATCATAGTCTCTATGGGGAGGCAAAACCTGCGATTCCTTCTCAGAAAAAACTCTCCAAAAATCCTGAATAGGAACAGGCAATTCTCCCCTATCCAAAGCTGCAATACGCCCGTTACAACACTTGTCATAACATTTATGGCTCCAGGATTTAATTTCACTGGTAGACCAATCCAGTACAGGATTGTGAAATTTTAACCAGGGCAATCCCAATATTACTGGAGAAGGCAAGTTATTCAACACTACCAAATCCAATTTCTCATGGTGAACACCATTAATAGTGAGAGGAAATTCACAGACCTTGAGAGTAATATTCTTCAAAGGGGAACCATCCACAGAAACCACAGCAATGGGGGATGATAAAGGTTCAGGTTTTAAATTGAGTCTTTCCACGAATCCCCCATCAATTACATTCAGAGTAGACCCGCAATCAACAAACACCCGAAATTCCATTAATTTTTTCTGAGCAATCGTGGAAGCAGCTAAAAATATACCCTTGGAATTTAAACAGGCAATACGGGCGTGACTGACCATTTTTTTTTCTTTCTTCATACGAAGCTCACAACCTTTAATCAAATGACCAGATTTTCCGCAATAGAAACACAAGCCTTCAGAAAATCGACGGTCTTTTTCTTGAGAGCGAGGTGCCACCGATCCAATCTCCATCAGTTCACCACTGTTAGTACACACATTCTCATAACCAGAAACTGACATAGCAGAGGATTTGCTCTCATTAACCCTTGCACGCAGTCTTCTATCCACCCGTATAGCTAATTGCATAGCCTGTTGCAAATCTTCAGGTGTAGGATAAGCAATTAGCAGGTCTTTAACCCTTTCACTGAGCCCAGCAAGAAATAGACTTTTCAGAGCAGAATCGTTCCACCCTGTTTGAGTAGACCAACGACGGAAATGAGTACAATATTTTTCCACATTACCTGATCCCTGTTTTAAACGTCTCAACTCAGTCTCAGCTGATGCGACACGGTCAGGATCATCATATAATAGTCCCAAAGCAGAAAAAAAACTATCCACTGATCTGAAGCATGTATCACTAGGTTGCAAAGAAAAGGCCCACTCCTGAGGCTCTTTGCGCAAAAGTGACATTATGAACCCTACGCGCTGGGATTCATCCCCAGAGGACTTAGGTCTCAAACGAAAATACAATAAGCAAGCATTTTTAAATGAAAAAAATTCTCGGTGTTCACCAAAAAATAAATCCGGCAAACATACCTTAGGCTCCAAGAAATGTGCTCCAGGACAGTTACTCACGTGCTGACGGAGCTCAGCCACCTCCAGAGAGAGTCCCTGCAGGCGATGAGCCAAATCCTGAACCGACACCATGATGGAACAGAAAAATCTTTCCTTAGAGAATTTGCTGGCTGGACTTACTGTTATGTTCTGCTACCAGAGCTAAGGAAAGAGAGGAGATCTGTCCCTACGATAGAACTCAGCTTAATCCCTACGATGTAACAGGGGACCTGATCCTGCGATCAGACCTGCTAAAGTCCTAAGCTAGTCTGTACGGAGACCTATAGATGTGGGGAAGGAATCCCTACAAGTACTAAGGACTGGGAGGAATATGGGACACCTCCTAACAGAAATAGTAGCAGACAGACGAACAAACAAAATATATAGAACATAGAGGTCAGTAGACCAAGCAAACTAACAGAACAAGACACAGAGCACAGGCTAGCTAGAAAGTAGATATACAATGAAGTCCAGCAAAGCCAGAAGGGCGGAGCAGGCTTAAATAGGCCAACAAGGTCATGTGACCAGCAAAGGATAAAAAACCTAAGAGCAAGGTTCTAACAATGACAGGCCAGAGGAAGGACACACAAAGGGGGTCCTGTGAAGCACTTCAGAGATACCTGGGAGTCGGCCAAGCCCCTCACCTGGTGAGCACAGTGCGACGTGGGCAGCCGGTACCTGTAGAAGTGGTCTGGAGTATAAGAACTGTGAGTAAAGGCCCTGGACTGCATCACTGACTCTGTGTCGTCACTGCTACTCCTGCACCATCACCCCCATCCTCCCTACACACTGCCCTGAGGCTATACTCCTCCCGTGGGGAGTTATACCACACTCTGCTGCACCCACAACACCGGCCTCAGCGGTCTGCCCTGCAGCGGCGGTTCGCCCTGACCGCAATCCACGGGTGGCGTAGTCAGACAATACCAGTAAATCCGACACTGGTCTGACCACCCTGAGCCACGGGACCGGGTCATCGCCACGCAAGGACTACAACCTCCAGCATTCATCCTAAAAGGCCCGGTTCCGGGTTCCCCACGGCCCAGGGGGCGCGTCAGCTTCATGTACTGATGGTGGTTACTTGATACTTGGCTTGGCTTAATAAAGTCTTGTGCTGTCTGACAAGTTAGGGTTTACTATATTTTTATTTATGTTAGTAGCATTAAAGAGGTTGTCCAAGTGTGTGATGAGTCTGCAGTCATTCTATGTGAAAGCACTCTTCTGAATTCTCACAGTGCGCACCGCATGCTTTCAGGATTCTCTGGTGCCGGCAGTGAGAGTGGGAAGTCACAAAACCACAAGTATGCAATTTGCAGACATGTGGTCACATGTCAACTAGACATGCATGGTCTCACTCAATGAAAATTAATTGAGTGAGGCCGAACATGTCTAAACGGAATGTGGCCAGAAGTATACAAATCGCATACTTGTGCTCCCATGCCCATTCACTCTTTCCACTGGCAAGGGAGAATCCTAAAAGTGTACAGTGCATACGCTGTGAGAATTCAGAAGCCTGCAGTCACTTAGAGTGACTCCAAACTTTCATCTCAAACCTGGACAAGCCTTTTAATTATAAAATAAAGCCCTGTAGCCAATCCTAACAGTGTGTAATATACTCACTGTCAGGATCCAGCTTTGCTTGCTGATTCCAGCAGTCATCACAAGGCTACTTCACTCATGAGATTTTAATACTTACGGTCACGTGACAACGAGCTTTTCTTCCCGCTTCTCAGTTTTTCACTGGACATTGAGAGAATAAGAGAAAGCAGCTAATTGGCACATGACTAAATGTACAAATCGCATATGTGCTTGGGATGGTAGGGGGCACCAAACTGAATTCTTGCTCTGGGTGCTGGAAAATCTAGATACCCCTCTGTAACAAACTGTAACTATACAAACAACAGTTAGGGCTCACCAGGTGAGGTGGACCTTCTAAGCCCAAGGGTGGATACATGGACCCTGGGCATTGGTGCAGCTAGCAGGACGGCACTTGGGGAGCGAGGAGGTGTCTGTGGAGCAGCTGGATGGATGATGTGCAGTCATCAGGAATACAAGCGGATAAAGCACAGTGTGCACATGTAAGGTGCCCCAGCGAGGTAGTCGTGGGCGAGCTGTAGCCCCCTCTCGCTATGGCACCCTACAGACATTACGTGTCCTCCCTCTGAAGTGTGGCTGTGTATGTAGTGCTCTTCACTTACTTCAAGCCATCCGATCGCGGCTGTCTCCAGGCATTTCTCTTCTGGGACCAGGGCAGCAATAAATTCAGAGGACACGAGGTTCTTAACCAGAACTTGGACTTTACTTGGGGAAGAGGAATATGTACAATATTTACAGGCAGATATAATGGATAAGGCCCGACAGGTTATCATCTCTCTCACAGGCGCTGGTAACTCCTTCAGCCCTGGTTCCCTCTTTAAGTGAAGCATCTCTGTGACTCTAATCTCTGGCCCAAGAGATTCTTCTGTAATACTGACAGTGACCTGGATCCGATATCTCTCCCCCATGTCTTAGCCTGGAGTCCTATTTATCTTCCTCTGCTTCCTGCAGACTAGAAGTGCCCCGGGTCCTCACTACCTTTGATGAGTTTCTCCGGCCAGCTGACAGGACTCGTGCTCTTGTGTGGGGAGACTTGCACACTGGTGATCCCACTGTCTGAGGGTATGGAGCTCCCGTCTACCCTAGCAGCCACTACAGTCAGGCTGCCTGAACGATTTGCTGTCCAATCTCTTACTGAAGAATCACTTCCTGATTCTGGAAACTAAACAGAGATTTTCCTAATGTGCCCACCCTCAGTGAGCTGTCATCACACAGCATTAACTCATCCCTGTCTGTCACACTGCTAGCGGACTCAACCTGACATCTGCACCCAGGACAGTGGCATCTTGTGGCTGTTTACAGGTACTGCAGCCCACAATGAATTATGTCAGGAACAAGCTCTATATCACTCAAGGCTTGATCCGGGCACTAAGTTCCCCCTCTACTCTACTGACTGGACCACTGAAGCTAACCCCTTAGCTTGGCCTACCACAGTTCAGAGAGGATTAACTAAGGGAACATTTTCCTTAACTACTTCAGTGCCTAGGGAAGGCTACATCCTTCCCCACTATTACACACAGGGGGTGGAATAAACAAAACTAGAGTCTTGGATCACAATCCGAAGACACAGGCATGTGTCATAATGGACCTTAAGTAGGATCATAAGGATGACATCCCTGAGCCACGCTAGGCAACCTGCAAAACTTGATGTGGAGCACGACAAAGGGCAGCGGATTGAGGTGAAGGAAGCCAGGATAACAATAATGCGCCATATTGATAACATTTCTCAGAAAAGTAATTGCGAAAGCTATTGACATACCTCAAGTTAGATGTCAAATTACACTTTTCTGCACCGTGATATGCCAGTGCTGAATTATCCGCGTTCTTTTAACCATGGTTACTTCTACAGTTGAATGTACCTCTATATGCCTCAAATGCATACAAAGGGTTATTTGTCATGCAATTTATGATCCTACAGAAACAAAATGCTTCTTACGATGCCATTACAGAACTGTTCTCAGATATTCTACACCTGACAGCGCACCACACAGCGGCACATGTGTATATATATATACATGTACATGTATATAACGCATACTATGGAGCCATAGGGAACCCTGTATACCACAAAGAAGACTCCTACACATGGCTCTGCTGTGTGCACGAAGTCAAAGAATAAAGCTAGCCGGTGGACTCTAAGTGACAGAGAATGTTAAAGGGAACCTGTCGCCAGGTTTGACTGATATGAGATATGGCCACCACCTTTCAGCCCTGATATACAGCATTCTATAATGCTGTATATGAGCTCCCGATTCAACCTGCAAGACAAGAAAAAGACGTTTTATAATATTCTTCTTGCGATGCCGTCTTCCTTCTTGCTTCGTGTGGATGACGCGTCCTTCCTTACGTCATCCACACAGTCTCACTGGCATTGCGCTCCTGCACAGGCAAGGGCAGAGTAAAGTATTGCAGTGCGCATGCGCCGGGGGTCTTTGACCTTTCTGGTCGCATGCGCACTGCAGTACTTTACTCTGCCCTCGCCTGTGCAGGAGCGCGATGCCGGGGAGACTGTATGGATGACGTAGGGATGCGTCATCCACACGAAGCCAAAAGGAGGACGGCATTAAAAGAAGAAGGGAGGCGCCGGATCAGGACTAGCAACACCCCTCTGACCGGACTGCCCCCCAGGTGAGTATAATTAATAAAACCTCTTTTTCTAGTCTTGTAGGTCGTATTGGGAAGCATTATAGAATGCTGTGTATGGGGGCTGAAAGGTGGTGGATGTATCTCATATCGGTCAAACTTGGCGACAGGTTCCTTTTAATGATTTCCTTTGCTTAACTTTAGAGTTTCTCAATATTGCAGGCGGATAACCCCTTCTCATATATCTTAACTTTCTTCTCTATGATATTCAAAATTTCTTGTAAAAACCATATAAGTGAAAAGACCAATCAAGAATGGAAAATAACATTCAATCTCATAAATTTAGAGTAGTGTATACAGTAACATTAAGGTTCACTGAATATTAGTTTTCCACATGGTGCGCAGGAACGCTCACCAGTTCTAGCCAAATTGTGTAGAAAAGCCAAATATCAATACAGTTGTATGTAAATATAGCAAGTTACATCCATAGTCATCTACCTCAGACATCCACTTCTGCTTATTATGTAACACTGCTCTTAATTTATTGATTGGGCACCTATTATTCCCTAATATATAATGATTAGCCATTAGGAGATGGGATCATTAGTAAGAACACTACTTTATTAGTAAACACAAATAACTTTCTAATAAAGAAAATAATTGAAAGAAACTATCTGCGCTTTCTATTTACCTAATAGAAGAGATTGTTAATCAGGAACCTCAATTGTCCTAAGTGTTCAGTCAACTTTTGTTTCTTTGGCTTCACTTTTCTGAAGTTTTGTAATATCTTTGGCTTCACATCTCATGCAGTAATATCTCTCATCTGACTATTATACATAAGTTCCTTTTACAGTGTTTCTTATTGGATTAAAAAATGGAAGAATAAGTGGATTGACACAAAATGGCTAAATACCAATAATGCACTAAACTAAAATAATGATAAATACATGCAAAAACAGAGATCAAACAATATACAATATAATAAAAGATAACAGCTACATACAAAGCAATAACAATAAACATGCATTATACTCAGCCTCCATATCTGGTGGGGGGCACTGACACATAGCAGGCACAGATTGACGAGAGTCATCTTCCTCTTGTATCCTGCAGTTTTATTGTGGCTTCTTTGTCTATCCCTAACTTACTGTATATACCCTTGAATCACTACCCTATGGTCTTTGTCTAAACAGTAGATCTTATCAGTCTGACAAGATCCTGAGCTGAGCACATTGAAATGTCTTTGCCTTGGCACATATAATTTGATGGTTAAAAATTAGCAAATCTTACAATACATACAGCAAATGTACACAAATGAGGTTTCCATGAGATTATACAGATGTGTTAACCGTCACCTTTTCTTGAGTCTGGTTAAAGCAATTGTCCACTACTGGATATCTCTTTTTGAATGCTCTTAGTGTTCTGAATAAAATGTGAAAAAAGAACATAGCTACCTCTTGGACCAACAGCGCTCCTAGGCTCTGATCGCTGTGTAATGTGCAATGTGGCTATAGCGGATGCTAATAGGCTGCAGTGCTCACATGACATAAAGTCACAAGATCGCCAGGGGGCAAAGTGTTCGGAGAAGATCAATGTGGCTAGTCAGGGAGGTAAGTATGTTTTTTTCTTATTTTAATTCACACGCCAGGGGCAATCAAAAGGGGGTGTCCAGTAATAGACAACTCCTTTAAGGGCACGCAACACCAAATCCAGACAATATTACAACATGCTAACGATCCCTTGACAGGCTGAAAGTCACATAACTACTGATTGGCCACATAGAGATGGCACATACTCTGTGAACAGCCAGCTCCTTTAGCGGTGACCTTTTGTGGCTTACCCTCCTTGTGAAGTGTGTCAATGACTGCCTTCTGGACATCTGTCAAGTCAGCAGTCTTCCCCATGATTGTGGAGCCTACTGAAACAGACTAAGGGACCTTTTTAAACGCTTACTAAGCCTTTGCAGGTGTTTTTGTTAATTATTCTAAATTACTGAGATAATGACTTTTGTGTTTTCATTGGCTGTAAGCCATAGTCATCAACATTAACAGAAATAAACACTTGAAATAGATCACTCTGTTTGTAACGACTCTATATAATATATGAGTTTCACTTTTTGTATTGAAGAACTGAAATAAATTTACTTCTTGATGAGATTCTAATTTAGTGAGAAGTACCTGTACATCTCCTGACAAAGTACCGGTATATCAAAATCTTGTTCTCACTTCACACATCTCGGGATATATTGAGTTAGGGACAAATGTAAGTAAGGACACATCAGTATAAACCAGATAGAAATTATTTCAACAGGTTTCAAGCAGTACTTTGCAATGCTAATAAACATTTGACTATATATGTCTATGTATAATGCTCTGTATGTTTCTGCATCACTATTAATCATCCAAAACACAGTTAAAAAGATGTAAAACCTTGACGGTTGGCACCTTTTCATGTCTATTTATTACCACTCAGTCCTGTATATAAACTCCAATTCACACCTTCCCTTTTCAGACACTGTAATATTCAGTAGCATTTATGCAGTTGAAGTTCTTAATTTAGTCTTCTCGCCATACAACTTACCATCTGCTGAAAGCCGAATAAGGTATTTTTGTTCGGTGATTTGCATTCTGTATGCTGAATACAAGATAAAACTGATAAATGCAATATTGGGAAATGTCAATGTAGACAAACACTGAATAATCAATTGTTCAAAAAAATAGAAACTGTCAGGCGATTAACAGAGATTATTATTATTTATTATTATAGCGCCATTTATTCCATGGCACTTTACATGTGAAAAAGGGGGTATACATACAAGAACAATTACAATAATCTTTAACAAAACGTGACGGCGACTGGTACAGGAGGAAAGAGGAGCCTGCCCGCAAGGGCTCACAATCTACAAGGGATGGGTGAGGATACAGTAGGTGAGGGTAGAGCTGGTCGTGCAGCGGTATGGTGGAGCGATGGTTACTGCAGGTTGTAGGCTTGTCGGAAGAGGTGGGTCTTCAGGTTCCTTTTGAAGGTTTCCACGGTAGGCGAGAGTCTGATATGTTGGGGTAGAGAGTTCCAGAGTAGGGGGGATGCATAGGACAAATCTTGTATGCGATTGTGGGAAGAGGAGAGAAGAGGGGAGTAGAGCAGGAGATCTTGTGAGGATTGGAGGTGGCGTGCAGGTAAGTACTGGGAGACTAGGTCACAGATATATGGAGGAGACAGGTTGTGGATGGCTTTGTATGCTAAGATTAGGGTTTTGAACTGGAGTCTCTGAGAGATGGGGAGCCAGTGAAGGGATTGACAGAGAGGAGAGGCCGGGGAATAGCGGGTGGGACAGGTGGATTAGGAGGGCAGCAGAGGTTAGGATTGATTGGTGGGGTGCAAGAGTGTTGGAAGGGAGGCCACAGAGCAGGAGGTTACAGTAATTGAGGCAGGAGATGATGAGGGTGTGCACTAGTGTTTTTGCAGATACGTGGTTGAGGAATGTGCAGATCCGGGAAATTTTTTGAGTTGGAGTCGTCAGGAAGTGGAAATGGCTTGGATATGTGGTTTGAAGGAGAGATCAGAGTCCAGGATTACCTAGAGAAATATTCACCTTCTTTTGCAAATATTTTTGTATCTTGGTGGGAGGACAGGTTTATTTTTTCAGAAGAAAATCCGTTTTTTGATTCCATTGTATGGTAGAGCAGATACTTGGACGATATCCTCATTATTTGGTCGTCACAAGTATCTGCCGTACCCTGCCTCACCAATTACTTTAATCAGAACAGTTGCAATCTATTTTTTACCTTTTCATGCAATAAAGAAGTGTCCTTTTGGGATTTCACTTTAAGCACTAAGGATGGAAAAAAATTAAAACCCACACCTATCGCAAAAAAACTTCTGGAAATACTATACTTAGAGCCAGTTCTTGCCACCCTAGGCATACTATTTTAGGTGTTCCTGTAGGGGAAATGATTCGAGCAAAAAGAAACTGCTCTGATCTTGAACAATTCGATATAGAGAGAAATAATATTTGTGACAGACTTAGGAATCGAGGGTACAGTGAATGGTCACTGGATAGAGCTACCAAAATTGTTGATACTAGACAACGTCAGGACTTATTAAATAAACATAGTAGAAAGAATACATCTTTGAATAAACCAGTATTTGTTACAACATATAGTAAGGAATTTAATCAGATTACGGGTATTATCAACCAATATGTTCCTATGCTATATAGTGACTCCCACCTTAATCAAGTTCTGCAGGATGGATGTTTATTTTCAGCTAAAAAATCCCCTACTCTTTCTAAGCTTCTTTCCCCCAGTCTAGTTTCTAGAGAAACGCGACCTAAAAACACTTGGCTTACACCAACAGGTTTTTATAAATGCGGCAATAACAAATGCATACCATGTAAATATGCCAAACAGACAAAAGAGGTTTATCTAACTGCATGGAACAAAACTCATCACATCAGACAGTTTATTAATTGCAGTAGTAAATATATAGTTTATTGTATTCACTGCCTTGAATGTGATCTTAGGTACTGTATGTCGGCTGCACCACTTGTAAATTAAAACAGAGAGTTAACGAACACATACGCGATTCTGTGAACAATGAAGCTGTTAACCCTTCCAATGTTTCCAAACATTTCCAGAGGGAACATAATGGTAACTTGAAAGACTTTCAAATTTACGGTTTGGAAAGGGTTAATTGCTCTGTTAGATGGGGAGATCGCAGAAAAGCTTTACTGAATCCCGAGGAATATTGGATACTAATGTTAGACACCTCTTACCCTAAAGGTTTGAATAAAAGAACAGATTTGATTCTGCATTATTAGTAAGGGTATAAAATAACGTTATTACTTATATCTTAACTTAACATGTGTTTGTATTTTAGAGGATTTTGTGTGTTTTTTGTCACTACTCATGTGCTACATTTATTAATTAGTCTTTGCTCCATGTGTGCTGAGGAGTGGCTACCTAGGAGAGTTTTTATTCTGTTTGAGCTTCATTCTCATAGTAGGTTATGAATAAGAAGCATCACTTCAAAACGCGTCAACCAATACCCTGAATATATCTCCCTTAGGACTATTTCCTCAGATAACACACTTTTCCATATGTATTTGGGGATTTCTTATGGAAATATATATCTTTTACAGATTAAATTTTCTGAATAAAAATATACGTTTTATTGGAAGTGCTGGATCAACCGCCTCTGTTATATGGACTATTACCTAGAGATGCTGGTTCTTGTAGTGAACCAGAGGTATAACTAATAAAAAAAAAAGGCTAAAATCTGTAAGAATACCTCCCAAGCTAATCTGTAGTTCTTCCCAAAGAGAAAAAAATAGTTTCGCCCCATAGAATAATTGGATATGGAAAATCCCTACTGTGGGCAGAGGTTATACCAGTTGGTTATCCACAAAAATGTGTCCAATGCTAAACTGTGTGCTCGGACCATAAGTGTGGAATATAAGATTCAATATCACAGAGCACTTATTATTCTTGTGGCTTTGTGAGACCCCGAAATCTTGGCAGAAGCAATGTTTTCCATCATAATATGGCATGTGTTCAAACATGTTACATATAAAATGCCATATTACCGATCTGTACATCAAAAATCCATAATACAGCCCTGTGCATAGGCCTTAAAAACGTCCATTAACCAATGATTAAAGGAATCGTCTTGTTTCATTCTCATTTTTCCTTTCCCATCTTCTTTGTAGTGTAGCTACACCTTATTACGTATTTACAAGTTCACAATTTGCTTTATGCTTTTTTTGCACTGTAAATTGACTAAAATGATTGAAAAGACTTATTACAAAATGACATCGGTTTTCATTAAGTTGCAAAAATTGTCAATTTGACCAAAGTGCAAACATGACAAGAAACATAAAACAAACTAATTATATATTGAAATTATTAGGATCCGTTAATTAGTACGTCATCATCAATTTATTAAGATGCACAATACTTATACAGGGAAGCTTCAGAAAATGACCTATTGCTTAAATCAGGTTCTTGTGTTACATGTATTTTTAAACAATTTTTGGTAATGTTTTTTTTTTCATATCACAATCTTTACTAACAAAGCAGAAATAGTAATTTTGCAACTTTCACGCTGGACACTGTTTTTTTTAACCCCTTCACCACCATGTTTTTTTTTTTTGTTTTGTTTTTTCATTTTCGTTTTTTGCTCCCCTTCTTCCCAGAATCATAACTTTATTTTTCTGTCAATATGGCCATGTGAGGGCTTGTTTTTTTGTGGGACGAGTTGTACTTTTGAACGCCACCATTGATTTTACCGTATAGTGTACTGGAAAATGGGAAAAAAATTCCAAGTTCGGTGAAATTGAAAAAAAATGCAATTCCACAATTGTTTTTTGATTTTGTTTTTTCACCATGTTCACTAAATGCAAAAACTGACCTGCTATTATGATTCTCCAAGTCATTACGAGTATGCACATATCAGACATGTATAGGTTTTTTGTTTTTTTTTATCTAAGTGGTGAAAAAAAATCCAAAGTTTGTAAAAAAAAAAAAAATGGTGCCATATTCCAAGACCTGTAGCGTTTCCATTTTTTGTGATCTGAGGGCTTATTTTTTGTGCGCTGAGCTGACATTTTCATTGATACCATTTTAGGGTAGATGTGATATTTTAATCGCCTGCTATTTTAATGCAATGTTGAGACGACCAAAAAATCTTAATTCTGGCTTTTTGATCTTTTTTCTTGTCACGCCACTTACCGATTGGATTAATTATTTTTTTTTATTGATAGGGCGATTCTGAATGCGGCGATACCTAATATGTGTATTTTTTATTGTTTTTTTTATTGTTTTATTTTGAATGAGGCAAAAGGTGGGTGATTTGAACTTTTATATATTTTTTATTTTTATTTTTTTTTAAAAATTACTTTTCACTTGCTTTAATAGTCTCCATGGGAGACTAGAAGCTGCAATCTTCCGATCGCTTGTGTTACACATAGCTGGGTTTTAGCCCTGCTATGTCTAACAAAAATGCTCACCTGCTATGAACGTCGACCGCTGGGCGGCGCTCATAGCAGATCGGCTATGACAACTACAGGGATCTTCTGCAGACCCCAGAATGTCATGCCAACCCATCGGTGCCTCACGATCATGTGATTGACGAGTAGATGGGCGTGGTTTGTGAAGCCCTTCTGGCACAGCCATGTTAAATGCCGCTGTCGGAGTTTGACAGCGGCATTTAACATGTTTACAAGCCGCAGGACGATTGCGATTCCACCCGTGGCTGTTAGGGGCCCATGACAGCGGATCAGATCCATGGTGCTGTACATGAGAAAGGGCTACATACAAATATAAATTATGGAGGACAAACTAACAATGATGAACTGGTACAGAGGGGAGAGCGCCCCTGTGTTATTTAATGGAACAACATGAAACTAGAGTCTAAAAACTCCCCAGTGGTCAGTGTGAAAATTGTAATATTTCTAGTTTTTATTTTTAATACAGATTGTATTGTCAAAATTGTAAAAAAAATACATTTAAAGTGGTGATACGAAGGCGAAAGTAATTTTCATTCTAAATCTCTATTTAGTGCCATAATCTAAACAATTTTCTAATATACTTGCCTTAAAAAATGTCCCTATCCTTCCCTAACTACACTATTTAACTGCTATTCTATTTTTTCACTTCCTTTTTGATGATGCTTCATTTGTGAATCCCAGTGCCACAGTCCCTGACGCCTCTCATAAAACAAAGTTTCATCAGTGACACTGGTTTCAGGGGCTGGAATAATCCTTGTGCGACGTGCACTGTACGATGTGCTCTCTCATTGGCTCAGATCAGCAGTAATGAGCCAGCAACAGAGCAGTTTCAGAATACCACTGTGCTGCTAGCTCGTTATTGCTGATCTGAGTCAGCAAGAGAGAGAGCGCTGTCATTGTGCACATTGCACAGTGCGCAGGGACTAGCCCAGCCTCTGAAATGATTGCCTCTGATGACACTACGCGTTAAGGAATGGGGCAGAGGCTGTGTCAGTGACTGCAGCCTCTGCCGCCTGATGACACTTTATTTATGTATCCCAACATGCACTGGGATTATCAATTGAAGCATCATCAAAAGTAAGTAGGAAAAAAATAAAACAGCAGTTAGATAGTGAATTTTTAATGCAAGTATATTAGAAAATAGTTTAGATTATGACAGTAAATAGATAGGAATTTCAAATGAAAATTACTTTGCCTTTGGACCACCCCTTTAACCCAAAAAACCTGATTTAATCAATAGGTCATTTTCTGATGATAACTTACCTTTAAGGAAGAGATTGCAAGTCCGTGCACTGGATTGTACACCATTGTGCTGGCTCAGATATACGGTTTCTTCCCTTGACATGGTTGTCTTTGGGAATTGTCATGAACCTCAACCAGGGAATTTGACCTAACGAAATCCAGTAGAATTGTCCCAATCAGTGATGTAAGGATGTTCTTTTAGAGAAAACCTTTAGGTTTGTCTCTGCTCCCACAAACAAAATGTATGGACAAATAAAGTCAGATGCTCACAGCTACAGCTTTAGTTCAGTCCTGCACCTTTAAGTGTCTGTCGACCATTGACAGAATACGGGCAACATTAACACAGTCTGTATACTGTGAATAAAGGGAGCAGAGTGACAGGTTGGATCATTAGCGCATTCTGAAAGCCATTTTGCTCTATCCATTAACAATACGGTATCTCTATTCTGCTGATGGCATTAGTATGGTGGTGGCGACTCTTCTGTTACTTAAGTCACTCCTGATCCTAAAGAAGGAAGCAATTTGTTTAAGAGGATTATATTAGGGAATTCTTGTTTATGCAATTTGGTAATTAACAAATGGAGCTTTACCATCAGTTAATCTGTACTTTACAGTAAATGTAAGAAGGTTGTAGATCAGGCAAAACATGGAACTTAGGAAAATAAATCAGTTTGACATTCAGCTATTGACATGTCTTATGTTCCTGCTTAAGAATTAAATGTAAATGAGACAAATATGTTACTTTTTTTGATATGTTATGAATTGGAGCAAACAACATCCAGACATATTTTGCATTTTGCTTGCTCGTCACTCCTGTTATGTGATGTCTCTCATGATCTTCAGAGCTTAACCTCTCCTCCAGAGAGTCGTTCTTGTTCCTCAAGGAAGAGCTTGTCTTCATATTCTTCATAAAAACCTCAGAAGTGATAGAAATGACCAGCTGCTGCCATACGTCTGTGTGAGGCATACAATAGAAAACGTTCACATAATTGCTCTTTATCTTTAACCTTTTGACTAAGAGATGTCAGTGCCAAGTCTTGTAGCTGTCCTGTAGGTGGGTGCCGTAACAAGGATCCTGACTCTTACTTCATCCATGTCTTTAAAAGGAAAGTGTCTTCAGAAAATAGCCTATTGTTTTAATCAAGTTTTTTTGTTAAATGTATTTTCTCTCTAAATATTGGTAACTTTTTTTTTCATATAACGATCTGGATTAAAAAAATATATAGAAAACTTTCAATTTTCACACTGGCCACTGGGGACACTGAGTGTAGACTGTCACAGATCCTATCTTTTGTACTGAAATACACTGACGAGCAAAAGGGTAACAATGTTTTGAACTTTTGACTTTCAAGCTCCATATCTCATTATCCACTACTGCTGTGAACATGAGACTACCATAATTTTATAGACAATCGTCTTGGCTGTCTCATACATACATTTGACTTGCAACTATTTAGCATATGATTAGTTATGCAGATTCTTGTCTTGCCACTGCATTGTTACTGTTTTGCTCCTAAAAATCTAAATTTTAATTTTTATCTACCTTTTGGCTTTCAACACTGCCTGAATCCTTCTGGGCATGCTCTCGATCAGATTCAAACATGTCTCGACCGAAATCTGATCCCAAGTTGCTTAAACACATTCCCATAGTTGGTACATATTAGTCGACTCACTTGTCTATGTATACAGTTTTTTCTTCAACTCTACCCCAAGTGTTTGATTGGGTTGATGTCTGGGGGCTGTAGGGGCCAATCCAGCACCTCAATTGTCATTGAACCATTTCTTCGCTAATCTCAACATATGCTTTGGGTCGTTATCCTGCTGGAACACTATGTCGTCCTTTTCATACCCATTGTACTCGAGTGTACGAATTAACTTGTCTTATAGGATACTCACATATAACTTAGAATTGAGACCACCATCGATCTTGGTCAAGTATCCAATGCTTTTGGCTGTGAAACAACCCCATATCATCAGGCTTCCTCCACCAAACTTTACAGTTCCTTAAATTTCTCGATCCCTCCTGTGAACAATTAAGGTCAATCAGGTTTACGGTGGTGCTCAGCTGCAGATATTAACATTGTTCATGTAGAAAAATAAAAAATGTGGCGCTCACCGTTCCCTTTTAAAAGTCATCCTACAATGTATGGACCTGTAGAAGCATTTTGCTGAGCACGAAACGGCCGTCATCCTTCTTTCACTCCCCGCACCACCTACCCGCCCATAATATGTTCCATATCAAGGAATAAAGGACAAACTTTAAAGGAACGGTGTGTGGCGTATTTTTCATTACCAAAATCACCTGTTTTTTTTCAAAATCACCTGTTTCCAATCTTCTACTGTCCACTTTTCATACTTTTCAGCAAACTCGAACTGACACTTCTTATGACGATATTGAAGTCAGTGGAAAAATGCAAGAGCGCAATAGGGTCTTATCCAATTAATAAATGTTACATAAAAGTATTAAAAACTGCTCACCTAGTAGGGTTGTGTGGACACAACACCTATAAAGCCTGGACTCCAAATGCTGCAGCTTCCTATGGATATGTTAGAGATAGGTGCTGGGAAAGGAAGTTGTTTCTGCGCTCTCTGGAGTCACGACAAACCATTAGTATGAATAAAAATGTAGGTTTATTGTCTACGCATTTCAGAATCCACCGACTCCTTCCTCAGGACAACCATACATAACCATGTATGGTTGTCCTGAGGAAGGAGCCGGTGGACTCTGAAACGCGTAGACAATAAACCTACATTTTTATCCATACTAATGATATTGAAGTCAAGGCTTCTTCACCTTTTTTCGACCTACCGTTCCAGACTTGTATAACATGTGTTGTAAGGTGCTTGCGTGGATGTCTGTGATCTTACTATTATGAAGCATACGAGCCACCTCCACTGCTGTGTTTGTCATGCCAGAACTGATGGACCTTGTGATAAGCCGACTTGTTTGCCTGGACGTCCACCTCTTGGCTTTTGACGGACGGACTTCATTTCATATTGTTGCAACTGTCATGACACTCACATGATGCAGTTTGACAATTTTCTTGGCTGAGAGACCGCTATCGATGAGCTGGATGATGCTGTTTCTCTTTTCATGGGAAATCTTCTTCATGGCTGCTCCTTGATTTGAACCGGTGACCTTTCGCTTGGAATCAACTAATAACACACTGAGCTATTAGGGAATGTGAGAACAGTTTGTATTTTGTAGTATAAAGGAAGAAAAAGATTTTTCCACCACCAGGATCTGAATAACTAATCATATGCTAAATAGTTGCAAGTTAAATTTATGTATGAGATAGCCAAGATGATTGTCTATAAAAGGCTGGTAGTCTCACATTCGAAGCAGTAGTGGATGGTGAGATATGGAGCCTGAAAGTCAAAATTTCAAAACATTGTTACCATTTTGCTTGTCAGTGTATCTAGTGAGCCTGTACAAAGGTGATTGTGAGAAGGGAGAGGCAACAAGGGGAGCGGTTACATCACTTATAGTGATTAGTGGATCCTGTGTTATCAGCAGTGTATAGAGATGTTACCTGTCATTATAATTTTGCCTGCGATGATAATGAGACTCCTGAAAACTGTTTTGTAAAAATATCAGAAGTATGAGTCTAAAATAGCTTCAGTGACCAGTCTGAAAAATGCAAAGATTT
Source organism: Phyllobates terribilis (assembly GCF_046119375.1). NCBI lineage: Eukaryota > Metazoa > Chordata > Amphibia > Anura > Dendrobatidae > Phyllobates > Phyllobates terribilis. The sequence goes on along the minus strand of NW_027362762.1, from coordinate 156,663,118 downwards.
CTGTTTGTTTTTTTAATTCAGTTTGTTATATGAAAATAAAAATATTGCCAATTAATGATGATGATACATTTCCTTTATATAATCCCAGTATTTCTTTTGGTTAATGTGATTTGATTGGTAATTAACACATATGTTTGAACATCATCGTCACATACTTTATATTTATGCTTACACTTAGAGGCAATCAATGAGATAAGCAGCAGGTTACCTTCATTGGAATTCTTTCAAAAGATAGGTATGTTAAATTCCATGATATATATAAGGAGTGATATGAGAAGATTTGTATGAGATGTTATCTAAAGATTCCCTACTAGTTACAAGCCACCAGAATACAACGGTTTAGAAAGCAATTTATGAGGCCCCAATACTTAATCAAGTCACAGTATGAATGATACATTTATTTCTTATTACGTATGTACCTTAGCCCTAACATCATATTGTGCAGAGCTACAATGTAATAACAGATTGTAATCTCTCACATCACTCTCTGTCTCCAGTGGGCCAACAATTGAATCTCCCTATCTTGTACATACCATGATAAATATGATCAGCAGCCAACTAACCTAATCAAAATGTTTATGAAGTGCGGGAAGAAGTTTGAAGTTCATGACAAACAACTGAGCCACTGTACTGTCTATGAACCACGGGAGTATCTAGGGGGGGCTTGTGGAGCACTTGCCCCAGGTGCAGCCAGCAGGTGGCGCCATTAGGCTGCCTGATGCGGTGGTCTTACTTATCTCCCCAGCAGCAGAATTTTGTACCTCCCCCGCCCCGGAGTGGGAGTCGGCTGCTCTCTGTGCCAGCTGTCAAGCTGACAGAAGACTCAGAGAAGCAATCAATTGTATTCACGTCTCTCATACGCGAGTACAATTGAATCCCTCAACACCGGCACTTCTGGGTCAACAGCGCGACCAGGTCATCTGATCCCGCTGCTGACGACGCTCTCCAGCGCCACAGAGGCACGGTAAATGTCTTTAAGGTAATCGCTCCCCTGGAGCTGAAGAGACCAAAGATTTATTATAATTGAGGGGGGGGGGGATTTTATGAGACATGAAGAGCAAGACAGACACAGTATTGGTGCAAACACAGCATGAGAAGTTAGGGGGGATTTGTGTGGACACAATATAAGGAGCTGGGTGTGGATTGGTGCAGACACACTGAGGAGGGGGATTCCGGAGACTGGTGCGGACACTGTATGAGGATGGGGTGGGTGATTGGTGCGGACACAGTATGAGGAGTAAGGGGAGATTTTCATGGAAACACTATAAGGAGCGGAGGAAATTGTTGCAGATACAGTATGAGGAGTGGGGGGATTAGTGCAGACACAGTATGAGGAGCAGGGGGATTACTGCGGATGCAGTATGAGGAGTGGGGAGATTAGTACAGACACAGTATGAGGAGTGGGGGGGATTAGTGTGGACACAGTATGAGGAGTGAGGGGAATTAGTGTGGACACAGTATGAGGAGAGGGGTGTGTGTGTGGACACAGTATAAGGAGCGGGGGGAATTAGTGCAGACACAGTATGATATGTGGAGGGAGATTAGTGCAGACCCAGTATGAAAAGTGGGGGGATTAGTGCTGACGCAGTATGAGGAGTGGGGGATTAGTGCAGACACAGTATGAGGAGTGGGGGAGGTTCTGCGAACACATTATAAGGAGTGGGGCAGTGTGGAGGGCATGAACCAAAAAAGAGACAGTGTGGCATTATATATTGTATTGAGAGCACAGTGAGGGGCAATTATTTATTCAGGGACACAGCATAGAGCAGATATTTTTATTCAGGAGCATTATAATTACGCTGCTATTTTTAAGGGCACCGGGTTGGGATGTGCTGCAGGACACCAGAGAAGATGGAAGTCTGGACAAGATGAAGAAGAAAAGAAAGTGAATTACTCCAATCAGAGACAATGTCTATAAGGTACCTGGATGTAAATGTTTATTTGTGATACTGCCTGCATCTCATCAGTGCTGTGGTTCCTGTATGGTCCAGAGAGTCCTGACACTGTGCGGTGCGTGAGTTGTGAGAATTCAGAAACCTAGAGGGACTGCAGACTTTAATCACAAACCTGGACAACCCTTTTAAATATAACATTAAGCATTGTGGAATATCCAATCCTAACATCGTGTAATATGCTCACTGTCAGGACTTTGCTGTGCTTCCTGGTTCCAGTGGTCATCACATGATCACTCATCTGCGATTTTCATTCTTAGTCACGTGACAACTATTTTATCTTCCTGCTTCTCTCAGTGAAGCGGGGGCAGTAGTATTTCACTGAACATTGAGAAAATCGAGAAGAGCAGCTCGTCGGCATATGAGTGATCACATGAGCATTATTCAAGTGGATTGAGTGCAAGAGGGGGGGTGGGCACCAAACTAAATTCTTGCCCTGGGTGCCAGAAAACCTAGATACACCTCTGTATAAACTATGATTTTCTAACAGAGGTGAAGTGAGACCGACAAAATTACACCAACATAGTGCTAACTTTTATAAAACATCGAAGAAACATACACGGAACTACAGGGACACCTGGGTAAACCCCAAGATGTCTAAGATATTTTTTAGGATAAAGATTTGTAAGTGTAAGTCTAGATAAAAAACATCTATTATGTCTATAATAGAGCAAAAATAGCATTTCGCAGTCCATACGCATGATATAAGCAATTAGCCATAATGGTTCATTGCACATGTGGTAGGTGGTAATTGGAGTAGACAATTAGCTCATGTGTGGTGAGGTGAAAGGAAGGTAGGCATCTGTTAGCTTGTGGGAGCTAAGAAACCAAAAAATCTGATTTTTCGAAAGAAAATTGAAGTATACATCTGGTATCCTGGGGAAAGGATAGTTAGGTACAGTATTTGGACAGGAGGAGAGATCATGCCAATGTGACACCCGCTGGTCTGTAGTGAAATACTCCACCACCAGCTATGGACGAGAACCAACAGTGAACCACGGTCTGAATGGCCAAACACTTAGGTCTAGAGTCATTATAGAGGTCTCTGCCTCAGTAGTCAGCAAGTACAAGTGACCATACAATAGTTCCTGAATACAGTTATGTGTAGGTCCCCACCATGCCTCCAAAACAACTGTGACTCATAAAGACATGGACTCCCAAGGTTTGGACTTGTTTTTCCAGTACAACCCACAGATGCATGATCAGAATCAGATCTGAGGTATCTGGAGTCCAAGTCAGCACCCTGAACTCTTAGTCATGTTCCTCTGTAACGAGGTGGCATGGGGTGGTAGTCGTGGGCGAGTCTACTGAGCAACCTTCAGCGACCACCACAGCACCTCGCACATGAATAAACGGATAGAGTCAGTGCTTTTAAATAAAACCAACTTTATTGACAGATTACTGTGTACAGGCAGGTGCAGCAGATATTCTCAGGCCCAGGTCTTATGCAGGGACAATAAGCCGTTTCTCTACCTTCCGACTCAGTTTATCACAGCAGGCAGACTTTCACCTTCAGCACACCCTCTGTCCTGGTTGCCGCTTGTCCTAGGGAAGCCGTGCTACTCGGATAAGGCTCCTATCCCTTTTCCACAGTCCCTGTTCTCTCTTGCTGTGCTACTCGGATATAGATATACAGTATATATATATATATCCCTTTTCCACAGCCTCTGTTCGGTCCTCAGCTCCTGCTGAGGGCAGTCGGCACTCTCTCTCTCTCCCGCGCACCTTCTAACCCAGGCCTGGGTCTATGGCTGCCGGACTCTGCTTAGTGCCTAGTCTCTGTCCTCTGATCCGTGCACCTTCTAACCCTGGCTCAGGTCTCTGGCTGCCGGACTCTCTGGTACTCACATGGACCCTTGATGTCTCGTGTACTGGCCTCTTCTCTGAGTGCATTTACACCATCACTGGTCCTCACTCGTGGGCTTACGGCCCCCACTGCCTCAACTCCTTCTTTGCGGGGACACCCCTATCTTCACACAAGCTCCCTTTCTCTGAAGCTCTTCTCTGACACCTTGTCCTGGGCATGGCCGCCCGGACACTGCCCTTGACTTCCTGTCTCCTGTCTCTAAACTCACTGCCTCTGCTCCTCCCTGCTATGCTCCTTCCCCTGGCCAGCTCTGCCATGCTGCTGTCACTAGGCAACTACTGCACTGTACAATACAGGGAGAACACATAAAAGCATCAACATTACATTAGACATTACACGGGGACAAGTACTGCTGCACGTGGGAATAATAACAGGGAAAAGTCCTTCTTAAAGGGGTGGTGGCGTCCATCCCCCGTACACCTCAGTCCTTTTTGATTCAACAAATAGGCAAACCGTTGTTCCACACATGAATCAGAGAGCCTTGGGTGACCATGTCCCTGTTGCTGGTAAAACAGTTGACCTTTCTTGTACAACATTTGGTAGGTAATAACCACTGCACACCAGAGACACCCCACAAGACCTGCTCTGACCCAATTGTCTAGCTATCATAACTCAACCCTTGTCAAAGTTGATTTGCCAATTTTTTTCTGCTTCCAATACATCAAGATCCAGAACTGGCTTCTGCCTATTATATCCCACCCTGTATCAGATGCTACAGTCATAAGATAACCAATTATTCACATCACCTGGTATTAATGTTACGACAAATTATTATATATATGGAACAAGAGCTCCCCAGTAATATCCATATAGAATAATCAGATATGGATACCTGAACCATATACTCCTTTTAGTCTGTAAATGTTGTGTCCCATTAAATTTCACTCCACGTACGGAGTATATTATTGGCCTTTTAACATTACAGAAATGAATTAGAAAAACTGTCAAATGGCTTCTGTAAGAGCTACGTACAAACGTATAAAAATTAGAATCACATAAGCCATAGACATTATTATTGATAAATATGGGCCATAATAGACCATAAGTGAACAAAATATGTGCAAAATTTGGCCACTCCTGAATTAAACTAAAGAAAACAGGGAAAAAAATGGAGTTTTTAAAGACTAAAAATACTTTATTAATACAAAAATTCTAAAAACAGTTCCAAATAATTTTGACAAAAAGACATGCCATACAGGTAACAAATAACCATACAAAAAAATAATAAATACAATACAGAAAAGAGGGCAGAGAAGTCCATGCAAAGGGGTAGAAGTGAATAAAGAGGAGGAAGGAGGGGGAGAGGGAAATTCCATCTATCTGTGTATCCCAATCAAACCTGAATATGTTAGATTACTCCACAAGTTAAACCTTCCAAATTCTGGAAAGAAGGCCAGATCAATATGGCCAAGTCTTACCCATTAGCATGGACGGCCCCTCACTTGGTAAAATACAACCCCAACCAGGGCCGGCTCCAGGTTTTTCTGGGCCCCGGGCGAAAGAGTCTCAGTGGGCCCTTTTAACACATACACGATTCATGATGCACAGATACGGCGGAGAAATATATATATAGTACACAGGGCCCAGCCTGCCACCTCATCCTTCATATATGCAGACACGCGCACACACACGGTACGCAGGCACATGCACGCACACACGGTACGCAGACATGCGCACGCACACACGGTACGCAGACATGCGCACACACGGTACACAGACACATGCACGCACACACGGTACGCAGACATGCGCACCCACACACGGTACGCAGACACATGCACGCATACACGGTACGCAGACATGCACACGCACATACGGTACGCAGACACATGCACGCACACACGGTACGCAGACATGCGCACGCGCACACGGTACGCAGACATATGCACGCACACACGGTACACAGACATATGCACGCACACAAAGTACGCAGACGCACGCACACATGGTACACAGATATGTACACATATAGACATACACACATTTTTACACAAATTCTTAAAGACATATATAAAACAGACAAATATATATACACACTGACATTCACATACATGCACTCACACAGACCCATTACAAATATTTTTAATATGGGGATTGGGGAAGCCTCACTCACCTGTCCCCGGTCCAGTGTCCTGTCCAGCAGCTCCTCAGGTATTGGGCTGTGCAGGGCCCCCGGCGTGTCACAGACATCATGGCCCTGGACCATCAGAGGGGCCCACTTGCGGTCGGGTCCGGGCCGCTCCCCCCCATCTGTGCAGGACCTCCGACGGTGTTTGCTTGCCGGCACTCCCCCCAGACATGGCCGTGCGCTGTGCGGTTGTGTCTGCTAGTAATGACGCGGCAGGGGCGACACACAAGCACAATTAAGGGTGCAGTGCCGTCGACCCTGCCGCGTCATTACTAGCAGACACAGCCGCACAGCGCGCGGTCGTGTCTGGGGGGAGTGCCGGCAATCAAGCAGCGCCTGCGTCACTGAACAGGTGCCGAAGAAGCGGCCAGGGCCCCGAGAGTGAGTGGGCGGTGGGCCCCGACAGTGAGTGGGCGGTGGGCCCCGACAGGGAGTGGGCGGTGGGCCCCAACAGTGAGTGGGCGGTGGGCCCCTCTGATTTTCCAGGGCCCCGGCACTTGCCCGGGTACGCCGGGTGCTGACGCCAGCCCTGACCCCAACGCACGTTTTGCTTTTTAATCCATGGCTTTCTCAAGGGGAATTACTGTAAATAAAAATTTCATAGTATTAGGAAGTGTAAAGTGATAATTCATCCTGCTGAGGAGAATAAAAGCCCTGTTCTCCATTATCTAGTGTAATCTGTGCTGCTATTCAGTTTCTTAACATCTATTTCATATGTCCTGACCTTAAAACGCTAGCATGTCTCCATGATGTTGTACCATGCAGAAGCATTGACCCCTGCAGCTGTCGATTGAATTGACCAGTTCAGCTGATAGAACTACCTGAAGATATTTCTCATCTGCAGTGAGTTATTACTGCCTTAGTGTAATAAGTGACTCATCCAGTTCCTGAGTTTTCACTTCTGATATAGATCATTGTTTTCCCTGAAGGCAGATACTCTGTGTGCTGAAACCAAATAATATCTTGCAAGGATTACATTCTTTACCATGCCCTCGTTGTTCTAATCTATAGCACCTCATGTTATTGCCATTCACTTTATGAGTTGATCAATAAACCTACTATAAATCTTATATTATCTCAGGCATTGGCAGGTCTGTCTTATACAAAATACATTTTCAGTGCTTATTGAGAGGAGGGAACAATCCAAGAGAACATGATTTGTACTCTAATCCTTCAAATCATGTTTAGACAATGTGTATTTGCCATAAATGATTTATGTTTAGTGCACAGTACTGTGCAAACGTTTTAGACAGGTGAGTAAAAAATGCTGCAAAGTAATATTGTTTTAAAAAATAGATGTTCTAGTGGTTGATTTTTATCAATATACAAAATTCAAAGTGAATGAACAAAAGATAAATCTAAATCAAATCAATATTTGGTGTTACCACACTTTGCTTTCAAATATAAATTCTTCTAGGTATGTTTGCACACAGCTTTTGAAGGAACTCAGCAGGGGGTTGTTCCAAACAACTTGGACAGCTAACCACAGATCTTCTGTGGATGTAGACTTGTTCAAATCCTCCTGTCTTTTCATGTGATCTTGTGGCGCCCCTGAGGGTTCGACCGCCACAGGGATGCTGCACCTCTTTAATGGGGTGTAGTGTTCCTCCTCTGAGGTAAGAACAGTGCGATAGTCAGGACCCTTCCTTCACATCCAACACCACACTTCTCCCACCAGAGGGGGCTAATAAGCACTAGGTGCTGCCCCTACTGGAAGTTGGGAGACTGGGGAACCAAAAGTTAGGGGGAACCAACTAGTGGGTGAGGGTGGAGGACTCACATTTTAGTGACACTTTAAATTTCATATTTAATAAACAGCCATTTTGGTTCTGGGTTCTTTGATCGTAATCTCCCTCCCTGAGAGTGGATCCTGTGTGGACCTGCAGAGGATGGAGACACGGCCCTCGTACCCTGGCCTTGGGTCGAGGGGCAGGTTGGAGTTAACATATGTCTCAACCCGGTCAAGGACCATGACCAAGAAGGCCCGGAGCTTAGGAGTGTAGCTCCACCGCAAATGGATCCCAGGGGGGATGCAGACGGAGCGGTATACGCCACCTGTTCCCGCTATGCTGATCTAGTCAGAGGGATTCCGGCTGCAAAAGGGGTACTGGCCCCCGACACCTGATGTTGCTACTCTACGTCCTGGTCAGGGAAGCCCGGTAGGCCCAGAGGATCCCACCGGGTAACGGAAGGAGCGAATCTGCCACCCGTACCCTTTTTCTGAGTGAAGTTCAGAGGGAGACCCGGCCTATCTACACACACACAGACAGGAAAGGACCCGGTCTGAAGTCTAGGAACACTCTGGTGCGGGGTCCTGATTGAGCACTGGAATTACTCGGAGGTTGTCGGACCCCCGTCCCTGGTGACCGCAGAACTCCGTGAGGAGCAGGGAGAAGCCTTGCAGCTGTACTCTCCATCGTGAGTAAAAACTATGGAAGTTAACCCCTATGGCCTCCGGACTCTTTATTCTGCATTGCGCCGCACTACGCAGCACCAGACCTCCTACACTACGACTCCCTCCATCCTCGTCTCTGCCCTGAGGCCCTGCTCCGCCTGTGGGGAGTAGTACCATTCAAAGCTGCCACTACATCCCGCCTCAGAGGACTGAACGCAGCGCTGGTGGCCATCACCAGACACCACAGGTGGCGTAGTCGGATACCACTCAACCCTGAAAGCCCTTACACCCTTTTGAATGTGACGGCCCTGGGCACGGACCGGGTCCAGGCCACGGCTGCATCCCCCCCAACATCTGACCCGGCTCCGAGTAACCCCACTTCCCTGGGTGAGGGCTGTGAGCGTCACAATCTCACATAGACTTGATGATGTTGAGATCTTGGCTCTGTGGAGGCCATATCATTACTCCCAGGACTTCTTGTTCTTTATGCTGAACATAGTTCTTAAAGGGGGAGTCAAAAGTCAAACTAAATTTCATTCTAAATCGGTATCTACTTAGTGCTGTAATTCAAGATATTTTCTAATATACTTGTCTTAAAAATTCCTTACCATTCCCTCTCTCCACTATCTAACTGCTATTGTATTTTTTTCTTATTTCCTGTGTGATGACGCTTTGTTTGAGAATCTCAGTGCATGCTGGGAATTAACCATCATCAGAGCAAGGGGCAGAGTCACTGTCACTGCCTCTGCCCTCACCCTGAAATGAAGCATCATCAGTGACGCTTGTTTCAGGGACTGTACTCATCCCTGCTGTGTTCCTCCCTGCGACCTGTGCACTGTGCAATCTGCACAGTCACAGCAACCGCTCTGTTGCCAGCTCAGATCAGTAATAACAAGCCAGCAACAGAATGGTGTCAGAATATCTGGCGTGCAGGAAACTAGCGCCGCCCCCCTAGAGATGTCACTGGTCTCTGATACCGCTCTGCTGATTATTTCAATCTGAGCTGGCAACAAAGCTGATGCTGTGACTGTGCAGATTGCACAGTGCACAGGTCGCAGGGAAGAACACAGCAGGGATGAGTACAGCCCCTGAAACGAGCATCACTGATGATGCTTCATTTCAGGGTGGGGGCAGGGGCTGTGATATTGACCACAGCCTCTGCCCCCTGCTCTGATGATGCGCTTCGTTTCAGGGAGGGGAAAGGGGCTGTGGTAGTGTCCACAGTCTCTGCCCCCTGCTCTGATGATGCTTCGTTTGAGTATTCTAGCACGCATAGGATAGTGTAGACAGGGAATGATAGGGAATTTTGAACACAAGTATATTACAAAATAGTTTTGATTACGGAACTAAATAGATATGACGCGCCCCTGGGCCTGCTGTGTCGCGCAGCGTCTCGCGCACGGGGCTTACCCGGAACCGGATCAGATGAGGGTTGTAGTCTCCGAGTGGCGGGGACCCGGTCCGTGCCCAGGGAGTCAAACTCAGTGTGTGGCAGTCTTGATAGATGTTATTTGAGTGTCGACTACGCCACCCGTTGATTTGCAGCTATGGAGCTGCCGCTGCAGGGCAGACCGCTGAGGCCGGTGTAGAATTGTGCAGCGTGATAGTATAACCCCCAACGGTAGGGGTATGGCCTCAGGGCAGCCGACGTGGAAGATGGGGGTAGCAGGAACCACTCAGAGACGGTGCGGTGTAATTCAGGGTCTTTACTGGTAACAACGATAGACCCTCCCGGAGTACTTGCTAGCGAACGGGGCCTGGTCAGTCCTTGAGCAGATGGGATCTCCCCTGGCCAGGCGGAGTTGTAGGCCTCCCAAACTGACTGTACTCTTCTGGCTACCTTGCTAGAAGCGGATATAAGTAGCCCACGTCCCTGAGTGTACCGTGTGGTGCTCACCCGTATGGCCGGTGACTCGGGGCCTTCTAATGGCTTCCGCTCCACGATGGCGGTGCTGGTCCCACGCGTGTGACCGTGCCTTCGGGTTTCTGGGCCTGAGGACCTGAAATCCCCTGCCGGTCGGCTTCTGCTGCTGGGTAAGAGTTAGTCCCCACAGCCTCGGACGCCGGGTCCGGTAAGAAAGCTTCTCAGTCAGGGCGAGCTCTGCAGCTGCCAGCCCCTGACTCGTAGTAGTATTGCTCCCACTGAGCTTCTGCTGTTTCTTCCTATGACTGTTTCTCGTCTCTACTTCTTCTCTACTCCTAACCCTGCCTCAGCCCCGGGTTTATATAGGGGATGTTCTTCCCCTCCCAAGACTGGGCAGGAGGTGTGGCATGCACAGGATCCCTGACCAAAGGACCTCCCACCTGCTCTCAGACATAACATTACATTACTGTGGGAAACCAGACCCCTGGGGTGCCACATTCCCCCCTAGTGAAATTTAGTACTCCGGGACTAAACATATTTTAGAAAAACATAACAAGATATAACAACAATAACAGTACAATAAGAAGAAACACATAAAGGTGGTCACGGCATGTCCGTAACCGGGTGCAGTCTTTGAAGAAAAGCAAGGTGTCCATTTCACCAAAACAGGGAGACGTAACCAGGTAGGGGTTTGTCCTGCCCCGAGTCCTTAACAGTCTTTAGTCCATCCTGGGTTACGCTCCAACTATGTACAAGGGATTCCCGGTAAATCCACCAAGGACTCCTACAAATAACTAGAAACACAAAATTATACACAAGCAACAATACACAGGTAAACATAAATAAAACAATTTATACACTTCAAATCCTCCAACGTGCGGGTAACTGGCCTCTAGTGGCCCTAGTGGACCTACGGAGCTGACTGTCTAGCCCTGAACTACAGGGTGTAGGAGCTGTCAAGGGTAAACTGGGCAGCTGTCTACCGGCTCTTTGGCTCACTAGGGATATGGCAGGCTCACTGCAAGCAGAGGGTTGATCCTCCTGGTCTGCTGGTGTGGGGTCTTCTGCCTCCTGGACCGGCTGTTCTTCCAGCTCTACCTGTTGCTCCGTAGGTGCTTGGGATGCTGGTTGGAGGAAGGTGAGTACGGGTACCACAACTGCACCATTGACTTGAGTCCAAGACCGAGGGAAGTCCCCGAGCACAGTACTAACCATATCTTCCCTTTCCTCTACGGGTCGATGGTCTTCTTGTTCCTCTTCAGGGTTCCTCAGTTGTTCGGGACACTTTTTCAGGTGGTCCCGGGATACAATGGCTGTGGTTTCCCCTCCGTCTTTACTGATGGTACAAACCTTCGGGTTCTCGTGGCTTGAGGGCAGTACGGTGTACGGGTCCTTCTCCCACTGGTCGTCCAACTTGTGGAGCCGTCTCTTCCTCTTCAAGACCTGCTCTCCGGGTACCAGGGGAACAGCGGGAGCATACTGGTTGTAAGTTTTCTCTTGTCTTTCCCTAGCCTGACAGAGACTTCGCTCCACGCTCTCCTGTACTCTCCGGTACTGCTGCTGCCTCTCTGTGTCCCAGTCTGCTTCTGGTGAAGTGTCCTCGGGTGTCAGGACTCCCATTTCCAGGTCAACAGGTAACTTACCAGGTCTTGCCCTCATTAGGTAAGCCGGGGTACAGTTGGTGGAACCTACCGGGATGTGGTTGTATAGGTCCACCAGATCGGGCAGCTTCTCAGGCCACAGACTGCGTTCTTCCAGGGGCAACGTTTTCAGAAGATCCATTACCACCTGGTTCATTTTCTCACAAAGTCCATTAGTTTGCGGATGATAGGGTGTCGTCCTTATCTTCCGGCAGCCATACAGAGTGCAGAATTCTTGGAAGACCTCCGCTTCAAAGGCAGGTCCCTGGTCTGTCAACACTTGGTCCGGTTACCCGTGTGGACGGCAGAAATGCTGCTGGAAGGCTCTCGCTGCTGTTCGAGCTGTTAAGTCCTTGACGGGGACGACAACCAAGAACCGGGAGTAGTGAACCACGATGGTTAGTGCGTAGACGTAGCCACTTCTGCTTGGGGTCAGTTTTACATGATCCAAGGCTACCAGTTCCAACGGCTGCCGGGTGACGATGGACTGCAGGGGAGTCTTCTGGCTGGCACGGTCCTTCCTTCTTAGGTTGCACGGGCCACAGTCTCTGCACCACTTCTCAATGGTTCCCCTCATGCCTACCCAGTGGAATCGCTCGCGCAGCAGGAACTCCAGCTTCTTCCACCCGAAGTGTCCAGCTCCGTCGTGGTATGCCTCCATCACCATGGCTGCGTCTCTTCGTGGCACCACTACTTGCCAGAGTAGTTCATGCGTCCGGGAGTTAACCATTCTGCGGCACAACTTCCCCTTGTAAAGGAACAGTCGACTCCTCTCTGCCCATAGTTGTTTGGCTTCCTCCGGAGCGTCTGGTTCAAGGCAAGCCTCCGGGCGAGTCAGCATCTCCTTCACCAGTCGGACGGCAGGGTCGCTGTCTTGCGTTTCCGCCCAGTTGTAGTGAGGTAAGGGGTTCAACGTAGCAGCCTGCTTACTCCTTACCCGGTGGGAATACTGGATAGTCCCATGACGGTGGAACGCAGGGAGTTCAACTTCTTCCAGTCCCTCCGGATCTTCTCCTTCGTCCGGCAGGTTGGGCATCCTGGACAGGGCGTCCGCGTTGGTATTGGAGCGTCCGGCCCGGTATTTGATTGTGAACTCGTAGTTGGACAGACGGGCCATCCACCTCTGCTCCAGGGCACCGAGTCTTGCCGTGTCCAGGTGTGTCAACGGGTTGTTATCCGTGTACACGGTGAACCGGGAAGAAGCGAGGTAATGCTTAAAGCGCTCGGTGACTGCCCATACTACGGCCAGGAACTCTAGCTTAAATGAGCTGTAATTCTCGGGGTTCCTTTCGGTGGGTCGCAGCTTTCGGCTGGCGTAGGCGATTACTCGTTCCTTCCCCTGCTGGATCTGGGACAGTACGGCTCCTAGCCCGATGTTACTGGCGTCGGTGTAGAGGATAAAGGGCTGGCTATAATCCGGGTACGCCAGGATTTCATCCCCCGTGAGGGCCATCTTCAGCTGGCGGAAGGACTCTTCTTCTAACTTCTCCCATCTGAAGGGCGGCTTCTGGTTCTTGGCCTTCCGGGACTGGCCTATCAGGAGGTCCTGCATAGGAGCTGCCTTTTTGGTGAAACCGGGGATGAATCTGTGGTAATAGCCTACCAACCCAAGGAACTGCCGCACTTCCTTTATACTGGAGGGACTTGGCCATTCCTTAATTGCGGTGATCTTATCAGGGTCGGGAGCCACTCCGTCAGCGCTCACCACGTGTCCCAGGTACTGCACCTTTGGCTTCAGGAGGTGACACTTAGAGGGTTTCACCTTCAGGCCGTAACTTGCCAGGGCTTCGAACACTTCCGCCAGATGTTTCAGGTGGTCCTCATAAATCTTGGAATATACGATGACATCGTCCAGGTACAACAGGACCGTCTCGAAGTTTTTGTGTCCCAGACAGCACTCCATTAATCGTTGGAAGGTTCCGGGTGCGTTACAAAGTCCAAACGGCATACAGGTAAACTCGCTAAGTCCCATCGGGGTGGTGAATGCGGTCTTCTCCCGGTCCGCCTCTGCTACAGGAACCTGCCAGTACCCGCTAGTGAGATCCAAGGTAGAGAAGAAGTTAGCAGATCTTAAAGCAGCCAAAGACTCCTCTATCCTTGGTAAAGGGTACGCATCCTTGTGTGTGATACGATTGATTTTCCGGTAATCTACACACATCCTCATAGTGTTGTCTTTCTTTTTGACTAAAACTAGTGGGGCTGCCCAGGGGCTACAGCTATCCCGGATTACCCCAGCCTCCTTCATGTCTCTAAGCATCCCCTTGGCGTGTTGGTAATGTGCAGGGGGTACGGGTCGATACCTCTCTTTTATGGGAGGATGATCTCCCGTGGGGATGCGGTGTTCTACCCCCTTAACTCGCCCGAAGTCTAACGGGTGTTTACTAAACACTCTCTCATATTCTTGAACCACCCGGTAGACTCCTTGTTTCTGGTGGGAGGGAGTGGAGTCAGTTCCCAAGTGTAGTTGCTGACACCAATCCTCCATTACTTTCTTAGAGCCGTTACCTTCCTCCGGGTGAGATGGAGGCAAGGGTTCCACAGACTGTATAGAGTTTTGGTTGATGGTATATAATTTGGCTAGCGTGGCATACCGGGGTAGGTATACTTCCCTCTTCCCGATATTTATTAGGCGAACGGGCACCCTCCCATGGCGTACATTAACCACCCCCCGTGCTGTCAAAATGGTGGGCCTACTGTCTGAGTAAACTGGTTCTACCATTGCCTGGTAATCCCTACCTCTCGGACCAATAGCTGCCCGGCACCAAATCATCATTTCACTTTTTGGGGGCATGGCAATAGGGAAAGGGTCACACATTCTTACGCTACCAATCTCACCGCCGGAGAGTTCCACCTGTTGCCGTCGCATCAGTGCCCGGATCTCTTTCTGGAGCACTCGCTGCTCGCCGGAGCTGGCGTTCTTGGCAACCTGTTGTAAAAGGAAAATCACCTCTGCAAGACAATTTTCAATTACATTAGTTCCTAGCGTTATCTTTGGGTGACTCTCGTGTTTGTCAATGTCTACAATAATCAGTCCCTGTGCTGCCAGTTCGACTCTACCAATTTTAATGGTCGCCTCTTTAAATCCGATCTGTGGCACGGGCCGACCATTGCTGGCGATGATACTCAAGTCGTCGTCAGGGTAGCGGGTTATATCCGAGTCATTCCAGTACTGCTTGAAGAGCACGTACGGGATGGTGGTGACCTGTGACCCGGTGTCCAGTAGGGCACTCATAGGGATGCCATCCAGTACCACAGGCAAGACTGGACGTCCTCCGACATATTTGTCGCGCCAGTTCGATGGGCCTGGTGATCTTTTTCCTGGGGGTTGGCCCTCTACCCCCAGGTTGTGCCAGTTTAAAGGACAGTACCTTGCCATATGTCCGGGTTGATTGCAGCGGCGGCAGATGGGTCGTCCGTCCTCGTTGTACCGGTCACTGGGTCTTCCTCTGGCCGGTGGGGTCCTCCTTGGTCGACGCCACCGGATGTTCTCCGGTCCGGATGCCAGCTGGATCTTCCCTGGAGTGGAAGCCTGTAAAGACTGCACAGTTCGGGTTAACGCAGCAACGCTTTTAGCTAGCTCTTGGACCTGATGGTGCAGGTCTGGAGCCGGGTCATTGTTCAAAGCCTGCGCATCAGCCCCTACAGGCCCTGCCGACAAGGGCGCCGCCTCCTGGTGGTAAGTGATAGCTGGGCGCCTGTGGGTCACAACGCCATCCGGTGCCGGTTCTCGGAGCACCCGGATGGCTCTGTCCTTGAACTGTGCAAATCCCAGATGAGGGTCCTGTAGGGCCATTGCCCGCAACTGGGTTCGGTGGGCATTGCAATATAAACCCTCTATAAATTGTTCAGTCAACAGCCTGTCCTCGTCTCCCACGCCGTCAGGGTCGGTCTGCTTAACGGCTCTCAGGGCCTCTTGTAGGTTCAGGGCATAGTCCCTTATACTCTCATGGGCCCGCTGTTTGCACCCGTAGAATCTAAGCTTGATCTCGGCTGAGGTGCGGGTATCAAAGGTGTCCCTCAGCCGGGTTAGTATCCCTGCGACAGTCCTCCCCCCAGGTGGCCAGGACTTTACCTCCCTTCGGGCTGCTCCGGTTAATTGGGCCACCAGGATGCTCACTTTTTGCTCTTCTGTGAGGGGGTACACCTGGAAGAGGCTATCCAGCCTTTCTCTAAAGTCCTGCAGGGTATGTGACTCCCCTGAGTACTGGGGTAGCCAGGCTGCCCCCGGGATATAGGGCATGGTGAAAGGCATGACCGCGGTGGCGCTGGCGGGGGTTGAAGCGGTGAAGCTCTCCTCCGTATCCGACATCCTTCTCCCCCCTAGTGGACCGCGGCCTACCTTGCGATGATCCTCTTCCGTAGGCCGCGGCTCCGCAGTGGATCGTCAGGGTTGAGGACCTTCCGTCGCGCTCCGGTGACGTCGGCGTCTGCTGGGCTCCTTCCAGGACCTTACGCAACGTCCGGACGTGAGGCGGGGCTTCAGTTCTCGCGGGCTTTTCGGAGTCCATGCCCCTCTTCTTCCCGCGCGGCGTCCTCAAGATGGCGTCCAGCGGCGGGAAAACTCCACGGATGGCGGGAAGAAGGCTGAAGATGGCGCCGGATGGCGGGAATCTTCACAGATGGCGGGAAGAAGGCTGAAAATGGCGCCGGATGGCGGGAATCTTCACCACAGGTGAGTTTGAAAGTCTCTTTTTCAGGCACGCAGTACCCGGTGGTTGCGGGCACGAAATCCTGCCGACTACGCCAAAGTTGACGCGCCCCTGGGCCTGCTGTGTCGCGCAGCGTCTCGCGCACGGGGCTTACCCGGAACCGGATCAGATGAGGGTTGTAGTCTCCGAGTGGCGGGGACCCGGTCCGTGCCCAGGGAGTCAAACTCAGTGTGTGGCAGTCTTGATAGATGTTATTTGAGTGTCGACTACGCCACCCGTTGATTTGCAGCTATGGAGCTGCCACTGCAGGGCAGACCGCTGAGGCCGGTGTAGAATTGTGCAGCGTGATAGTATAACCCCCAACGGGAGGGGTATGGCCTCAGGGCAGCCGACGTGGAAGATGGGGGTAGCAGGAACCACTCAGAGACGGTGCGGTGTAATTCAGGGTCTTTACTGGTAACAACGATAGACCCTCCCGGAGTACTTGCTAGCGAACGGGGCCTGGTCAGTCCTTGAGCAGATGGGATCTCCCCTGGCCAGGCGGAGTTGTAGGCCTCCCAAACTGACTGTACTCTTCTGGCTACCTTGCTAGAAGCGGATATAAGTAGCCCACGTCCCTGAGTGTACCGTGTGGTGCTCACCCGTATGGCCGGTGACTCGGGGCCTTCTAATGGCTTCCGCTCCACGATGGCGGTGCTGGTCCCACGCGTGTGACCGTGCCTTCGGGTTTCTGGGCCTGAGGACCTGAAATCCCCTGCCGGTCGGCTTCTGCTGCTGGGTAAGAGTTAGTCCCCACAGCCTCGGATGCCGGGTCCGGTAAGAAAGCTTCTCAGTCAGGGCGAGCTCTGCAGCTGCCAGCCCCTGACTCGTAGTAGTATTGCTCCCACTGAGCTTCTGCTGTTTCTTCCTATGACTGTTTCTCGTCTCTACTTCTTCTCTACTCCTAACTCTGCCTCAGCCCCGGGTTTATATAGGGGAAGTTCTTCCCCTCCCAAGACTGGGCAGGAGGTGTGGCATGCACAGGATCCCTGACCAAAGGACCTCCCACCTGCTCTCAGACATAACATTACATTACTGTGGGAAACCAGACCCCTGGGGTGCCACAGATACATCCCCTGAAGACCTTTGGTTAGTTTTCCAAGATGTTTTGCGCGACCTCCCTGCTGAGTTCATCCAAAACCTGCATGCAAGTTTAGCTAGAAGAATTGATGATTTTATGCTGTTTTGAAGGCAAAGGACGATCACACCAAATATTTATCTGATTTAGATTTCTTTTTTGCTCATTCACTTTGCATCTTGTTAATTGATTAAAAATAATCTGTTAATTAATTTATATTTTTGATAGCATTATTACTTTGCAGCATTTTTTTCTATACCTGCCTAAAAGTTTACAGTACTTTTTATATACATACAGTGGGGAAAATAACTATTTGATACACTTTCGATTTTGCCAGTTTTCCCACCTACAAAGTTCTGTTTTTCTATTGTATCAAATACTTATTTCATGCAATAAAATGCAATTAAATTATGTAAAAATTATACAAAATTATTTTCTGGTTTTTAATTTTTAGATTCTTTCTCTCATACAGTACAGACCAAAAGTTTGGACACACCTTCTCATTTAAAGATTTTTCTGTATTTTCATGACTTTGAAAATTGTACATTCACACTGAAGGCATCAAAACTATGAATTAACACATGTGGAATTATATACTTAGCAAAAAAGTGTGAAACAACTAAAAATATGTCTTATATTCTAGGTTCTTCAAAGTAGACACCTTTTGCTTTGATGACTGCTTTGCACACTCTTGGCATTCTCTTGATGAGCGCTACAAAGAAACTGGCTCACATGAGGACCGCCCCAGGAAAGGAAGACCAAGAGTCACTTCTGCTTCTGAGGATAAGTTTATCCGAGTCACCAGCCTCAGAAATCGCAGGTTAACAGCAGCTCAGATTAGAGACCAGGTCAATGCCACACAGAGTTCTAGCAGCAGACACATCTCTACAACAACTGTTAAGAGGAGACTTTGTGCAGCAGGCCTTCATGGTAAAATAGCTGCTAGGAAACCACTGCTAAGGATAGGCAACAAGCAGAAGAGACTTGTTTGGGCTAAAGAACACAAGGAATGGACATTAGACCAGTGGAAATCTGTGCTTTGGTCTGATGAGTTCAAATTTGAGATCTTTGGTTCCAAACACCGTGTCTTTGTGCGACGCAGAAAAGATGTACGGATGGACTCTACATGCCTGGTTCCCACCGTGAAGCATGGAGGAGGAGGTGTGATGGTGTGGGGGTGCTTTGTTGGTGACACTGTTGGGGATTTATTCAAAATTGAAGGCATACTGAACCAGCATGGCTACCACAGCATCTTGCAGTGTCATGCTATTCCATCCGGTTTGCGTTTAGTTGGACCATCATTTATTTTTCAACAGGACAATAACCCCAAACACACCTCCAGGCTGTGTAAGGGCTATTTGACCAAGAAGGAGAGTGATGGGGTGCTACGCCAGATGACCTGGCCTTCACAGTCACCAGACCTGAATCCAATCGAGATGGTTTGGGGTGAGCTGGACCGCAGAGTGAAGGCAAAAGGGCCAACAAGTGCTAAGCATCTCTGGGAACTCCTTCAAGATTGTTGGAAGACCATTTCCGGTGACTACCTCTTGAAGCTCATCAAGAGAATGCTAAGAGTGTGCAAAGCAGTCATCAAAGCAAAAGGTGGCTACTTTGAAGAACCTAGAATATAAGACATATTTTCAGTTGTTTCACACTTTTTTGTTAAGTATATAATTCCACATGTGTTAATTCATAGTTTTGATGTCTTCAGTGTGAATGTACAATTTTCATAGTCATGAAAATACAAAAAAATCTTTAAATGAGAAGGTGTGTCCAAACTTTTGGTCTGTACTGTAGGTGAAGTGTACCTACGATAAAAATTACAGACCTCTCTATACTTTGTAGGTGGGAAAACTTGCAAAATCGGCAGTGTATCAAATGTTTATTTTCCCCACTGTACATAAGGTAATACAGATACATTAAATCATGGAATCTGAAAGCAGCATGATGTAGGGACAGACACCCTGATTCCAGCGTTGTATCACTTAGTTTACTGGGTGAAGCAGTTATAACAGAATTACAGTTTTCTCTTTTTCAGATTTAGTAGATCTCAGATGTTGATCCCTGTATTACTCCACCCATACCACTGATTGACAGTTTTCTGTATATATTGTATAGTGAGATAGAGCTGCTAATCATTGCTGGGGGTTTGGTTGGGCTAGGATGCATGAGGCCAGTTGTCTTCTAATCGTAATCTCTTGCTGATAAAACACTGATTGATTGTAATGTAACAGATGAAACAGCAAAACACAGCCCAGTAAATGATGAATCACTGGAACCCGGTTCTCTTCCACTACATCATGCTGCTTTCAGATTACATAAAAAAAACCTGCTGACAGATTCCCTTTAAATATTTTAGCAACTAGAAAGCTGCTTATATTTGCCATGTCAAATTATAATTTAGTCCCTTCCGTTATTGTAGTTGCCTCTACTTTATAATATGGTAGGGTGTCGTAGAGAAAAATTGTAAAATCAATAAAGGCATCTCTGGAGAGGGAAAATATCACCCTCACATTGCACACATGGAATTAATTATAATTGGGGAAGTGAGAAAGAGCTGACACATCAACATCCATTGAAGTAGGACCACCTGTCATGAACAGGTAATTACAACAAGGGATCTGATAAGAACCAGTCAACAAGTTTAGAATTTGTATACTCAGAGGCATAAAAGTACAGGGGCTTCCTCTGTTCAAAGGAATTATCTCATACTCCGGGAGCCAGTGGTCAGTGATGACTATTGGAATTTGGATCGATCCAATATTTATGGGAGATATATTTTCTGCGTCATTGCAAAAGAATGAACATAACGCATTAATTCACATCACTGTAAGGCAGGCCAAACACCTCTAATTTAATATCGGCAGATGGATGATGCTATCCATGCCATGTTTCATCTCTATAGAAACGTAAAATCATGATAGGAAACATGCCAACAATATCTCCTGCCTGGGACCTCCAGGGGTGAAGATATCCTTAAAGTTGGGGATCTCATAAACTTCTAAAAGACCTACCACTCCCATTACCAGCCCCCCATATGAGCTCACTAAGGAGAGGTATGTGGGCATAACCTTGATCTAATAAAAAGCAGAGTTTGGGTTTTTGGGGTTCTGTCCGTTGCTCTAAGGAGTTGTTTTAAGGAGTGCTTCCCCCCACTAAGCTCTGAGCCATTTCCATGACACAGGTTTAGCACTTTTTCTTTTGTTATCCTTTTTATGTAATGCGATTGCATATACCGTATTTTTTTCCTCCTATTTTGTAACATCTATGTATATTATTTATAAACACTGCCTACTTTTCTGGATTAAATATATAAAATTTAACACCTCCGTTCCTCTTCCTCTGTAAACCGCATCCCTGTAGCCATACGCTATCTGTAACTGGTGTCCAATCGGCCTGTATAAATGATTAGTGGTGGCAGCTAGTAGTTCCTTTTGTTATTGTTGGGTTGGCAGTGATGGTATCGGGGTTTACATATATTCCATGCATTGGAATCGGAGGTGTATATACCATACCCTCGCTGTGAGTTCCCCAATAACTAGCCTAGTAGTGGAAATAACCGTGACCTCGGCCGTCACTTGTCAGTCAATTGCGTAAATGTCCTGACGATTGGAGGCAGCGGAGTTGCGTCTCCTGACAAATTAGTGGCAGCGGTGGGATCTGCGTGATCTCTCCAGTGTTCTCCCTGACATAGAGCATGTACACAATGCCACATTATATCTCTCTGTTAATCTCTGATGCCAAAGGCACCACTTTGATGTAGTTTTTTATTAAGGGAAGGGCATGTTTTACAGGGAAGTGATTAAAATACAAGTTATTTCTAGATCATACAGAATATTAAATTGATTCAATTAAATGCTTAATTTTACCCACTAAGCACTTTACAAAAATTATCTCAAATAATGACATTGTGTCCTGTGCCAATAATGTGCACATTGTGATCCATTGTTATCCCGTAATCTGAAAATAAATAGTCTGTACATGTACTGTAAACTAAAACTTTTAACATATGTTTAACCCAGGGTATCTCAAACCTTGCCTACCGAAGTCTCATCAGACAGACCAAGGTGATGCCTGGCCTCATTATCTGTGGTCAAAGGTCATGGCAAAATTAAAAATGCTGCTCAATTTACCATTTGTTTGTCCACTGAGCTCCATATAACATTTAAAAGTACAAAATTATGTTACTAAATCAGAGATTACTGCAGCCAAATAAAGGACTAGGAAATGTATAAACACTTTTGGTAAACTGCCCCTTAATTGGGTCTTATCAACAACTTGGGAGCGCCTCCCAGATGGAGAACTATTTAGCCCATGGCACCTATGGAATCCTGTGGGGCTAAATATCTATTTCTTTTTTTGAGAAATTTTCATAAAGTATATAGCAAAAATGTGGTTTTAAAGTGGCCTTGTTCAACATCTGCCTTACTACTCTCTAAAAGATGTAACAAAACCATGATAAATATAACGTATGAAAAAGCTCAAGAGTATCTGAGATGAGCATAGATTCTGCATATATTCATTAAATCACCACTATACTGGCTGTAGTATGGTAAAATGGAGCTTTTATGCAGCAGTCAATCTAAAGACGAGCTGCGGTATAATGCATGTGTAGCACCCCGAGGACTCGGCTGCTACAGGGGTATTGCACCTCGAACCAGAGGTGTGATATTCCACTCCCGGGTAAGGATGGAGTGTGGACCGGGGCTCAGTAGGCTGCATGCACCACACACACCCCATTTCCGAGGAACAGACCAACGGTGCTCCCACTAGACAGAGTGCAGGCACGACAGCTTCTGTTCCTGGCTGGAGTGGGGAGGGGGAGGAAAACCCAGTGGTGTAGGAGCAGATAGGGGTGGGTTTCTGGGCATAGGTAGGAGCCCATTGGTTGCTAGTCACCTGGGCTCGGGTGTCAGAAGGAGGTATATAAGGTGGGCACCATCTTAGATCACGGTTCAGTTCAGTTCAGAGAGGAGAAGAAGAAGAGAGGAGCTCAGCCAGAGAGGGCTGACAGGGAGCTGTGGCTCAGTCTGGGCCCAGCTCCAGAGGCAAGCCTGGAGTGGAGGCCTGAGACAGCAGAAAGAGAAAGGAGAAGGAACAGGAAGGAAAGTGAGAAAGGAACTGAAACGGAGGAGAAAGGAGGCAAGGAACACAAAGAAAGGCCCAGAGACACGAAGGCAGAAGGAACCCCATATTCCCAGAGGAGATACTGGGTGAAGGGTTGGCAGAGCAGGGTACCGGAACCCGAATTGGTGGAGGCGACTAATCCTCAGCCAAAACCGGAGGTCGTGACCACATCTTGGTGCGACCCCTCACTACATCCACCAGAAAGGCATACCGCATAGGGTCAGGGAGACCGGAGAAAGGTTTCACCAACAGAAGGCCCGAGGAAGCTGGACAAAGGTGGGTCACTGGTGGGGACGGCCAGTAGAAAGGAAGAGAGGGGTGCTTTCAGCCACACTCTGGAATTGCTTGGGAGTTGACCGAGTCCCTCATCTGGTGGACGCAGCACGGCTCGGGCGGTCACTGCTGGCCGAAGTGACCGGAGCAACAACTGTGAGTAAAGCTTTGGAAACTGCACCACACGTCTCTGTGATTCCTTGCCGCTCCAGCACCACTAGCACTGGGACCCTCACACCATCACTACCACCATCATCTACATTAGCTGCCCTGAGGCAATACTTCTCCCGTGGGGAGTCATCCCATACTCAGCTGCGCAAACAACATCAGCCTCAGCGGTCTGCAGCGCAGCGGCGGTCCCCACTGACCGCAATCCACGGGTGGCGTAGTCGGACACTTATTACCATACAAATAGACTGCCACTGGTTTGACCACCCTGGGCACGGACCGGGTCACCGCCACGGAGAACTACAACCCCCAGCGATCCAGCTCCGGGTATTCCCCCTGCACAGCAGCAGCAACACAGGCCCAGGGGGCGCGTCAACTTTGGCATAGTCGGCAGGATCGTTACCAACCCGCCACAAGCGGGTATTGCGTGCCTGAAGAAAACTGCACATGTACCTTAAAAAGAAGTCTCCCGCCATTTCCAGAAGTTTCCCGCCGTCCGGAGTCGTTTCCCGCCATCCGGAGCCGATTCCCGCCATCAGATGCCATCTTGGACCGTTTCCCGCCATCTTCATCAGTTTTTCCCGCCCTGGCAGAGCGGACGCCATTATGTGCGCACCAAAGGACAGCAGGAAGCCACCTCCCATCGTGGGCCAGGTCCCAGAGTGGCGCCAAAGAAGGAGCCCGCCCCCACCAGCCATGAATGCAGCAGTGGAGATGTCCATCAGCGTGGGAGGGCTGCCCTTGAAACTGGCTGTCACCAAGTTGCCCCAGGACCACCCCCAATGGGGGCGGGAAGTGAAGAAAACTGTGGGGCAGGGCGCGCTCTGGATCAGTCTGGACAGACCGCACCCGGGAATGGAGGAAGCGTCCAGCAGTGCCAACACCTTGGTCTGGAGCCTGCTGCAGGCCGCACCACCAGACAGCCTAGTGGAGATCCTGGCACAGCTCCCCAGAGATCCGGAGCGTGCACAGGCTGCGCTGGAGGACTTGGACCGGAGGATGGCCCGGGCACAGCAGGATGCGCTGGCTGAGTGGAGAAGGGAGATGGCCCGGCAGGCTGAAACCCGCCGGCAGGAGGCGCCACCCGCAACATGGAGCACGTCTGCCTCTGAGGATGGTGCAGGAGGGACGAAGGCCGGAGACGACGCCGCGGAGGGAGCTGCAAGGATTGAGGCAGGTAATGGGGACGTCATCACCCCTCAGCCCAGCAGCCGTAAGCCTGCCCCAGCCTCCCGTCGCAGAGCCCGAAGCCCTACTCACCACACCCGTTGCCGCGCCGCCACTGCTACCAACTAGGCCTCAAGCGGCAGGAGCCGCGGTCACGCCCCGTTCCGCGCCACGCCCCTCGACCCCGGGCGCGGCAAAAGAGGAAGTACCACCGGCCTGGTCGCAAGGCCTGGTGAACCCGGGCGCCGCTGCCCCTCCAGCGCCCTCTTCCTCAACAGTGCCACCCCCAGACCCAACCGGAAGTTCCCCGGCCTGGTCGCAAGGCCCAGTAACCCGGGGCGCTGCTCCCCGATCGGGGCCCGTGGTGCCACCCTTGGGCGCAGATCTCTATGCGCAACATACCAGCCCGGACGGGCTGCCCTTCGTGTGGCCACCGGAGTACGTCAACCCCCGTTTCCGGAGGGAACGGCCCCTGTGTGAGCCTCTGATCCCGGCTCCGGAGCCCGCCAAAATCGCTCCGCTTCCGCTGGAGCATGCCCAGTTTGCATGGGACCCCACCGGTGAGAATCTCATAGGGTTCACCCAGGAGACCCGGGCGGACACAGCCCGGCGTGAAGAGTGCTGCCGTCAACAGCTGGAGGTATTTGAAAGGGAACGGCGGGAGAGGCGAATCCGAGAAGAACAGCTGCAGGCCCGGAGCGCGGAGCAGAAGCGCAGGGCCCGACAAGATCCCCGAGCCGCCCGCGGTCCCCGAGTCAACGGGACCGTAATAAAGTTCCAGCTGGAGCATGGCTGGGGCTTTATCCGAGACCATCGAACCACCGGCGACGTCTTTGTCACCCGCAGGGATGTCGAGAGCCACCTGCCGGAGGGACACCGCAGACGTGATCTCTACCCGGGTGATGTGGTCACCTTCACCCGGCACAAGGGTGCCAAGGGACCGTACGCCCTCCACGTTCACAGGCTCACGGAGGAGGAACTACAGTACCGCCCAGAAACAGAGTACACCGAGGGTCCGGACGGACCTGAAGACTACCCGGAAGAACAAGGAGGACACCATTATTAGAGAATGGTAAAGTGGAACTGTATATAGTTACCCGTCGGGGTACAAGAACTGTTGTGAAATTGTTGATTGTGTGAACTGTTACCTGTGTGCCCCTATCCCTAACCAGGCTGAGGACTGTGAGCAGCCATTCCCCTATTCCCACTGGCCGAGGACTGAGAGCGGCCATACCCTTGTACATAGTTGCGCTTCTTAAAGCGCCCCCTACTGGTTTTATACAAGAACCGCAACGTCTACCTCAAAATTAAAATGGACTGTTGCACCTTTACCTGGTCGCAAGTTGCACAGCGGCCAGAGCTCAAGAATATGTTTTGAAAATGTTTATTTGAAAATGTCTTATAATGGAAAGTTTAATATGCTGCTAAAATAGTAATGCCAAAAGTTTTATATAGTATTTTATAAAAGAGTTCCGGTGGCATTAGGAAAATGTTTTATACCAGTAACGTTAAGAAGAAAAGGGTACCTCCCATAAAGGGATGAGTGAAAAGTTAATGTCTTATATATGAGTGCACTTTAAAAATTTGTATGTTTTAAATTGTCTTTGCTCTTTTCCAGCCCGAGGACGTGCTGTGATTTACCAGGGGGGAATGTAGCACCCTGAGGACTCGGCTGCTACAGGGGTATTGCACCTCGAACCAGAGGTGTGATATTCCACTCCCGGGTAAGGATGGAGTGTGGACCGGGGCTCAGTAGGCTGCATGCACCACACACACCCCATTTCCGAGGAAAAGACCAACGGTGCTCCCACTAGACAGAGTGCAGGCACGACAGCTTCTGTTCCTGGCTGGAGTGGGGAGGGGGAGGATAACCCAGTGGTGTAGGAGCAGATAGGGGTGGGTTTCTGGGCATAGGTAGGAGCCCATTGGTTGCTAGTCACCTGGGCTCGGGTGTCAGAAGGAGGTATATAAGGTGGGCACCATCTTAGATCAGGGTTCAGTTCAGTTCAGAGAGGAGAAGAAGAAGAGAGGAGCTCAGCCAGAGAGGGCTGACAGGGAGCTGTGGCTCAGTCTGGGCCCAGCTCCAGAGGCAAGCCTGGAGTGGAGGCCTGAGACAGCAGAAAGAGAAAGGAGAAGGAACAGGAAGGAAAGTGAGAAAGGAACTGAAACGGAGGAGAAAGGAGGCAAGGAACACAAAGAAAGGCCCAGAGACATGAAGGCAGAAGGAACCCCATATTCCCAGAGGAGATACTGGGTGAAGGGTTGGCAGAGCAGGGTACCGGAACCCGAATTGGTGGAGGCGACTAATCCTCAGCCAAAACCGGAGGTCGTGACCACATCAGAAAGGCATACCGCATAGGGTCAGGGAGACCGGAGAAAGGTTACACCAACAGAAGGGCCGAGGAAGCTGGACAAAGGTGGGTCACTGGTGGGGACGGCCAGTAGAAAGGAAGAGAGGGGAGCTTTCAGCCACACTCTGTAATTGCTTGGAAGTTGACCGAGTCCCTCACCGGGTGGACGCAGCACGGCTCGGGCGGTCACTGCTGGCCGAAGTGACCGGAGCAACAACTGTGAGTAAAGCTTTGGAAACTGCACCACACGTCTCTGTGATTCCTTGCCGCTCCAGCACCACTAGCACTGGGACCCTCACACCATCACTACCACCATCATCTACATTAGCTGCCCTGAGGCAATACTTCTCCCGTGGGGAGTCATCCCATACTCAGCTGCGCAAACAACATCAGCCTCAGCGGTCTGCAGCGCAGCGGCGGTCCCCACTGACCGCAATCCACGGGTGGCGTAGTCGGACACTTATTACCATACAAATAGACTGCCACTGGTTTGACCACCCTGGGCACGGACCGGGTCACCGCCACGGAGAACTACAACCCCCAGCGATCCGGCTCCGGGTATTCCCCCTGCACAGCAGCAGCAACACAGGCCCAGGGGGCGCGTCACATGGAAGAGGGCACAAGAGCAGCCTCCGCTTTTCAGGAGACAGGAGGTGGATTTCAGATTAAGGCCACAGCCCCACTATCAGTATCTGATCAGTATTCGGTCAGTATTTTTTCTCAGGTGTGGGAGCCAAAACCAGGTGAGGAACAAACAGACAAAAGAGTCACCAATTCTGCATTTATCCCCCACTCCAGGTTTTGGCTCCCACTCCTGAGAAAAATTACTGACCGAATACTGATAGTGGGGTCATGGGCTAACTCAGACAAAGCTGCAGTCCTTGGAAAAAAGCTGTGTCTTATCAGTGTGGATTTTTACTATAGTGAATACTTAATTTAGAGGGAATCTGTAATCAAGCTTTTGCTACCCCATTTCAGATCAGCATAATGTAGGGCCTGAAACCCTGATTCCAGTGATGTGTAACTTACTGAGCTGCTTACTGTCATTTTGATAAAATAACTATTTTATCTGCTGCAGACCTAGCAATCTGAATTCTGAGCTCTGTATAACCCCACTCACATCACTGATTGGCTGCTTTCTGCCCATGTACAGTGTACACAGAAATCTGCTAATCAGTGCTGGGGGTGGGGTTATATAGAGCTCATGCATATGCTTGACTACCTGGCAACCTGGCAGCAGGGTTACTAGTCCTCTAGTGATAATGCCCTGCAGATAAAACTGTGATTTTATCACAACTACACTAAGCAGCCCAGTAAGTGACACATCGCTAGACTCAGGGTCTCTGCCCCTACATTATGCTGCTCTCAGATTAGATGGCAAAAACCTGGTGACTGATTTCTCCAAACTACAGGTTAGGCTTTGGATGGGAGGTAAAAGTACAATTTACTATTCTACATAAGAAATTACAAATACACAGCAACAGTTGTATTTGTGTAGTGGTTCAAAGGCATTCCAGGTAGAAGTTAAGAATTTGCTCCAACCTTAGCATTGCACAAATTCACTATAAGGCAGTGCCTTGTTTAGAAATCCTTTTCTTATGTATCATATATAAGTATTCTGAATTAATACAGGAACATATTCTGTCCAGAATTCTCATCTCCTGGCCAAAATGGGGAGAGGTTGCAAGAAACTCCTCTCTGTGGAGCAGTGTACAGCACACATGATAATTCCATCACCTATGCGATACTAAGGAAATGCTGAAAACATGACCTGTGGGTGGACCCTGGTGGCTGGAGTTGGGGAACGCTGCAAGAAATACATTACGTTTTGCATATTGTCAAGGTGCCATTGTCCAGAGCGGGCAAGAATCATACAGTATATGTGCTGGAGTATACAAGAGCTGCAGACTTATGCTGGTGCAAACGTGTGGAATAGACATTGCACTATTACTGTTTAGAGTTTATTAATATTGTCTATGACTTCTCTGTTGTTTGTCTCAGTTCTTTCATGTAATTCTCCATGGGAGAAACCAGGGGAGGAGTCCTGAGGAGATAATTTGCATATTCCCACTGCATTTTGGGGTAAGTGAAGAGTCTCCGCGAGCTCAAAGAACACTGGATTTTGGCTGTTGGAGCTGAAAAGAGGACATCGGTAAACCGCGCGCCGCATTTTGAAGTTTTTTTTTTTAAGCTTTTTTCACTGTTTTCAGAACATTAACAATAAGAACATGGAAGAGTCCAGGAGCCATTTGGTGAGCTGCATATCCTGCTACATGTTCACAGACTTGCCAGTGGAAAAGCCAAACTTCACATGCCAGAAATGCAAGCTTGTGTCCCTGTTGGAGGAAAAGTTGCGAAATCTAGAAGAGAGGTTAACTACCTTGAAAATCATTAAGGAAGGTGAAGAGTTCTTAGACAGAGCAGAATTATCTCTTCATGATTCAGAAAGAGAAGAAATTCGAACTGCACCTGACGAAACAGAGGAATGGAAGCATGTGACCCACAGAAGCAGGAGGATCGAGAGGCAGTCAGCACCCATACTGCTCAGGAACCAGTACCAGGCTCTCACACAGGAGAACCATGAAGAAATACAGCAAGATAAGACTTTGCCAGCAATGAATAACCTTGTAAGCCCTCAGAATCCTCCTGGATGGAGAAAGAAGAATGTTGTGAAGAAAAAACGGAGAGTGGTGGTCATGGGGAATTCCCTGTTAAGAGGAACAGAGGCCGCTATCTGCAGACCAGACATAACCTCAAGAGAAATGTGCTGTCTTCCAGGAGCAAAAATTAAAGATGTGTCTGACAGGATATCAAGACTCTTCAGACCTACAGATCACTACCCATTCCTGCTAATACATGTGGGGACAAATGACACCGCAAGAAAGGACCTGGAAACCATCTGCAGTGACTTTGAAGACTTAGGCAAGAAAGTGAAAGAATTGGGAGCGCAGGTGGTCTTCTCATCCATCCTCCCAGTGGAATGCCATGGAACAATGAGGTGGAATAAGATTCTACAGGTGAACAACTGGCTACGTCGATGGTGCCGTCAACAAGGATTTGGATTTCTGGATCACGGAATGAATTACCTATACGATGGACTACTTGCTAGAGATGGGGTGCACCTTACGAAGACTGGAAAACATGTATTTGGAAGTCGCCTTGCTACACTCATCAGAAGAGCTTTAAACTAGAACAATGTGGGAAGGGAAGCAAAAGGCCAGAAAAAGCCATACAGCTGACAAATACTATTGAGATCTCTGCTACTGGAAGTGGAAAAGAAGAACAAAGACAAAAAAATCTAAATAATAAAAATATGGGAGGAAGAGAAACCAATCACAAACTAAAATGTTTTTATACAAATGCACAAAGCATGGGCAACAAACAAGGAGAATTGGAACTACTAATGCAGGAAAAGGAATATGATGTCATTGGAATCACTGAAACTTGGTGGGACGATACACATGATTGGAATAAAAGGCTAAAAGGATACAACTTATTTGCAAGAAACAGACTTGATAAACGAGGAGGAGGTGTTGCATTGTATGTTAGAAAAGCGTATATCTGCACAGAGATTGAAGCTTCAGAGACTGGGAGTTCTGTGGAAACTGTTTGGGTAAGAATACAAGGAGAGAACAACAGAAAGGACACCATTGTAGGCATTTACTACAGGCCACCTGGGCAAGCTGAAGATATGGATGAACTCTTTATGTATCAAATGACCAAGTTCTCCAAAAAATATGACGTAGTGGTCATGGGAGATTTCAACTATCCAGACATTTGTTGGGAATCTCTCTCAAGTAAAACTAACAGGTCAAGCAAATTCTTATCCTCTCTTGCTGACAACTTTATCTTCCAAAAGGTAGGGGAGAAAACAAGGGGATCTGCTACTTTGGATCTAATCCTTATAAACAGGGAGGAAATGGTCGAGGAGGTAAAGGTGGCTGGGACCCTAGGAGGCAGCGATCATGCTATTATAGAATTTTGGATAACTAGAGGAGGAAGACATGTGAAGACTCAAACTTCAAGGTTAGATTTTAGAAAGGCAGATTTTAAGAGACTCAGAAAGAGAATAGGAGGGATCCAATGGCTGGATGTCCTTAAGGACAAAAATGTCCAGGAGGGATGGGAAATTTTTAAAAATGAGATTCTCAAAGCACAATCGTTAACAATCCCGAAAAGTAGGAAGAATGGGAAGCATTTAAGGAAACCAGGATGGATGAACACAGAACTTAAACACATGCTAAAAAGAAAGAAAGAAATGTTTATTAAATGGAAAGAGGGAGGCATATCTAAAGAAGATTATAATGCAGTCTGCAGATCCTGCAGGGCACGTATCAGGTTAGCTAAAGCTGACAATGAATTAAGGCTTGCAAGAGATGTCAAAAGCAATAAAAAAGGATTTTGGGGGTATGTCAAAAGTAAAAGAAAAGTCAAAGATGCTATAGGATTTTTACAGGATGAAAATGGAGAAATGGTAAGAGAGGATGTTGAGAAGGCCGAACTTTTTAATTCCTATTTTGCATCTGTTTTCTCTCAGAAAGAAAATGTAACATCAGCTGATCTTCACTGTCCTTTTAAAGGAATAGAGGAATCCAAGTTATCAGTAAACAGAAAGATTGTGAGGGAATATTTAGCTAACATAAATGAGTTCAAGTCTCCAGGTCCAGATGAATTACACCCCAGAGTACTGAAGGAGATTGTAGAAGAAATTTTAGAACCACTCTCCATAATCTTTGAAAATTCTTGGAGAACAGGAGAAGTCCCAGAAGACTGGAGAAGAGCAAATGTTGTTCCTATCTTCAAAAAGGGGAAGAAGGTGGACCCAGGGAACTATAGGCCGGTGAGTCTGACTTCTATACCAGGAAAGATCTTTGAACAAATTATTAAACAACATGTATGTAAGTACATGGATAAGAATGAAGTGATTAACCAGAGTCAGCATGGGTTTGTAACTAACAAGTCATGTCAGACTAACTTAATTTCCTTCTATGACAGAATCACTGACTGGGTGGATCAGGGAAATGCTGTAGATATAGTATATCTTGACTTCAGCAAAGCATTTGACAAAGTATCTCACATCATCCTTATTGAAAAAATGACCAAGTATGCAATGGACCAGGCAACTGTTAGGTGGATTCATAACTGGCTTAGTGATCGGACTCAAAGGGTGGTTGTAAATGGCTTCACATCCAGCTGGATGAATGTCTCAAGTGGGGTACCACAGGGCTCCGTCCTGGGACCTGTATTGTTCAACATCTTTATCAATGATTTAGATGAAGGAATTGAGGGTAAACTGATTAAATTTGCTGATGACACAAAGCTAGGAGGGATAGCTAATACTAGAGGATTCAAAAAGACCTAAATAAACTGGAGCAGTGGGCAGCAACCAACAGAATGGTTTTTAACAGGGAAAAATGCAAAGTACTACATCTGGGCAATAAAAATGAAAAAAGCATATACAGAATGGGAGGAATAGAGCTAAGCAACAGTACATGTGAAAAAGACTTAGGTATACTAATAGATCATAGACTGAACATGAGTCAACAGTGTGATGCAGCAGCAAAAAAGGCAAATACAATTCTGGGATGTATTAACAGAAGCATACAGTCTAGATCACGTGAAGTCATTATCGGTCTTTACTCCTCTTTGGTCAGACCTCATCTGGAATACTGTGTACAGTTTTGGGCACCACATTTTAAAAAAGACATAGACAAACTGGAGCAAGTTCAGAGAAGAGCGACCAGAATGGTGACTGGTCTGCAAACCATGTCCTATGAGGAACGGTTGCAGGATTTGGGAATGTTTAGCTTGCAAAAAAGAAGACTGAGAGGAGACTTAATAGCTGTCTACAAATATGTCAAGGGCTGTCACATTGTAGAAGGATCATCTTTATTTTCATTTGCACAAGGAAAGACTAGAAGCAATGGGATGAAACTAAATGGGAGGAGACACAGATTAGATATTAGAAAAAACTTTTTGACAGTTAGGGTGATTAATGAGTGGAACAGGCTGCCACGAGAGGTGGTGAGTTCCCCTTCAATGGACGTCTTCAAACAGAGGCTGGACAGACATCTGTCTGAGATGATCTAGTGAATCCTGCTTTGAGCAGGGGGTTGGACCAGATGACCCAGGAGGTCCCTTCCAACTCTACCATTCTATGATTCTATGATTCTATGATTCTATGTAGTGATGATGAAGATAATGGTTGATGTATGTCCTAATTAAATTAGGTAATTCTCCCACATTGCCTAAATGCTGAGTGTTTCTGCTGAAAGCTGAGATCTGCAACAGTAGGAGGACACCATGCAACAGCACACAAAGTTTCTGAATGGTACATGACTAAAGTTTTTTTTTATTTTTAACACCACAGTTGCATTTGAGCTTTTAGTTTTTTATTTACCTTAAAGGGGTTCTCAATCCATATGTTTGCCCCCAGTAAAACAATAACACTTATACTTACCTCCAGTGACTGCTCCGTTCCAGCGGTGTTGGCACTCGCTCTCCCGGGGATCACATGACATTGTTATGTCATGCAATCCCTGCGGCCAATCAGAGCTGGCTTCACTGCTTCTGCCTTCTAGGTATGGTAGCCTTTTTTGTTTTCTACAATGTCTTCATTTTTAAAGTACTATAAAAGAAAAAAATATATAAAACAGGCCATGCCATTGCACATTTTGTACAGAGCTAGTCCTGAGAACATTATGTAGAATTAAAAAAATGTCACCCTAGAAACCATTAAATGGGAATATAAAGTCAGATTTCAGAGTAAAAAAAAAGTTAGCAAAGTCATAAGGTCTTCGTTAAAAAAACAAAAAATGGTTTATGTTCTGACATTTAACATTGATGTGTATTCCTATTTCTCTTTGTACTTTATACAGCAGTACTAACTTTATATTAGCTGCTATCAATTTGCTTCATGTACTTTTTATCCAGTGAAATGAAGTGTAACAACCAAAGGTAAATGTAAATATAGAAGGAAACTGGCAAGAGATCCGATTGATCCACTTTAATTCCTACCTTAGCAGCCTTGTAAGTCATATCATTTTTATAGGCACATTCTGCTTTCATAGCAAAATGTCACTGCCATTGCCTAAAATCACACCAGGCAGAATGACCTATATTGTAAAGGAGACAATATGATGTTTTGCAATGAAAGTCAATGTTACAAAAAACTCTCTTCCATTGTGTCTGAGGTATTGGCCAGAGGCAAGTGCTGCATAAAGGAACTGGAGAAAAAAATGGAATCCTGGCAGCTGATAAAATTTAGCAACCTTTATTTCATGTCTTTAAAAAGAGGGAGATTGTCACGCAAGGTGTGGGAAAGACTTAGCGCAACACAAAGGGAAGAGGGAAAGGGAGCCCAGAGTCTAGAGAAAGGGGGGGAAGTGGAGACCTCGTAGATTGATCTAGCATCACCCTGTCTCCCCTAACGTCCCGCATGCGTACCTCGCCCTGTCTTTCCCTGGCATTTGGCTAAGGCTAGGGAAGGGAGGAGATGAGCACTAGTCGATCGCCACTAAACACTATAGACAACAAGGGAGGACAAACGGGGAAATAGCTTAGCTTTAGACAACTCCAGACAAATGCGCACATGGCCTCAAGCTCCAAAGAGGACAAAGACTGCTCTTGCTAAAGCCTTCACAGGTAGTAATGAATATCACGGGCACTTACCTCTACAACACACCAGGTATTTATACACCCAGGCCAGGGCATTAATTAGCCAGAGGGTGGTAGCCACTGGGTCCTAGAGACAGCCCCTAAGAAGGTGTTTGTAATGCCAAACGTAAAGATGATCTCCTGCAACCAACTGCAGGGCGACTGTCTGTCACTTCGGACACACCCGTGACATATATCCATACAATAAAATAAAACAGCAGTGAGAATTCTGACGCGTTTCTGGCCGAAGCCCTTAGTCATAGAATGTAAATAATAAGCTTGCAGAGGTACTATTTAACCAAATTATCATCCAATGGCATTGAGACATAACTTACCATATGTTAATCATTTGATACACAACATGTGGAAGAAAGAGAACACATTCAATGTACAACCCTACTATAATTATTATGGTATGTCATTCTTAAAGGGAATCTGTCACCACGTTTTTTCTACCTCATCTGAGAGCAGCATAATATAGGAAAAGAGACCCTGATTCCAGCGATGCATCACTTAGTTTATTGGGTGCAGCAGTTGTGACACAATTAGAGTTTTTAGATGTAGGATGTAGCAGAGCTGAGAAAGCTTCCCCCGCTCACACCACAGCTTTCTGTGTACATTGTATATTGACAGTGAGCTGCTTATCACAGGAGGGGGCGTGGTCAGACCAGGGCTCACAGGAGCTGTAGTCCAGGCACTGATAATCTCCTGGTGATAAAACATTCATTGTATTGAAACAACAGAACACAACCTAATAAGTGACACATCGCTAAAATCTTTGTTTCAGACCCCACCTCATGCTATACTCAGTTTACACAGCAGAAACCTGCTGTCATATTCCTTTTAATATAGTTACAGCACACAATTAACAAATAGTATAAGTTTCTGACATGCAGAGAAATAAAAAATCTTGGGGGCTGCGAGATTAGCTTTGCAAAAATCAACGAAGACATATATTTTTTCCGGCTTCAAGAGGGGGTCTGTCACCATGGCAAACCACAGGATATCCCATAAATGTGTGATAGATACAAATCCCATGTCTGGAACGCACACCGATGTTGAGATCCGGAGTCCTGTATGCTGCCTAGTGAAGTGGCCCACTGCTGTGAAAATATATTGAGAAAATGATCAGTATTGAATAGTGGACCTATTTAAATAAAAAAAAATATATATGATCTTCAATGGTCGGCGTTCAGGGAATTGCTATCTCAGGCATTTTTGATAGGATATGCCATTAATGTCTGATCGTTGCCAGTCCTAACTCTGGGACCTGCACCTGTAAATGGAGAGATAGCAGCAGTGTCAGACTGAAAAACATTGGGCCCACCAGAGGATTTGATTCTGAG
Organism: Phyllobates terribilis; assembly: GCF_046119375.1. Classification (NCBI taxonomy): domain Eukaryota; kingdom Metazoa; phylum Chordata; class Amphibia; order Anura; family Dendrobatidae; genus Phyllobates; species Phyllobates terribilis. Next base: position 156,627,418 of record NW_027362762.1, on the reverse strand, counting down.
GGTCTACCTTTCTCCCCCACTCAAGAGACCCATAGCAGCTGCAAGGTTTCCACTATGAACTCTCCTGAAGGAGAAGCCAGGGCCCTCCGGAGGATTCTCCGGTTCTCTGGTGGGCCAGTCCAACCCTCGGTGGCAGCGGATTGATGATCTGCACGCGGTGAGAGCTGAGCATCGCTCTTATCATAAATACACAGGACTTATAACTACTGTAGACCATTAAGGTATATGCTCACGTTCAGTATTTGCAGCAGATTTTTCTGCACCAAAAACTAGAATGTTGGCAGAAAAGAAATCTGCGTGTAACACATGCCTTTTTGACTCTTTTTCCTGTGTTTTGATGCGGTTTTACTTGCGTTTTATCCCATTCATTTGAGTGGGTGAAAATCACTGCAAAAACTCAGAAAGAACGGACATGCTGCTTCGTTACAAAAACAGTATCACGGTACAAATCCACAAGGAAAAAATGAGCAGCATGTGCATGAGAGTTCATAAATGTCATTGACCTTGCACATACTGTAAATTGCAGTGTTTTTTTACCTCTACAAAAATGTAAAACAAACACAAACCCTTAGGGTATGTTCACACGGCAGGAGCCGCTGCGCGTTTGATGCTGCGTGTTATGCAGCGTGCAATCCACAGCGGCCAGATGTTACAGCATAGTGGATGGGATTTCTAGAAATCCCATGTCCCCTATGCGTCTGCGGCTCACCCGCGGAAACTGACATACGACGCGTCTTTCCAGACCGCGGCATATCAATTTCTCCGGTAGGTCTGCATGCGGGCTTTCCCCATAAACTTAACCTCTATGAGGAAAGTCCACAGGTGAAAAAAATGTGTCGGGGCCACAGGCGGCTCTGGACAGTGTGCACATACTATTAAACAATATTTGTGACTTTTTTTTTTTTCTGCTGTTTTGGACAACGGGTGAACTGATTTGAGCTGTCTGATGATTGTTCCACTTTAACCCTTCACCCCAAAGCCTGTTTTCACAAGGCCAAATTTTACAATTTTGACCATTGTCACTTTATGCTGTAATAACTCTTCAATAACACTTCAATGTATCCCATCGATGCTGAGATTGTTTTTTCATGACACATTGTACTTTATGTTAGAGGTCATTTTGGGTCAACATTTTTTGAGTTTATTTGTGAAAATATTGAAATTTTGGCGAAACTTTCAATTTTTATATCCTTAAAGGGCTTCTGTCACCACATTTGATCTATGTAAACTATTAATATGGGCATACACGTTATAGACTGCTGAAAAAAAGTGTAAAATAATCTCTGGAGGCAGAGTTATCTTCCGGGTCCTCCCATAGCCAGGAAGAGGTCATTTAAATAAAGTGATTAAAGATGATTTATCAACTACAAGTCATCTGATAAGTGATCACAATCGCGTTGTGACAATCGGAGCAGAGAGGGAGCTCCCTCCCTCTGCAACCTGATCGTTGCTATTGACAGCAGAATTAGAGGGGTTAAACGTCCACGATCGGTGCTAGAACCGATTGTGGGCATTTCCGCAGGGTGTCAGCTCTCATATAGAGATGACACCTGCATTTTGATCGCACTGGTGCTCAGAGTGAGCCCACCGATCGTCACGTAATACATGTACGGCGGTTTGCGGAATGCACCTCCCACAGCGCCGTATATGTATGGTGGATGTTATGATCATCCATAGCTGATCAGATTTTTTTTTTATTTATTTCATGAATAGTTAGAAATTAGCTGTATATCATGCAGCATAGCTGGTCTTGTTGAATTTCAATGTCTTCTAATTACGATAATTTCTATGCAGTTTTAATATCGAAGTGACACCATTCATTTTCTTCCCCTCTAGAGAATAAAGGGATGTGCATATAGGTTGCATCCTAAATGTTAATGTAATCAGCAAGCTTTTTCTTTCTGTCTTCCTATAACACCACCTGTTTTTATAATAGCAGGTAGACTTGTTTCTTTCATTTATAACATTTCCTAGTTTTCTAAAGGTAAAGTAACTAAACAGTGTGAGTCATTTATAGTCATTATTGAAGATAGTATATATGTAAAATATATAACATTGTGTAAAAAAGAAATATATTTGCACCTTGCTGATTTGCATTTACTGCTCAGGTGCCCATGACAGCTTTTCCTCCATGCCCCCATCCACATGCATCCTCGGTTTGACTAAGCATGTGTTCTGAATAGGGACAGTTGAGAAAGCGATTGATACCTCTGGTGGCACTTTATCTCCCCTGAGAACCAAAGGATTGGGCATTGAACAACAATGTACCTGATCCTTTTCTGATGATTGTAAGGGAAAGTCATCTAGTCCCTCTGAAATTGGCTAATCAGTAGGATCAACTAAGCCGTCTATATGGGCATGTAGCTCACAGGAAGCTGAATGATACCTTGATATCTGCGATTAAATTTCTCATTCCAGAGAAATCCACGTTTTTCTTGTCTATAAATGAGCTGTTCAGGACTATGGGCCGGACACTGATCTGTATGAGAATCTGCCTCCAGAGATTATTTTACATGAAGGAGGAGTTAGCAGTGTGATGTGTCATGGCCGCGCTCTCCTCTCCTGATCTCACTGCAGAGCTGTGTGTGATTATACCTGACACATCTGCAGGTTCCTCTCAGCTTCCATCTCACAGGAAGGCAGAGCTGCAATACAGCAGAGCTGTGTGTAATTATACCTCACACATCTGCAGGTTCCTCTCAGCTTCAGCTTCCATCTCACAGGCAGCCAATGTTGTAATACAGCAGAGCTGTGTGTGATTATACCTGACACATCTGCAGATTCCTCTCAGCTTCCATCTCACAGGCAGCCAATGTTGTAATACAGCAGAGCTGTGTGTAATTATACCTCACACATCTGCAGGTTCCTCTCAGCTTCAGCTTCCATCTCACAGGCAGCCAATGTTGTAATACAGCAGAGCTGTGTGTGATTATACCTCACACATCTGCAGGTTCCTCTCAGCTTCCATCTCACAGGCAGACAGGGTTACAATACAGCAGAGCTGTGAGACCTGCAGCAAATGTGACTGTAAGAAACAAAGTTCAGTTCTGTTGTTCTGTGTTAGTGACATGTCTCACACTGGTAATTCCTCCTTTTATTCAATATAATCCCTGGAGGCCGATTTTCATGCAGACCGGCCCATATATCTGAACATCTCATTTACATATAAGAAAAGCGTGGCTCTGGAAAAAGACATTTTATTCAGCTTCCTATGACCTACATGCCCATATAAATGGCTTAGGAGAATTGATCCTACTGACAGGTCCCTTCAAGATTATTTCTGTGTGTCTCAGTGCCTCCCTTTTCCACAGTAGACAATAACCCATAATGGTGGCAATTATATAAATATGTTCATTATATAAATAATATATACATATATATATATATATATATATATATATATATATTTAGTGGGATACTTCTGTATCCAATAGAGTTGTATATCCTATTCAATACAGTTAAAAAAAAGTATGCCAACATCATCCCAACAAAATTACACTCTTTTGGTATACGTTAGGTCAATCAATGCATAGGTTCTGTCTATGTGACTGGATTTTCCAGGATGCATATGCCTAGGATACACCACAAACAGTGTGAAAATAGTCGTCTGCAGTTGACTGTAGAGATGAGTGGATGAGCCAAGGTTCAAATTTGGCAAATCAAAGTTATTTGATGCAAATTGAATATTCCTTGCGATATTCTGGGGTCTCTCCAGACTCACCACGTCACCACAGCCCAGCATCCGGTCCTCTGTGCCTCTTCTTTCACCTTCCCTGTCAGGCTTATTCTCTTTGGCCACTTCCCTCCAGGCCCTCGGTTCCAGCACGTCTAAGCTTTCTGACACCACATGCACCACAGGGACATCAGAGGCTTAGTCATGCCGGAAATTCAGACCTAGTATGAAGAGGTTGAAGCGGTTGTGCACTACAGGTGAAGAGAAGAGAAGAGATGCGGACGACCGGACAGCAGGCTGCAGTGGCAGCTGGTTAGGTCAGCACTAAGATTAGTGCTATTATTTTTTTTAAACATTCACCTGGTTCAGCAAAATGCAAATGTAGCACCCCGAGGGCTCGGCTGCTACAGGGGTATTGCACCTCAAACCAGAGGTGTGATATTCCACTCCCGGGTAAGGATGGAGTGTGGACCAGGACTCGTTAGCCTGCATGCACCACACACACCCCATTTCCGAGGGACAGGTCAACGGAGCTCCCACGAGACAGGAGTGCAGGCACGACAGCATCTGTCCCTGTCTGGAGTGGGGAGGGGAAGGAAAACCCAGTGGTGTAGGAGCAGATAGGGGTGGGTCTCTGGGCAAAGGTAGGAGCCCATTGGTTGCTAGTCACCTGGGCTCACACATAAGGGAGGTATATAAGGTGGGCACCATCTTAGGACAGGGTCGAGTTCAGTGCAGTCTGTGAGGAGAGCAGACAGGGAGCAGCAGCTCAGGCTGGGTGCTGCTCCAGAGGCAGGCCTAGAGAAGAGGCCGGAGTCTGAGAGGAGAAGGAGAAGTAGGAACTGGAACTGGAACAGAAAGGAGATAAGGGAACTGGAACACAGAGAAAGACCCAGAGACACGAGGACAGAAGGAACCCCATAGGCCCAGGAGATTGCGGGTGAAGGGTTGGCAGAGCAGGGTACCGGAAACCAAATTGGTGGAGGCAACAGATTCCTCAGCCAAAGACCGGAGGTTGTGACCACATCTTGGTGCGACCCCCTCACTACATCCACCAGGAAAGCATACCACATAGGGTCAGGGAAATCGGAGATAGGTTTCGCCAAGAGAAGGCCCGAGGGAGCTGGACAAAGGTGGGTCACTGGTGAGGACGGCCAGAGAAGGGAAGAGAAGGGAGCCCTGTGCCACGCTCTGGAATTGCCTGGGAGTTGGTCGAGCCCCTTGCCTGGTGGACGCAGCACGGCTTGGGCAGTCATCGCCTGCAGGATTGACACGAATAACAACTGTGAGTAAAGCATTGGAAACTGCAGCCCCACGTCTCTGTGTTTCATCACCGCACCAGCACCATCAGTATTGGGACGCTCACACCATCACTCCCATCATCCACACTAGCTGCCCTGAGGCAATACTTCTCCCGTGGGGAGTTATACCATACTTGGCTGCGCATACAAAATCAGCCTCAGTGGTCTGCAGCGCAGCGGCGGTCCCCACTGACCGCAATCCACGGGTGGCGTAGTCAGACAATTATCATAATACTAAGACTGCCACTGGTTTGACCGCCCTGGGCACGGACCGCGTCAGCGCCACGGAGACTACATCCCACCAGAGGCCCGGTTCCGGGTATCCCCTGCACAGCACAGGCCCAGGGGGCGCGTCAACTTTTGGCGTAGTCGGCAGGATCTTTACCAACCCGCCACAAGCGGGTATTGCGTGCCTGAAGAAGATTGTGCATGTACCTTGAAAAGGAGTCTCCCGCCATTTCCAGAAGTTTCCCGCCATCAGGAGCCGATTCCCGCCATCAGACGCCATCTTGGACCGTTTCCCGCCATCTTCATCCGTTTTTCCCGCCCTGGCAGAGCGGACGCCATTATGTGCGCACCAAAAGACAGCAGGAAGCCGCTTCCCATCGTGGGCCAGGTCCCGGAATGGCGCCAAAGAAGGAGCCCTCCCCCACCAGCCATGAATGCAGCAGTGGAGATGTCCATCAACGTGGGGGGGGCTGCCCCTAAAGGTGATTGTCAGCAGATGCCCCCAAGACCACCCCCCATGGGGGCGGATAGGAAAGAAAACTGTGGGGCCGGGCGCGGCCTGGATCAGTCTGGACCTGCTGCACCCGGAGATGGAGGGAGCAACGAACTCCACCAGCACCCTGGCCCGCAGCCTGCTGCAAGCGGAGCCACCTTTCAGCTTGATGGAGTTGCTGGCACAGCTGCCCAGAGACCCGGACTGCGCGCGAGCTGCGCTGGAGGATCTGAATCAGAGGATGGTCCGGGCGCTGCGAGATGTGTTTGCCGGGTGGAAGGAGGAGTTGGCCCGGCAGCACGAAAACAGCCAGCGGAGGACCCCGCAAGGACCGAGCAGCGCGCCTGCCGCTGAGCGCGGTGAAGATGGACCGGCGGCTGCGGACGACGCCGCGGAGGAGGCAATGGAGGCCGAGGCAGGTAACGGGGACGTCATCGCCCCAAGCCCTGAGATCACCAGCTTGCCCCCACCCTCCGCTGCGGGACCCGAAGCCCCGGGGACCGTACCTGACACCACGCCTCCACCGCCGCCAGCTAGGCCTCAGGCTGCAGGCGTCGCTGACACGCCCTGCCCCGCGCTGTGCCCTCTAAACCCAGGTGCCGTAAAGCAGGAGACGTCACCGGCCAGGAAGCAAGGCCTAGTACACCCGGACGCCGCTGCCTCACCAGCGCCCCCTACCGTGACTGTGCCATCCCCGGGTGCGACCATCAGGTGACCACCGGCCTGGTCGCAAGGCCGAGTGCCCCCGGGCGCTGCTCCCCAAAGGGGGTCCCGTGCAATACCACCCCTGGGCGCAGATCTCTTCGCCCAGCATACGGGCCCAGATGGAATGCCCCTGGTGTGGCCGGCCGAACTGACCAGCGGTCAGCCCTGGAGAGCTCCACCCCCGCGTGAGCCTCTGATACCGGCTCCGGAGCCCGCGGAAGTCGCCCCGCCCGCACTACAAGAAACACAGGCGGACGCAGATCGTCACCTGGACTGCTGCTGTCAACAGCTGGCCACCTATGAAAGGGAGCGGCGGCAGAGGCGCATCAGGGAGGAGCGACTCCAAGCCCGGAGCGCAGAGCAGAAGAGGAGAGCCCGTCAGGACTCCCAAGCCATCCGCGGTCCCCGAGCCACCGGGACCGTAGTAAAGTTCCAGCTGGAGCATGGCTGGGGCTTCATAAGAGACCCGGAGGCTGACACCGACGTCTTCGTCACCAGGAGAGATGTGGAAAGCCACTTGCCAGAGGGACATCACGGCCGTGACCTGTACCCCGGCGACGTGGTCACCTACACCCGGCACAAGGGCGCAAAGGGACTGTACGCCCTCCATGTCCACCGTCTAACGGAGGAGGAGCTGCGGTACCGCCCAGACATGGACTACCCTGAGGGTCTAGACGGACCTGAAGACTACCCGGAAGAGCGAGGAGGACACCGTTACAAGTGAATGGTAAAGTGGAACTGTATATAGTTACCCGTCTGGGTACAAGGACTGTTTTTGGAACTGTTCCCGTTTTTGAAAGTGTGGCCCCCGTTGGGACAAATAGTGAACTGTTGACCGTTTAAAAAATGCCCTTTCCTAAGTTACCAGGCTGAGGACTGTGAGCAGCCATTCCCCCTTCCCAAAACTGGCCGAGGACTGAGAGCGGCCATCCTGTAAAAAGTTGCGCTTCTTAAAGCGCCCCCTACTGGTTTTATAAAAAGACTGTACCGTCTACCTCGGGACCGAGAGTCCCTCCAGTTTCCAAGTTTACTGAAATTTTTGCACTTAAAAAGAAGATCGAGCACCTGGTCACAAGTTGCACCGCGGCCAGGATTCAAGAATGTGTTTTGAGAATGTTTTCCTTGCGAGTGTTTTATAATGAAAAAGTTTTATACGCTGCTAGAGTAATAATGCAAATGTTTTATGTGATGTTTTATATGATAAAAGAGTACCAGTAATGTTAAAAGAGAAGAGTGCCTCCCATAAAGGGATGGGTTAATAGTTATTGTCTTATATACGAATGCATTCTAAAATTTTTGTATGTTTTAAATTGTTTTTGCTCTTTTCCAGCCCGAGGACGTGCTGTGATTTACCAGGGGGGAATGTAGCACCCCGAGGGCTCCGCTGTTACAGGGGTATTGCACCTCAAACCAGAGGTGTGATATTCCACTCCCGGGTAAGGATGGAGTGTGGACCAGGGCTCATTAGGCTGCATGCACCACACACACCCCATTTCCGAGGGACAGGTCAACGGTGCTCCCACGAGACAGGAGTGCAGGCACGACAGCATCTGTCCCTGTCTGGAGTGGGGAGGGGAAGGAAAACCCAGAGGTGTAGGAGCAGATAGGGGTGGGTCTCTGGGCAAAGGTAGGAGCCCATTGGTTGCTAGTCACCTAGGCTTACACATAAGGGAGGTATATAAGGTGGGCACCATCTTAGGACAGGGTCGAGTTCAGTGCAGTCTGTGAGGAGAGCAGACAGGGAGCAGCAGCTCAGGCTTGGTGCTGCTCCAGAGGCAGGCCTAGAGAAGAGGCCGGAGCCTGAGAGGAGAAGGAGAAGTAGGAACTGGAACTGGAACAGAAAGGAGATAAGGGAACTGGAACACAGAGAAAGGCCCAGAGACACGAGGACAGAAGGAACCCCATAGGCCCAGGAGATTGCGGGTGAAGGGTTGGCAGAGCAGGGTACCGGAACCCAAACTGGTGGACCACATCTTAGTGCGACCCCTCACTACATCCATCAGGAAAGCATACCACATAGGGTCAGGGAAACCGGAGATAGGTTTCGCCAAGAGAAGGCCCGAGGGAGCTGGACAAAGGTGGGTCACTGGTGAGGACGGCCATAGAAGGGAAGAGAAGGGAGCCCTGTGCCACGCTCTGGAATTGCCTGGGAGTTGGTCGAGCCCCTTGCCTGGTGGACGCAGCACGGCTTGGGCAGTCATCGCCTGCAGGATTGACACGAATAACAACTGTGAGTAAAGCATTGGAAACTGCAGCCCCACGTCTCTGTGTTTCATCGCCGCACCAGCACCATCAGTATTGGGACGCTCACACCATCACTCCCATCATCCACACTAGCTGCCCTGAGGCAATATTCTTCCGTGGGGAATTATCCCATACTTGGCTGCGCATACAACATCAGCCTCAGCGGTCTGCAGCGCAGCGGCGGTCCCCACTGACCGCAATCCACGGGTGGCGTAGTCGGACAATTATCATAATACTAAGACTGCCACTGGTTTGACCGCCCTGGGCACGGACCGGGTCAGCGCCACGGAGACTACATCCCACCAGAGGCCCGGTTCCGGGTATCCCCTGCACAGCACAGGCCCAGGGGGCACGTCACAATGAATTTCCAAAAATCTGTATTCTAGAGAAAACTACTTTTTGTAAAATTATAGTTGACATAGTATTTGCTTTACTGATTGTCAGTTCCTGGGTAGCTAAGACTTCAACTGCAGCCACGTACAGAGCACTAAAAATCTTCACTCTGCTTAAGTAAATTTGTGGCAAGTTGAGCTCAATAAGTTAGACCAAAAGTTGAATTTTCAAAAAACATAAAAATTGTCCTTTTGGTTATTTGAGAAATATAAAAATAAGTTACCTTTTCTCATTATTACAGTTATGTTTCCTCTTAAAAAAATATATTTTAAAGATGTCCGGTCAAAACCAAAATGTCTGCAGTCACTCTGTGTGACTGCAGCACTTATGAATCCCCCAGTGGACGTAAAGTGTGTGGGGGTAATTCGCCGGTTTCAGACCCGGGATCGGCGGGTATGTACGAGTTATACATACCCCCGGCCATTCAGTGCCGCCTCTAGTAACGCGGATGGCCAGTGGACATGTCCGACTAGAGGCAACAGCCTAGCTCAATACAAGTATATGGAGAGCAAGGCCGCTCCCACTGTCCGGGGGTATGTATAACTCATAAATACCCTCCGGTCCCGGGTCTGAAACCGGCGAATCCTCGCAGTGCACAGTGTATGCACTGGGGGGATCCATAAGTCTGCAGTCACACAGAGTGACTGCAGACTTATCGGTTTTGACCGGACAACCCCTTTAATGCATTATTGAAATTAGTCTTAAAAGTAACATTAATAAAAAACATATTATTTTGTATTGTCTGTATAAATCCCCCCTAAAATTGTAAAGTGCTGCAGAATATGTTGGCACTATAAAAATAAAAAAAAATATTATTATTATTATTATCTTCACGTACAAAGGAGATACATTGCTAAAGAATTATTTTTTTGTGACAAATTCTAGGATATAATTTCATTCAAATGAAATGACTGCTCTGAATTATTTAATCTGTGACTTCTAATTTATAAGACGAAGTTCATTCCTTTATAAGTTCTGAACTATTTCTAATTATAGTACTGCTCAATTATTATATTTCTGTCACTGGAATATTGGTTAGGTGACTCACAGAATGTTACATTTTTCTCCTGGAGGTTTTTATATTCTGTTTCCATATTTCACATAGCTGAGGGACTATTAATGGTGAATAGCATCAATATGATAGGCCATCAGTGTTTTATAGGTGGCCGTTTGACCTTTGTGACAGTTGCTGATCAGCATAAGGCCACGTTCACATGTTGAGTATTTGGTGAGATTTTTACCTCAGTATTTGTAAGCAAAAACCAGGAGTGGGAAAAAACTGAAGACCCGACGCACGTATTTTTATTATGCGTGTGCAAATTGACCTCCCGGCGGTCCTCAGTGAAATGGCTCTGATGGAGGCACATGCACAGATTGAGATCTCAGCTCGTCATTGAGTCACTGGCACCATTTACCTGAAAACTGCCAAGAGATCACTGTGCACAAACATCGCTCATGGATAGGATGACGCCAGCTCGAAATTTAAACCAGGAAGATGATAAAGACAACATGAGCAGTGGAGGGGCTGTGGTAGATCCGAAGACCCAACCCACAATCCCGACCCAATGCACGAAGCTATGATTATAAGAAAACTTCAAACTCTGATTACACAAAATCCACATAACTGATTTTTTTTCACCACAGGTTTTAATCAGTATCATGGCACCAATATGACCATGTGTGTACTTTACTTAGCAAAATCCTGCTGACAGGTTCTCTTTAATAGAATTGCAAGATGACTACTAATATTCTGTTAATGCTCCTTACAGTGGTGTACATACAGTGTTGCTCACCATTATTAGCACCCCTTCATTTTTTTCATAGACTGTACAATATCTTCAGAAATAAATGGAAATGTACCAAAGTTATATCTTCAGGATTTTTCAATCAGTGGTCCAAAGTAATGCAACAACTTCCATTGATTGAGGTCAGGACTCATTGCTGGCCATTTTGAAACAGTCCATTTTTTCTTTTTCAACCATTCCTTTGTACTTTTGGATGTGTGTTTTGGGTCATTGTCTTGCTGGAGGACACATGATCTTCGATTCAAACCAAGTTTTCTTACACTGGGTAGGACATTTCGCTCTAAAATCTCTCAATAATTCTCTGATTTCATGATTCCTGTGATACGGTCAAGGCCTCTAGTACCAGACCCAGCAAAGCAACCCCACATCATTATGGATCCTTCACCATGCTTAAGTGTTGATAAGGTGTACTTTTTCTTATAAGTTTCATTGCGCCGTCTGTAAACAAACTGTTGCTTTACTTTGCCAAAAAGCTCTATTTTTGTTTCATCTGTCCACAGAACATTTTCCCAGAAGGATTGTGGTTTGTGGTTTGTCAAGGTCAGTCGTTCCTTTTTATGTCTTTTCTTCAGCAATGGTTTCTTCCTTAGCCTTCGCCCATAAAGCTCTGCTTGGCTTAGTGTGTGGCGTATGGTACTTGTTGAAACCATGACCCCAGATTGTTCCAGGTTGGCCTTCAGGTCTTTGGATATTTGATGTGTTGTTTTTTCCATCATTCGCACCAACCTTCGATGACATTTCTTGTCAATTTTCCTCCCCCCCCCCCCAAGTATAAAGTAATTATGCGTATACTGAAGCCCCTTGGAGTTCTCATCCACAACTATACATCTTTCATGGCTCTTATAATGCTCTAAAATATGCCCTCTATACTGCATGATATTCCCACAGTTAATTCTACACAGTCCCCATTACACACATTATGATAACACCACAGTGCCTCCAGCAAAGCATAATGCCACCACAATAACCCTAACACAGTATAATTCCCCCCAAAGAATGATGTCCCTTAAGGGACCCCCACACAGTATGATGGCCCAACAGCTCCCCTTTACATAGCATAGAGGCTACCACAGCCCCTTATACACAGTAACATGGTCCCCACAGCCCCCACATACAGTATAAGGGCCTCCATACACAATATGATGTCCCCAACAGATCCCACAATCAGTGTGAGGGCTCCCACACACTTTAATATCACCCACAGCCCTCACAAACTTTTGAGGGGTCCCACAGCCTCACAAACAATAGGATGTCTCCTATAGCCCCAACATGTATTTTGAGGATTCCCTCACACAATATGATGGCCCCCGCAGCCCTGCACTCAGTATAAGAACCAATACAGCCTGCAACACAATATGGGGACCCTCACACAGTATTTGATGGCCCTCCTGCCCCCCATACACACACACTATGATGTCCTCACAAGGTGTCTTGTTCCCCACAAGTACTGAAAATAAGAAAAAATACAAACTACTCACCTTCCGCCATTTCCCCGTTGTGTGTTCCAGTCAGTGCACTGTGTGGTATGTGACTCCATCCATACAGGAAGCGCAATATAATGATATCATCCCTCCTGCTGTGCTCAGTATACAGATTACTGTATGGTATACTGTGGTACAGACGTCAGATGGGATATAACAATGTGTATAGTATATAACATCTGATGTCTGTATCACAGTATATCGTACTAGCTATTGAACTCGTTCTACACCCGGGTGGCAAGCTTTTTTATTGGTATATGATCCCCCATCCTGGCCCCCTATCCTGGTATATGCTCCCCCACCCTGGTCCCCCATCCTGGTATCTGCTCCCCAATCCTGGTATATACTCCTCCATCCTGGTATATGCTCCCCCATCCTGGTATATGCTCCCCAATCCTGGCCCCCTATCCTGGTATATGCTCCCCCACCCTGGTCCCCCATCCTGGTATCTGCTCCCCAATCCTGGTATATACTCCTCCATCCTGGTATATGCTCCCCCATCCTGGTATATGCTACCCAGTCCTGGTCTCCTACCCTGGTATATGCTCCCCCATCCTGGTCTCCTATCCTAGTATATGCCCCCCCATTCTGGTATATGCTCCCCCATCCGGGTCCCCCATTCTAGTATATGCTTCCCCATCCTGGTCCCCCATTCTGGTATATTCTCCCCTATCCTGGTCCATGCTTCCCCCCCATCCTGGTATATGCTCGCCCATCCTGGTCCTTGCTCCCCCCCATCCTGGTCCCCCATCCTGGTATATGCTCCCTCATCCTGGTCCCCTATCCTGGTATATGCTTCCCCCCATCCTGGTCCCTATCCTGGTCCATGCTCCCCCTCTCATCCTGGTCCATGCTCCTCAATCCTGGTATATGCTTCCCAGTCCTGGTCCCCCATCCTGATATGTGCTCCCCCATCCATAAGTAAATAAAAAAACACTCCTACTTGCCTTTCCACCGCTCCACTGCAGCGCATCACCTGCGTTATTTTACTAAAATGGCACCGGAAACGGCGCCCATGCATATCGCGATAACCGGTTTCATTTTAATGAATACAATTGTGCAGACTGTATTCAACAAAATGGTGCCAGAGTACGCACATGCGTATACCACGCTGTCCATTTTGTTGAAGACACTGTTCATATTTGTCTTCACTAAAATAGCGCTGAAAATCGGTCTATGCGCAGGCGCTGATCTTGGCACCACACTCCTCCCCCGGCCTCTCCAGAGATGATAGGACCGAACAGGTATGTGTTTATGGTTCCAGAGATCGCGGTATGCATTCAGTGCCTTTGCATACCGCGATCTCCGGCGCCACACTCCTCATCCCTGTCTGAGATGTGGATGTGTCTTTCTGTCTGCGGCCAGACTGCGCACGTATTGCGCTTGCGCAGTCTATAGAGGCTTCTGACAGAAGGACACATCCCTGATTATACTATAGATACCAGTCATGTATTGTCATATAGACTGTACAGGGCCATACCTAGGGGAATGAGGGGGGGCATGTGATCTGGGTACAGCCGTCAGGGGGGTGGCTTTGGGCCACCTCATGCGGTGGTCAGAGGTGTCTCCCAGGCAGCTGCATTTTGCATTCGACCATTCTCTGAGCTGGCTGTGGAACCGACAGGTAATCAGAGAAGGGAGCTATGTATGGGCTCATACTATATACAGGTGGCTATGCGGGGGCTCATACTGTATATAGGGAGCTATGCGGGGGCTCATACTGTATCTAGGGAGCTATGTGGGGGCTCATACTGTATCTAGGGAGCTATGTGGGGGCTCATACTTTATCTAGGAGGCTATGTGGGGGCTCATACTGTATATAGGGGGATGTCAGCATACTTAATTCTGCTCAATATTAAGTCACACAATTAATAGAATTATTTTTTATTATTTTGTTAATATTATTAATATTGAGCAGAATTAATTTCAGCCTCTTGGTTTGGCCTGTACAACAGTCACAGTCTCTCATGTGGCCCCTTGGGAAAATTAATCTCCCACCCTGCTCTATTATGTATAGCGCTATGTTATGTATAGGGCTGTACATAATGGAAAAAAATTTCCAGCATTTTCCGTCTACAGATTTGACCAAAGCATGTGTGTTACTCACATGACCTATCACATGATCTATCAAAGTGGATCATGTGACATGTCACGTGATAAATCTGGTACCTGGGGGGTGGCCCACGCCTTCTAATCTGCCCGGGGCCCTGACTACTCTTAATCCACCCCTGTCTGCAATCACTCTGTGTGACTGCAGACTTATGAATCCCCCAGCACACGCACTGTGCGCTGCAAGGATTTGCAGTGGGTATACCTCACTAGTGGGCGTTGTCTTGTGCAATGCAAGTGCATGCAGTGAGGCCACGCCCACTAGACAGGCTCTGGCTGGGAGTATGTATAACACATACATAACCCCCGGTCCCGGCTCAGAAACTGGCGAATCCCTGCAGTGCACGGTGTGGGTGCTGGGGGGATCCATAAGTCTGCAGTCACACAGAGTGACTGCAGACATCAATTTAGACCAGACAACTAGTGTTGAGCGAGCACTAAAATGCTCGGGTGCTCGAAGCTCGGGCCGAGCTCGCCGTGATACTCGGGTGCTCGACCCGAGCAACGAGCCCAATGTTAGTCTATGGGAGACTCGAGCATTTTTGCGGTGGCACCCCCGGCAGTCTTTTAAAAGCCTAACAAGTGCCCAAAACGATAGTGACAGTGCTCAAATGACATGGGGTCAGCATGGGGATCGCCCCAGGAAGCATTTCTGACCCCCAGGTCACAGCTGTCAACAACGTGGTCAGAGGTATTAAGCCACTTTTACAGGCTCACAATAAAACGAAAGTGAAACTTTTTTCCTGTGAAATATGTTAAGGAACATCCTTTCCAGGGAAAAGACTTGTGTATAAGTTAAAATAAATGACCAAAAACAAAAATACTCCTCCACACCTTCGGCTTTGTTCACAAGTAGCATTTTTTATACGTTTTTGCACTTTTGTATTGCTTTCAACTATGACAAATGCATTCACCGGGAAATGTCATTTTAACATTTTACAACCTTATCTGGCCATGTGCTGTGTGACACATGCATACAGTGCTGAAAAGACATGGGAACAGCATGGGGAAGACCCCTGGAAGCATCTCTGACTCCCAGGTCACTGTCTAAAAGTGTGCCCATCATAAGTGATCCTTGCCGCATCAGAAGATGCAGACTTGCAACTATCCCCATGCAAGTTCTAGTCCCAGGGCAGTGTTCAATTGTACCTCCCCCATTCCTTGCAATACAAGCGCAAGTATGCAGCCTGCCACCCACCCACCTCCAGGCTGCAATACCATACTGCTTGCTTGCTTGAACTTGAAATTGGGCCTTTTAGGCATGTGGAGGCGGAATCTGGCCACCACGTCATGGCTGTGTTGGCAGCCTGGAATCCATACTCAGTCCCCAGCCGCCCAGCGGACGGGTGTCCATACTCAGTCCCCAGCCGCCCCGCGGCCGAGTGTCCACACGGTCCCCAGCCGCCTGGGGGCAGTCGGGTGTCCATAAACGGTCCCCAGCCGCCCCCATTTCTCCTTGGAACATCCCCCCACACACTTTTCTTAGCCCGGCCTGCTTTAGGCAGCATTGGACGAGCCCACCAGAGAACCAGACTCCTCCGGTGGGCCCTGACTTCTCCATCGGTGGAGTTGAGAGTGCCAAGGTGAGGAGCATGATGATGACAGAAGTTAGCATCTGCTATGTTTTCTTTTAATGCAAGTGTAAGTGTGCAGCCTGCCACCCACACACCCCCAGACTGCAATTCATACTGCTAGCTTGCACTTGAAATGGGGCCTTTTAGTTTAGAGGAGGCCGAAGCTGGCCACTACCTCATGGCTGCTTCGGCAGCGAGGTATCCATACTCAGTCCCCAGCCGCCCCTATTTGTCCTGGTGTGCCTTATACATAAGATTAAGCGCGTATACCAAAACATTACCTGTGCCCTCCCCAGTGCATTTAGTGGGAAGGAGAGCCTATTCCGCTGTAGTGTGTACATGCCAAACCCCTGTTCATGGTACATGCGAAGATGCCTCCCACCTTGCACCTGTTGTTGCAGACTTGCAACTATCCCCATTCAAGTCCTTGTCCCAGGGCAGTGTTCAGTTGTACCTCTCCCATTCCTTGCAATGCAAGCGCAAGTATGCAGCCTGCCACCCACCCACCCCCAGGCTGCAATACCATACTGCTTGCTTGCTTGCACTTTAAATTGGGCCTTTTAGGCATGTGGAGGCGGAATCTGGCCACCACGCCATGGCTGTGTCGGCGGCCTGGTATCCATACTCAGTCCCCAGCCGCCTGGTGGCCGGGTGTCCCCGCTTGCTCCCCAGCCTCCAGGGGGTGGCCGGGTGTCCATACTCGGTCCCCAGCCACCCCTATTTGTACCGGTAACCTTTCCCACACTTTTCTTAGCCTGGCCTGCTTTAGGGCAGCATTGGCCGAGCCCACCGGACTATCAGACTCCTCCAGTGGGCCCTGGCTTCTCCATCAGGGGAGTTGAGAGTGCCAAGGTGAGGAGCATGATGAGGATGATAGAAGTTAGCATCTGCTTTGTTTTGTTGTAATGCAAGCGCATGTATGTAGTAGCGGCTAGGCCTGAGGAGGTCAGCGTTTTGGCGCATATCCTACCTCCTCCGAGGATTGCTGGATGTTTTCCTGCTACTATCCAAGTTCTATGACTCCCGTTAAAACAAAGCTTCAGGTGATAAATGATGGATGAGGTAGTGGCAAAGGAGAAAGAGCAGGAGGAACAGGGACCATTCACATCAATATCAGGCCAGTCAACCAGATATGTCTTGTAGGATATGTTTCTGTAACAAAAGGAGCGGTTCGGCTACACAGTTATAGGGCATACAGTGAGTGCAATGCCTACCAAAAATTTTGAGGCACTCCAATGCCCCTTGGAAATGACATGGAGGTCAGAGGGCGTTAACTAAACCTTTTTTTCCATTTATAGCAACTGGGTCTCCTGTGCACTGTTGGCCTAAGCAGTGAATGGAATGCTTTCCAAAAATTATGAGGTACTGCAATGCCCCTTACAAGAGCCATGTGTGGCACCCCAGGGGTCTGGTCACCACAGTAATAGAGATTACGTCGGAGAGCAAGTGGGAGGTTTCCTGGTCAGGATCCCTTAAACATGCAACATCCTCCTGCCCCAGTCCTGGGAGGGGAGAATTCTGCCCTTATAAACTGGATCTGGGGTGGGGTTGAGTGAGTCAGAGAACAGAGAACAGTCAGAGTCAGAGTGAGAGCAAGGGAAAGTAACAGCAAGGAGCTCTGTAGGAGCTAGGAGCTAAAGACGAGGGTCTGGAAGCTGAGCAGAGCTCGCCCTGGCAGAAGACAATAGGAACCGGACACAGGAGTCCGAAGCTGTGAGGACTTATATATCCAGCAGCAGAAACAAGCCGGCAGGGGATTTCAGGTCATAGAAGCCCGGAGGCTCAGTCACAAGCAAGGGACCAGCACCGCCGTCGTGGAGCGGAGGCTAACAGAAGGCCCCAAGTCACCAGCCATACGGGTGAGCACTACACGGTACACTCAGGGACGTGGGCTACTTCTACCTGCTTACAGCAAGGTAGCCAGGAAGAGTGCAGACAGACGGGGAGGCCTACAACTCCACCTGGCCAGGGGAACTCCTGCTTGCTCACAGACTGACCAGGCCTCTTATGCTAGCCAGTACTCCCGGGAGGGTCTACCTTATAATCATCAGTAAAGACCCTGAACTGCACTGCAAAGACTCTGAGTCATTCCTGCTGCGCTCGTGCACCATCACCTCCATCATCCACACTCACTGCCCTGAGGCTATACTCCTCCCAAGGGGAGTTATCCCATTTTATGCTGCGCACACAACACCTGCCTCAGCGGTCTGCCTCGCAGCGGTGGTACTCCCTGACCGCAATCCACGGGTGGCGCAGTCGGACAATTAACCTCAAAACCTAAGAAAGATTGCCACTGGTTTGACCAGCCTGAGCCACGGGACCGGGTCACCGCCACGGAGACTACAGACCCCAGAGACCCGGCACCGGGTATCCCACACACGTGTACACACGGCCCAGGGGGCGCGTCACATGCAGTACAGCATATTACAAACATAAGTCCCATTATTGGGGAGTGGGTGTCCCATAGTATTTGCTTATGCCTTGCAAGCAAAAGCTGCCAAAAATTAGGACGGAGCAACTTGCAATGCCCCTTACAAGAGCCATGCAGTACAGCATATTACAAACATAAGTCCCATTATTGGGGAGTGGGTCTCCCATAGTATTTGCTTATGCTTTCCCAGCAAAAGCTGCCAAAAATTAGGACGGAGCAACTTGCAATGCCCCTTACAAGAGCCATGCAGTACAGCATATTCAAACATAAGTCCCATTATTGGGGAGTGGGTCTCCCATAGTATTTGCTTATGCTTTCCCAGCAAAAGCTGCCAAAAATTAGGACGGAGCAACTTGCAATGCCCCTTACAAGAGCCATGCAGTACAGCATATTACAAACATAAGTTCCATTATTGGGGAGTGGGTCTCCCATAGTATTTGCTTATGCTTTCCCAGCAAAAGCTGCCAAAAATTAGGACGGAGCAACTTGCAATGCCCCTTTCAAGAGCCATGCAGTACAGCATATTACAAACATAAGTTCCATTATTGGGGAGTGGGTCTCCCATAGTATTTGCTTATGCTTTCCCAGCAAAAGCTGCCAAAAATTAGGACGGAGCAACTTGCAATGCCCCTTTCAAGAGCCATGCAGTACAGCATATTACAAACATAAGTCCCATTATTGGGGAGTGGGTGTCCCATGGTATTTGCTTATGCTTTCCCAGCAAAAGCTGCCAAAAATTAGGACGGAGGAACTTGCAATGCTGGCACCCTGGTGGTATAGTGGTGGTGGAGGCTGAGGATAAGGAGAAGAAGATTAAACAGCCGAAACGAGGAAGCGTATACCCATGTGTGGGTGTGAAGCGGTGCATGTGAATACACCTCCCGAAATAACACAGTGGATTTGACTTTATGTTACTCTGCTGTCATTTGGTGGTCATGAGAAGTCTGGCCCAATCCAGCGCTTGTTCATTTTGATAAGGGTCAGCTTGTCAGCATTGTCAGTTGACAGGCGAGTGCGCTTATCAGTTATAATTCCCCCAGCGGCACTAAAAACACGCTCCGATAACACGCTAGCGGCAGGGCAGGCCAGGACCTCCAAGGCGTACAGAGCGAGTTCATTCCAAGTGTCCAGCTTGGATACCCAATAATTAAAAGGCACAGAGGAATCACGGAGGACGCTGGTACGATCGGCAAGGTACTCCCTCACCATCTTTTGAAACTTTCCACTCCTTGTGAGAGTACCCCGCGCCTCAGGGCCTGTAAGCTGGGCGGGTGTCAGAAAACTGTCCCAGAACGTTGACAGTGTTCCCCTGCCTCTGCTGGATTGGAGTTGCATCTCTCTCGCCTGTACGCCTTGGTTGGGCAACGAACTGTGACCTCTGCCGCTAGCGTGTTCAGATGGGAATTTTTTTAAGAGTTCTGCAGCAAGGGCCTTCTGGTATTGCCCCATTTTTGTAGACCTCTCCACCTCAGGAATAAGAGAGTGAAAGTTCTCCTTGTAGCGGGGGTCTACAAGTGTCACCAACCAGTAATGACTGTCACCCAACATTTTGACAACGCGAGGGTCACGGTTAAGGCAGCGTAACATAAAGTCAGCCATGCGTGCCAGACTGGTAACGGGCAAGATTTCCGTGTCCTCACCAAGATGACGACTGACCATGCTCTCCTCCTCCTCCTCTTCCTCCTCCCCCCTGTCCTCAGGCCACCCACGCTGAACCGACGGTATGACACTTGTACAGGTACTACCGTCTACAACGCATGATAGCAGCTCCTGTTCTTCCTCCTCCTCCTCCTCCTCTCCCTCATTGTCCCCCAATGCACATTGGGATGAGATGAGGCTGGGCTGTGTGTAATCGCCCGCTACGGCTTCTTGATCCATCTCATCATACTCTGGCTGCAATGCCTCCTCTTTAATTCTCTGCAGAGAGCGTTGCAAAAGACAGACAAGTGGGATGCTGACACTAATGATGGCGTCATCGCCACTCACCATCTTGGTGGCCTCCTCAAAGTTTGTCAGGATGGTACATATGTCAGACATCCAGGTCCACTCCTGAGGTCTTATGTGTGGAGTCTGACCTGAATATCGACGGCCTTGTTGCAGCTGGTACTCCACAACTGCTCTCTTCTGCTCACAAATCCTTTGCAACATGTGGAGGGTAGAGTTCCAACGTGTGGGGACATCACACACCAGTCGGTGTGCCGGAAGCTGCAAACGCTGCTGCAACACAGCAAGGGCGGCGGAAGCTGTAGCCGACTTGCGAAAATGAGCTGACAGGCGGCGTACTTTCACGAGCAGATCTGGAAACTCGGGGTACGATTTAAGAAACCGCTGAACCACGAGGTTAAGCACATGAGCCAGGCATGGTACGTGTGTGATCTCACCTCGCCTCAGAGCCGCCACCAGGTTACGGCCATTGTCACACACGACCATGCCGGGATGTAGGTTCAGCGGTCTCAGCTACAGATCTGCCTGCTCTTTCACAGCTGTCCACAACTCACAAGCAGTGTGAGGTTTATCACCTAAGCTTATGAGTTTCAGCACAGCCTGTTGCCGCTTGGCGGAGGCAGTACTGCAATGCTTCCAGCTTGTAACTGATGTGGTGATATCTGAGATGGAGGCTGAACATGAGGAGGAGGAGGAGGAGGATGCGCAGGAGCTGTACACTGTGGGGGCAACTCTGACTGACATAGGGCCCGCAATCCTCGGTGTGGGGAGGATGTGTTCCGTCCCAAGGTCCGACTGGGTCCCGGCTTCCACTATGTTTACCCAGTGTGCCGTCAGAGAGATGTACCGTCCCTGGCCACAAGCACTTGTCCACGTGTCTGTTGTCAGGTGGACTCTCCCAGTAACTGCGTTGTTGAGGGCACGGCAGATGCTTTGGGACACGTGCTTGTGTAGTGCGGGGATGGCACACCGGGCAAAATAGTGTCGGCTGGGGACCGAGTACCGAGGGACGGCCACCGCCATAAGATTGCGGAAGGATTCCGTCTCCACCAGCCTAAAAGGCAGCATTTCCAATGCAAGCAGTCGTGAAATGTGCGAATTTAGGACTGTGGCCTGTGGGGCGTTAGCTGCGAATTTCCGCTTTCGTTCAAAGGTCTGGGATATGGACAATTGAACGCTGCGGTGGGACGTGGACGTGGACGTTGATGCTGTTTCTTGAGAAACTGCCATAACAAGTGAAGACTGAGAGGAGGGGGCATCTTTACATGCAGTATGGACAGGGGATTGCCTTGCACACACAACAGGGGGTTCTATTGCACGCACAACAGTGGAAGAAGCAGTGGTGACACCCGCTGACACTGGTCGTGGACCCTGGGTTTCGCCCCACAAAGTCGGGTGCTTTGCTGCCATGTGCCTGATCATGCTGGTGGTGGTCAGGCTGGTAGTTTTGTCACCCCTGCTGATGCTGGCATGGCAGGTGGAACATATGGCCTTTTTGGGGTTATCAGCAGAGTCTTTAAAAAAATTCCAGACTCTGGAAGACCTACCGCTTGTACTGGCAACGTCCCTCGTGTTGGTGTTACGGGGAACGGTTGCCTGCCTTCTGTCTGCGGCCACCACACTGCTTCTTCCTGCCTGTTGGGGTACTCTGCCTCCCTCCCCCTGTGTGCTGCTGGCCTCACTCTGCATGTCCTCCTTCCACGTTGGGTCAGTTACTAGATCATCCACCACCTCCTCCTCTTCCACTTGCGCACCACGATCCTCCTCCTCACTTCCTGGCAATTGTGTCTCGTCATCGTCCACCTCTTGTGACAGATTGCCAACGTCGACTTCCTGTGGCCGTGGCTGTTCAAATATTTGGGCATCGCAACATGGGATCTCCTCTTCCACAACTTCAAGCGTATCAGGCGAGGGGCCCAAATATGGAAATGGACCAGTGAACAGCTCTTCAGAGTGTCCAAGTGTGGGATCACTTGCTGTCTGACGACACTCGGCATGGTGGGAGGAAGGAGCATCAGGGTGAGGAGGAGTATGCGGTCGAGACTCACGGCTACTAAGAGTTGACCGTGTGGAAGACAGACCGGAGGTGGTGGTGCCCAGGTAATTGGAAGTATTGTCTGCTATCCAATTAATAACCTGTTCACACTGATCAGTTCTCAATACTGGTGTTGTTCTGTGCTTCCCTAGTAATTCGGTCAAGAAGTGGGAGCGAGAAGATGTGGCTGTTGGTTGTGGCACATTTTCACCTTGGCCACGGCCCCGTCCCTGCACGAACCATCACCAGAACGTCCACTTCCACGTCCCTTGCCACGCGCCTTGCCCATTGTAAATGAAGTAAAATAGCTTACACTTGCACTATCAATGGAAAAAGGGTAATAAAGAGTAGATTAGAACCGTGGAAGAGGAAAAACCACAGTTATTGTTTACTGGGGTATACCACACTTTTTTAAATAGAGATATTTGCGACTGAACAGTGAGCGACACACTCAAACTGCTTTTTTTTTAGATACCAAAGGCCCAAAACTGGATAGTACAGCGATTTGACCCGTGGAACTGCGAAACCACACTGGGATGTCGGGCCTACACAAGACTATTTTCAACAGATATATTTTTGTGTCACAACAGTCAGGAGACACTACTGTTTTTCTTTACGGAAAAAACTACCAAAACCTGAATAATAGAGATTTTTTACCGTGGAACAGCAAAACCACAGTTATAATTTACTGGTGTATACCAGGCTTTTTAAAATATATATATATTTGCGGCTGAACAGTGAGCGACACACTCAAACTGTTTTTTTTAGATACAAATGGCCCAAAAGTGGATAATACAGAGGTTTGTACCGTAGAACTGCAAAACCACACTTGTATTTCTCTGGCCTACACCAGACTATTTTCAACAGATATATTTGTGTCTGAAAAATCAGGGAGACACTATTATTATTTTTATACAGCAAAAAATGCCAAAAACAGGATAATAGAGATGTTTTACCGTGGAACAGCAAAAGCACACTTCTGTCTCTCTGGCCTACACCAGACTATTTTCAACAGATATATTTGTGTCTGAAAAATCAGGGAGACACTATTTTTTTTTTTTTTTTACAGCAAAAAATGCAAAAAGCAGGATAATAGAGATTTTTTACCGTGGAACAGCAAAAGCACACTTCTGTCTCTCTGGCCTACACCAGACTATTTTCAACAGATATATTTGTGTCTGAAAAATCAGGGAGACACTATTTTTTTTTTTTTTTACAGCAAAAAATGCAAAAAGCAGGATAATAGAGATTTTTTACCATGGCACAGCAAAAACACACTTCTGTCTCTCTGGCCTACACCAGATTATTTTCAACAGATATATTTGTGTCTGAAAAATCAGGGAGACACTATTATTATTTTTATACAGCAAAAAATGCCAAAAACAGGATAATAGAGATGTTTTACCGCGGAACATCAAAACCACAGTAATAATTTACTGGTGTATACCAGGCTTTTTAAAATATATATAAATTTGCGGCTGAACAGTGAGCGACACACTCAAACTGTTTTTCTTAGATACAAATGGCCCAAAAGTGGAAAATACAGAGGTTTGTACCGTGGAACTGCAAAACCACACTTGTATTTCTCGGGCCTACACCAGACTATTTTCAACAGATATATTTGTGTCTGAAAAATCAGGGAGACACTATTTTTTTTTTTTTTTACAGCAAAAAATGCAAAAAGCAGGATAATAGAGATTTTTTACCGTGGAACAGCAAAAGCACACTTCTGTCTCTCTGGCCTACACCAGACTATTTTCAACAGATATATTTGTGTCTGAAAAATCAGGGAGACACTATTATTATTTTTATACAGCAAAAAATGCCAAAAACAGGATAATAGAGATGTTTTACCGCGGAACATCAAAACCACAGTAATAATTTACTGGTGTATACCAGGCTTTTTAAAATATATATAAATTTGCGGCTGAACAGTGAGCGACACACTCAAACTGTTTTTCTTAGATACAAATGGCCCAAAAGTGGATAATACAGAGGTTTGTACCGTGGAACTGCAAAACCACACTTGTATTTCTCGGGCCTACACCAGACTATTTTCAACAGATATATTTGTGTCTGAAAAATCAGGGAGACACTATTTTTTTTTTTTTACAGCAAAAAATGCAAAAAGCAGGATAATAGAGATTTTTTACCGTGGAACAGCAAAAGCACACTTCTGTCTCTCTGGCCTACACCAGACTATTTTCAACAGATATATTTGTGTCTGAAAAATCAGGGAGACACTTATTATTTTTATACAGCAAAAAATGCCAAAAACAGGATAATAGAGATGTTTTACCGTGGAACATCAAAACCACAGTAATAATTTACTGGTGTATACCAGGCTTTTTAAAATATATATATATTTGCAGCTGAACAGTGAGCGACACACTCAAACTGTTTTTTTTAGATACAAATGGCCCATAGAACTGCAAAACCACACTTCTATTTCTCTGGCCTACACCAGACTATTTTCAACAGATATATTTGTGTCTGAAAAATCAGAGGCACACTTTTTTTTTTGGGGGGGGGGGGGGGGCACCAAAAGGTTAATAAGATGGGTATTTGTACATTGTGAAGGAGGAAAAAAAAAGAGGATTTAGATTAAAAAAAAAGGATTTTTCCTGGCCCCCGGGACCTGGAGCTAAGTCCAGCAATTTCAGCAACAGGAGCAGCACACAGGACTGTAATGCAGCGTTTGCTGGTATAACCACTGCGTCTCCTATACATCCTGCCTGCCTGCCTGATATACCTGGGATGGATATTAGTCCTGAGAAGGACTGTTTGTTTGATCTGGCAGCCTTTACAGACCCTACACTAACTATTTTGCAGGATATATCTCTCCCTAAATCAGCAGCGCTGTCCCTACACTGTCTGATCCGGAGCGGCTGTGTCCAAGATGGCGGTGCCCGGTTTTAAATACTCGAGGTGACGCTGTGCGGCCAGCCAATCACTGTAATGCCCACAAACAACATGGCTGCGGCATTACAGTGACTGGCTGGCAATCCCTGCATGTTCATTGGCTCTGTAAAGAGCGCCAAACATGCAGGGTGGAGACCCGAGCTCCCGCCCGAGTAACCCGGAAATGCTCGGTGCTCGCCGAACATCCCGAGTAGCGTGATGCTCGGGCGAGTACCGAGCAGTGTCTAGCATGTTCGCTCAACACTACAGACAACCTCTTTAAAGACAAACCTACTACTGGAACTTTTCTCTGACACATTATAAATAAGAAATATTTCATTATCTTACTAGGATATCAATTGCCTATATTTCTCAGGGTCTCAAAGATTTTTTAATGTATGGTAAGAATATTAAAGAGGTTGTTGCCTTTTCTGTGTTCAGGTGTGGACTGCCCCCTGGCTGCTGCTTGGCTGGGGTCGGGGGGCTCGTGATGATTACAGTTTGCAACAGAGGCATGGCTGAGCCACTGGCCAAAACTGTCTGCTCTCCTCTGCTGCAAATAGAGGCAGCAGCTTCAGAGCCGCACTTACAAACTCTATTGCAAAGAACTTGTAAGCAATGAACTCCTTGCCTAGGAGACCAGCCCCCTCTGGTTGATTGCAGTGGCAGCCAGTAACTTAGGCTTACTTTTACAAGCACTTTGCAATTTTATCCATTTAAGAAAATGAGACAACTCCTGTAAGTTCTTTTAGGGCTAATCAGCTCCGTTTACTGTTTTCCAGGCTGATTGATCATGAACCTGTACAAAGCTACGCTAGCGGTGCTCTATAGAGCTGCCTCATTTCTACTTTCTCATTGTTACAATGGCTAATTTGAACAAGGATGTTTAAGGTCATGGAGACAAATATCAGACTAATTTGCATGGATTAACAGTGTCATTCATTCCCTGAAACGCTAATTTGCAGAAGCTGAGCCTCTTTCTTGATGAGAACAATTACATTTTGTGGAACAACACTTGTGGATTAAGCTGTTAGAGATTTATTTTACTGTGCAATCATTCTGTAAAGCTGAATAATTTTATACCTGTCCTATAAAAGCCTATGATCAGCTATGTACAATTTTACTGTTTGTATCTAGAATTAATCTATATAAAAAGTTGAATAAATTAAAATTACGTATTTTACAGTGTTCCTGAGTTATAGCTTGTATTATAACTCAGAGCTCTAGTCATAACTCTACATGCCTCAGAGCTGAAATCTCTCAACGTACCTTAGTGGGGAAATGTCTGCACAGAGATAATTCAGGTTATGTGCACTCCAGGTTACCCTACACCAGATGCTATAGCGGAAACTGATGTAGTAGCAGTAAAGGAGCCATTAGACTGATGTGGATGTGTCTGACCACAACCAACAATGCCATGAAGTATTATTTTTGTAAAGTAATATCTATAAACTTCAAACACCTAGCACACAGTGATACTTATAAAAAAACACACTAATCTTTATTTTTCAACTATCATCATTAAATATCTATAAACTGTAAAATACCCAAAAATGGACACAATCTTTAAAGGGGTTGTCCAGGAGTATTTTTTTTTTTTTACTATGAGCCTAAAAACGAACAGGTAGGTAGTTGATAACAGAGGAAACTACCTGCCTGTTCTATCCGGTGATGGTTCTTGCCAGCGATTCAGCTGCTCCACATCAACAGAGCAGCTCTTCCTCTTCTGCTTTGCTCTTTTGAAGGGGCGTGACTACCAAGTTTATGCTGATTGATAGCCGGTTCCCCGCAGCTAGGCAGCCAGGAGATAGCTGTCAATCAGCATGACGTCAGCAGTCACACCCCTTTAAAAGAGCAGAGTAGAAGAGGAAGAGCTGCTCTGTCGATGTGGAGCAGCTGAATCGCTGGCAAGAGCCATCACTGGATAGAACAGGCAGGTGGTTTCCTCTGTTATCAACTACCTACCTGTTCGTATTTTTTATTTTTTTTTACTATGAGCCTAAAAATGAAAAGGTAGGTAGTTAATAACAGAGGAAACTACCTGCCTGTTCTATCCGGTGATGGTTTTTCCAGCGATTCAGCTGCTCCACATCAACAGAGCAGCTCTTCCTCTTCTGCATTGTTCTTTTGAAGGGGCGTGACTACCGAGTTCATGCTGATTGACAGCTGGTTCCCCGCAGCTAGGCAGCCAGGAGATTGCTGTCAATCAGCATGACGTCGGCAGTCACACCCCTTCAAAAGAGCAGAGCGGAAGAGGAAGAGCTGGTCTGTCGATGTGACGCAAGTGGAAGATGCTGAATCGCCAGCAGGAGCGGTCTGTCGCTCTGTACAGGGAAAGATTGGACGTCGGGCAGAACAGGCGGGTATTTAACAACTACCTGCCTGTTAGTTCTTAGGCCCATAGTAGAAAAATATAATAGTCCTGGATAACCTCTTCAATTTACAATAAATGATGGTCAGATTTATCTTTAAATAAATGTATATATATATGGGGCAGTAGGGTGGCTTAGTGGTTAGCACTGTAGCCTTGCAGCGCTGGGGTACTGGGTTCAAATTCCACCAAAGACAACATCTACAAGGAGTTTTTATGTTCTCATGTTCGCGTGGGTTTCCTCAATCTATATTGTGAGCCCCAATGGGGACAGTGCCGATAATGTCTGTAAATTGAATAATGGCGCTATATAAGTGGGTAAAATAAAGTCTGTGGATTATACTATGCCTCTGACTATGGTATCACCCATCAGGGTGCTTATTTTACATTAGTGGATCCACCTGCTGATATTAGATTTACATTATGTCCTGTCTGTGTTTATCTATACTGTGGAAGATATAGAGAAAATATTTCAAAAAGTCACCTTTTGGGAGGATCTTGTAAGGAATAAGAAAGTATATGTATCTTGTGCCCTTAATAGAAATAGATATATTTCAGATTTCTCATGATGACTCATTTTAAATATAAAAGTTTGCATTATAGTGTAGCTATAAAAGATATTGACAGTCAAAAAAAGTAAAAAGAAAAAAGTTCCCTTTTTAGTTTGCTATATTTATACTTAAGAGCCAAATGGAGAATATTCCAAACCAAGATTAGTAATGCTGCTCTCATTATGTTTGCTATATTATGAATCTATAAATTAGATATAAAGGAGGAGAACACAGGTGATATAAAAGGGATGTATGCTTTTAGCAATTTATTTTTATCTGTAGGATTGCATAAAATAAAAAGCTGCTGTCCAGATGCTGGAGCCCCGAGCCATCGAGGGCATTCTGTTCATGTACAGTTCCTGACAGCAAGTGTTTCATTTCCCTGCAATGCCCCCACATGGTGCCTACTAAATTCAACAGAGTGTCCATGCAAAGCACAGAAGTGCTGGGTCCACGAGCAACAATACTTTTCGTAGGTGTTCTCTACCCCAGCTAAATGATGAAAGTCACAGATGAGGGATCCTTCTCTATTAACTCAAAGAACTCTTAAAGGGAATCTGTCACCAGGTTTTTGCTATCTCATCACAGCATAATGGAGGAAAAGAGACCCTGATTCCAGCAATATATCACTTAGTTTACTGAGTGCACCAGTTGTGACACAATCAGAGTTCTTAGATGTAGCATGTAGCAGAGCTAAGAAAGCTAACCCCGCCCACACCACATCTTCTATGTACATATGTTCACTGTCTATTGGCAGTGAGCTTAGAAGGGGGTGGAGTTGGAAAATTTAGCACAAGGCAGCTAGTCTGGGCAATGATAATGTCCTAGTGATAAAACCTTCATTGTAAGTAAACAACAGCACGCAGCCTAATAAGTGACACATCACTGAATTAAGTGCTTTAATCCCTACCTCATGCTGTCCTCAGATTACATAGCAAAACCCACTGACAGGTTCCATCTTAATAGATAATAATTTAAGGCTTCAGCACATTCCGTTAGGCTTTATATTCTAAGCAATTGTAATACACAGCAATTTCTCTGTCTTTAACAAAACACATATACTATAACAACTAGATCGCAGTGCAGCATTTTTTTTTTTACTTAATTAGAGAAATTGCTAAAATCCCAGCAGCTACTCAATATGCTGGATTATTTTTTTGGGGGGGGTCTTCTTAGCTTTCAGAATAGTTTCAGATAGTTCTCAATAACTTTGTCAAAATTTCTCCATTGATAAAGACATGAATTAACATAGAACTCAAAGAATGAAATAAATAGTATACAAATTAAATACTTGAACTTCTGGATTTTGGCATGGCACATGGATACAGCTATGTTTTCTGATGAGTTTAACAGCAAAGTTGGGCAATCAGCCATGGTAATAGCAGTGGCACAAGGATGAAGCTCCCTGACAACTGGGGTTATTTAAAGATCAGTGACGACCTTTCTGCTGTTTTTCGTCAGTAATAATATGAGGCAGGCTAATGCAGAGAGCAAACAACTGTAAAATCAGTCAAAGGAAATTGAGCAATTATTTTGTTAGAATTTTCACGCATTTAATAGTATTAATGGAAAAGACTGTATGACACTGTAATTTTACAGTGTACTTAAAATTGACCTGCTACCGGCAAACAATAGAGACATCATTTTTTTTCCAGCTAAGGAAACATGTAGCCAGAGATGTAAGCATTATTAGAGAAATGTCACATGTTTAGGGACATTTTTTGCAGGGTCTTCTCAATCACCTGTCAGAAACTCATTACATAAAAGAAAGCTGAGATAGTCTGCTGTTCAGACCAAAATCCAGAATGGTTAAAAAAATGTGACCAATCTCCTTTTTGCCGCACAGTTCTGATTCTTGAAACAGAATGTGACACTACAAACCCTCCTGGCTTGGTTTATACATTATTTCACTGCAACAGTTTACATGAGTATTGTTGCAACCATGGACATACTTCACTACCATAGTTTACCCTTTTCTTGTCACATTGCCTTATTTGTAATACTACATACAGGGATGAAAAGTATGCCAACACGTAACATCCCAGGACCAGTATTGGTATGAAGCAGATAAGTGGGTTGTAAGGGATCTGCATGGTGGAGTGGTGTGCATCTTTAAAAAATATGGATACTATTGATAGGCAGAGTGGTAATGAATGTCAAAAGAAATGCAGGTGGACACTTCAAAAAAATTCACTGGAAGGAAAAGTGTGTGATAGTTCCAGACTGTCTTTTAGAGGCAACAGGCATGAACGGAGAACAGTTGATGTACAACAATGAACTAATATTTGCAACAATATCCTTGTTCTTGTGACAGTCTGCTGGCAATCACTTCAGCAGCACCTACTTTGCTATGTCATAGTCTGTTTCTCTTGTAAAAAAGTACAGCTTAGAATGCTGGTCAAAGTCATTCTGTGGCGCCCCTGAGGGTTCGACCACCACAGGGATGCTGCACTTCTTTAATGGAGTGTAGTGTTCCTCCTCTGAGGTAAGAACAGTGTGATGATCGGGACCCTTCCTTAGCATCCAACACCACATTTCTCCACCAGAGGGGGCTAGTATGCACTAGGTGCTGCCCTCCTGGTTACAGGGAGACTGGGGAACCAAGAGTGAGGGGAACCAGTTAGTGGGTGAGGGTGGAGGACTCACAATTTAGTGACACTTTAAAATTCATATTTAATAAATAGCCATCTTGGTTCTTGGTTCTAGTTAGTCAAGTTCACTGGCTGTCATGTACTGTGAGCCCCTACCCTGAAAGTGGATCCTGTGTGGACCTGCAGGGGATGGAGGCACAGCCCTCGTACCCCAGCCTTGGGACGAGGGGCAGGTTGTAGGCAAGGAATGTCTCGACCCGGTCAAGGACCAGGACCAAGAAGGCCCGGAGCTTAAGAGTGTAGCTCCACAGCAAATGGATCCCGGGGAGGAAGCAGACGGAGCGGCATACGCCACCTGTCCTCACCAACTGATATATTCAGAGGGAGTCCGGCTGCAAGAGGGGTACCGGCCCCCGACACCCGACCTTGCTACTTCATATCCTGGTCGGGAAAGCCCGGTAGGCCCTGAGGATCCCACCGGGTATCGGACGGAGCGGAGCTGCCACCCGTACCCTTGTTCTGAGAAGAGCTCAGAGGGAGACCCGGCCTATTCGCACACACACGGACAGGAAAGGATTCGGTCTGTAGTTCAGGAACACTCTGGTGTAGGGTCCCGATTGAACGCTGGACTTACTCGGAGGTTGTCGGACCCCCGTCCCTGGTGACCGCAGGTCTCCACGGGGAGCTGGGAGTCGCCTTCCTTCTGCCAACTCTAAAGTGAGTAAAGCCTTGGAAGTTCACCCCTATGGCCTCCGGACTCTTTATTCTGCGCTACACCGCACGACACCGACTTTCTAGGCTACTACCCCTGTCATCCTGTCTCTCTGCCCTGAGGCCTTGCTCCGCCTGTGGGGAGTAGTAATAACTATGGCCGCCATACCACCATGCCTCAGCGGACTGCAGCGGCGCTGGTGGCCTTCACCAGGTGCCACAGGTGGCGTAGTCGTAACTCAACCCGGATAAGCCCACACCATCTTTTTTAATGTGACGGCCCTGAGCACGGGTCGGGTCCGGACCACGGCTGCACCCCATCTTTCCACCATAGGACCTGATTCCGAGTCCCCCATCTCCCAGGGTAAAGACAAAAGGGCTTTCGAGTAGAGGCGTCACAATTCCTCACGGGAACATGTCTTGGCAGCGATGCCTTGCAGAAGCTCTTGTCTGGCAATTTGCACACTCTTGTGTCCAGGTTCCATACACACAGAAATTAGTCTTTGAATCTGATGTGATAATTCATTTCTCACTTAGCCATCAGCACTAAGACTCCATTGGTCTGTCAATCCTCACATTTAGGAATAAGTATAGATGCTCCCATTCACTGTGACAAAGTCTTGCTTTTATAGCAGCTAATCTTCTCTCTGGTGGTGGATGCACTCTATACTAATAAGCCTCTGTACTCCCCTCTGTGGTAATGGCGGTACTGTTTTTTAAGTGGGAAAGTCAACTTGCAACAAACTATACTAACTACAGTACAGGCCAGAACTTTTAACATGCACCATTTTGGCCCTAACTAGTTCCATGGAGTCCAATTTTGGGGGGGAAAAAACGCGACACTGTTCTAGTAGATTTGTGCATGGGGGAAGTATCGTGGTCCAAGCATATTTTCACTATAAAATTCCAGTACCTAAAAGAAGATAAGACACTCAGTATCATTTAATTCATCAATATTTATTTGACCAGGCAGTATCGTAAGCAGTTTTTCAAGGAGATAAGTATATGAACACAATAGAAAATGGAGGGGTTGTTGGGAGGAGAAAAGGAGGAAGAGAGGAGATCAAAATCATATGGAAATATATACTAACTATGAAGCACAATGGTATCAAGTATACATTGGAATGCATAGAAATGCATGTAAAATATATATGAGATGTAAGACAACAGTATTGATGTCAAAAACCTGTGAGAGGCTCATTGTGAGGTATTCTCATAGAATATCATCAAGCTGTTATTATGTATGTATGAGCACTTGAAATAATTCAGGCTTGAAAATAAAAAGTACAACCGAAGTGAAAGTGGAGCAGAGGTGAGAATATGCAGCCTAAATCATGTAAGTCTAATATATTGTACGCCCTGTATGGGTAGAGAGAAGGGAAATGAAGTAGAATTGAGTTCCTGGAACAGGAGAAGATAATGTAAGGGAAAGAAGAGAAAAAAACGGTATATTGGAAAAGGAACAAATGAAAAACTTAAACCGAGAACATATGAGAACATGTGCACATAACCATATACAAGAGTAATGGCATAGATGTGCATGCAAAAAAAAGCAATACATATGGATGGAAGAGTAAGAAAGAAAGTAATAGGTGTTTATATGAGATGCAGTAACAATAAAAACAGTTATACATATTGAATTAGACATTTTGAGAGGAAGGAAAGGAGGGAACAGTTTTAGAAATGCTAACTTGCCTTAGGCAATAGAGAGAACCTAGAGCGTAGCTGGCGCTATAGTGGACAAAAGGCGAGAACATAATGTATCGGAATGAATGCCGGCCAGCCAATGATAATAGATACGTGGAGATGCTCTGCTGCGTGTATAACTGGGAATATCTGGCGCTAAATAAAGGGAGAGGTGGCGCTTGCCTCAGAAAATGATGGCGCATGTCACAGTGGTGAGATATCGCGCAGGCGCTGTGCATCAGAAAACTGGTAAACTGAGTGTCCAGAGGGGTGTTAAATAGAGCCAGAGAAAAAGGTGATCGTACAGGGGTAGAAGGTGCTACATACGGTGACTCGCTGGGAATGGGGTCCGTAGACATGTAATTATACAGGGGAGGAGGGCATGTTTTCAGGGCGGCTTTAGTTGTGGAGGGTGCAGCAAAAGTTGAAAGATGAGCTTTGGAAATGAAAGAAGAGAGAGATTATGGGAAGAACGTTATAGTATATTCTAAAGCCATAGAGGAGGGCCGAGAGTGAAAATGTGAAGGTAACATGAAGGGACTGGGAGATAAGACAGGTCAGATATGACATCATATTAAAAAAAAGATGGTAAGAAAATACTACTAAAATAACAAAGGATCAAAGACTGGCAAGAGAAAGTGAGACCACAGTGGACCAAATTAGGAGGAAACAGTGAGAAATTCAACCAAAGGGGATAACGCCCCGATCCATGATAGAGTGTTAGGGAATCAAGGAAAGAAAAATATAAAATGTTATATGAATTGTAAGTGCATAAAAATGTAGAAGTACAAAGTATGACAGAAAATTATACGGAATATAATGAGAAACTCTGATAATAATGTTAATGGTAGAATCTTTCACATTCCCAGTTAAGTCCTTGTCCTTCTCGTTCCAGTGTTTGTAAAGTGTGTATCTAGAAGGCCTCCTTTTCTTTTACCTTCTGGATATGGTTTCTACCTCTGTATACCATGGATATAATGTATGTTAAATAACTTGAAATCTCAATTGAGATACTGAATGGGATGCGGTAAATTGAGCATGTAGTGGTAACATAACCTTTTTACAGCGATTATTGGATTATTTTTTTATGTCCTTTATATGCTGGGTGGTTTCTCCAAGATATCTGAGGACTGGTGATGATCGAGCGCTGAAATGCTCGAGTGCTCGGTACTCAAGTCGAGCATGTTGGACACTTGGACGTGCTTGACTTGAGCATTTTTCTGGAGGACGGACGGTCTCTCTCTCTCTCCCCGGAGTTCTACAGCTCACAAAGAGTCCTCTTCAGTGTGCTGCGCAGCTCAGATGATTCAAATGAGCTTCTTACGGGGACTTGAGCACCACACAATACTCGGCACTGCTCGATACTCAATCGAGCACCCCGATGCTCGATTGAGTATCAAGCAGTGCCGAGCAAACTTGCCCATCACTACTGAGGATGCATTGAACACTTGATAACATAAATTACATGGGAGGAGTCACAAGAAAAATATTCCTGTCCATTAAATTTCTTTCCTGACCTTGTAAAAAGCCCCTTTGATGACATTTGGACATTAGTTACATTGTAGGCAGGGAAAAGTGTCTGTGTGTTTGGCGTGTAATGTACCCTACAAGAATTTGGATTATCCGATGCTTACATTATTCCTCACCGAACAGTCCACTAGATTTGGTGGCTTTTTGTGACAGATGAATGGTTGGTTCTGGAACATATACTTTTGAGAGGAGTGACCAGTGATATCTAATAGAGGAATGTTCCTTTTTCATGAATTAATGGTATGTATTCACAAATGCTAGACAGCTATTGTTCTTATTTCTACTAGAGTTGGTGGGGTTTGGTTTCTGATTTAATTATTTATGTGTATAGTCTTGATTAGAGAACCTTTCAAGTACATATTCCACCATAGTTTGTCAAACAGATGTCCTTGAAAAAGATCTTTGCATAGGTCAAAATGTTAGACTATATCTGCTTATCATATGCCCAGATCAATAAAAAGATTCATAAATTGAATAATACTGATTGTTTTCACTCCTTACCATGCTGGGGTCTTATAGTGTAGTTGTATAGTTCCTTGGAGTGACATATTAATTGCCAATGATCCAAGGGATAACATTTCTCCTTGCAGAGAGTGACATGTAAAGCATGCCAAGGTGAGGAGACTTTTAAGCCAAAATGCTTCTCTGAGAAATATGCAAATTTACCATAACCCCCATGATATCACTGCTTTATACATATTGCTCTATGAGCTGCTGGCTGAGTCCTGCCTCCTGTATGTAGGGCTCAACCCGAGTGACAGACTAGCTTCCACTGAAAGTACAGGCAGGAAATGTCTGTACTCTGTGCCACATGTGACAGCTCAGAAATTTAACAGCAAGTAAATTATGACGTTTCTTCATAGATTTTACAATATTTTAAGAACCTGTGTGCCCAGAAAACTCGTTCATTAAGGTGGCATTTCTACTGCAAGAGGATCAATGGAAACTCAAAGTAACCAGGGCACGGTGGCTCAATGGTTAGAACTGTTGCTTTGTATCGTTGGGGTCCAGGGTTGAAATCCCACCAAGGACAATATCTGTAAGAAGTTTGTATGTTCTCCCCCTGTTTGCATGGGTTTCCTCCAGGTTCTCCAGTTTCCTCCCGCACTCCAAAGACATACTGGTAGAGAATTTAGACTGTGAGCCCCAATGGGGACAGTGATGACAATGTCTGTAAAGCTCTGTGGAATATTCCATCATAGCTCCATCACTATGTAAAATAATCTTAATAATAAACCAGTGAAGTATTACATAGTCCTGGACTGTTCTGAATAGTTTGGTATTTATTAGTGGTGGTTCAGGTGGAAACATTTCTTAATTTTTATAAGAGTGGGAACCCATTTAATCGTTATGTTTGGCATGGAAGTATAGAAAATATTTTAATGTTCCCTATGTAATTGAATTATATTTTTGGGTCAAAAATAGGGTTAATCTGCAATAAAGACTATCTACTTGTGTTTAACCTGTGCAAAGCTAGGACGCAGGAACAAGACACCATCTTTTTGATGAACAAACATCCAAATGGTACCGACAATAGGCATTGATAATTGTATATTTTCCACTGTATATCATACAGCGTGTGATGGTGGAAAATATATAGTATTTATTATGAGATTATTCTGGTGGTAAATAGACAATAAACACCAGTAGAGTAATTGAATGTACTAGTTAACTAGTATGAGTCATTAGTAAATTCACCATATTGTAAGTGCAATGCAGAATAACAAACATATTTTCTTCTCAATTTAATAGATTCGCAGACGCAGACCTACTCCTGCCACACTTGTCCTGAGCAGTGACCAATCTTCGCCAGGTAATGTCATATTGTCTTGCATATTGTTATAAAATACAACATTAATTTATTAAAATTGTCCCAGTCAACGAAATGATTAATCATATTTATTACATTTTAGTGTTTGCTTTGCTAAAAATTTGAAGTTACATTTGTGCAACTTTTTAATCTTATTATCTATCACAATTTTGACTAGCAGTAAAGCAAGAAGAGTCTTGTCAATGATCACTATGGTCTTTATATTGAGTAATATGTTTCTGAATGTTTTGTGAATTTTGACATAAGTAACTAGAAATGGTGATGACTATTATTAAGACTGGCAATGCGTACTGTAAGGCAGCGCTAGTCATCATGCTGGGGGACACTCGCTGCACTGGGTCAATTAAAGCACACCAGCCACGTTTTCCAGTATTTCACAATCCTGCAGTTTATTTTCCTTCATAACTGCTATAACCGAGTCCAACTCAGTGGCTCGCCGACATATTACATATAATGTCCAGGAGCCTTTCAAGTGGCAGACAGGTCCACTTGGCTCCAGTTACAGCCTCCAGCAAAGTCACTTATAGCAACGTCCATATAATGCAGTGTTTTACCTTTGTCAGGTTTTAGCTGCTTCAGTCAGTTTTGTTCTGCCACCACTGTGGTTTTACGGCTTCCCAGATGGGGGGTCTCCAGCCCTCGTTCCTTCAAAGGCTACTGGTATGTTGTCTCACCTAACATCCAGGTCTCTTGCCTTCCAAGCCTCTGGCCCTCCAAGGCTACTAGTATCGCTTACACCTAAGGATCCAGCCTCTGCCTTTCAGGCTTCACTAGGCCTCACTAGGCCTCAGACTCTAGTGGTGTCCCACACGGGAACAGGCCTCACGCCTTACACACCTGTCTCCAACCTACCAGGGTTTATATATCTTCCAGTGCACACACAGGACCTGTGCTGATGTCACAGCCATGTGATCAGTACCTGAGGGGAGGTACATGGTCGGCCAAAACACACCCTGGACCATTACAGCAATGCCGCAAGCCGCAGCATTACAGTACATAAACACGGCAGGACGTGCTTGGCATATCCTGGAATTCAATGCGTATTGATTACCGTCTTATTTTTTCCTAGATCAAAGAACAAATAAGAGACTGGATATTTTTTTAGCCTCTATTGATATCAATTGGCTAAGCAGGTTCTACAATGAGAGACTAAAACATTGCTTGCTTGAAATAAATATGTAAATATATGGCCGTGTGTTCCACCACATTGTTACCAGCACCTTCCAAACCTAATGCAAACACATAGGTCCCAATTCATCAAGATCGGCGTTGTTCATACTGGTCTTGATGAAGGGGTATGCTGGAGTCAGAGGCCCTTGATTCATGAAGATGTGCACATCTGACGTGTGGCGTGAGCCTCTTTGTGGTATGGACTGGAGAGAGATTTCTGGAGTAGGAAATGCCACAACTTAATATGAATTAGGTGTAGCACCCTGAGGATTCGGCTGCTACAGGGGTACTGCACCTCAACCCAGAGGTGTGATATTCCACTCCCGGGTAAGGATGGAGTGTGGACCTGAGCTCAGAAAGCTGCATGCACTACACACATCCCATTTCCGAGGAGCAGACCAACGGTACTCCCACTTAGAAATGTGCAGGTACGACCGAGTCTGTTCCTGGCTGGAGTGGGAGGGGGGTGGAACATCCCAAGTAGTGTAGGGGCAGATAGGGGGAGCAGCCTGGGTAAAGATAGGAGCTCATTGGGTGCTGGTCGCCTGAGCTCACACATAGAGGGTGTATATAAGGTGGGCACCATCAGAGAACAGGGTCAGTCTTTGCAGGGCAGTCAGTCTGCCAGCCTTTTGCAGAGAGAAGTCAGAGGAGGAAGAGGAGCAGAGAAGCCCCAGAGAGAGAGAGAGAGTGGAGCAGAGAAGGAAAGACCCAGAGGAGACAAAGAGAGGACTCTGAGAACCCAAATTCAATCCCCGGGTGAAGAGTCGGCATTAGGGTACCGGATCCCAAGCTGGTGGGGGCAAAAGCACACCCTAGCCAGAGACCGGAGGCCGTGGGCAGCGTCTGCCACGGCCACCCACCACATCCATCCCGAAGGCATACCACGTGGAGGGTCAGGGAACCCAAGGCCAAGGGTCTCCCAACAGAAGGCCCGAGGGAGCTGGACCTAGGTGGATCACTAGTGGGGACGGCCAGAGGAAAGGACAGAAGGAGAGCTCAGGGTCACGCTCCAGACTTGTTTGGGGGTTTGCTGAATCCAGGACCTGGTGGACGCAGCACGGCTCGGGTGGTCACTTGAAGCTGGAGTGACCGGAACATCAGCAGTGAGTAAATACCCTAAACTGCACAACCCGACTCTGTCTTCATTAAACATCTATGCTGCACCACCACAACCCCCATCCTCTGCACCTGACCCCCTGAGGCTATACCCCACCCGTTGGGGGTTATACCACCAAAAGCTGCACCAACACCATCAGCCTCAGCGGACCCTGCTGCAGCGGCGGCCATAGTGACCGCAATACAACGGGTGGCGTAGTCGACATTAAGAACTTAATAACATCTGTAGGACTGCCACATACAACTGAGTTTGACACCCTGGGCACGGACCGGGTCACAGCCACTCGGAAGACTACAACTCCCATCTGATCCGGCTCCGGATATTCCCCCTAAAGAATATGGCCCAGGGAGCGCGTCAACTTTGGCGTAGTCGGCAGGATTACGTGCCCACAACAACCGGGTACTGCGTGCCTGAGGAAAAGAACGAGTTTACCTCAAAAAGAAGTCTCCTGCCGGTTCCGGAGGGTCCCCGCCATCGGACTCCATCACAGGTCGATTCCCGCCGGTTGTCCGCCATTAACAGCTTTTTCCCGCCATCTGCAGAGTTTCCCGCCACTGGGAGACGATTCCCGCCATTTCCAAAGGTTTCCCGCCTTGTCAGAGCGGACGCCATTATGGGCGTGCCAGAGGGTGGCAAGAGGCCGCCTCCCATCGTGGGCCAGGACCGAAAATGGCGCCAAAA
This sequence comes from Phyllobates terribilis, assembly GCF_046119375.1. Lineage (NCBI taxonomy): Eukaryota > Metazoa > Chordata > Amphibia > Anura > Dendrobatidae > Phyllobates > Phyllobates terribilis. The sequence goes on along the minus strand of NW_027362762.1, from coordinate 156,587,859 downwards.
GTGGAAACCGCCCCCACCAACAGAGACTGTGATGCTAGAGGTGTCTGTCAGCGTGAAAGAACTGCCCCTGGAGCTGACAATCACCAAGAGGCCCCGGGACCGCCCTCGAAGTGGGAGGACTGAGAAGAAGAGAACAAAGATGGGTGTCGCTTGGAGCAGTCTGGAGAGAGCGCACCCGGAGGCAAGAAGCCTGGAGAAGAGTTTCGGAGGAGCTTACCCGGAGATGGCGAGAAAGCAGAGCAGCACCGGCCCGCTGGCCAGGAGCCTGCTAGAGACAACAGAAGGAGAGCAGAGCAGCACCGACCCGTTGGTCAGGAGCCTGCTGGAAACAACGACCCCACTAGGCCTAGTGGAGGTCCTAGCACAGCTCCCCCGAGACCGGGAGTGTGCACAGACCGCTCTGGAGGGCCTCGCAAGGAGGATGGCCCGGGTGCAGCGAGAGACGTTGGCGGAGTGGAGCCGTGAGATGGCCCAGCAGACCGAGACCTGTCAGCGGAGCACGCCACCCAAGATGAGGAGACAGACCGCCTCTGAGGATGGCGCGGGAGGACTGAAGGCCGGAGACGGCGCCGAGAAGGGAGCCGAACGAGTGGAGGCAGGTAAAGGGGACGTCTATACCCCAAACCGGGAAACCGCGTACCTGCCCCAGCTCCCCGTCGCAGAGCCCGAAGTCTATCCTGCCGTGCCCGTCGCTGCAACGTCACCGCCGCAGACTAGGCCTCAACCGGGAGCCGCGACCCCTGTGACGTCACACGCCTCGACCCCGAGCGTGACCAAGCAGGAAGTACCACCAGCCTGGTCGCAAGGCCTAGTACCCCCGGGCGCCGCAATACCAACAGCGCCCCCTACCTCCGCGGAGCCCCCGGCCTGGTCGCAGGGCCAAGTAGCCCAGGGTGCCGCCGTCCTTACGGTGCCCTTCACCCTCCAGATACCCCAGGCCTGGCCGCAAGGCCCGGGCAACCCGGGCGCCAACACCACCGCGCCCATAAGACCAAGAGTGCCGCATCTGGGAGAGGACCTGTTTAGCCAACACACGTGCCCGGATGGGCAGCCCTTTACTTGGCCACCGGAGTTTCACCATCCCCGACTCCGGAAAGAGAGACCCCTGGATGAACCCCTGATCCCGGCTCCAAAGCCCGTAAAGAGGATCTCGCCCCCGCTGGCGGAAGCGCAGTTTGAGTGGGACCCCACCGGAGAAGATCTCATGGGGTTCACTCAGGAGACTCGGGCAGCTGCAGCGGAGCGTGCTGAGTGCTGCCGCCAACAGCTCGAGGTCTTCGAGAGGGAGCGGAGAGAGAGGCGAGTCCGGGAACAGCAAGCTCAAATAAGGAGCGCGGAGCAGAAGAGCCGGGCCAGGAGAGACCCCCGTGCAGCGCATAGTCCCCGCACCACCGGGACTGTGATAAAGTTTAACATGCAGCATGGGTGGGGCTTCATCCGAGACCACCGCACCCTAGGCGACGTCTTCGTGACGAGGAGAGACGTTGAGTTCCACCTACCGGAGGGACACAGAGGTCGTGACCTTTACATCGGGGACGAGGTCACCTTCACCCGGCACAAGTGTGCCAAAGGACCCTACGCCCTCCATGTGCATCGCCTGACGGAGGAAGAGCTGCGGTGTGAGGAGGAAGAACAAGAGGACCCGGACGGGTCTGAAGCTAAAGGAAACCATAAAGAAAGAGCAGGAGGACGTCGTCGTTAAGTACAGCGAAGCAGAAGCTGTATATAGTTGCCCGTCGGGGCACCGTGAACTGAAACTGTTACTGCTGCTATCATAGTCCCCGTTGAGACCAGCAAGTGTGAACTGTTTACCCGTTTATCCCTAAAAATCCCACTGGCCGAGGACTGAGAGCGGCCACCTTCCCTTTTGTATATAGTTGCGCGTCCTAAAGCGCCCCCTACCGGTTTTATAGGAAAACCATTTGTCTAGAGAGACTGTCGCACTTTACCCGGTCACACGTTGCACAGTGACCGGAGGAGGAGCCAGAGGCGACGAGAATGTTTTATATTGATATATATATATATAATGTTTTATATGAAGAGTTTTATGATGCTGCTAATATATGTTGTTTTATATGTTTTATATGTTTATGCAAAAATTTGTATGTTTGTGGATGTTTTGTTCTTACAGCCCGAGGACGTGCTGTGATTTACCAGGGGGGAATGTAGCACCCTGAGGATTCGGCTGCTACAGGGGTACTGCACCTCAACCCAGAGGTGTGATATTCCACTCCCGGGTAAGGATGGAGTGTGGACCTGAGCTCAGAAAGCTGCATGCACTACACACATCCCATTTCCGAGGAGCAGACCAACGGTACTCCCACTTAGAAATGTGCAGGTACGACCGAGTCTGTTCCTGGCTGGAGTGGGAGGGGGGTGGAACATCCCAAGTAGTGTAGGGGCAGATAGGGGGAGCAGCCTGGGTAAAGATAGGAGCTCATTGGGTGCTGGTCACCTGAGCTCACACATAGAGGGTGTATATAAGGTGGGCACCATCAGAGAACAGGGTCAGTCTTTGCAGGGCAGTCAGTCTTCCAGCCTTTTGCAGAGAGAAGTCAGAGGAGGAAGAGGAGCAGAGAAGCCCCAGAGAGAGAGAGAGAGTGGAGCAGAGAAGGAAAGACTCAGAGGAGACAAAGAGAGGACTCTGAGAACCCAAATTCAATCCCCGGGTGAAGAGTCGGCATTAGGGTACCGGATCCCAAGCTGGTGGGGGCAAAAGCACACCCTAGCCAGAGACCGGAGGCCGTGGGCAGCGTCTGCCATGGCCACCCACCACATCCATCCCGAAGGCATACCACGTGGAGGGTCAGGGAACCCAAGGCCAAGGGTCTCCCAACAGAAGGCCCGAGGGAGCTGGACCTAGGTGGATCACTAGTGGGGACGGCCAGAGGAAAGGACAGAAGGAGAGCTCAGGGTCACGCTCCGGACTTGTTTGGGGGTTTGCTGAATCCAGGACCTGGTGGACGCAGCACGGCTCGGGTGGTCACTTGAAGCTGGAGTGACCGGAACATCAGCAGTGAGTAAATACCCTAAACTGCACAACCCGACTCTGTCTTCATTAAACATCTATGCTGCACCACCACAACCCCCATCCTCTGCACCTGACCCCCTGAGGCTATACCCCACCCGTTGGGGGTTATACCACCAAAAGCTGCACCAACACCATCAGCCTCAGCGGACCCTGCTGCAGCGGCGGCCATAGTGACCGCAATACAACGGGTGGCGTAGTCGACATTAAGAACTTAATAACATCTGTAGGACTGCCACATACAACTGAGTTTGACACCCTGGGCACGGACCGGGTCACAGCCACTCGGAAGACTACAACTCCCATCTGATCCGGCTCCGGATATTCCCCCTAAAGAATATGGCCCAGGGGGCGCGTCATTAGGCAACCTACCCCGCCTTGCCCCAGTTCCAACCCAGCTACGCCCATTTCGATGGAGCTGGGAGAAACTGGCCTGAAGATGCCAAAAGTCACAAAATTTTGGCACAACTCCGAGTTTGCGCCTAAATTTTATGACTTTTTAAAGCTTTTACACCAGAATGCTGGCGTGAAGGCTTTGATTAATCAAGCCCAAAGAGTTATGTACATGATCCTGTATATTCATAATTGTTCATATCCCACTGGAATAGGATGCACAAAATTAATTAAAAGGCACATGCTACTTAATGGATTTGGAGCATTTTTCGGGGTTTTTTTGCGTCAGCGTCAGACAGGAGTTAATTTCTACTATAATTCCCTCTACTTTCTGGCATAAATTATAATAAATTTTTTGGGCAGCAATTGGTCATGTCACCTTTTTGCTAAGTCATACCCATTGTTTTAAAAAAAATGCTGGAACTGGTATAAAAATGCGAATAAGCATTCTGCAAAATATTCCAACTTCTATGTGACAGTTTTAAAGTGGAAAATGAATAATTCCCATTGGGGTCGATTCATAAAGGATGACGTTTTTTACACCAGCATTGCTCATGGGTGCACTGGAGTAAAGATGTGCCTACAATGCATCCTTCTGCAGCTGTGCGTCAGCGTCAGAAATGTACTTCAGTCACGGGCTGCGGTACATTCCTGTCTTACTTTACACAAATTTTGTTGTACAAACTATGTTAAATTTGTCAAGCGGGGCCCGGCTATTCGCATTCCTACTAGGCTCCCCCGTTTTTCACAAAGGTGGCGTAGTTGGCGTAAAAGCAAAATAATTAGCCATATTCTCTCTCTCCCTCTCTTTCTCTCTTCCGGGAGAAGTCCGTATTCGGAGTTCAGCAGTTCGGGTTCGCTCATCTCTAAAGTTCAGTGTTACTTAGCAATATATAATTGTTGATTATTTCTAATTATTTTGTTTTTATTTAACCTATAAGGATGTAAAAGAGAGAGACTTTTACAACTGGAATTATAACGGTTGTCTGGTGTAAACAAGTTATCACCTATCTGTGGGATAGGTGATAACTTTGTGACCGGTGGGAGTCCAACCACTGGGATTGTCAGAACAGGTCACTTTTATCCCGTTAGAATAGCGGTGCGAATGCTTGCCTGCTGCTCCATTCATCCCCAACTGGGCCGCCGCGCGCTACGCTCTGTTATTTTCCAGCAGACCAATAGAGTATGAGTGGTGCGGCTGTCCGGCAACTGATCTGTTGCTATGTTTTGTAACTGGTATAAAAGTTCCCTATTGGGAATAAAAATGTCCCATTCTACCAGTTGACGCGAGTCCCAGTATTTGGAGCCCCTGCAGACAGATCCTAACTAGTGTTGAGCCACCCCCGTAGTGTTCGAGTTCGGTTCGGTTCGTCGAACACCCGTGTGTTCGCCGAACTGTTCGTCGAACTGTTCGTCGAACACCTTCGAACACCGTTAAAACCAATGGCAGGCAAACAAAAACACATAGAAACACATAGAAAACACCTTCAAAGGTGTCCAAAAGCTGACAAACTGCTCAGAAGACACAACTAACACATGGAAAAGTGACAAGTACATATAGTCATGCGAAAAGAAAAGAGGTGGAGGAGTAAAAGGAGGGGGAGACACAGATATAGGCATGTCATGCCCTTCTAAAATCCAAAAAGTGAGAAGCCGAGACGGCCAGTCCGCTCCTGCCTGTGCCACCTCCGTGTCGCCGGGTTTGTGCCAGAGCCGCGGTGAACCCTGACGGCCAGCCCCCCTCTCCCAATACTGGTGCCTGTCCACTGGTGGGTCGAGAGAGCCCCCCTGTGGTGGAGGCAGCTCTAAGCTTTTTAATTTAAATTGTCCCTCTAATTTGAATGAATACACTTTAAATCCATTTACAAGGATCTATTGGAGGGCAAGTCTCATGCCAGCAGCCGCGTAATTCCAGCTCCAGTAGCGTCCACTAAAGCTGCTGCAGTTAAAAAGCTTTTATAAGGATCGAGCTCGGCTGTCCACCGCAAGGCATCCTAGTGCCAGTCCCAGCCCCTATGCCTTGGGGTGCCTCCTGATGCTCTTCACTAAGTATCCCGTGGTCCCGAAGCATTTCCTTTGAAAAAATTAAGTGTCCAAACTACAGGTGGTATAGCTTGCTTAACAGCCGGGATAATCCGCTGACTAGCAGACACTGCTACTAGGCACAAAGTATTTCCTGGACTAGATGCAGTTAAAAATTTGTAAGTAGATACTCTCGTTGGATGCTGAGAAAGCATTCCATAGAGTCTCCTGGCACGCCATATATGATTCTCTTAAAAAGCTTGGGGTAGGGGTCTAGGGGACCCTTTTATAGCCAAAATCACGGCCCTGTATCACAATACGTCACCTAGGCTGAAGATAAATGGAACTGTAGCACCGAGGGCTCGGTTGCTACAGACGTATTGCACCTCACCCAGAGGTGTGATATCTCACTCTCAGATAAGGATGGAGTGTGGATCAGGACCCGACACCTGCATGCATTACACCACATTGCCGTGGGGCAGGGCGACCAATATGCCCCTGAGATGGGCACGACAGTCCCTGTCCCTGGCTGGAGTGGGGGGAGGGAACACTGAGGAAGGGGAACCCTGCAGTGCAGGAGCAGGGAGGAAGCAGTTCCTGGGTGCATTGAGAAGGGAGTATAAAAGGTGGGCACCATCTTAGTTCAGTGCAGAGAAGTCTGAGCAGAAGTGGCAGGGAGCAGGGGCTCTGCATGAGCTCTGCTCCGGAGGCGGGCCTAGTAACAGAGGCCCAGGCCTGCAAGAGGGAGAAGGAAGGAAGAGGAGCGGAGAAGGCTCCAGGAACGAGGAATGAAGGGATCCCAGGGGTGCGGACGGGCGAGTCGCCACCGCACGCCCGAATCCACCTGCGTGGAGGGGTCAGGCCAAAGGGGGAGACCGGTCCCCGAACTAGTGGAGGCAGGAAACGACCCTCAGCTAGAAACCGGAGGCTCTGACATTTTATGTGGCGCAGCCCCTTGCTCCACCCGCTAGGAAGGCACCACATAGGGTCAGGGAAACTGGCGCCAAGTTTACCAAGAGGAGGCCCGAGGCAGCCGGACAGAAGTGTTGGTAAGAAAGGCCAGACAAAGGACACACAAAGGGGGTCCTGTGAAGCGCTCCAAAGTTATCTGGGAGTTGTCTGAGCCCCTCACCTGGTGAGCACAGTACGACGTGGGCAGCCGTTACCTGCAGACGTGGTCTGGATAATAAGAACTGTGAGTAAAGGCCCTGAACTGCATCACTGACTCCGTGTCGTTACTGCTGCTGCCCTGCACCATCACCCCCATCCTCCGCATACACTGCCCTGAGGCTATACTCCTCCCGTGGGGAGTTATGCTACGCTCTGCTGCACCCACAACACCAGCCTTAGCGGTCTGCCCTGTAGCGGCGGTTCACTCTGACCGCAATCCACGGGTGGCGTAGTCGGACATTTAAACATCAAAACCACATAAATAGTTCCGCCACTGGTTTGACCGCCCTGAGCCACGGAACCGGATCGCCGCCACGAAGACTACAACCACCAGCATCCACCAAAAAGGGTCCGGCTCCGGGTGTCCCAAGGCCCAAGGGGTGCGTCAGAACATTTTCATCACCTTTCACAATCACCAATGGGACAAGGCAGGGATGTCCTCTGTCCCCTCTCTTATACATCCTAGTGACGGAGCACCTGCTCTCATCAATTCGCCATAACCCCAATATTAGGTGGATTGAGGTGGGAGGCACCGAGTACAAGTGCTCTCTATTTGCTGATGATGTCCTAGTATATATCACTCAATCACATATATCCATCCCTGCTGTTATGGCTGAAATAGATCACTTTGTTACATGGTAAAATTTTAAAATCAATGCAGCGAAGTCTGAGGCCCTCGATGTCTCCCTCCCTAAATCCATATAGGATTCCATCCAGTCCAACTTTCCCTTTGCCTGGCCCTCACAGGGTATCAAATACTTAGGAATTCCTATTCATAGAGACCTCTCCCATCTATGTTATCTTAATTTTGGGCCCTTTATTGAACAATTAAATACAGACCACGGTTGGCAAGTTGGAACTGTGAGATTCACTACGTGCACCACTGGTATTTTGTGGAAAAGCACATGTAAGATTCTGCAACAGTCTCTGCTGATACTCCTGCATGCGTGCATCCCTTTCTATGGCAGGAATAATTTCTGCAAATTTACTTTTGTACCGGGGATCTAACAGTGTGGCAACCCAGTAGTCAGGATTATTTCTAATTCTCACAATTCGAGGGTCATGTTGCAGGTAGTGCAGCAAGAAGGCACTCATGTGTGTTGCGCATCCAGTAGCACCAAGTCCCTGTTGTGTTGGTGGCGAGGTAACAATCATGCTTCCTTCCTCTGTCCTCTCCCCCCAACCTCGCACAACAGAAATGTGATCAAGGTCTCCCTCATCTGATGAGTCTTCCATCAGTTCGTCCTCCACTTCTTCCTGGGCTCCTGCACCTTCCTCACTAGTTTGGCTGCTACCATGCGCCCTGGTAAAATCATCTCCCCACCCTCACATGCCTGCCGCCCTGGTGCTGCCGACCGTCTGGACCTTGCAGATGTTAGCCCTTCCGCATACAACTCCTCCTCCTCTACTTCCTCCACCTCCTCTTGTGCCACCACCTGACTCCGAATTCTGTTTAACATGTGCTCCAGCATGTAAATCACCGGAATAGTCATGCTGATAATGGCATCGTCAGCACTAAACATCTTCGTCGCCATTTCAAAACTGTGCAGAAGGGTGCATAGGTCCCTGATCTGAGACCACTCCTCCAGCGTGATTTGCCCCACCTCTGAATCTCGTTGGCCCAGGCTATACGTCAGAACGTATTGCACCAGGGCTTGTCGGTGCTGCCACAGTCGCTGCAACATGTGCAGAGTTGAATTCCACCGGGTAGGCACATCGCATTTTAGCCGGTGAAGTGGCAGGCCCAACGACTTCTGTAGAGATGTAAGTCGCTGAGCTGCGGGATGCGAACGGCGGAAGTGAGCACACAGCGACCGTGCCCTCTGCAGAAGGCCATCTAGTCTGGGATAGTGGGCTAAAAATTGCTGGACAACCAGGTTCAACACGTGAGCCATAGAAGGCACGTGTGTGACATTGCCCCGGCGAAGGGCCGCACCCAGGTTTGCAGCATTGTCGCACACGGCCTTCCCTGGTTTCAGGTCCAGTGGAGACAACCATTCATGAAATTGGTTCTCCAGAGCTGACCACAACTCCTCAGCTGTGTGACTCACATTTCCCAGACATTTCAATGTAAAAACCGCCTGATGACGTTGAGCCCTACTGCCAGCATAGTAAGGAGGTGTGCAGGATCCCTTCTGCGCAGTTAGAAAGCTTGTGGCATGACCAGACAGGCTTTGGGTGCAGGTGGAAGACCGAGAGGAGGTTGAGGAGGCAGAAGCAGTGGAGGAAAAATGACATAAAGAGGATTGACGCACAACTCGTGGGGACGGCAAGACTTGGACAGCAGCCCCTTGTCCTGCTGTCACCATAGTTACCCAGTGCCCAGTCAGCGACATGTAACGCCCCTGTCCATGCCTACTCGTCCAAGTGTCTGTGGTGAAATGCACCCTGTCACACACAGAGTTTCTCAAAGAAGCGGTGATGTTGTGTGCGACATGCTGGTGGAGCGCAGGCACACCTTTCTTTGAGAAGTAGTGCCGACTGGGCATCTGGTACTGGGGCACTGCGACGGACATAAGGTCTCGAAAATCCTCTGTGTCCACCAGGCGGAAAGGCAGCATTTCTGTAGCCAAGAGCTTGCAGATGGTGAAATTCAACCTCTTAGCTTTCTCATGGCTAGGAGGAAATGGTCTTTTACTTGTCCACATCTGAGGGACCGAGGGCTGGCTATTGTGCTTAGACGGGGTTGATAAGGGTGTCCCCGCCAAACTGCCGGTCTGTGAGGAAGATGCAGGCGGACATGTTAGGTTGCCTTGATCCAAAGGTGGTGCTATCGATGTCGGACAGCGCTCAAGACCAGCTGGTGTTACCACCTCCAAAGAAAATGATGACCTGCCAATCACGCTGGCTGTTGCGGGTAAAGAGGTGGCAGGTCTGCGCCCCAAAACAGGTGTGACTGCTGTCCCCCCAGTCACAGAGGATGAAGAGGCCGCGGATGCACAAGATATGGCAGACGGTGGTTGGCCCGGCCGGCTAGACCGCATTGTAGCACACTGAGCTTCCCACTGCAACTTATGCTTCATGTCCATGTGCCGGTTCATGCATGAAGTACTCAAACTATGTATTTTTTGGCCTCTACTTAGCTTTTGCTGACAAATGTTACAGATAACACGAGTTGGGTCATCTTTATCGATCTGAAAAAATGCCCAGGCTATGCAAGGCTTAGCACCCATGCGACCTGAAGAGCCACCACGACTTGTGGTGAGAGGCAGAGTTGTGTTTGAGGATGCAGTTGTTGACGTGCTTCCAGTACTACGTCTCTGTCCAGGAAGGCGCAACCTGACCTCGTCGTCACTAGCATCTTCCTCCACCTCCTCTGCTGACCTCATCTCTTGGCTGACTGTGGGTTGACAGTAAGTGGGATCTCCGACCTCATCATCATCACCCTGTGCGTTATCACACCCGTCGTCCTCAGAGCCAACCTGTTCCTGCCCTGACAAAAAACTAAAGTTGTCGCTCCAATCAGGTATTTGAGTCTTATCATCGTCTTCCTCATTGTCTCCACCAACAGGAGTTACAGTTTGGGAATGAGGGTCTACATTATGGTCAGAACCTTCTGCGTCTGGTCCTGGATCCGACTCATAAAGATTCTGGGCATCAGTGCAGATCATTTCCTCGTCTGGATTCACAGAAGCGCTGGAGTCGACCTCTGATTCCCAGGCTATAGTATGAGTAAACAGCTCTGCAGACTCAACCATCTGTTCTACCTCATACTCAGACGGGCAGCTGGAGATTTGGGAGCTGTGAGGAAGCAAGTGCGATTTGGGTGACACCTTTGAGGACTGGAGTATTTGTGATGTTGAAGTTGATGTGGAGGAGAGCCCACTTAAAGGAGCACTTGATATCCGTTGAAGCACCTGCTGTTTTTGTGCCTCATCTGGAATTTGTAGCGATTGGCGTGGCCGTAAGAAAGGGATTTTATCACATTGTCCGCTAAAAGAAGTAGACATTTTAGTTTGGCTGGAAGATGGTCTTTCTTCTGCACCTACCCCACGGACACAACCTTTTTTCCCCTTCCCAACACGCCTATTCCCCTTTCCACCAGCAGCAGGCCTTTTTCCACTCATTTTGGTGGTTAACTAATTCACAACTCTGGAGTTGTTTGCACAAAAAAACAATGGATGGTAACCGAGCAGAGCTGAGTGGCCAAACTGTGGTATTAGGCCAAAACTATTGGCTGGGTTAGATGCAGAAAAAAATTATTTTTAATTTGCAACCTGATGGAGGTCAGTATAGATGGACTAATAGACCAAGTCCCACACACCGCTAGAAGCCCAAATATTTTTTCAGAGCTAGATGCAGAAAAAAATTATATTCAATTTGCAACCTGCTGGAGGTCAGTATAGAAGGACTAATAGAACAAGTCCCACACACTGCTAGAAGCCCAAATATTTTTTCAGAGCTAAATGAAGAAAAAAATTATTTTTAATTTGCAACCTGATGGAGGTCAGTATAGATGGACTAATAGACCAAGTCCCACACACTGCTAGAAGCCCAAATATTTTTTCAGAGCTAGATGCAGAAAAAAATTATTTTTAATTTGCAACCTGATGGAGGTCAGTATAGATGGACTAATAGACCAAGTCCCACGCACTGCTAGAAGCCCAAATATTTTTTCAGAGCTAGATGCAGAAAAAAATTATTTTTAATTTGCAACCTGATGGAGGTCAGTATAGATGGACTAATAGACCAAGTCCCACACACCGCTAGAAGCCCAAATATTTTTTCAGAGCTAGATGCAGAAAAAAATTATATTCAATTTGCAAACTGCTGGACGTCAGTATAGAAGGACTAATAGAACAAGTCCCACACACTGCTAGAAGCCCAAATATTTTTTCAGAGCTAAATGAAGAAAAAAATTATTTTTAATTTACAACCTGATGGAGGTCAGTATAGATGGACTAATAGACCAAGTCCCACACACTGCTAGAAGCCCAAATATTTTTTCAGAGCTAGATGCAGAAAAAAAATATTTTTAATTTGCAACCTGATGGAGGTCAGTATAGATGGACTAATAGACCAAGTCCCACACACCGCTAGAAGCCCAAATATTTTTTCAGAGCTAGATGCAGAAAATTTTTTTATTCAATTTGCAACCTGATGGAGGTCAGTATAGATGGACTAATAGACCAAGTCCCACACACTGCTAGAAGCCCAAATATTTTTTCAGAGCTAGATGCAGAAAAAAATTATTTTTAATTTGCAACCTGATGGAGGTCAGTATAGATGGACTAATAGACCAAGTCCCACACACTGCTAGAAGCCCAAATATTTTTTCAGAGCTAGATGCAGAAAAAAATTATTTTTAATTTGCAACCTGATGGAGGTCAGTATAGATGGACTAATAGAACAAGTCCCACACGCTGCTAGAAGCCCAAATATTTTTTCAGAGATAAATGAAGAAAAAAATTATTTTTAATTTGCAACCTGATGGAGGTCAGTATAGATGGACTAATAGACCAAGTCCCACACACTGCTAGAAGCCCAAATATTTTTTCAGAGCTAGATGCAGAAAAAAATTATTTTTAATTTGCAACCTGATGGAGGTCAGTATAGATGGACTAATAGACCAAGTCCCACACACCGCTAGAAGCCCAAATATTTTTTCAGAGCTAGATGCAGAAAAAAATTATATTCAATTTGCAACCTGCTGGAGGTCAGTATAGAAGGACTAATAGAACAAGTCCCACACACTGCTAGAAGCCCAAATATTTTTTCAGAGCTAAATGAAGAAAAAAATTATTTTTAATTTGCAACCTGATGGAGGTCAGTATAGATGGACTAATAGACCAAGTCCCACACACTGCTAGAAGCCCAAATATTTTTTCAGAGCTAAATGAAGAAAAAAATTATTTTTAATTTGCAACCTGATGGAGGTCAGTATAGATGGACTAATAGACCGAGTCCCACACACTGCTAGAAGCCCAAATATTTTTTCAGAGCTAGATGCAGAAAAAAATTATATTCAGTTTGCAACCTGATGGAGGTCAGTATAGATGGACTAATAGAATGATGCTAAGCCCAAAAGATTTTACTTCACTAGGTGCAGTAAAAAAATTGGTATTCTATACACAGGTGGTATATCTTGCAACACAGATAGGCTACTCCACTGACTAACACACTCTGCAATAGGCCAAAAAGGATTAGCTTTGCTAGATTCAGCCAAATGCTGTGAAAAAAACTTGCACAGCACTGGCACAGACCTGCCTGGCAAAAACTGATAGGAACTGATGTAACCTAGTCCTGAAAAGGACTGCAATTACAATTAGTCTTTACTCCCACAACCTATCTATTTAAGAACACAGACCAGCCTGATAAAAGTCGTAGGAAATGCTATAACCTAGTCCTTAAAAGGACTGCAATCACAACTATTCCCTACTCCCAAGCTATCTGTATATTTGTGCGAAAATTGGCTTGAAATTAACAAGGTATAGCGCACACAGCAACAGCGGTGCCGTCTAACACGCAGCTGCAGCAGTGAGAAAATGGTGGCGACGGGGAAAATGGCTTGGTCTTATAGGGCAAGGACATGTGACATACACTGCCAATGACACATGCCCTTGCTTGTGTGAAAAAAAGCACTTCGCTCCGTGTGTGCGCTGCTGATAGGCTGACAGATTGCACCTCCCCACTGTAAATGCGGGAAAGAGAAAAAAAAATGGAGATCTTCATTGTTCCTGCAGAGATCCATCCCCTGCCCCTCCCCCCGCCCCGCTGTACACTCAAACTGCGTATTAACATTAATTTTCATCATTACTGAGAAAAAATCCAGTTATGATTTTGGTGCACGAACAGTTATCGAACATAACCTCGAACAGCCGAATTTTTCTCAAATTGTTCGTGTTCGCCGACCGGCTCGAACACCGCCCAAAACAGCTCGAATTTGAGATTGGCGAACAGTTCGAGTAGAACAACGCTCATCTCTAATCCTAACTCTTTTTAACTGGACCACCCTTCTAAATATGAAACATGAGATATTTTCTGCATATGCTTCAGTTGTATTGTTATTCATTATTTTTTCTATATATGAACCCTTGGATTTCTGCGTATTACTATATAGCGGTAGCACAAGAGGTTAATGAGAACACAGCATTCCCAGCTCTCCCTCAGGTGTACCTACTTTGTTAAGTTGGACTAATTGCCTTTCTTTTTCGCTCACTAATAAGGCCATCTGCTTCATCCCTTTCACATTCAAGGATGCTTGAATGGTTTGAAGGCGAAAATTTCTTTCCCACACCATAAGCATTTCTGCATCTCAAAAAGTACCCTTTCTTAAATCTTCATCCTGACTTCTCAAATGTTTGAGATTGGTCTCCGTACAGGCCATTACAAAGCATTCCAGATAGGAGGGGGTTAATGGGAGCATCTGTTTAATCTAATTGGTTCTTTCTTGTTCATTGAAGTCTTTATTGAGTTCATTTAATTTTAGAGAGCGCTGACGGCAAATGAAATGATGGTATATTCTGCTTGACCTGGTTGGTGATGGGTAAAAATGAGTGTTTATAGCAGAGAATTATTTTGTCTAGTACTCTGCTTATTTCCCAGTTAGCATTATAAATCAACTTTGTTCCAGCACGCACATGTGAATTTATTCATTGCAAAACTGTGATAATTGTCAGATAGGTGTGGGTCTCATAGCTGGGACCCCCTTCATTTGCCAGAATGGTAGAATTACCATTGACAATTGTAATGGTGGCTCAATGCTTACAATCACAGTGATTTTAACCTTGCAGTGCTGGGGTCCTGGGTTCTATTCCCACCTAGGACAACATCTCCAAGGAGTTTGTATGTTCTCCCCATGTTTGCAAGGGTTTACTTCAGATGTTCCGGTTTCTTCCTCCATTACAAAGACATACTGATAGGGAATATGGCATTGTGGAATTAATGGGGCTATATAAGTAAACAAATTAATGATGTCAACCATTATCCCCTGCTTCTCCCACAGCTGCATGACCATGGCCAGGAGTAGTTGCATGGAGCTACTGGTCAATCTTGGGACCTGTGACTTCATTCAAATTCTTTGACACTGAAGAATATATCCAAGCCCAGATCTTGGCTATCATTGTCACTCCCATAGTCACACCTTCATAGCTGTTCTGATGAGTGGTGGAGGTTGGTGAGACCCCCATTGATCTAACAAGCATCACCAATGCAATGGATATGGTGAGAAAGGAATTTTCCAATATACAAAAATGATCAAGGACCTTTCACCACTCCGGACATGTTTTATTAAAAAAAAAGATGCATTCGTTAGCAATGCTGGAGCATCTTTTTTCTTAACTCTGCATCTTTTTGTTCCTTTGTTATTGTTCCTGAACATTTATCAATAATTTGGGCAGCACGCTGGCTCAGTGGTTAGCTCTGTTGCTTTACAGCACTGTGGTCATTTTCCACTAAAACAACATTTGCAAGGAGTTTGTATGTTCTCCCCGGGTTTGCCTTTGTTTCCTCCTGGTGCTCCAGTTTCCTCCCACACTCCAGAGACATACTGCTAGGGAATGTAGATTGTGAGCCCCAATGGGGATAGTGATGATAATGTATGTGAAGTGCTGCTGAATATGATGGCGCTATATAAACAAAGCATAATAATAACTTATCAGCTGGGTGTAGCTTTTTGATGTCAAAAGGATATGTCCCTGCAAAGTCTGACAGTCAGCAATGATTGGACAGTGTGAGGCTGTGTAGTGACACCCCCCTCCCGTCCCAAATGGCAGTTGTCGATATTTCTAGGGGGAAAAACAGAGGAACGACACATCACAAAGTTCTAAGAAAAGACGCTGAGAATTGTTATTTCACCAAGAATGCAATTATTTACTAAAACAAGCAAGTCAGGAGATGACAGACCCTATCTAAATTACAAAATCCACTGAGAAAGTATGCAAAAATGGGGCACCAAATTATTCAAGCAACAAAATTAATCAACGAATCAATTACTTTATTCAAAATAAAGCAAAAAGACCACAATTTAAAAAATACAATCACAATAAATACACTGTATATATGTGGCGCCCCTGAGGGTTCGACCGCCACAGGGATGCTGCACTTCCCTAGTGGAGTGTAGTGTTCCTCCTCTGAGGTAAGAACAGTGTGATGGTCAGGACTCAACCTCCACATCCAACACCACATTCCTCCACCAGAGGGGGCTAGAATGCACAATGTGCTGCCCTCCTGGTTACAGGGAGACTGGGGAGCCAAGAGTTAGAGGAACAAGTTAGTGGGTGAGGGTGGAAGACACACAATTTAGTGACACTGTAAATTTCATATTTAATAAAAAGCCATCTTGGTTCTTGGTTCTTTTGACTGTCTTTGTATTGTGATCTCCCTCCCTGAGCGTGGATCCTGTGTGGGCCTGCAGAGGACGGAGACTCGGCCCTCGTACCTTAGCCTTGGGTCGAGGGGCAGCTTGCAGACGAGGAATGTCTCAACCCGGTCAAGGACCACGACCAAGAAGGCCCGGAGCTTAAGAGTGTAGCTCCACAGCAAATGGATCCCAGGGAGGATGCAGACGGAGCAGTGTACGCCACCTGTCCTCACCAACCTGATATATTCAGAGGGAAGTGTAGCTCCACAGCAAATGGATCCCAGGGAGGATGCAGACGGAGCAGTGTACGCCACCTGTCCTCACCAACCTGATATATTCAGAGGGAGTCCGGCTGCAAGAGGGGTACCGGCCCCCGACACCCGACGTTGCTACTCCATGTCCTGGTCGGGAAAGCCCGGTAGGCCCTGAGGATCCCATCGGGTATCGGAAGGAGCGGAGCTGCCACCCGTACCCTTTTTTCTGAGAGGAGTTCAGAGGGAGACCAGGCCTATCTACACACGCAGACAGGAAAGGATACGGTCTGTAGTTCAGGAACACTCTGGTGCGGGGTCCTGATTGAACGATGGACTTACTCGGAGGTTGTCGGACCCCCGTTCCTGGTGACCGCAGAACTCCGCGGGGAGCAGGGAGTCACCTTGCTTCTGCCATCTCTTATGTGAGTAAAGCCTTGGAAGTTCACCCCTATGGCCTCCGGACTCTTTATTCTGCGCTACACCGCACGACGCAGCACCCGGTCTCCTCTACTACTACCCCCTCCATCCTGTCTCTCTGCCCTGAGGCCTTGCTCCGCCTGTGGGGAGTAGTAATAACGACGGCCGCCAGAACACCATGCCTCAGCGGACTGCAGCGGCGCTGGTGACCTTCACCAGGTGCCACAGGTGGCGTAGTCGTAATCAGCCACTCAACCCGGAAAAGCCCATACCATCCTATTAAATGTGACGGCCCTGGGCACGGAGCGGGTCCGGGCCACGGCTGCACCCCATCTCTCCATCACAGGACCCGACTCCGAGTCCCCCATCTCCCAGGGTAAACAGGGGCTTCCGAGAAGAGGCGTCACATATACATCAATATATATATACATATACTGTATATACATGTACATATATATTTATCATAATATATACATATCAATAATACCGTACAATCACACAAGACAAATTAAAATGTAAAGTACAGCTTTGTTTGTAAATGTAAACCAGTTCACAATTTAATGTAATGATACATTGAACCAAGCAAGCCTGTTATTAGCAGTCCCGATCAATAGATGTAAGAGATTGTACAGATTAATATAATTGTGTGCTGAGCCATAATAAAGAGAAGATCAATAAACCATATATTGCACAAGACCAATAAATTAATACAAATTCAATTAAAAAGCAAGAGAAATGTAATAGATTAATATGGCCAAAATCTATTATACAGACCCTTTCTAGTACTGCTTAACTGTTGATAAAGTAAGTTATGGCTCTGAATAAGGAATAAGCTCCTGAATTGGGATGAGTGGACTGTTTAGGTTCAGGTTCTTTAACCCTACCCAAACTTTATTCCAAAGTTCGGTTCTGGTACCAGAACCCCATTAAAAACAATGAGGGCCCGAACTTTTGAGCCAGAAAAAAAAAATTCTCTTTCCCTCTCTCTTCCTCTCCTCTCTGCAAAGGACTTCCCCCGGAACTTCGAACATTGCAACGGACATCCGGGAGAAGTCCGTGTTCAGCGTTTAGCATCGGACACGAACTGTCTGGTACAAACCCTGAACTTTTAAGTTCCGGTTCGCTCATCTCTACTGAAAGAGGTGGGATGCCTCCCATCATACTACCAGCTATATCATGTTCTTTGAGGGCTAGTCCTGCATATATAACATTAATCCCTAAAAAATTGAGTCTCTAACAGCAAAAACATCATCAATCCATATTCTGTTATGGAGCCCAGTAATTCCAAATCAAATGTGGTTTTCAAAATTGTACTATAATAGTAATAATAAGTAAAACCCCCTGAGAAATTATAATTAATTAATGAACGTTCTGATATATTTCTGGAAAGTAATAGGATCTTCAATTAGTAATGAAACATAATAAATTAATATTTGGCAGTGGTAATTAATTGAATACTTAGATATATTTTCAGAGATTCATGTGGAAACTTTCATTAACATATGACTTCCTCACTAATAGAAGGCATTTGCAATTTGGGAGTAAAGCTGTGAATCATCTATTCAGTAGGATGGATCCCCTAGATGATAATAAGATGGATAATAAGAACATTTTACATTTATGATCAAGATTGAATAAAGGAATACAATCTTTTAGCATATATTTAGGGGAGAATTAGCACAGAATGTACCAGAGGGATACCATGCTCAAGAAGACCAGAGTCTGACTATTACTAGCCTGAAACGTCCAGCAGAAGACAACATCACTTGGAGTCATCTACTTGCCACTTATATCTATTTCTTATAAGTTGCTTAATTGATCTTATTCTTGATATGTCCTCTGTGTACATAATGAGAGCAACCAAGTTTTCAATGTAATGTAGTGATTAGTGATAAGCGAGCATGCTCGCTACTGCTCGGTGCTTGCTCAAGCATCTCACTGCTCGAGATGCTCGGCGCTCACAGAGTATTTCCGGGGTTGCTTGGCGGGAGCTCGGGTCCCCTCCCTGCATGTTTGGTGCTCTTTAGAGCGCCAATCAACATGCAGGGTTTGCCTGCCACTCACTGTAATGCCGTAGCCATGTTGGTTGTGGCATTACAGTGATTGGCTGGCCACACAGCGTCATCAGGTCTATATCAGACCTGGCGCTGCCATGTTCGTCACAGTCACTCCGGAATCAGACAGTGTAGGGAGAGGTGCTGCTGCGTCAGGGAGAGATTTGCTTGTGTATTAGGTAGTGTAGGGAGAAAAACCGTACATTACACATATCCGTCTTAACAAACAGTCCTTTTGAGGACTAACTAATCCAACTGCAGAAATATCAGGCAGGCAATGTATATATGCAGGCAGGCAGGGTATATAGCAGACTGCAGTGCATATAGCACAAGAGGCTCCATTCCAATTCTGCCTTCTGCTGCTGTTAGATATTTCTATACAAAGGCCCAGGTCTCAGGGGCCAGGAATACTTTTCTTTGAATCTTAATCCTCATTATTTGCTTAAAAAGCAATCCAGAGAACACCGTTTTTCTGCGCCATTTGCTTGTTGGCACTGCAGAATACAGCCAGGTCCTTTCCATATTACAGCACTAGAAATCTAGCTATTCAAAACTGTGTTTTCTCCATCACACGGATCACATATACGTTTTCAGAAAATGCTGCCATTTCTGACCTCCATTAAAAATTTCCTTTAGTGTGTCATTGAAGCAATTCACAGCAGTTTGCTGTACAAACTACTTACCTACAGGCCAGGTATTTAAAACTCTGTTTTCTCCGTCACACGGATCACATATAAGTTCGCTCCAAACTAAGTCATTTGTAGTGAGCGTGGAAGATACTGTCCTCCATTTAAAATGGACAAGGCACGTGGCAAGGGACGCCGAACTGGACGTGATGGTAATGGTGCATGCCGAGGCCGAGGACAAGGCCGTGGGCAAGCTGAAATTGTGCCACAATAAACACCCACATCTTCTCGCCTGACCTTCCTGTCTCAATTTCTAGGGGACCGCAGCACACCACTATTGAACCCAGAGCAGTGTCAAAAGGTTGTTGGTTGGATAGCGGATAATGCTTCCAGTCACTTAGCCACCACCACCACCACCATGTCTTCCACATGGTCAAGTCTCAGTAGCCGTGAGTCTGGACCGCATATTCCTCACCCTGATCCTCCTTCCTCTCACCATGCCGAGTGCCCAGAGACAACTGATCCCACACTTGGACACTCTGAAGAGCTGTTCACTTTTCAATTTATAGATTCGGGCCTCTCGCCCGGTCCACTTGAAGCGGGGCAAGAGGAGATCGCGTGTAGCGATGCCCAAATATTTGAGCAGCTACGGTCACACAAAGGTGACGGTGGGAAAGTGTCACAAGAGGAGGATGATGATGAGACACAATTGCCAAAAAGTCAGGAGGAGGACCAGGGTGCGGAAGTGGAAGACGAGGTGGTGGATGATATAGTAACTGACCCAACCTGGCAGAAGGACATGCAGAAAGAGGACAGCAACACACAGGGGGAGGGAGGCAGAGCACCCCAACAGGCAGGAAGAAGCAGTGTGGTGGTCGCAGACAGAAGGCAGGCAACCGTAACACCAACACGAAGGAAGTTGCCAGTACAACTGTTAGGTCTTCCCGAGTCTGTTTGTTTTTTAAAGACTCTGCCGATAACCCCAAAAAGGCCATTTACACCACCTGCCAGGCCAGCATTAGCAGAGGTGGCAAAACGACCAACCTGATCACCACCAGCATGATCAGGCACATGGCAGCAAAGCACCCAACTTTGTGGGCCGAACCCCAGGGTACAGGAACAGTGTCTGCAGGTGGCACCATTGCTTCTTCCGCTGTTGTGCGTGCAAGCCAATCCCCTGTCCATGGTGCATATGAAGATGCCTCCTGCCCTGCACCTGTCGTTGCACACTCTCAAGTAGCAGCATCAGGAAGCACATCCATGTCCTTGCTCCAGCGCAGCGTTCAGTTGTCCATACCCCAGTCCTTGGGATGCAAGTGCAAATATGCAGCCAACGCCCCACAGGCCACACTACTAAATTATCACATTTCACGACTGCTTGCGCTCGAAATGTTGCCTTTTAGGCTCGTGGAGACAGAAGCATTCCGCAACTTGATGGCGGTGGCCTTCCCTCGGTACTCGGTCGCCAGCCGCCACTATTTCTCCCGGTGTGCCGTCCCCGCATTACACAAGCAAGTGTCCCAAAACATTAGCCGTGCCCTCAACAACAGAGTTACCGGGAAAGTCCACCTAACCACGGACACGTGGACAAGTGCTTGTGGGCAGGGACGGTACATCTCGCTGACGGCACACTGGGTTAACATAGTGGAAGCCGGGACCCAGTCGGACCTTGGGACGGAACACGTCCTCCCGATGCCAAGGATTGCAGGCCCTAGGTCAATCAGGGTTGCCCCCATGGTCTACAGCTCCTGCACCTCATCCTCTTCAGCCACCTCCTCCTCTTCAGCCTCCGTCTCCGAAATGACCACATCAGTCACAAGCTGGAAGCACTGCAGCACTGCCTCGGCCAAGCGGCAACAGGCTGTGCTGAAGCTAATATGCTTAGGTGACAAACCGCACAATGCTGAAGAGTTGTGGACAGCTCTGAAAGAGCATGGTCGTGTGTGACAATGGCCGAAACCTGGTGGTGGCCCTGAGGCGAGGCGAGCTCACACACGTACTATGCCTGGCCCATGTGCTTAACCTCATGGTTCAGCGGTTTCTCAAATCCTACCCGGAGCTGCTGGATCTGCTTGTTAAAGTACGCCGCCTGTGTGCCCATTTTAGAAAGTCAGCTACAGCTTCCGCCGCCCTTGCCGTGTTTCAGCAGCGTTTGCAGCTTCCGGCTCACAGACTGATGTGTGATGTCCCCACGTGTTGGAACTCTACACTGCGGATGTTGGGAAGGATTTCTGAGCAGAAGAGGGCAGTTGTTGAGTACCAGCATCAACAAGGCTGTCGGTATCCAGTTCAGATTCCACACATAAGACCTCATTAGTGGACATGGATGTCAGACATATATACCATCCTCCAAAACTTTGAGGACTCCACCAAGATGGTGAGCGGCGATGACGCCATAATTAGCGTCACCATCCTGCTTCTCTGTCTTCTGAAACACTCTCTGCTCACAATCAAAGAGGATGCATTGCAGGCAGAGCACGATGAGATGGAGCAAGGAACCACACAGGGTGATTACACACAGCCAAGCCTCATCTCATCCCAACGTGGATTGGGTGACAATGAGGAAGAGAAGGAGGAGGAAGAACAGGAGCTAGTTTCATGCACTATAGACTGTACTACCTGCACAGCTGTCATACCGTCTGTTCAGCGTGGATGGCCAGAGGACAGAGAGGAGGAGGAGAGCATGGTCAGTCATCCTCTTGGTGAGGACACGGAAGTCTTGCCTGTTAGTAGTCTGGCACGCATGGCTGAGTTTATGTTACGCTGCCTTTCCCATGACCCTCGGGTTCTCAAAATTTTGGATGACAGTCATTACTGGTTGGTGACACTTCTAGACACAAGGAGAACTTCATATCTCTTATTCCTGAGGCGGACAGGTCTACAAAAATGGGGCTGTACCAGAAGGCCCTTGTTGCAGAACTATTAAAAAAATTCCCATCTGAAAACACTGGCGGCAGAGGGCACACTTCGTTGGACAACCAAGGAGTGCAGGCGAGAGAGACACAACTTCAATCCAGCAGAGGCAGGGGAACACTGTCAAAGTTCTGGGAGAGTTTTCTCAGACCCTTCCATCGCACAGGCCCTGAGGCACGTGGTACTCTCACAAGGAGTGCAAAGTTTTGGAAGATGCTGAGGGAGTACTTTGCCGACCGTACCAACGTCCTCCGTGATTCCTCTGTGCCTTATAATTATTGGGTATCCAAGCTGGATATGACTAGCCCCCTGGGCCGTGGGGTACCCGGAACCGGGCTTCTGTACGATGCTGGGGGTAGTAGTGGCAACCCGATCCCGTGGCTCAGAGTGGTCAGACCAAATTGTGGCAGTCTATTTATCAGTGTTTTGAATGTCCGACTACGCCACCCGTGGATTGCGGTCAGGGATAACCGCCGCTGCAAGGCAGACCGCTGAGGCTGGTGTTGGTGTGCAGCACAGGGGTAGGATAACTCCCCACGGGAGGAGCGTAGCCTCAGGGCAGCGTGTAGGGAGGATGGGAGTGATGGTACAGGCGCAGCAGTAATCACACAGAGTCCAATGATGCAGTCCAGGGTCTTTTACTCACACTTGTTATCCAGGTCACTTCTGTCAGCACGAACTGCACGAGCCGTGCTGCGCTCACCAGGTGAGGGGCTCGATAAAGCTCCAGGTAATTTAGAAGCGCTTCACAGGACCCCCTTTATGTGTCCTTTCTCTGGCCTCTCATACCCCACCAGTGACCTCACTTCTGTCCGGCTTCCTCGGGCCTTGTCGGGTTAACGTACCGGCCGTTTTCCCTGGGCCCTATGTGGTGCCTTCCTAGCAGGTTTAGCAGGGAGCTGCACCAATGAATGGTCGAAACCTCCGGTTCTTGGCTGAGTGTAGTTTCTCCTCCACCAATTTAGGGATCCGGTTCCCCTTCTGCGGTCTGACCCCTCAACTCAGGTGGTGAATTCGGGCGTGCAGTGGCTACTGACCGTTCTGCACCCCTGGGGTCCCTCCTTCCTCCGTGTTCCTGGAGCCTCCCTGCTCCCCTTCTTTCTTCCCTCAGGCTCCAGCCTCTGTGCTAGGCCTGCCCAGGGAGCAGAGCCCATGCAGCAGCTCTGCTCCCTGCCTTCTCCTCTCACAGAATTCCCTCCTAAGATGGCCCCCGCCTTTTTATACTCCTCTCTCTGTGCATCCAGGAACTGCTTCCTCTCTGCTCCTGCACTACTGGGTCCCCCCTGTTCTGGGTGTTCCCTCCCTCCCACTCCAGCCAGGGACATGGTCTGTCGTGCTCGCTGCTGGGAGCACCGTCGAGCTGTCCCCCGGAAATGTGGTGTAATGCATGCAGCTGTCAGGGTCCTGATCCACACTCCATCCTTACCTGGAAGTGAGATACCACACCTCTAACTGAGATACGATACCTCTGTAGCAACCGAGCCCTCAGGGTGCTACAGATACGTGGAATGAACTGGCTCTCTATGCCTTGGAGGTCCTGGCCTGCCCTGCCGCCAGCGTTTTATCAGAGCGGGTTTTTAGTGCCGCTGATGGAATTATAACTGATAAGCGCATCTGCCTGTCAACTGAAAATGCTGACAGGCTGACTCTTATAAAAATGAACAAGGGCTGGATTGGGCCAGACTTCTCAACACCACCGAATGATCGCAGCGTAACATAAACTCAAATCCAGTGTCTTGTCTTGGGAGGTGTATTCCCATGCACTTTTTCACACCCAGACATGGGTATGCGCTTCCTGATTTTGGCTATTTGCTCTTGTCCTCCTTCTCCTCATACTCCACCACCATATCACCAGGGTGACCGTAGTCCGAGATGCAACACCCACATAATTTTTTTAAAGGGTGTTTATGATGCCCGTAAAAAAAATTTTTTATACAGTATGTTCATGTATACCCCCCAGGGGTAAATATTTGTCAGCCCATACACTTAGTGCATGGGCATTACAAGTATAGGAGACCCACTCCTTTCTAATGGAAACATTTTTTTATGAGGCCCTCCTTCCAAGGGGCAATGAAGTGCCTCCAAATTTTTGGTAGCCCTTGCATTCACTGCATAGGCCAACATTATGGGAGACTCTCTCCTTTCTAATGGGAATTTGTCGTTACAGTGGCCCTGCTCTATGGGTCTTTAAATTCTTTGTGGGGTTTTTTCCTAAAATTGGTCAGCTGTTGGACTCACTGCATACCCTATAACTGTATAGCAGACTCTCTCCTTTCTAAATGGAATTTGTCGTTACTGTTGCCCTGCTCTATGTGTCTTTAAATTCTTAGTGGGGTTTTTCCCAAATTTTGGCAGCCCTTGCAGTCTCAGCATGGGCATTACCACTATAGGAGACCAGCTCCTTTATAATGGGAACATTTTTTTTACTGAGACCCTCCTCTATGTCTCTTCAAAAGGGTATTGGGTTGCGTCCAAATTTTTGGCAGCCCTTGCAGTCACTGGATATGCAATAACAGTATAGGAGACCCACTTGTTAATAATGGGAACAACAAAGCATAGCCGGCTGATGGCTCTCTAACAATAGCGAGGGCCGACTGCTGGCCTTTTAAGAATAGTAAGGGCCGTCTGATGTCCCTATAAAAATAGGCTTTATGACTTTCAGAGTTCCTCCATCATAAATAAAACAGGATGTGTCTGATGATGTGTCACATACCACATTGCCAGATAAGGTTGGAAAATGTTAAAGTGACATTTCCCGGTGAATGCATTTGTCTTAACAAATAATGTAAAAAAAACAAAACAATAGGATCTTTCTTTAGTATAAAAAACAGCGTCACCAATTTAACCTCAATGTAATCACATTGTTCAGCTCCTGCACCTCCTCCTCCATCTCCGAAATGACCACATCAGTCACAAGCTGACAGCACTGCAGCACTGCCTTGGCCAAGCGGCAACAGACTGTGCCAAAGATAACATCCTTAATGCTTAATTGACAAACCACCCAGCGCTGCAGAGTTGTTGAAAGCTGTAACACAGCAGCCTGATCTGTGGCTCACACCGCTGAACATACAGCCAGGCATAGTCGTGTGTGACAATGGGCGGAACCTGGTGACGGAGAAATGACACCCAGGATAGATACAGTTTCCCTCTATGCCAGTCCTTTCACCAAGCTAAATACAACTCTCAGCAAAAAAAGCTGTGGACTGGCTCCGTACCGTCCCTGGCCACATTCACCTGTCCACGTGTTTGTGGTTAGGCGGTCCTTCCCAGTAAGTGCACTGGGGAGGGCACGGGTAATGTTATGGGACCCGTGCTTGTGGAAGGCGGAGACGATACCGGGAGAAATAGTGGCGGCTGGGGACCAGGTATGTGTGGCACCCCAGGGGTCTGGTTTTCCACAGTAATGTAATGTTATGTCTGAGAGCAGGTGGGAGGTCCTTTGGTCAGGGATCCTGTGCATGCCACACCTCCTGCCCAGTCTTGGGAGGGGAAGAACTTCCCCTGTATAAACCCTGGGCTGAGGCAGGGTTAGTCAGTCAAGGAGAGTAGAGACAAGAAACAGCAGAAGCAATACTACTACGAGTCAGGGGCTGGCAGCTGCAGAGCTCGCCCTGACTGAGAAGCTTTCTTACCGGACCCGGCGTCCGAGGCTGTGGGGACTAACTCTTACCCAGCAGCAGAAGCCGACCGGCAGGGGATTTCAGGTCCTCAGGCCCAGAAACCCGAAGGCACGGTCACACGCGTGGGACCAGCACCGCCATCGTGGAGCGGAAGCCATTAGAAGGCCCCGAGTCACCGGCCATACGGGTGAGCACCACACGGTACACTCAGGGACGTGGGCTACTTATATCCGCTTCTAGCAAGGTAGCCAGAAGAGTACAGTCAGTTTGGGAGGCCTACAACTCCGCCTGGCCAGGGGAGATCCCATCTGCTCAAGGACTGACCAGGCCCCGTTCACTAGCAAGTACTCCGGGAGGGTCTATCGTTGTTACCAGTAAAGACCCTGAATTACACCGCACCGTCTCTGAGTGGTTCCTGCTACCCCCATCATCCACATCTGCTGCCCTGAGGCCATACCCCTCCCGTTGGGAGTTATACCATCTACGCTGCACCATCCATCCACCGGCCTCAGCGGACTGTCCTGCAGCGGCAGCTCCATAGCTGCATTCAACGGGTGGCGTAGTCGTCCTACATCTACCGCTGTTACATCGCCGCTCAGTTTGACTCCCTGGGCACGGACCGGGTCACCGCCACGAGACTACAACCCTCAAGAGATCCGGCTCCGGGTAAGCTCCCGCGTGCGCAACGCAGCGCGACACAGGCCCAGGGGCGCGTCAACTTTGGCGTAGTCGGCAGGATTTCGTGCCCGCAACCACCGGGTACTGCGTGCCTGAAAAAGAGACTTTTCAAACTTACCTGTGGTGAAGATTCCCGCCATCCGGCGCCATCTTCAGCCTTCTTCCCGCCATCGGTGAAGTTTCCCGCCATCCGGCGCCATCTTCTGCCTTCTTCCCGCCATCCGTGGAGTTTTCCCGCCATTGGACGCCATCTTGAGGACGCCGCGCGGGAAGAAGAGGGGCGTGGACTCCGAAAGCGCGCGAGAACTGAAGCCCCGCCTCACGTCCGGACGTTGCGTAAGGTCCTGGAAGGAGCCCAGCAGACGCCGACGTCACAGGAGCGCGACGGAAGGTCCTCAACCCTGACGATCCACTGCGGAGCCGCGGCCTACGGAACAGGATCATCGCAAGGTAGGCCACGGTCCACTAGGGGGGAGGAAGATGTCGGATACGAAGGAGAGCTTCACTGCCTCAACCCCCGCCAGCGCTACCGCTGCTGCAGTTATGCCCTTCACCATGCCCTATATCCCGGGAGCAGCTTGGCTACCCCAGTACTCAGGGGAGTCACATACCCTGCATGACTTTAGAGAAAAGCTGGATAGCCTCTTCCAGGTGTACCCCCTCACAGAAGAGCAAAAAGTGAGCATCCTGGTGGCCCAACTAACCGGGGCAGCCAAAAGGGAAGTAAAATCCTGGCCACCTGGGAGGAAGACTGTCGCAGGGATACTAACCCGGCTGAAGGACACCTTTGATACCCGCACCTCAGCCGAGATTAAGCTTAGATTCTACGGGTGCAAGCAGCGAGCGCATGAGAGTATAAGGGACTATGCACTAAACCTACAAGAGGCCCTGAGGGCCATTAAGCAGACCGACCCTGATGGAGTGGGAAACGAGGACAGGCTGTTGACCGAACAGTTTATAGAGGGACTGTATTGTAATACCCACCGAACCCAGTTGCGGGCAATGGCCTTACAGGATCCCCATCTGGGCTTTGCACAGTTCAAGGACAGAGCCATCCGGGTGCTCCGAGAACCGGCACCGGGTGGCGTTGTGACCCACAAGCGCCCTGCTATCACTTACCACCAGGAGGCGGCGCCCTTGTCGGCAGGGCCTGTGGGAGCTGATGCGCAGGCTTTGGACAATGACCCGGCTCCAGACCTACACCATCAGGTCCAAGAGCTAGCTAAGAGCGTTGCTGCGCTAACCCGAACTGTGCAGTCTTTACAGGCTTCCACCCCAGGGAAGATCCAGCTGGCATCCGGACCGGAGGACATCCCGTGGCGTCGACCAAGGAGGACCCCACCGGCCAGAGGAAGACCCAGTGACCGATACAGCGAGGACGGACGACCCATCTGCCGCCGCTGCAATCAACCTGGACATATGGCAAGGTACTGTTCTTTAAACGGGCACAACCTGGGGTAGAGGGCCAACCCCCAGGAAAAAGATCACCAGGCCCATCGAACTGGCGCGACAGATATGTGGGAGGACGTCCAGTCTTGCCTGTGGTACTGGATGGCATTCCCATGAGTGCCCTACTGGACACCGGGTCACAGGTCACCACCATCCCGTACGTGCTCTTTAAGCAGTACTGGAATGACTCGGATATTACCCGCTACCCTGACGACGATTTGAGTATCATCGCCAGCAATGGCCAGCCCGTGCCACAGATCGGATTTAAAGAGGTGACCATCAAAATCGGTAGAGTCGAACTGGCAGCACAGGGACTGATCATTGTAGATATTGACAAACATGAGAGTCACCCAAAAATAACTCTAGGAACTAATGTAATTGAAAATTGTCTTGCAGAGGTGATTTTCCTTTTACAGCAGGTTGCCAAGAACGCCAGCTCCGGCGAGCAGCGGGTGCTCCAGAAAGAGATCCGGGCACTGATGCGACGGCAACAGGTGGAACTCTCCGGCGGTGAGATTGGTAGCGTAAGAATGTGTGACCCTTTTCCTATTGCCATGCCTCCAAAAAGTGAAATGATGATTTGGTGCCGGGCAGCTATTGGTCTGAGAGGTAGAGATTACCAGGCAATGGTAGAACCAGTTTACTCAGACAGTAGGCCCACCATTTTGACAGCACGGGGGGTGGTTGATGTACGCCATGGGAGGGTGCCCGTTCGCATAATAAATATCGGGGAGAGGGAAGTGTACCTGCCCCGGTATGCCACGCTAGCCAAATTATATACCATTAACCAAAATTCTATACAATCTGTGGAACCCTTGCCTCCATCTCACCCGGAAGAAGGTAACGGCTCTAAGAAAAACATGGAGGACTGGTGTCAGCAACTACATCTGGGTACTGACTCCACTCCCGCACACCAGAAACAAGGAGTCTATCGGGTGGTTCAGGAGTACGAGAGAGTGTTCAGTAAACACCCGTTAGACTTCGGGCGAGTCAAGGGGGTAGAACACCACATCCCCACGGGAGACCATCCTCCTATAAAAGAGAGGTATCGACCCGTACCCCCTGCCCACTACCAACACGCCAAGGGGATGCTTAGAGACATGAAGGAGGCTGGGGTGATCAGGGATAGCTGTAGCCCCTGGGCAGCTCCACTAGTCTTAGTCCGAAAGAAAGACAACACCATGAGGATGTGTGTAGATTACCGGAAAATCAATCGTATCACACACAAGGATGCGTACCCCTTACCAAGGATAGAGGAGTCATTGGCTGCTTTAAGATCTGCTAACTTCTTCTCTACCTTGGATCTCACTAGCGGGTACTGGCAGGTTCCTGTAGCAGAGGCGGACCGGGAGAAGACCGCATTCACCACCCCGATGGGACTTAGCGAGTTCACCTGCATGCCGTTCGGACTCTGCAACGCACCGGGAACCTTCCAACGACTAATGGAGTGTTGTCTGGGCCACAGAAACTTCGAGACGGTCCTGTTGTACCTGGACGACGTCATCGTATATTCCAAGACGTATGAGGACCACCTGAAACACCTGGCGGAAGTGTTCGAAGCTCTGGCAAGTTACGGCCTAAAGGTGAAACCCTCCAAGTGTCACCTCCTGAAACCAAAGGTGCAGTACCTGGGACACGTGGTGAGCGCTGACGGAGTGGCTCCCGACCCTGATAAGATCACCGCAATTAAGGAATGGCCAAGCCCCTCCAGCGTAAAAGAAGTGCGGCAGTTCCTCGGGTTGGTAGGCTACTACCGAAGGTTTATTCCCGGTTTCACCAAAAAGGCAGCACCTATGCAGGACCTCCTGATAGGCCAGTCCCGGAAGGCCAAGAACCAGAAACCGCCCTTCAAATGGGAGGAGCTGGAAGAAGAGTCCTTCCGCCAGCTGAAGATGGCCCTCACGGGGGACGAAATCCTGGCGTACCCGGATTATAGCCAGCCCTTTATCCTCTACACCGACGCCAGTAACATCGGGCTAGGAGCCGTACTGTCCCAGATCCAGCAGGGGAAGGAACGAGTAATTGCCTACGCCAGCCGAAAACTGCGACCCACCGAAAGGAACCCCGAGAATTACAGCTCATTTAAGTTAGAGTTCCTGGCCGTAGTATGGGCAGTCACCGAGCGCTTTAAGCATTACCTCGCTTCTTCCCGGTTCACCGTGTACACGGATAACAACCCGTTGACACACCTGGACACGGCAAGACTCGGTGCCCTGGAGCAGAGGTGGATGGCCCGTCTGTCCAACTACGAGTTCACAATCAAATACCGGGCCGGACGCTCCAATACCAACGCGGACGCCCTGTCCAGGATGCCCAACCTGCCGGACGGAGGAGAAGATCCGGAGGGACTGGAAGAAGTTGAACTCCCTGCATTCCACCGTCATGGGACTATCCAGTATTCCCACCGGGTAAGGAGTAAGCAGGCTGCTACGTTGAACCCCTTACCCCACTACAACTGGGCGGAAACGCAAGACAGCGACCCTGCCGTCCGACTGGTGAAGGAGATGCTGACTCGGCCGGAGGCTCGCCTTGAACCAGACGCTCCGGAGGAAGCCAAACAACTATGGGCAGAAAAGAGTCGACTGTTCCTTTACAAAGGGAAGTTGTGCCGCAGAATGGTTAACTCCCGGACGCATGAATTACTCTGGCAAGTAGTGGTGCCACGAAGAGACGCAGCCATGGTGATGGAGGCATACCACGACGGAGCTGGACACTTCGGGTGGAAGAAGCTGGAGTTCCTGCTGCGCGAGCGGTTCCACTGGGTAGGCATGAGGGGAACCATCGAGAAGTGGTGCAGAGACTGTGGCCCGTGCAACCTGAGAAGGAAGGACCGTGCCAGCCAGAAGACTCCCCTGCAGTCCATCGTCACCCGGCAACCGTTGGAACTGGTAGCCTTGGATCATGTAAAACTGACCCCAAGCAGAAGTGGCTACGTCTACGCGTTAACCATCGTGGATCATTACTCCCGGTTTCTGGTTGTCGTCCCCGTCAAGGACTTAACGGCTCAAACAGCAGCTAGAGCCTTCCAGCAGCACTTTTGCCGTCCACACGGGTACCCGGACCAAGTGCTGACGGACCAGGGACCTGCCTTTGAAGCGGAGGTCTTCCAGGAATTCTGCAATCTGTATGGCTGCCGGAAGATAAGGACGACACCCTACCATCCGCAAACTAATGGACTTTGTGAGAAAATGAACCAGGTGGTAATGGATCTTCTAAAAACGTTGCCCCTGGAAGAACGCAGTCTGTGGCCTGAGAAGTTGCCCGATCTGGTGGACCTATACAACCACATCCCGGTAGGTTCCACCAACTGTACCCCGGCTTACCTAATGAGGGCAAGACCTGGTAAGTTACCTGTTGACCTGGAAATGGGAGTCCTGACACCCGAGGACACTTCACCAGAAACAGACTGGGACACAGAGAGGCAGCAGCAGTACCGGAGAGTACAGGAGAGCGTGGAGCGAAGTCTCTGTCAGGCTAGGGAAAGACAAGAGAAAACTTACAACCAGTATGCTCCCGCTGTTCCCCTGGTACCCGGAGAGCAGGTCTTGAAGAGGAAGAGACGGCTCCACAAGTTGGATGACCAGTGGGAGAAGGACCCGTACACCGTACTGCCCTCAAGCCACGAGAACCCGAAGGTTTGTACCATCAGTAAAGACGGAGGGGAAACCACAGCCATTGTATCCCGGGACCACCTGAAGAAGTGTCCCGAACAACTGAGGAACCCTGAAGAGGAACAAGAAGACCATCGACCCGTAGAGGAAAGGGAAGATATGGTTAGTACTGTGCTCGGGGACTTCCCTCGGTCTTGGACTCAAGTCAATGGTGCAGTTGTGGTACCCGTACTCACCTTCCTCCAACCAGCATCCCAAGCACCTACGGAGCAACAGGTAGAGCTGGAAGAACAGCCGTTCCAGGAGGCAGAAGACTCGACACAAGCAGAACAGGAGGATCAACCCTCTGCTTATAGTGAGCCTGCCGTACCCCTAGTGAGCCAAAGAGCCGGTAGACAGCTGCCCAGTTTACCCTTGACAGCTCCTACACCCTGTAGTTCAGGGCCAGACAGTCAGCTCCGTAGGTCCACTAGGGCCACTAGAGGCCAGTTACCCGCACGCTGGAGGATTTGAAGTGTATAAATTGTTTTATTTATGTTTATCTGTGTATTGTTGCTTGTGTATAATTTTGTGTTTCCAGTTATTTTTAGGAATCCTTGGTGGATTTACCGGGAATCCTTGTACATAGTTGGAGCGTAACCCAGGATGGACTAGAGACTGTTAAGGACTCGGGGTAGGACAGACCCCTACCTGGTTACGTCTCCCTGTTTTGGTGAAATGGACACCTTGCTTTCTTCAAAGACTACACCCGGTTACGGACATGCCGTGACCACCTTTATGTGTTTCTTCTTATTGTACTATTATTGTTGTTATATCTTGTTATGTTTTTTCTAAAATATGTTTAGTCCCGGAGTACTAAATTTCACTAGGGGGGAATGTGGCACCCCAGGGGTCTGGTTTTCCACAGTAATGTAATGTTATGTCTGAGAGCAGGTGGGAGGTCCTTTGGTCAGGGATCCTGTGCATGCCACACCTCCTGCCCAGTCTTGGGAGGGGAAGAACTTCCCCTGTATAAACCCTGGGCTGAGGCAGGGTTAGTCAGTCAAGGAGAGTAGAGACAAGAAACAGCAGAAGCAATACTACTACGAGTCAGGGGCTGGCAGCTGCAGAGCTCGCCCTGACTGAGAAGCTTTCTTACCGGACCCGGCGTCCGAGGCTGTGGGGACTAACTCTTACCCAGCAGCAGAAGCCGACCGTCAGGGGATTTCAGGTCCTCAGGCCCAGAAACCCGAAGGCACGGTCACACGCGTGGGACCAGCACCGCCATCGTGGAGCGGAAGCCATTAGAAGGCCCCGAGTCACCGGCCATACGGGTGAGCACCACACGGTACACTCAGGGACGTGGGCTACTTATATCCGCTTCTAGCAAGGTAGCCAGAAGAGTACAGTCAGTTTGGGAGGCCTACAACTCCGCCTGGCCAGGGGAGATCCCATCTGCTCAAGGACTGACCAGGCCCCGTTCACTAGCAAGTACTCCGGGAGGGTCTATCGTTGTTACCAGTAAAGACCCTGAATTACACCGCACCGTCTCTGAGTGGTTCCTGCTACCCCCATCATCCACATCTGCTGCCCTGAGGCCATACCCCTCCCGTTGGGGGTTATACCATCTACGCTGCACCATCCATCCACCGGCCTCAGCGGACTGTCCTGCAGCGGCAGCTCCATAGCTGCATTCAACGGGTGGCGTAGTCGTCCTACATCTACTGCTGTTACATCGCCGCTCAGTTTGACTCCCTGGGCACGGACCGGGTCACCGCCACGAGACTACAACCCTCAAGAGATCCGGCTCCGGGTAAGCTCCCGCGTGCGCAACGCAGCGCGACACAGGCCCAGGGGCGCGTCATATGGACACCCGGCTGCCGCCAGCATGAGGTCATGAAAAGCTTCCACCTCCAGGAGCCTAAAAGGCCACATTTCAGGTGCAAGTAGCTGTCAAAAATTTGGCAGTATAGTATTGCGACCTGTGGGTGGGTGGCTGCATACTTGCACTTGCATTCCAAGTAACAGAAAACTAAACAGATGGTGGCCTCTATCATCATCATGGCCTCACCTCGTCACTATGAACTCTTCTGAAGGAGAAGCCAAGGCCCACCGGAGGAGGCTCCGGTTCTCTGGTGGGCCCGTCCAACCCTGCCGAGAAGCAGCCCTGGCTAAGAAAAGTGTGGGGGAAGGTTCCCGGACACTCTATGGCTGCTTTTTTAATGTGGATCGGACATGCTTATGCATGTTATTTCTTAAACCGCATTGCAGATCAGGCCATTGTCCAACTGTGTATTCATGAAATTAAATGTACAAAGAAAGATGTTTGTGTGTCAAAGCACCACCGACAAGTGCGAGTTGATGTTGGACGGGCTGCCATTGCTTCTGCAACAAGCTGCATTAGATGACTTCCTGGGAGAAATGACACCCAGGGTAGATACGGTTTCCCTCTATGCCAGTCCTTTCACCGAGCTAAATACAACTCTCAGCAAAAAAAGCTGTGGACTGGCTCCGTACCGTCCCTGGCCACATTCACCTGTCCACGTGTTTGTGGTTAGGCGGTCCTTCCCAGTAAGTGCACTGGGGAGGGCATGGGTAATGTTATGGGACATGCTGTTTCCATGTCTTTTCAGCCTGTATGTACAGTACAGACCAAAAGTTTGGACACACCTTCCCATTTAAAGATTTTTCTGTATTTTCATGACTATGAAATTGTACTACCTCTTGAAGCTCATCAAGATAATGCCAAGAGTATGCAAAGCAGTCATCAAAGCAAAAGGTGGCTACTTTGAAGAACCTAGAATACAAGACATATTTTCAGTTGTTTCACACTTTTTTGTTAAGTATATAATTCCACATGTGTTAATTGATAGTTTTGATGCCTTCAGTGTGAATGTACAATGTTCATAGTCAAGAAAATACAGAAAAATCTTTAAATGGGAAGGTGTGTCCAAACTTTTGGTCTGTACTGTATGTTTCTGATGATGTGTCACACACCACATGGCCAGATAAGGTTGTAAAATGTTAAAAAGACATTTCCCAGTGAATGCATTTGTCTTTGTTGAAAGCAATGTAAAAGTGCAAAAAACGCATCAAAAACGCTACGTGTGAACATAGCCAAGGTGTGGAAGAGTATTTTTGGTTTTGGTTATTTATTTTGCCTTATATACAAGTCATTTCCCTGGAAAGGAAGTTCCTTAACATTTTTCCCAGGAAAATCCATTTTCTATTTATCTATAGTTTCATAAGAAAAGATTCAGTGTAACCTGTGATTTATTCATCTAAACCTCTGCTTTTTCTGGGACTTTCAGTCCAGTGGGCGGTCCTATCAGTGACTGACAGCGGAAAGCTGTCAGTCACTGATAGGACCACCCACTGGACCAAAACTCCCAGAAACAGCAGAGGTTTAAATGAGTAAAACTTAAATTATACTGGATCTTTTCTCACAAAATTATATATCAATCCACTAAGCTCCTCCTGCTCTATAACATGGTGCATGCAGATTGGATGCCATTTTCATGATGACAAGTTCCCTTTAATCTACACTACATTCACATATACAAACATTTAATGAAGAAAAATATTAATGGAAATGTTTCTTTAATGATAAGCAAATTCTAAAAAAAATGGAAACAACATTTTTAAAACATCTCGGGTATACTCACCCCAAGTGTGACGATAATCCAAGGGTTAAAGTGATGTCCCACGTTTTTTGTTTTTTTTTCCAAATAAACGTGCTCTAAAAAGCATTCATTGCTGTACAAAAATGCATCAAAAAACGCATAAAAAAACGCATCAAAATTGTGGCAAAACAATAGTTTTTCCTGTCAAGAGATGCAGAATTCTTAAGGAATTTTCTGCATTCAAATCCTGAACATGCGCACGTAGCCTTAGATGTCAGTCTCTACTCTTCACATTGGCTTATGAACCAGACATCAAGCTACAGATGTTACACTGACCTCACTCCACAAACTATCATGGTGCAGAGCAAGACGGCAATGGGAATTTGAGTGGTGGTCTATCCCCTTCAGCGATGAGTCCCGCTTTTTTATTGGACGTAATGATGGTCAGAGATTTATCTACAGACCACATCGGCAACGCCATGTAGAGGCCTTCACGAGGGAGCGTAAAAGTGTCTCTGGACCTGTTTTTCAACATGACAATACCGGGCCATATGCTACTTGTGATACTGTGAGCAGCCTGGTGGACCTAAACATGCTACCGTGGCCTGCAGCAAGTCTATACTTCACATTCATGATTTATGTTCCCAAGTGCATTCAACATGGCAGAACATTCCTCAGGCAACCATTAATAACCTCACTGATAGCAGCCAAGGTGTGCGTGTTTATTTCTGCATGTGGTGCTCATGCTCAATACTGAATAAATTGAGATGCTTTGGAAATTTTGTTTACATTTTTTTAACATTTGCATATCATTCACATGTCTTACGGTCCTGTGATTTGCATAACTCCTTGACTTTTCTTTCTTAATGTTGCAATTTCAATGTTAAGGAGCATATTTTATTAACCAATTAACAAGGACGCTCATCGGTACAAGGTCTATGGAGTGGGCTCAAGAGGCGAACCCTCAAAAAACATGGTAAATCATGGCTGTATTACTCAGCCATCATCTGCCGCTAACAGCCAAACTCTGCCCACTGCAATTAACCTGTTGGATGCCGCTATCAATCTCTACTTCACAGTGGACAAAATGACTTATTTGTGGAATATGTTGCATTTTAAACAGTTCAGCAAGGAGAGAAAAAATGAAGGAATATAAAACATAACTTTTATTAGAAAAATAAAAAATAAACTCAGCCTAAATATTCAATAAAACAGTTAAGGTGATGCGTGAGTGCTGTAGTACAAAATAACATGAAAACGTGAACTGTATAAGGCTATGTGCCCACGATGCAGAAATGCTCCGGATTTTTTCCTGAGTGTTTCTGCATCTCCCTGGCAGAAAAAAACGCATGCGGATTGTACATGCGGATTGTACATGCGTTTTCCTGCCAGGGACATGCGGAAATGGAGCGGCTACCCACTGGCATTTCCGCATATGGATTGACAAGCGCTTTCCAAGCGATTAGCATCACTTGGAAAGTGCTTGTGACAACTAGGTCACACTATATAAATCCATGCAAACTGCATGGATTTATATAGTGTGACCCGAGAGAGTGTTAAAAATAAAAAAATAAATAAATACTTACCCTCCAATGGCCCGCGCTGGCTTGTTTCACTCGGTCCCGGCTGCCGGCAGCAGTGGATTGAAAGACCTGCCGACGTCAGCGTCGCATGACCCGTCACATGACTCTGACGTCAGCGCAGGTCCTTCAATCCACTGCAAAGTGCCGGGAAGCAAGTAGGAGCGCAGCGCGGGCCACCGGAAGGTAAATATACATTTATTTTTTATTTTATTCTTTTTTTTACAGATTTTTTTAATGGTACCTGGGCGTGGATGAGACTCTCCTGTCATCTACACCCGGGTACCATCCGCACATTAGAACGCTTGGATTACAAATCTACATATACAGTGATACGTAATCCATGCGGTCTAATGCAAGTCAATGGCGGCGAAGATGCAGCACTTCCGCAAAATAATTGGTAGTGCTGCGTTTTTTTCCGCAATGATAATCCGCAGTGGAAATTTCCGCAGCATGTGCACAGCAAAAACGCTGCAGAAACGCATTAAAAACGCATCGTGGGCACACAGCCTAAAAGTATGAGCATGTCCAACTGTACAGTGCTCATATAAGAAATGGTTAGATCTCACCCAATCCATATGATACTATAGCACCCTCCAATGAAAGCAACAGGGACCACAGGTCAAACAATGCTAAATAAGCTATATTCCCTGTCGTTCCATATATAAAACCTCCCGCCCTTACAAGTAGCCAAGCGTCGTCCTGCCACATGCTCAAATGAGATCCTTATGTGCCTCCCGACGCATTTGAGCCACAGCCAAAATAAATGGAAGATTAGGTGGCTATACAATATGGACCATGTATCTCATCTGTGTAACAACAGGAGGCCTTGAGGGTGGTGTGTAGATGTTTGAAGCCACTGACCTTGGAAGAACATTAATGCCACGCAATGGCTATAGATTTTTAACTGTCCTGCGAAGCATAGTGCGGTCAAAAGGCCCCATAGACTTCACTGGGCATGTCATTGCTTCCCATACTTTCACCATCTTGAAATTCAGCAGTGGTGACCATGGTTGTGGGAGGCACTACAATATGTGCTGTCATCCCCTTGTCTCCTCTGGTCACTATTGTAGTAGGTAATTATGCTTCATTTATGTATAGGTTTCATTAAGTGGAATTATCTTATACACCAAAATTTTGCTTTAAAGTTGTAAAAATATAATGTTTTTTCCCCAAAAGCATTTCTAGATTTTAGTGGACTTTCATTTTTCCTTTGAGTTTTCAACTGTAAAGGTCAAAACCCGGCAGG
Organism: Phyllobates terribilis; assembly: GCF_046119375.1. Lineage (NCBI taxonomy): Eukaryota > Metazoa > Chordata > Amphibia > Anura > Dendrobatidae > Phyllobates > Phyllobates terribilis. The sequence goes on along the minus strand of NW_027362762.1, from coordinate 156,549,892 downwards.
CAGTGCTTTGTAAAAATGTTTGGAAATGCTATAATTAGCTAAATGTTTAACTTGCCCTTCAGAGAAATTCCGAGTTTGATTTCAGCTATTAGACTCCTCGTTGCTTTATATGCATGTGCCATTCTGTTTTCGTCAGTACCGTCTTGTCTTTATGGGACAATCTGCTGTGACCTAATTATATATTCTAAGCTCCAGATAGAGAACTCTTGATGTGATTTTCATTCATGATGAAAGATTTGTACAGTCACATTAATATAATCGTCCATGGGGCTCGTTGTTCCTCTTCTCCTCAGTAGTGCAGATCTGTAGGATTTATTTTCACATGACTGTTTTTGAAACAATTGATGAGTTACGGTCTGCAGTCGCTGGTGGTGGCTGCTGCGATTGCTTGAGAACAGAATCAAGATTTACGGTATTTGGTACATTGCTGTTTATCATTAGACTTCAGGAGGTGGACCACAATCATTTCAGTGGGGGACCGATCTGCAATGTCATTCTAATAAATCAAGGCTGCAATAAAGAAGCAGATTTAGGATTCTAACGTACTTGTTCGATCACGTGTCTTATAGGTGTTTTCCAGTACAAAAATAAAGGTGGTCAATCCTTAGAATAGGCCGTCAATACTAGATCAGTAAGGATCCAACTCTCAGAACCTTGACCAATCAGAAGACTAAAGGAGCAAAAGTCCTGCGCTTACTGCACTGTTTACCAGGCACCGTCCCTGCGGTTTATACCAGTAACAGGGACACCCCCTTTCAACTGTCCTCCTTTTTTGTTCTGCAAAAAAAGCATGAGTGGATCCCATAGGAGTGAAGAAGAACATGAAGTTTTAAGTAAGTCACCTTTTGGGTTTCCTTGGAGACCTTAAACTTTACAACACTAACTTGGGCATTGCACATCTTCTCAGCCCCTGAGAGATCTCCAAACTACAGCAAGTCTGTGTCATGTAGAGCATATCATATCCGTGTCTGAACATACTGCCCTGGTTGCTAGGTGGCGCTGTACTAATACCATAGTTACCATAGTCACTGATGGACATCGGCAGCATGGGGCAGTTTAACTTTTAGATTGCTGAGAATAGTTGTTCCTTTCCTTCAACCTGTGTTTTCTGCAGTGAGCTGGCAATGTAATTAGCCCTCTGCTGGGAAACATGGGCAGGGCTCCTTAATATAAAAACCGCAGCAGACAACCTATAGCTGCCAGTTATTCAAGTTCAACTACACCTGGTCACTCTGATCCATTGCGCCTGTGGGGGACAGGGCATATTAAACCTCATCCCTTTTCAGCATAGCCACTAAATATCCTCACCTACTTGAGCAATCAAGACAGTTTTTTACTGCATTTAGTATGTCTCACAGCACTGCCCTGCCTCCCGCCTTTTTGCTTACTCGCAGTTGGCGCATTCCTGATTGACAATTCAGATGAGCAGCCTTGTTGCACCACTAGCCAGGATTGTGCACTTTCTGATGCAATCATCAGAGGTAGCTTTGTCTCCGCAGCATCGGAGAAGCCCAGGGGCACTGAAGCTGGCCGAATCCGTCAATCTGGACAGCTTCACAGCAGCACTTTAGTGCTATAGAGACAAGCTTGCAAGTTCTGCTCTACTTGCCTAGGAAACCAGCCACTGCTGATAGACTGCAGAGGTGACCGATAACCTAGGCAATGAGCAGTACACAATAAAATTAAAAATCTCTCCTTTCTTAAGAATAGAGAGGAGTTTTATTAACGAGTAAATTGCAAAGTAGATGCTTTTTATAAGCATTTTTAAATTTTACTTATTTAAGATGAGACAACTAGTAATGAGCGAATGTGCTCGCCACTGCTCGGTACTCGCCCGAGCATCATGGTGCTCAACAAGTTCGGCGCTCGGTGAATGTTTCCGAGTTGCTTGGGCAGGAACTCGGGTCCCCTCCCTGCATGTTTGGCGCTCTTTAGAGAGGGATTGCCTGCCATGCACTGTAATGCCGTAGCCATGTTGGTTGTGGCATTACAGTGATCGACTGGCCGCACAGGGTCATCAGGTCTATATAAGACCTAGCGCCGCTATGCTCATCACAGTCTACCCCGACATATCACCTATAACAGTGTTCCAAAATCAGCCATTTCTTCCATTTTCATTTTCTTGCAGTGTGTCGGTCAATCTATTCACACTAGGTCTCTGTGTAGAATTATATTGGTAAATTACAGGCCTGCTATTTAAAACCGTGGTTCTCTGTCAGACATATCACATATAACTGTGTTCCAAAATCAGCCATTTCTCGTGAACCTGGAAAATATTGTCCTCCATTTAAAATGGGCAAGGTTCGTGGCAAGGGACGGGGAAGTGGACGTGATGGTTATGGTGCATTGAGAGGCGGACGACGTTGCTGTGGGCAACCTGAAATTGGGCCACAACAAACACCCACACCTTGTCGCTCGACCTTCCTGTCCCAATTACTAGGGGACCGCAGTACACCACTATTGAACCCAGAGCAGTGTCAAAAGGTTGTTGGTTGGATAGCAGAAAATGCTTCCAGTCACTTTTCCACCACCACCACCACCCTGTCTTCCACACGGTCAAGTTTCAGTAGCCATGAGTCTGGACCGCATATTCCTCACCCTGATCCTCCTTCCTCCCACCATGCCAAGTGCCCGGAGACAACTGATCCCACACTCAGAAAAGCTGTTCACTTTTCCAGTTGTAGATTCGGGCCTCTCGCCCTGCCAGCTTCAAGCGAGTCAAGAGGAGAACGCGTATAGAATATAAATATTGGAGCAGCCATGGTCACATGAAGGCGATGGTGGGAAAGTGCAATTACTGTCGCAAGAGGAGGATGATGATGATGAGACACAATTGCTAGAAAGTCAGGAGGAGGACCAGGGTGCGGAAGTGGAAGACGAGGTGGTGGATGATATAGTAACTGACCCAACCTGGCAGGGGGACATACAGAGCGAGGACAGCAGCACACAGGGGGAGGGAGGCATAGCACCACAACAGGCAGGGAGAAGCAGTGTTGTGGCCACAGACACAAGGCGGGAAAGCGTTCCTCGTAATGCCAACACGGCGGAAGTTGAAAGTACAACTGTTAGGTCTTCCTGAGTCTGGTTGTTTTTTAAAGACTCTGCAGATAACTCCAAAAAGGCCAGTAGCAAAACTAGCAGCCTGACCACCACCAGCATGATCAGGCACATGGCAGCAAAGCACCCGACTATGTGGGCAGAACCCCAGGGTCCAGAAACAGTGACACCACTGCTTCTTCTGCTGTTGTGCGTGTGTAGCACCCCGAGGGCTCGGCTGCTACAGGGGTATTGCACCTCAAACCAGAGGTGTGATATTCCACTCCCGGGTAAGGATGGTGTGTGGACTAGGGTTCGTTAGGCTGCATGCACCACACACACCCCATTTCCGAGGGACAGCTCAACGGTGCTCCCACAGAAGTGCAGGCACGACAGCTTCTGTCCCTGGCTGGAGTGGGGAGGGGGAGGAAAACCCAGTGGTGTAGGAACAGATAGGGGTGGGTCTCTGGGCATAGGTAGGAGCCCATTGGTTGCTAGTCACCTGGGCTCGGGTGTTAGAAGGAGGTATATAAGGTGGGCACCATCTTAGAGTAGTCAGTTGAGTTCAGTCCAGTCCAGTCAGGAGAAAGAAGAAGAAGTTGAGTCTGAGAGAAGTGACAGGGAGCAGAGCTGCTGCATGGGCTCTGCTCCACGGGCAGGCCTTGTCAGGAGGCCGGGGCCTGAGAGAGAGAGAGAGGAGAAGGAACAGCAAAGGAAGTAAGAAAGGAAACAAGGAACTGGAACACAGAGAAAGGCCCAGAGACACGAAGGCAGAAGGAACCCCAAAGGCCCAGGAGATTGCGGGTGAAGGGTTGGCAGAGCAGGGTACCGGGACCCAAATTGGTGGAGGCAACAGATTCCTCAGCCAAGGACCGGAGGTTGTGAGCACATCTTGGTGCGACCCCTCACTACATCCACCAGGAAAGCATACCACGTAGGGTCAGGGAAACCGGAGATAGGTTTCGCCAAGAGAAGGCCCGAGGAAGCTGGACAAAGGTGGGTCACTGGTGAGGACGGCCAGAGAAGGGAAGAGAAGGGAGCCCTGTGCCACGCTCTGGAATTGCCTGGGAGTGGGTCGAGCCCCTTGCCTGGTGAACGCAGCATGGCTCAGGCGGTCCTTCATGTGCACAAGTGACCTGGATGAGAACTGTGAGTAAAGCATTGGAAACTGCACCACACGTCTCTGTGTTTCATCGCCGCACCAGTACCATTAGTACTGGGACGCTCACACCATCACTCTCATCATCCACACTAGCTGCCCTGAGGCAATACTTCTCTCGTGGGGAGTTATCCCATACTCGGCTGCGCAAACAACATCAGCCTCAGCGGTCTGCAGCGCAGCGGCGGTCCCCATTGACCGCTATCCACGGGTGGCATAGTCGGACATTTGTTATTACACTAAGACTGCCACTGAATTGACCACCCTGGGCACGGACCGGGTCAGCGCCACGGAGACTACAACCCCCAGCGATCCGGCTCCGGGTATCCTCTGCATAACACAGGCCCAGGGGGCGCGTCAACTTTGGCGTAGTCAGCAGGATTCTAACCAGCCCGCCACCAACGGGTATTGCGTGCCTGAAGAAGATTGTACATGTACCTTGAAAAGAAGTCTCCCGCCATTTCCAGAAGTTTCCCGCCGTCCGGAGTCGTTTCCCGCCATCCGGAGCCGATTCCCGCCATCAGACGCCATCTTGGACCGTTTCCTGCCATCTTCATCCGTTTTTCCTGCCCTGGCAGAGTGGATGCCATTATGTGCGCAGCAAAAGACAGCAGGAAGCCGCCTCCCATCGTGGGCCAGGTCCCAGAGTGGCGCCAAAGAAGGGGCCTGCCCCCAGCAACTATGAGTGCAGCAGTGGAAATGTCCATCAACGTGGGGGGGTGCTGCCCCTAAGGGCAGATGCCCCCAAGACCACCCCCCATGGGGGCGGATAGGAAAGAAAACTGTGGGGCCGGGCGCGGCCTGGATGAGTCTGGACCTACTGCACCCGGAGATGGAGGGAGCAGCGAACCCCACCAGCACCCTGGCCCGCAGCCTGCTGCAAGCTGAGCCACCCTGCAGCCTGACAGAGTTGCTGGCCCAGCTGCCTAGAGACCCGGACTGCGCTAGTATTGGGACGCTCACACCATCACTCCCATCATCCACACTAGCTGCCCTGAGGCAATACTTCTCCCGTGGGGAGTTATCCCATACTAGGCTGCGCAAACAACATCAGCCTCAGCGGTCTGCAGTGCAGCGGCGGTCCCCACTAACCGCAATCCACGGGTGGCTTAGTCGGACATTTGTTATTACACTAAGACTGCCACTGAATTGACCACCCTGGGCACGGACCGGGTCAGTGCCACGGAGACTACAACCCCCAGCGATCCGGCTCTGGGTGTCCCCTGCACAACACAGGCCCAGGGGGCGCGTCACGTGCACGCCAATCCCCTGTCCATGGCACATGCCAAGATGCCTCCCGCCCTGCATCTGTCGTTGAACACTCTCAACAAGCACCATCAGCATCCCATCTCAGCGTCCAGTTGTCCCTACCCCAGTTGTTGGAACGCAAATGCCCCACAAGCCATACTACTAAATTCACACATTTCGCAAATGCTTGCACTCGAAATGTTGCCTTTTAGGCTCATGGAGACGGAAACTTTCCGCAACCTGATGGCGGCGGTCGTCCCTCGGTACTCGGTCCCCAGCCGCCACTATTTCTCCCGGTGTGCCGTACCCGCATTATACAAGCATGTGTCCCATAACATTATCCGTGACCTCAACAACGAAGTTACTGGGAAAGTCCACCTAACCACGGACACGTGGACAAGTGCTTGTGGGCAGGGATGGTACATCTCTCTGACGGCACACTGGGTTAATATAGTGGAAGCCGGGACCCAGTCGGACCTTGGGACGGAACGCATCCTCTCGAGGCCGAGGATTGCGAGCCCTAGGTCAATCAGGGTTGCCCCCACATTCTACAGCTCCTGCACCTCCTCCTCCTCTTCAGCCTCCATCTCCGAAATGACCACATCAAGCTGTAAGCACTGCAGCACTGCCTCGGCCAAGCGGCAACAGGCTGCGCTGAAGCTAATATGCTTAGGTGACAAACCGCACAACGCTGAAGAGTTGTGGACAGCTCTGAAAGAGCAGGCAGATCTGTGGCTGACACCGCTGACTTTACAGCCAGGCATGGTCGTGTGTGACAATGGCCGGAACCTGGTCGTGACACTGAGGCGAGGCGAGCTCACACACGTACCATGCATGGCCCATGTGCTTAATCTCGTGGTTCAGCAGTTTCTCAAGACCTACCTGGATCTGCCATATCTGCTTGTCAAAATACGCCGCATGTGTGACCATTTTAGAAAGTCAGCTACAGCTTCCGCTACCCTTGCCGTGCTTCAGCAGCGTTTCCAGCTTCCAGCTCACCGACTGATCTGCGATGTCCCCACATGTTGGAACTCTACATTGCAGATGTTGGGAAGGATTTGTGAGCAGAAGAGGGCAGTTGTTGACTACCAGCATCAACAAGGCCGTCGGTATTCAGGTCAGACTCCACACATAAAACCTCATAAAACCTCAGGAGTGGACATGGATGTCAGACATATGTACCATCCTTCAAAACTTTGAGGACTCCACCAAGATGGTGAGCGGTGATGAAGCCATAATTAGCATCATCATCCCGCTTCCCTGTCTTCTGAAACGCACTCTGCTCGCAATTAAAGAGGATGCATTGCAGGCGGAGCACGATGAGATGGAGCAAGGAACCATACAGGGTGATTCCACACAGCCCAGCCTCATCTCATCCCAACGTGGATTGGGTGACACTGATGAAGAGAAGGAGGAGGAAGAACAGGAGCTAGTTTCCTGCACTATAGACGGTACTCCCTGCACAACTGTCACACCGTCTGTTCAGCGTGGATGGCCTGAGTACAGGGAGGAGGAGGAAGAGGAGGAGGATGAGGAGAAGAGCATGGTCAGTCATCCTGTTGGTGAGGACACAGAAGTCTTGCCTCTTTGCAGTCTGACACACATGGCTGCGTTTATGTTACGCTGCCTTTCCCGTGACCCTCGCGTTTTCCAAATTTTGGGTGACAGTCATTACTGATTGGTGACACTTCTAGACCCAAGCTACAAGGAGAACTTTCTGTCTCTTATTCCCATGCAGGACAGGCCTAATAAAATAGGACAGTACGGGAAGGCCCTTGTTGCGGAATTATTTAAAATATTTCCATCTGAAAACGCTGGCGGCAGAGGTCACAGTTCGTTGGACAACCAAGGAGTACAGACAAGAGAGAAACAAGTGCAATCCAGCAGAGGCAGGAGAACACTGTCAAAGTTTTTCTCAGACCCTCCCATCGCACAGGCCCTGAGGCGTGGGATACTCTCACAAAAGTTTCAGAGGATGGTGAGGGAGTACCTTGCCTACCATACCAACGTCTTCCGTGATTCCTCTGTGCCTTATAATTATTGGGAATCCAAGCTGGACATGTGGCATGAACTGGCTCTCTATGCCTTGGAGGTCCTGGCCTGCCCTGCCGCTAGCATTTTGTCAGTTCGGGTTTTTAGTGCCGCCGGTGGAATTATAACCGAAAATGCTGACAGGTTGACTCTTATGAAAATGAACAAGGGCTGGATTGGACCAGACTTCTCAACATCACCGAATGATAGCAGCGTAACAAACTCAAATACAGTGTTTTTTTGGGAAGGTTAACTCTATTTCCATGCACCTCTGTCTTCACACCCAGACATTGGTATACGCTTCCTAATTTTGTCTATTTGCTCTTGTCCTCCTCATCCTCATCCTCCACATCCTCCTCCATATCACCACCATATCTACCATATCACCATATCTACGTCTCTTGCAAGGGACATTGGAGTTCTTCCAAATTTTTGGCAGCCATTGCATTCACTGCATAGGCAAGCAGTTTTGGGAGACCCACTTCCTAATAATGGGAACATTGTTTTCAGGAGGCCCTCCGACCTTTATGTCTGTTGCAAGGGGTATTCGAGTGCCTTCAAATTTTTGGTAGATGTTGCATTCACTGCATAGCAAAATATAGGGGAGACCCACTTCCTAATAATGGGAACATTGTTTTCAGGAGGCCCTCAGACCTCTAGGTGTTTTGCAAGAGGCATTGGAGTGCCTCCAAATTTTTGGCAGCCGTTGCATTCACTGCATAGGCAAACAGTATGGGAGACCCACTCTTTTTTAATGGGAACATGTCGTACTCGTTATTGTAGCCCAGCTCCATGTGTTTTAAATTGCTAGTATGGTTTTTCCTAAATTTTGGCAGCCGTTTGACTCACTAAATACACTATAACTGGATAGCAGATCCTCTCCTTTCTAATGGGAACATGTCGTTACTGTGGACCAGCTCTATGTGTGTTTAAATTATTAATGGGGTTTTTCCTACATTTTGGCAGCCGTTGGACTCACTGCATACCCTATAATGGGATAGCAGACTCTCTCCTTTCTAATGCGAAGATGTCATTACTGTGGCCCAACTCTGTGTGTGTTTAAATTGTTAGTGATGGTTTTCCTAAATCTTGGCAGCCAGTGGACTCTCTGCATACCGTATAACTGGATAGCAGACCCAGACCCTCTCCTTTCTAATGGTAACATGTAGTTACTGTGGCCCAGCTCTATGTGTGTTTAAATTGTTAGTGGGGTTTTTCCCATATTTCGGCAGCCCTTGCAGTCACAGCATGGACATTACAACTATAGGAGACCCACTCCTTTATAATGGGAACATTTTTTTTTACTGAGTCCCTCCTCTGTGTCTCTTCAAAGGGGCATTGGGTTGCATCCAAATTTTTGGCAGCCCTTGCAGTCACTGCATACGTAATAACAGTATAGGAGACCCACTCTTTAATAATAGGAACAACAAAGCATAGCTGGCTGATGGCTCTCTAACAATAGCGAGGGCCGACTGCGCGCCCTTTAAGAATAGTAAGGCTGTAAAAATAGTGTTTGTGACTTTTACAATCCCTCCTTCATAAATGAAGCAGGATGTGTCTGATGATGGAGGAGTCCTGAGGAGATAATTTGCATTTTCCCCCTGCATTTTGGGGTAAGTGAAGAGTCTCCGCGAGCTCAAAGAACACTGGATTTTGGCTGTTGGAGCTGAAAAGAGGACATCGGTAAACCAGGGGAGGAGTCCTGAGGAGATAATTTGCATTTTCCCCCTGCATTTTGGGGTAAGTGAAGAGTCTCCGCGAGCTCAAAGAACACTGGATTTTGGCTGTTGGAGCTGAAAAGAGGACATCGGTAAACCAGGGGAGGAGTCCTGAGGAGATAATTTGCATATTCCCCCTGCATTTTGGGGTAAGTGAAGAGTCTCCGCGAGCTCAAAGAACACTGGATTTTGGCTGTTGGAGCTGAAAAGAGGACATCGGTAAACCAGGGGAGGAGTCCTGAGGAGATAATTTGCATATTCCCCCTGCATTTTGGGGTAAGTGAAGAGTCTCCGCGAGCTCAAAGAACACTGGATTTTGGCTGTTGGAGCTGAAAAGAGGACATCGGTAAACCAGGGGAGGAGTCCTGAGGAGATAATTTGCATATTCCCCCTGCATTTTGGGGTAAGTGAAGAGTCTCCGCGAGCTCAAAGAACACTGGATTTTGGCTGTTGGAGCTGAAAAGAGGACATCGGTAAACCAGGGGAGGAGTCCTGAGGAGATAATTTGCATATTCCCCCTGCATTTTGGGGTAAGTGAAGAGTCTCCGCGAGCTCAAAGAACACTGGATTTTGGCTGTTGGAGCTGAAAAGAGGACATCGGTAAACCGCGCGCCTGCTGGCGCGCGCATTTTGAAGCTTTTTTTAAGCTTTTTTCACTGTTTTCAGAACATTAACAATAAGAACATGGAAGACTCCAGGAGCCATTTGGTGAACTGCATATCCTGCTACATGTTCACAGACTTGCCAGTGGAAAAGCCAAACTTCACATGCCAGAAATGCAAGCTTGTGTCCCTGTTGGAGGAAAAGTTGCGAAATCTAGAAGAGAGGTTAACTACCTTGAAAATCATTAAGGAAGGTGAAGAGTTCTTAGACAGAGCAGAATTATCTCTTCATGATTCAGAAAGAGAAGAAATTCGAACTGCACCTGAGGAAACAGAGGAATGGAAGCATGTGACCCACAGAAGCAGGAGGATCGAGAGGCAGTCAGCACCCATACTGCTCAGGAACCAGTACCAGGCTCTCACGCAGGAGAACCATGAAGAAATACAGCAAAATAAGACTTTGCCAGCAATGAATAACCTTGTAAGCCCTCAGAATCCTCCTGGATGGAGAAAGAAGAATGTTGTGAAGAAAAAACGGAGAGTGGTGGTCATGGGGGATTCCCTGTTAAGAGGAACAGAGGCCGCTATCTGCAGACCAGACATAACCTCAAGAGAAATGTGCTGTCTTCCAGGAGCAAAAATTAAAGATGTGTCTGACAGGATATCAAGACTCTTCAGACCTACAGATCACTACCCATTCCTGCTAATACATGTGGGGACAAATGACACCGCAAGAAAGGACCTGGAAACCATCTGCAGTGACTTTGAAGACTTAGGCAAGAAAGTGAAAGAATTGGGAGCGCAGGTGGTCTTCTCATCCATCCTCCCAGTGGATGGCCATGGAACAATGAGGTGGAATAAGATTCTACAGGTGAACAACTGGCTACGTCGATGGTGCCGTCAACAAGGATTTGGATTTCTGGATCACGGAATGAATTACCTATACGATGGACTACTTGCTAGAGATGGGGTGCACCTTACGAAGACTGGAAAACATGTATTTGGAAGTCGCCTTGCTACACTCATCAGAAGAGCTTTAAACTAGAACAATGTGGGAAGGGAAGCAAAAGGCCAGAAAAAGCCATACAGCTGACAAATACTATTGAGATCTCTGCTACTGGAAGTGGAAAGGAAGAACAAAGACAAAACAATTTAAATAATAAAAATATGGGAGGAAGAGAAACCAATCACAAACTAAAATGTTTTTATACAAATGCACAAAGCATGGGCAACAAACAAGGAGAATTGGAACTACTAATGCAGGAAAAGGAATATGATGTCATTGGAATCACTGAAACTTGGTGGGACGATACACATGATTGGAATAAAAGGCTAAAAGGATACAACTTATTTGCAAGAAACAGACTTGATAAACGAGGAGGAGGTGTTGCATTGTATGTTAGAAAAGCGTATATCTGCACAGAGATTGAAGCTTCAGAGACTGGGAGTTCTGTGGAAACTGTTTGGGTAAGAATACAAGGAGAGAACAACGGAAAGGACACCATTGTAGGCATTTACTACAGGCCACCTGGGCAAGCTGAAGATATGGATGAACTCTTTATGTATCAAATGACCAAGTTCTCCAAAAAATATGACGTAGTGGTCATGGGAGATTTCAACTATCCAGACATTTGTTGGGAATCTCTCTCAAGTAAAACTAACAGGTCAAGCAAATTCTTATCCTCTCTTGCTGACAACTTTATCTTCCAAAAGGTAGGGGAGAAAACAAGGGGATCTGCTACTTTGGATCTAATCCTTATAAACAGGGAGGAAATGGTTGAGGAGGTAAAGGTGGCTGGGACCCTAGGAGGCAGCGATCATGCTATTATAGAATTTTGGATAACTAGAGGAGGAAGACATGTGAAGACTCAAACTTCAAGGTTAGATTTTAGAAAGGCAGATTTTAAGAGACTCAGAAAGAGAATAGGAGGGATCCAATGGCTGGATGTCCTTAAGGACAAAAATGTCCAGGAAGGATGGGAAATTTTTAAAAATGAGATTCTCAAAGCACAATCGTTAACAATCCCGAAAAGTAGGAAGAATGGGAAGCATTTAAGGAAACCAGGATGGATGAACACAGAACTTAAGCACATGCTAAAAAGAAAGAAAGAAATGTTTATTAAATGGAAAGAGGGAGGCATATCTAAAGAAGATTATAATGCAGTCTGCAGATCCTGCAGGGCACGTATCAGGTTAGCTAAAGCTGACAATGAATTAAGGCTTGCAAGAGATGTCAAAAGCAATAAAAAAGGATTTTGGGGGTATGTCAAAAGTAAAAGAAAAGTCAAAGATGCTATAGGATTTTTACAGGATGAAAATGGAGAAATGGTAAGAGAGGATGTTGAGAAGGCCGAACTTTTTAATTCCTATTTTGCATCTGTTTTCTCTCAGAAACAAAATGTAACATCAACTGATCTTCACTGTCCTTTTAAAGGAATAGAGGAATCCAAGTTATCTGTAAACAGAAAGATTGTGAGGGAATATTTAGCTAACATAAATGAGTTCAAGTCTCCAGGTCCAGATGAATTACACCCCAGAGTACTGAAGGAGATCGTAGAAGAAATTTTAGAACCACTCTCCATAATCTTTGAAAATTCTTGGAGAACAGGAGAAGTCCCAGAAGACTGGAGAAGAGCAAATGTTGTTCCTATCTTCAAAAAGGGGAAGAAGGTGGACCCAGGGAACTATAGGCCGGTGAGTCTGACTTCTATACCAGGAAAGATCTTTGAACAAATTATTAAACAACATGTATGTAAGTACATGGATAAGAATGAAGTGATTAACCAGAGTCAGCATGGGTTTGTAACTAACAAGTCATGTCAGACTAACTTAATTTCCTTCTATGACAGAATCACTGACTGGGTGGATCAGGGAAATGCTGTAGATATAGTATATCTTGACTTCAGCAAAGCATTTGACAAAGTATCTCACACCATCCTTATTGAAAAAATGACCAAGTATGCAATGGACCAGGCAACTGTTAGGTGGATTCATAACTGGCTTAGTGATCGGACTCAAAGGGTGGTTGTAAATGGCTTCACATCCAGCTGGATGAATGTCTCAAGTGGGGTACCACAGGGCTCCGTCCTGGGACCTGTATTGTTCAACATCTTTATCAATGATTTAGATGAAGGAATTGAGGGTAAACTGATTAAATTTGCTGATGACACAAAGCTAGGAGGGATAGCTAATACTAGAGAAGAGAGAGAGAGGATTCAAAAAGACCTAAATAAACTGGAGCAGTGGGCAGCAACCAACAGAATGGTTTTTAACAGGGAAAAATGCAAAGTACTACATCTGGGCAATAAAAATGAAAAAAGCATATACAGAATGGGAGGAATAGAGCTAAGCAACAGTACATGTGAAAAAGACTTAGGTATACTAATAGATCATAGACTGATCATGAGTCAACAGTATGATGCAGCAGCAAAAAAGGCAAATACAATTCTGGGATGTATTAACAGAAGCATACAGTCTAGATCACGTGAAGTCATTATCGGTCTTTACTCCTCTTTGGTCAAACCTCATCTGGAATACTGTGTACAGTTTTGGGCACCACATTTTAAAAAAGACATAGACAAACTGGAGCAAGTTCAGAGAAGAGCGACCAGAATGGTGACTGGTCTGCAAACCATGTCCTATGAGGAACGGTTGCAGGATTTGGGAATGTTTAGCTTGCAAAAAAGAAGACTGAGAGGAGACTTAATAGCTGTCTACAAATATGTCAAGGGCTGTCACATTGTAGAAGGATCATCTTTATTCTCATTTGCACAAGGAAAGACTAGAAGCAATGGGATGAAACTAAATGGGAGGAGACACAGATTAGATATTAGAAAAAACTTTTTGACAGTTAGGGTGATTAATGAGTGGAACAGGCTGCCACGAGAGGTGGTGAGTTCCCCTTCAATGGACGTCTTCAAACAGAGGCTGGACAGACATCTGTCTGAGATGATCTAGTGAATCCTGCTTTGAGCAGGGGGTTGGACCAGATGACCCAGGAGGTCCCTTCCAACTCTACCATTCTATGATTCTATGATTCTATGATGTTTCACACACCACATGGCCAGATAAGGTTGAAAAATGTTAAAATGACATTTCCCAGTGAATGCATTTGTCTTGGTTGAAAGCAATGCAAAAACGCATCAAAAACGCTACGTGTGAACATAGCCCAAGGTGTGGAGGAACATTTTTGTTTTTGGTTATTTATTTTGCCTATATACAAATCATTACCCTGGAAAGGATGTTCCTTAACATATTTTCCAGGAAAATCCATTTTGGATTTGTTTTTGTATGTTTTATTGTGAGTCCGTAAAAGTGGCGCACTAGCTCTGACAACGTTGTTGACAGCAGTGACCTGGGAGTCAGAAATGCTTCCAGGGGTCTTCCCCATGCTGTTCCCATGTCATTTGAGCACTGTTCCCATTGATTTGGGCAATTTTTAGGCCCTCTGTTGACCCCCGGGGGAGCCGCCGGAAAAATGCTTGAGTTTCCCATAGACTTACATTGGGCTCCTTACTCGGACCGAGCACTTGAGCATTCCAATTTGCTCAACCCGAACAATGAGCACCCGAGCATTTTAGTGCCTGCTCATCACTAGAGACAAGCCCTTTAATCTCCTTCAATATTTTAGTTTTGTCAGTGTTCCCTTAAATGTCCACAGTTTAAACTTGTGAAATGAGATAGGATCATGTAACGATTACATAAGGATAGACAGTGATATATAACTGTCCATGACTTATTATAGAGTCCATCGGCTTATGCCAAGATGCATGCACGCCCAGCTATTTTTCTTGTCAAAAATGGCAGAATCTAAAACAGGAATGTGAACATATAGTAGTTTTACTACATACGGGTTTGCAGCCTGTTCATGTAATTAAATGTTGCTATCAGTTACAAAAAACCTGTCTGCAAAACCACAGATATCACATTGCGACTTGCAAGCTCAGCACTACTACATCTGTGCAATAATTTTATAAGAACATTCTGATAATTCTATCTTTACTCACTGTCCGATAATTAAATGGAAGTATTCCTCTGTGACAGTTGCGTGGCAGTGGGCAAAGGTTATATGCATTTCCATTGACAGTTGTAAGTACCAGCATAGTCAGTCTTGGCAGGGCATGGAGCAAACAACAAGAATGACCTCAGTTGCCCTTCGCTGTCTTCTACCTGTCTCTGCCTGTGAGAGCACCGGAGTGTGGATTTGCTATGATAATTCTACAGAAATGTATTCTGAAATCTTAATTGTGCAGCAGCTTGAGCAGGGTAGGATGATATTGGATCTGGCATAAGAATGAGCATGCAAACATAGGATCATCCATTTCCCTATATTCATAAACACTGCTCAAATTCACATATGGCGCTGATGGCAAGTATGTCAGATTGGCACTTGGTGCCTGACTGGAGGAGGGTCGTGCACCTGCGTGCCTTACATCTGTTAGTAAAGGAATATGAATTTTTGTGACTTAAAACTCAATCATGACTGATTACTACAGCAGTTCGAGAAGACAGCGAGTCAATCTGACTGTCATATTTCTGAGCTTGTGACCTGCCGGATCACTCCAGTGTTTGCTGAGCAGAACATAAGTCATTTCTAAATGTAAGTCTATGGGAGCAAGAACGAGGCAAGAACGAGGCTCTCATAGACTTAGGGCAGGGGCAGACGGCCATAGAGTCTCTCATCCGAGAGTATCGGGATTATTATTCAAATCACACTCCAATGAAACTCTGATCAGAGTGTGATCTGATTCTCTCGAATCAGGAGAAGATTGAGAAAAAAATGTCTCCATCTTCTCCATTGTGACAGTGTGTGTAAATCAGATGACATTTGAGTGCAGTCTAATGATTTCCACACACTCATTGACTTGCATGAACACGAATATCGGATCAAACAGGGACATGCTGCAATTTATTTTTTGGACTGGACCATAGAATAACATTGTTGCAACTCGGACAGAAAATACGGTGGTGTGAGTGAACCCTTTCATTGAGACCATTATCTTGTGACCATTAGCTGTGACTTCTGTCAGTCAGGCTGATCAAGACCGGAGCAGCACTAGGAAAAGCAGAAGATGGTGGCTGGTAAGTATTTTACTCTGGACAGAGAACAGACATTAGTGACACCACTCTGGAGGTGAAATAAAAAAAACATGCCGGAGTGGTGCTTTAAGCACTCACAACTACAGTTACATAGCTGTATACTTAAAAAGGATCTGTCACCAGACTCAGATCTGATGAGGCTGATGTACTTACTTTTAAAAACAAAAATCTGCATCAGAATGTCTGTATAACCCTTTCTGAATGTGAGAGTGAAGCAAGAGAACTCATGAGTGTATCTCCACGGTCTCTCTCCCATCCGACTCTGGGGATACGTGTGCCAGATATTGTATTGTTGTCTGGCGAGTTCAGATCGGATGGTTGAGTATCCTTTGAGGTACATTTTAATAGTATGAGCCTTCACTGCACACTAGCATTTCTTCTTGCAAGACTCATTTCTGCACTCTGAATTTCGCACCAAAGCTATCCTACCATGTGTCAGAATTTTAATTCTTTATCATTTTCAAGATCTCTGTCTGCAAACAGTGAATAAATGCATAATTAAAAGCGCATAGGAACACATAATAATTACAGACTAAAACTATTCACAGCTAAGGATTTGATACAGTGTGAACAGTCTAGTCTTCTGTTAGCTAGTTACATCAGCACTAGAAATGAGATTGACAGCATTCTCTGTTCAGATGCACTGCAGTGCCAGCTGTCAATCATAGTGCCAGGACATGCTTACAGCCACTGATCACAGTATAGTGAGCGGTGACTGTAGCCACTCGGTGCACTCTCCTATGACTGAAAGCTGGTGGCTCCGATAGGAAATAAATTATTTTTCTCCTTTCAGAAAGGCACCTGGGCAGCATTTTAGCACTATTTACCCACAGATTATCCCTATATCTGCAGATAAGTAGCATTTTTCGATGTGACAGGTTCCCTTTAGGGTTTTAACTATTTTACTAGTCCAATTTAAAAAATTTAAACGCAGTCGTAAGGAATTATTGTTAAAGGGGAGAAAATCTAAAACAAAAAATTACCTATAAAATAACCCCATAAATGGTCATTTTTTGCATAACTGTTTTACTTGTACAATTTATGATGTACAATACAAAGTTATATTGTGGAACCGTGTTAGCCAGAAAAATCGATGTAAATACTTTTATGCCCAAAAATGACAAAAGTATTCTCGGAGTGATACCCTTATTGGCTAACCAGAAAAATATATATATATATATACAGCACAGACCAAAAGTTTGGACACACCTTCTCATTTAAAGATTTTTCTGTATTTTCATGACTATGAAAATTGTACATTCACACTGAAGGCATCAAAACTATGAATTAACACATGTGGAATTATATACTTAACAAAAAAGTGTGAAACAACTGAAAATATGTCTTATATTCTAGGTTCTTCAAAGTAGCCACCTTTTGCTTTGATGACTGCTTTGCACACTCTTGGCATTCTCTTGATGAGCTTCAAGAGGTAGTCACAGGAAATGGTTTTCACTTCACAGGTGTGCCCTGTCAGGTTTAATAAATGGTATTTCTTGCCTTATAAATGGGGTTGGGACCATCAGTTGTGTTGTGCAGAAGTCTGGTGGATACACAGCTGATAGTCCTACTGAATAGACTGTTAGAATTTGTATTATGGCAAGAAAAAAGCAGCTAAGTAAAGAAAAACAAGTGGCCATCATTACTTTAAAAAATGAAGGTCAGTCAGTGCGGAAAATTGGGAAAACTTTGAAAGTGTCCCCAAGTGCAGTTGCAAAAACCATCAAGCGCTACAAAGAAACTTTTCTCACATGAGGACCGCCCCAGGAAAGGAAGACCAACAGTCACCTCTGCTTCTGAGGATAAGTTTATCCGAGTCACCAGCCTCAGAAATCGCAGGTTAACAGCACCTCAGAATAGAGACTAGGTCAATGCCACACAGAGTTCTAGCAGCAGACACATCTCTTCAACAACTGTTAAGAGGAGACTTGGTGCAGCAGGCCTTCATGGTAAAATAGCGGCTAGGAAACCAATGCTAAGGACAGGCAACAAGCAGAAGAGACTTGTTTGGGCTAAAGAACACAAGGAATGGACATTAGTCCAGTGGAAATCTGTGCTTTGGTCTGATGAGTCCAAATTTGAGATCTTTGGTTCCAACCACCTTGTCTTTGTGCGACGCAGAAAAGGTGAACAGATGGACTCTACATGCCTGGTTCCCACCGTGAAGCATGGAGGAGGAGGAGGTGTGATGGTGTGAGGGTGCTTTGCTGGTGACACTGTTGGGGATTTATTCAAAATTGAAGGCATACTGAACCAGCATGACTAACACAGCATCTTGCAGCGGCATGCTATTCCATCCGGTTTGCGTTTAGTTGGACCATCATTTATTTTTCAAAAGGACAATGACCCCAAACACACCTCCAGGCTGTGTAAGGGCTATTTTTTTAGCAAGAAGAAGAGTGATGGGGTGCTACGCCAGATGACCTGGACTCCACAGTCACCGGACCTGAACCCGATCGAGATGGTTTGGGGTGAGCTGGACCGCAGAGTGAAGGCAAAAGGGCCAAAAAATGCTAAGCATCAAGATTGTTGGAAGACCATTTCCGGTGACTACCTCTTGAACCTCATCAAGAGAATGCCAAGAGTATGCAAAGCAGTCATCAAAGCAAAAGGTGGCTACTTTGTAGAACCTAGAATATAAGACATATTTTCAGTTGTTTCACACTTTTTTGTTAAATATATAATGCCACATGTGTTAATTCATAGTTTTGATGCCTTCAGTGTGAATGTACAATTTTCATAGTCATGAAAAGGCAGAAAAATCTTTAAATGAGAAGGCGTGTCCAAACTTTTGGTCTGTATTGTATATGCAAGCTTTCAGAGCACAAAGGCTCCTTCGTTAGGCAATATTACAAATGAATTCATAATATAAGGGGCACAACATTTAAGAGATGTTACAGCAAGATATTTGTTCATGAGGTGGAGGGGGTGATGTCTCCTAATGATAAGTCAAAGAGATCAGATTTAGGGTTTTTAGTTGCAAATGACAAGTCTATGGGAATCTTTAATTATTTGGAGACCATCTGGTAGAGGTGTGAATTGAATCCATGTAGTGAGTCATAAACCCAGGTGTTAGATTAAGTCCTGTTGTTAGTGAATTGAACATACTTATCAATTTGAATTCCCAAATTTTTCTCTCTCTGTTGCCCTTGAAATGACCTTTTAGTACTAAACCTTTTAGATCTGTCATTCAGTGTCCCGGGCCAGAGAAATTTTTTCCCACAGGTGTGTCCAGTTCATTCTTAATTGTGTGTCTGTGTAAATTCATTCTCATTTGCAGTTTTTGCATAGTTTCTCCAATATACAGTACAGACCAAAAGTTTGGACACACCTTCTCATTTAAAGATTTTTCAGTATTTTCATGACTATGAAAATTGTACATTCACACTGAAGGCATCAAAACTATGAATTAACCATGTGGAATTCTATACGTTACAAAAAAGTGTGAAACAACGGTAAATATGTCTCATATTCTAGGTTCTTCAAAGTAGCCACCTTTTGCTTTGATGACTGCTTTGAACACTCTTGGCATTCTTTTGATGAGCTTCAAGAGGTAGTCACCGGAAATGGTCTTCCAACAATCTTGAAGGACTTCCCAGAGATGCTTAGCACTTGTTGGCCCTTTTGCCTTCACTCTGCGGTCCAGCTCACTCCAAACTATCTCGATTGTGTTCACGTCTGGTGACTGTGGAGGCCAGTTCATCTGGCGTAGCACCCCATCACTCTCCTTCTTGGTCAAATAGCTCTTACACAGCCTGGAGGTGTGTTTGGGGTCATTGTCCTGTTGAAAAATAAATGATGGTCCGAGTAAACGCAAACCGGATGGAATAGCATGCCGCTGCAAGGTGCTGTGGTAGCCATGCTGGTTCAGTATGCCTTCAATTTTGAATAAATCCCCAACAGTGTCACCAGCAAAGCACCCCCTCACCATCACACCTCCTCCTCCATGCTTCACGGTGGGAATTAGGCATGTAGAGTCCATCCGTTCACCTTTTCTGCGTCGCACAAAGACACGGTGGTTGGAACCAAAGATCTCAAATTTGGACTTATCAGAGCAAAGCTCAGATTTCCACTGATCTAATGTCCATTCCTTGTGTTCTTTAGCCCAAACAAATTTCTTCTGCTTATTGCCTGTCCTTAGCAGTGGTTTCCTAGCAGCTATTTTACCATGAAGCCCTGCTGCACAAAGTCTCCTCTTAACAGTTGTTGAAGAGATGTGTCTGCTGCTAGAACTCTGTGTGGCATTGACCTGGTCTCTAATCTAAGCTGCTGTTAACCTGCCATTTCTGAGGCTGGTGACTGGGATAAACTTATCCTCAGAAGCAGAGGTGACTGTTGGTCTTCCTTTCCCTTCGGCGGTCCTCATGTGAGCCAGTTTCTTTGTAGCGCTTGATGGTTTTTGCAACTGCACATGGGGACACTTTCAAAGTTTTCCCAATTTTTCATACTGACTGACCTTAATTTCTTAAAGTAATGATGGCCACTCGTTTTTCTTTACTTAGCTGCTTTTTTCTTGCCATAATACAATTTCTAACAGTCTATTCAGTAGGACTATCAGCTGTGTATCCACAAGACATCTGCACAACACTACTGATGGTCCCAAACCCATTTATAAGGCAAGAAATCCCACTTCTTAAACCGGACAGGGCACACCTGTGAAGTGAAAACCATTTCCGGTGACTACCTCTTGAAGCTCATCAAGAGAATGCCAAGAGTGTGCAAAGCAGTCATCAAAGCAAAAGGTGGCTACTTTGAAGAACCTAGAATATAAGACATATTTTCAGTTGTTTCACACTTTTTTGTTAAGTATATAATTCCACATGTGTTAATTCATAGTTTTGATGCCTTCAGTGTGAATGTACAATTTTCAAAGTCATGAAAATACAGAAAGATCTTTAAATGAGAAAGTGTGTCCAAACTTTTGGTCTGTACTGTAAACTCCTTCCGGGCACCTTGTACATTGTACCATGTACACCACATTGGAGGATGTACAAGAAAAGACATCCATGATTTTGAAGTCCTGATTTGTGTTTGGTATACGGACTGTATGTGATGGTAATATGTGGGTACAAGTTTTGCATTTTTTGTTTTTACATGGGAATGTGCCC
This sequence comes from Phyllobates terribilis, assembly GCF_046119375.1. Taxonomy (NCBI): domain Eukaryota; kingdom Metazoa; phylum Chordata; class Amphibia; order Anura; family Dendrobatidae; genus Phyllobates; species Phyllobates terribilis. The sequence goes on along the minus strand of NW_027362762.1, from coordinate 156,528,891 downwards.
GTCACTGATGGGGATGAGAGGACACTTCTGACAAGGAGATTCCTTAAGTTAGGGGGCTGTTTGTAGGAGAGAAGTGGTAGTTCTGGGAATATTTCTTTCATTTTGTGGTCTCTGTGGAATATGGGTTGGAGATCAGCACTAATTTTCCTTAAGATGTTCATGTGGGGGTTGTATGTGACCACAAGAGGTACCCTGTTGTTGTCCTCCCTCTGTCCATAATTCAGGAGGCTACTTCTTGGGATTGTTGTAGCTCTGAGAATCTGTTCATCTATTACCAGTGGATGGTATTCTTGTTGGAATGTATTCCTCAGTGATTGTAGCTGCAGTTTTCTGTCCTTACTGTCTGAACAAATTCGAATGTACCTCAGAGCTTGACTGTAGGTGATGAATTTTTTTGTGTGTCTTGGATGAAAGCTGTTCCATCTAAGATATGCCCTACTTCCTGTGGGTTTATAGTAAATCGATGTTTGTATGGTGTTGTCTTTGATGAATATGGTTGTATCCAGAAAATGTATTTGGGATTTTGAGAAGTTGAGGGTGAGCTTGATGGTTTGGTGGAACCTGTTGAAGTTATCGTGGAAGGTCAGCAGATCATCTTTTGAGCCTGTCCAGATTATTAGCAGATCATCAATGTAGCAGAAGTATGCTAGAGGTTTGATAGAGCAAGATGAAAAAACTCCTCTAGTTTAGCCATAAATAGGTTAGCATATTGTGGAGACATTTTGCTTCCCATGGCGCTGTCCATGCATTGTTGGCATAAATTGTTCCCAAACGAGAAATAATTGTTCAGGTTAGCCAAAAAAGGTATTACTCCGAGAATACTTTTGTCATTTTTGGGCATAAAAGTATTTACATCGACTTGTACAATTTAACTTACACACCACAAAAATACTTCTGTTGTTTTAATTTTTTCTATGACTGTAGCTACCAAAAAGCGTAGCACTTTGGGTTACATTTACACATTGGAGTGGATAATAGTGTTAAAAAAAACATTGAAAACATTATACAAGTTTTACTTTTTGTAAATTTGTTTTAACATTTCACTTAGCAACCGCAAACCCCACAGCTATATTTTGGGATGTTGCTGCATTTTTGGGCCGTGTTCCTAGCTCCTGGCATTTGTTGATGCGTGATCCTTTTTGTGCAGGTAGAATTACTCTAATCTACTTTAGGCTGGACTCAGACAAGCGAGAGCATCGGATGTGATATGCTAATGACACTCGTCTCAAACTCTGCTGCGAGCGTGAGCTGAGTGTCATCTTACTGCAATCCTATCCTCTCGCATGAGAGAATCGTAGCACAGGTGGGGAGGAGACGGAGAAAGTAATTTCCCCATCTTCTCCATTCCCGGCATCCACGGGAATCGTAGTGCTCTTGGGTGAAATCCGAGTGCAGTCTGATGTTTCACACACACCCATAGACTTGTATGGGTGCATGTGAACCGAATCGGCATGAGAAAATAATCGCTGTGCCCCATAGAATAACATTGGGCCGAGTGCTATCTGATAAAACAAGGGATAGCACTTAGCCATGTAATACACTCGGGTGACCCCAGCCTTAACCATATATATGTAATTAGTACAGTAAATCGAGACATTTAGCTGCAGATTAGTGTTTGCACATCTGTTTAAATTGTTAAATTGGAGATACTTACAAGCCACACTGATATTATGGACAAGCTGTTGTTGCATTAGCCTCTTTAGCTGTCACCTTAACCCTGCCTACACTTCTAGTTGACTCCGTATTTTTCCTGGGTTGGATAAGTGAGGTAACAAATTTTTAGAAATGAATTAAACATTATACTTGTGTTCAAAATGTATTTTAAACCAAGACATGGCACTGTATATGAAAGTGGTAGTGTGGGAGAAAAAAAAAACATAACATGGCTAAAAATGTGGGAACCTTTAGCAGTAGCAACCATCCCAATAGTTGTAGTAGCAGTACCAAATGCAAGTCATAGCTGGTCTCTTTTGCATCTGGCAAGTGTATCAGTGGACAGAAGGTGGAGGGTGTCATGAAATATATGTTCAGTCACTCATTTTAGTTACAGCAGGATTATATAGCCTCTGACAGCAACACCATCAGCATGATTCAGCGTTCAGTTCAGTCCACCTCTTCTGCTGTGTGTAACAATGTGTCACCCCCAGCAGGGCTGGTGTCAGCACCCGGCGCACCCGGGCAAATGCCGGGGCCCTGAGCAGGCAGAGGGGCCCACTGGCGGTCGCGCACCCCGCTGGGCTATGGGCGGAGGAGAGCGGTGTCAGCGCTCGCCCTTCTCCGCCGCTTGCTCAGGGCCCCGGCAGCCGGATACTTACCTCTCCCCGTGCCTCCGCAGATCAGCTGTCTTCCTGCTCTGCGCTCCCTGTGACGTCTCAGGTCAGAGGGCGCGTTGACGTCCTTACACCGCGCCCTCCCCTGAGCCGTCACAGGGAGCGCTGAGCGGGAAGACACCGACAACGCTGGAGTTCGGACCCGAGCAGCGGGCAGCGGGCAGCAGGTAGCAGGTGAGGAGAAGGGAGGTGAGTATTTGATTTTTTTTTTTTAATGTATGGAGGCATGGGGCATTATAAAGAGGGGAGGGGGTGGCATCCTGCATGGGGCATTATAAAGAGGGGGGGGTGACAGCCTGCATGGGACATTATAAAGAGAGGGGGGGGGCCATCCTGCATGGGGCATTATAAAGAGAGGGGGGGGCCATCCTGCATGGGGCATTATAAAGAGGGGGGGTGACAGCCTGCATGGGGCATTATAAAGAGAGGGGGGGCCATCCTGCATGGGGCATTATAAAGAGGGGGGGTGACAGCCTGCATGGGGCATTATAAAGAGAGGGGGGGCCATCCTGCATGGGGCATTATAAAGAGGGGGGGTGACAGCCTGCATGGGGCATTATAAAGAGAGGGGGGCCATCCTGCATGGGGCATTATAAAGAGGGGGGGTGACAGCCTGCATGGGGCATTATAAAGAGAGGGGGGGCCATCCTGCATGGGGCATTATAAAGAGGGGGGGGTGACAGCCTGCATGGGGCAGTATAAAGAGAGGGGGGGCCATCCTGCATGGGGCATTATAAAGAGGGAGGGGTGACAGCCTGCATGGGGCATTATAAGGTGGGGAACTGCCTGCATGGGGCATTATAAAGGGGGGGGCAGCCTGTATGGGGCATTATGTGGGGGGTAACAGCCTGCATGGAGCATTAAAAGGGGGGGGCTGTATGGGGCATTATGTGGGGGGTAACAGCCTGCATGCGGCATTATATGGGGGCCAGTATCCTGTATGGAGTTTTATAAGGGGACCAGTATCCTGTATGGAGCTTTATATGGGGGCCAGTATCCTGTATGGAGCTTTATAAGGGGACCAGTATCCTGTATGGAGCCTTACATGGAGGCCAGTATTCCGTATGGGGGCCAGTATTCCGTATGGAGCCTTATATGGGGGACAGTATTCCGTATTGAGCCTTATATGGGGGCCAGTATTCCGTATGGAGCCTTATATGGGGGCCAGTATTCCGTATGGAGACTTATATGGGGGCCAGTATTCCGTATGGAGCCTTATATGGGGGCCAGTATTCCGTATGGGGCCTTATATGGGGGCCAGTATTCCGTATGGAACCTTATATGGGGGCCAGTATTCCGTATGGGGCCTTATATGGGGGCCAGTATTCTGTATGGAGCCTTATATGGGGGCCAGTATTCTGTGTGGAGCGATTCACCGGTTTCTGAGCTATTGTGGAATTTACAATAGATATCACTCATGTAATGTAAGAAGTGAAATCTTTGCATTGTAATATATATATATATATATAAAATTTATTTATATTTCTCCGCCGTATCTCTGCATCATGAATCGTGGTATGTGTTAAAGGGGCCCACTGAGACTCTTTCGCCCGGGGCCCAGAAAAACCTGGAGCCGGCCCTGACCCCCAGGCAGTGTCCATGGACCATAATGTAATCAGGCCTCTATTAGCATTCCTTGTCCTGCTCTGGTGGGAGCATGTGTGTCTTTGTTCCTGTCTACAGGGGGCCTTGATGATGCACCACTTCCAGACTTGCTGGAGACAGGTCTTCTGGGATCTTCTTTGACTCTTTGAATTAAATGTACTTAATGGTTAAGGGGGTAAGGTGTGAGTATCTTTGCCCAACCAGGGGGCTGATCCGATGAAGAAGGTATAAAAGGAAAGACTCATGTTTGTGATTTGCAGTTGGTGCTATGTCTTGGAAGTGCTAGGATCTGCTGCTGCGGCCAAGTCCTGGTGCTAGTGTATGTAGAGATTAGGGATCACGTGATATTGTGATATCTTGCCCACCCTGCTTTGAAGAAATAGTTGCATCTGTTGTTGCATTTTTCTAAGCCTTGGATTACAAGGTGGCACCCCTGGATTTGTTCCTTTTGTTGCGGCCACATTGCAAACTCTAAGGAATCATATCTACTGCATGATCAGTGAAACATTCTTCCAGTCCCAATAAAGGTCTTTTGGATTGTTCACCAGTCTGCTGTCTCTGCCTGCTCTGTCACACACACCGTCACACCATTATAACAGTTAATGTCATACATAGCAAAATTTCCATTTCATCAATGACACCTGTTTTCATCCTGCCCCATAGTCCCCTAACCCACAACACTCCAGTGGCTAAGAAAAATACTAGATCAGAACAACTTTTTCCAGTTGATGTATTGAAAGAGATGAAAAGTCAGAATTTGTACTTAAGGATAGAGGAGATATGATTCTAACGCCAAGCTGTAGTGCTGGTTCTAGAAGCAATATTGGTAGAAGCGGTGACAGTGGTAGTAGCATATTGAGCTAGGAAAAATCTTAAGGTTGCAGTCAGACAGGGAGAAAGGAGCTCAGGCCATTTCCCACTCACAGGAAATAGTCTGTCGAATCAAGAATGATGATTATGATGATTATGTGGTGGACAAGACCTGGGAACCAGAGAGGAAAGCCGAGGAGTTGATGTCATCAAAGAGGAAGGACATTGGCCTCGGCAATACACAGCGCAGGTGACATGCCGCTAAAAGATCCTCTTGTCCTGTAGTCAGCTGATGCAGATAATGCTGCTTGTACTGTTGGTAAAGGGGGTTCAACAGAGCCTGAAAGCCGCGGTGGTGATCATGGTGGTGGTGATTCCTATGTGTGGGCAACTCATGTGTGGGAATTATTTTCACGTTGCATGACGAACAATCTATTGCAGTGTGCAGACTGTGCTATTGGAAAATAAGCCATGGCACACATGGACTAGGAAGTTCGTTCCTCCGTCAGCAAATGAAACATATGGGGAAAGGAAAATGACAAGGATGATGGGGAAGCCTCAAGTTGTCATTTTTCTCCTCATGGTTGTCTTTCTGGTAACTTTCCCGCACTCACAAGTAGTGCCTTGCCATTGTCATCAGCCATATCGTTATCCACATCCACTGCTTTCCATAATCTTCTTTTATGTTTTTTGCAACCTTTTGTGAAAAAATCACATGCGCTCAGTCTCAATGGAAGATACCTAGCTTCTATTATTTTATGAAATAAGCCATGCCGGCCAGGTTTTGCCACAGAATGCTAAATTTTTCAAAAAACATAATATTTTTAATACGTCTCACAACTCACATCTTCTTTATATTTTTGGTGAAATTAAAATTTAAGGAGCCAGCATCTGGAGTGTCTTTTCCTGATAGCATCCAGCACAGTGCAGGGCAGAGCATAAAGGGCGAAATTGTTGTAACTTATCAAATAATAACTTAATGAAGAAAAATTCTCATTTTCTGATGTTTCTAGATGTTTTATCCACCACTGCACCAACCTGATGCACATCAGAAAACAGAGTCATATTGTCTGAAAAGCCAGGTTCAGTTATTCCTGCACTTTGTTCTCTACACATCAGATACACTGAGTCCAAATCCCATGGACTTCTGGCTCAGCAGACTGGACCAATGACAAGAATGTCCCAGTTTGCTATGGATGTACAGTGGGTATTCAGACCCCTTTAAATTTTTCACTCTTTGTTTAATTGCAGCCATTTGGTAAATTCTAAAAAGTTATTTTTTTTCTCATTAAAGTACACTCTGCACCCCATCTTGACTGAAAAAAATAGAAATGTAGAAATTTTTGCAAATTTATTAAAAAAAGAAAAAACTGAAATATCACATTGTCATAAGTATTCGGACTCTTTGCTCAGACACTCATATTTAAGTCACATTCTGTCCATTTCCTTGTGATCCTCCTTGAGATGGTTCTACTCCTTCATTGGAGTCCAGCTGTATTTAATTAAACTGATAGGACTTGATTGGAAAGGCACACATCTGTCTATATAAGACCTCACAGATCACAGTGCATGTCAGACCAAATGAGAATCATGAGCTCAAAGGAACTGCCCAAGGAGCTCAGAGACAGAATTGTGGCAAGGCACAGATCTGGCCAAGGTTACAAAAGAATTTCTGCATTACTCAAGGTTCCTAAGAGCACAGTGGCCTCCATAATCCTTAAATAGAAGAAGTTTGGGGCCACCAGAAATCTTCCTAGACGTGGCCATCCAGCCAAACTGAGCAATCGTGGGAGAAGAGCCTTGGTGAGAGAGGTAAAGAAGAACCCCAAGATCACTATGGCTCAGCTCCAGAGATGCAGTAGGGAGATGGGAGAAAGTTCCACAAAGTCTACTATCACTGCCGCCCTCCACCAGTCAGGCCTTTATGGCAGAGTGGCCTGACGGAAACCTCTCCTCAATGCAAGACATATGAAAGCCCGCATAGAGTTTGCTCAAAAACACATGATGGACTCCCAGACTATGAGAAATAAGATTCTCTGGTCTCATTAGACGAAGATTGAACTTTTTGGTGATAATTCTAAGCGGTATGTGTGGAGAATACCAGGCACTGCTCATCACCTGCCCAATGCGATCCCAACAGTGAAACATGGTGGTGGCAGCATCATGCTATGGGGGTGCTTTTCAGCTACAGGGACAAGACAACTGGTTCCAATTGAAGGAAACATGAATGTGGCCAAGTACAGAGATATCCTGGATGAAAACCTCTTCCAGAGTGCTCTGGACCTCAGACTTGGCCAAAGGTTCACCTTCCAACAAGACAATGACCCTAAGCACACAGCTAAAATAACAGAGGAGTGGCTTCAAAACAACTCTGTGACCATTGTTGACTGGCCCAGCCAGAGCCCTGGCCTAAACCCAATTGAGCATCACTGGAGAGACCTGAAAATGGCTGTCCACCAACGTTCACCATCCAACCTGACAGAACTGGAGAGGATCTGCAAGGAAGAAGGGCAGAGGATCCCCAAATCCAGGTGTGAAAAACTTGTTGCATCATTCCCAAGAAAACTCATGGCTGTACTAGCTCAAAAGGGTGCTTCTACTCAATACTGAGCAAAGGGTCTGAATACTTATGACCATGTGATATTTCCATTTTTCTTTTTTAATAAATTTGCAAAAATTTATACATTTCTGGGGTTTTTTCAGTCAAGATGGGGTGCAGAGTGTACCTTAATGAGAAAAAAATGAACTTTTTAGAAATTACCAAACGGCTGCAATGAAAAAAAAGAGTGAAAAATTTAAAGGTGTCTGAATACTTTCCATACCCACTGTATGTCTTGTCCAACCTTTAGTGTACTGTCATAGAGGGTATTCAGCATGGTCAGTACTTTTGTTACACTCAAGTGAACCAGGTTATCTGCTGCAACCATGGAAAATATTACATAAGTCAAAATGAATCAGGAAAGGATCAGTGGCAACTTTCATTCACCTACAGCTGATGCCAATGATTACATTGGCCATACCGTCTGCCTTCATGACTGTCGTCTATTTCTAGACGGAAGTGCTAATGTCTCATGCATCTTCTGCCTGCCCCTCATGTCATCTGTACTGTAGTACTGCTGATGCCCAAGCTGCTGTTGCAGGCCCTACACTGCCAGACATCTCTTTGCCCGCCCTGTCCTATTTTTCTTCTGCCACTGCACATCCATGGGATCCACACATCTCCTAGCTGCCTGCTAACTGTGCTATATAATTTACTGCTGTTGGGAAGCATGCTTTCCTTGGGGTACAAAAACATGAAACAGCTTAAAAAATATGGCAATTTTTTTTGCATGTCTTGCTTCATAGCTTTGTCATTTTTAATACAGCTAACTTTTTCTTGCTCCATAAATAATAATTAATAATAATATAATAATTTTTATTTATATAGAGCCAACATATTCCGCAGCACTTTACAATTAAGTAAGGACATATACAGATAATATAAACAATACAATGTATCATATTTCAACAGTTACAGGAGGATTGAGGGCCCTGCTCGCAAGCTTACAATCTATATGGAAATGGGGGGGACACAATAGGAAGAACATAATCACCAGCCAGTATCTGTCTAAGTGCAGTTACCGTGTGGTATTTGGTGCATGGAGGATGTGTAGACAGATGAATACGCAGGGGCAGATTAAGAATAATGTTTAGGAGGGAACAGGGAAGAGTTAGGTTGGTGAGTTGAGGTGATAGGCTTGTCTAAACAGATGTGCTTTTAAAGCACGTCTGAAGACATGGGGGCTAGATATCAGTCAGATCGTTTGGGGCAGTGCATTCCGGAAAACTGGTGCAGCACGAGGGAAGTCTTGATAATTTTTGGACACCTTGTGAAAAGCTATTTCTTATTCATTTAGCAGAAAAAAATCTATTGATACTTTCAAAACAGAGTTAATTTTTGCACTACCCCATGTTAAAAAGATACACACTATTGTATAAACAACAAAAGATACAACTGTTAATATACACTGTGGGCACCCTGAAGGATTCTTCACAGTAATTGAACGTATCTCTTTGATGATACAATAAAAGGCTGATTTACGGGCAATCTCACAAGAAGCAATGTCCTTGCCTGTGAAGCCCTTTTGACGCAAAGCAATGATGACTGCACGTTTCATTAGAGGTAACTAATACTATACCATAGATGATTGGATCTGGTGAGATTCAAATTTACCAATTTGAGTGGATTTTACCTGTAAATTCAATTTGCAGCTAATTTATAGTCCATGAATTGAACGTCCTTTATTATGCTCTGGGGTCTGGAGAAACTCTGGGGCATAATATATGTAAGATGTGGAAAATAAATAATTAATACTCACCACATAGTTCACCTCCTCTGCTCACTGTCCACCCATACAGTCCTCAGTGCCCCTTCTTACCTCTGCCGTGCACTGAAATGCCGGGCATCTTCACATTAGGCTGGGACTTCCAGATTCGACTAGGCTTAAAGTACGTGTCATAAGGGCACGTCGCACATCGTTATGTCACATCATTGCCACGACCTTATGATCTTTATGCGCAGAAACCTCCTGGGCCTAGTTGCAGCCGTAAGTCCTGGACTATAGTGCAAATCCTAAGGTTGCGGAGCACGTCGTAATGTCATGACATGCAGCGCGGCTTACGATGCGCATTCTAGGCCAGCATATCCAGCTGCAACTAGGCCTCGAATATCCCAGTGCATGCTCAGGGATGTCCTAGACCTAATTATGGCCAGAAGTCCTGGCATGAAGAGAAGATGCTTAGTGTTCAGCACATGGCAGCAGTTAGAAGAGGCACCAAGGACCGTACGTGGGAGAGCATTCAGCAGAGATGTCTATAAATGTAAGCAAAGAGGTAAGTTTTACCTTATTTTTATTTTTTTTAACCTTTTGCCAGCCCTATACGATTTAGCAAAATGGCTGTGCAAATTACAAAAAATTTGATAGAATACGGATTTGTGTAAAATAGAATTCAATTCCATTTGAATAAATTAGCCCAACTCTAGAGGAAACCATGGTTAACCAAAGAAGACAATGAATTCAAGTATCAGCTTTCTTTTAAAGCAACAAGTCTGCTCTTCAATCTGTATTACAAAGTGATATCAACTGCCTAGTCCTTATTAATAGAGATGAGCAAACATGCTCGAAAAACATTCGCCAATTTCAAATTTGGCACGAACTTGCACATTCGGAGTCATGATTGGACACCCGAGCATTTTCACTTAAAATCGGCAAAACTCGATAAAAATCCAGTAAATGATTGCATTTCCACTACAGTAATTTCAACACTTTGGCTAGGATAGTGGTGCAGTATGATGAGTGAGAGGGATGTGTTTGATGAGGGGAAAGAGTGGGGAGAGGTCAGAGGAGCGGCGTACTTGTAATCTAATTTTTTTTCCTAACTTAATGTGTGCAAATTGGGGCTAGCCAATCAGGGCGCAGGAACCATCAACAATGTCCAGACACAAGGGCTTGTGCCATTCACTGCTGAAATCATATGTCCTTCTCTATATAAAGAGCGGACATATTGTTTTAGCGCCATTTTGTCAGTATAACAGATCAGAGAGGCTGCTAATGGTCTGCTCCTGAATACTGAGCTATTTTTGATAGTTAGCTAGGCAGTTGTTTCTAAGTCAGATTGTTTAGAAAGATAGGGTCCTCTGTGGCTGTGAAATCGACCTTCCAGCATTTTTTTTTTCTTGTGCCATTAGTGAGGTCCAGACAAAGACAGCAGGGCACATTTCAGCATAGAACTCTGTTGTGCACTTCTTCTATTGTGCTACACGCACGAGTACACCTTTAAAAATCAATTTTTTCTGTTACTAACGTGATACAGCACACCACATCTTGTCATTTTGTGGCGGTGAAATTCAACTGTATTCAGAGCTCGTTCAGAATAAAATAAATCTAATTTCTTCTGTTATTAATGTGATACAGCAGGCCAGGTCTCAGTTTGAATTTGTTTGGAGCATATATTCTATGTTATACAGGCCTCATCCACAGTAAAAAAAAAAATGAGTTCTTCTGTTAGTAACGTGATACAGCAAGCCAGAATATATGCTCCAAACAATTTCAAACTGACATCTGGCCTGCTGTATCACATTACTAACAGAAGAACTAATTTTCTTTACTGTGGATGAGGCCTGTATAACATAGAATATATGCTCCAAACAATTTCAAACTATGTTATACAGGCCTCATCCACAGTAAAGAAAATTAGTTCTGATAGTAACGTGATACAGCAGCCCAGATGTCAGTTTGAAATTGTTTGGAGCGTATATTCTATTGTATACAGGCCTCATCCATAATAGAAAAAATCGAATTTCTTTTTCTGTTACTAACATGATACCGCAGGCCAGATGTTAATTTGAATTTTTTTGGTGCTGATATTGTTCTCCATACAGGGGTACACATGATAAAATCTAAATAGTTTTTCTTACTTTCGTGTTACCTAAAGCAGGTTACATTTCATCTTTTAATTCTTTGGTGCTGATATTGTTCTCCATACAGGGGTACACATGATAAAGTCAAAATTGGTTTTCTTACTACCGTGCTACCTAAAGCAAGCTATATTTCATCTTTTAATTCTTTGGTGCTGACATTCTGCTCCATAAATGGGGTTACGTGATAAAATCTACATTTTTTCTGTTACTACCGTGCTACGGAAACTAGGCCACATTTCAGCTTTTAATTATTTAGTGCTAGTATTGTGCTACAGCCAGGATTCCACATTTAAGAATCTAAATTGGTTGTGCTAATAGCGTGGTCCTGACACCATGACACATTTCAGCATTGGAGAGGGCTTGGAGCAGCATTTCTAACTTAAACTTTGATCAGTAACTGGTGGATGAGTAACAGGTATAGGTCTGGTGCTCTGAGAGATCTGCCAAATTCAGGCAACACACATGAAGGAGACCCAACTTGGAGACCAAATATTTCCAATAATTATGGGCAGATACCACAAAAGTGGTGTCAATTTCTATTTATTTATTTTATTCACTTATATAGCACCAATAATTTCTCAGCGCTTTACAGCCATAATCAATTTCCCCACAGTAGAAAGAGTATAATGGGGCTCTGACACACCTTCCACTACAGGCAACCCACCAGGTGGAGACCCAACTTGGAGTTTCCACATTTCCAAAATTTTTTAGTAACATCAACAGCACTAGCAACAACAGGCACAGAAGCCACAACAAAGGTGTGACAGACTGCAAATACGCAAGATCAATGCAGCACACTAAAAAGTACACCATCGCCTAGTCTTCCCGGTCTGCGACTGGGGTGCAAAAGTCATTGGAGATCCATGACTTGTTCATCTTGATGAAAGTTAGGTGGTCTACACTTTCAGGGGACAGCCAGGTGTGCTTATCCAATGACACACCAGCAGCATTGAAGACACGTTCTGAGAGAACACTGGCTGCCGCCCATGACAAAACTTCTAAGGTGTGACAGGTGAGCTCAGGGCACTCTTCAATTTTTCTAGGCCAAAATACAAAAGGGTCCAAAATCCCCCAAATGGCATTGTTATTGAGCTCGAGATACTCCTGCACCATCTTCTCCAGTTGTTCACTACGTGTCTAAAAAAGGAGTCTAAAAAAGGAGTGAAATGACTCCCAGATTATTTTTTTTTTGTTACATTTATTTTACTCATAAAGTGCCATTAATTACACAGCGCTTTACAGACATTAGTGACAATGTCCCCAATGGGGCTCCCAATCTAAATTTCCTATGAGTATGTCTTTGGAGTGTGGGGAGAAAAATGAGTACCCGGAGGAAACCCTTGCAAACACAAGGAGAACATACAAACTCCTTGCAGATGTTGCCCTTGGTGGGGTTGGGACGCAGGACCCCAGCGCTGCAAGGCTGGTAATGTTTTTGCGTTGAGGATTCAACATTCCCGGAGTTGGAATTCTATAACTGCGATGCACACTCATAGAATCATAGAATCATAGAATGGTAGAGTTGGAAGGGACCTCCTGGGTCATCTGGTCCAACCCCCTGCTCAAAGCAGGATTCACTAAATCATCTCAGACAGACACTGTGTGCCTCACTGCTGTCTTGGGGAAATCCACTCTCAAGATTGTCTTCAAGCATGTTTTGATACTCCAGAATGGGCACGTCCCTTTCCAGGGGGGAAAGCATCTGGCAAAATTTACTTTTGTACCATGGATCTAACAGAGTGGCAACCCAGTAGTCAGCACTATCCCTAATCCTAACACTACGGGCAACAATCATGTTGCAGATAGTGCTACAAGAAGGCAATCATGGGTCGGTCTCTTTCATGAGGTCTAAGGCCATAGTGTGTTGGTAGTGGAATAATACTCAAGCTTGCTTCCTCCATCCCCTCCTGTCAACCACGGACAACAGAGAGGGGATCATTATCCTCTTCATCTTGCGTCAATCAACTCTTCTTCATCGTCCTCCTCCATTGGTTCCTTGGCTCCTGCACCTTCACTAATAGTTTGTCTGGTACCATGAGCCGCCCCTGATCACTGTAATCCACTCTCCCCTGGCAACCGCCAGTGCGACAACTTAGAGATATTGTTAGCAGAGGTCCTTCATTTGTGTCCACTCCGCAAGTGTGATTTGCACAACATCCGTACTGCATTTGCCCAGGCTAGACAACATGAGATACTGCGTCAGAGTTCGTTGCTGTTGCCACAGTCGCTGCAACATGTGCAGAGTTGAATTACACCATGTCAGCACATCACATATCAAGTGGTTAACCGGTAGGCCGATGCAAGAGCGTCTCTGTAGCGACGCAAGTCAATGACCCGCGGGTTGTGAATGGCGGAAGTGAGCACACAGCGACCATGGTTTCTGCAACAGCGCATCCAGGGCAGGATAATGGCAGAGAAATTGCTGTACCATCAGGTTGAGGATGTGAGCCATGCAAGGCAAGTGTGTGAGGTTGCCCCAGCATATGGCCGCCACCAGGTTTGCACTGTTATCGCACACGGCCTTCCCTGGCTCCAGGTTCAGTGGAGACAGCCATTGCTCAAACTCTGCATGGATAGCTGTCCAAAACTCTTTATCTGTATGACTGCGATCTCCAAGACATATTAATTTAAACACTACCGGATTGCGGTGAGCCCTGGCTGCATAGTACGGAGGGGGTGGGGATACTCTCTGCACTGTTGGAACGTGTGTCTCATTAAGGCAGAGGTTGAGGTCACAGGTGGAGGCCCTAAGGAGGTGGAGGAGGCAAAAGCACTGGAGGAAGTGTTAGATACAGAGGTTTGTCCTACAAGCCTTGGGGATTCCAAGACTTGGTGTCTAGTGACATCTTGGCGTCTTAGTTCTCCATCCACTGGTGTGTAGTGGTTTAGTTCGCCAACTTTAGCTGTTTAGTAGTTTAGTTCTCCAACCCCTGTGGTCTATTACTTTAGTTCTCCATGTTCTGGTGTGTATTTGTTTCGTTCTCCAACCCTAGATGTTTAGTAGTTTAGTTCTCCAATCCCTGTTGTCTAGTAGTTTAGTTCTCCATCTTCTGGTGGGTAGTGGTTTAGTTCTCCATCCCCAAGTGTCCTGCAAGCCTTGGGGATTCCAAGACTTGTGGAGCAGCGCATTCCCCACCTGCCCCCACAGCCACCAGAGTCCCCCAGTGCCCAGTCTTCAAGCTGTAACGCCCCTGGCCATGGTTGCTTTTCCAGGTGTCAGTGGTGAAATGCACACTGTCAGACCTAGATTTTTTCAAGGAATGGTTGTAGCGCAGGCACATCTTTCTTAGAGAAGTAATGGTGACTGGGCAACTGGTACTGGGGGACTGTGACGGCCATCAGCTTTCAGAAACCGTCTGTATCCACCAGACGGAAACACAGCATTTCCGTGACCAACAGATTGGAAATGGTGAAGTTCAAACTCTTTGCTTTGGCATGTGTAGGAGGAAACAATCTTTTACGTGACTACAACTGTGGGATTGAGGGATGATTGCTGTGCTAAGAGAGGGTGGAGTAGGGTGAACACGACTAGCTGCTGGACTGTTAGAGATGCAGGCAGAGATGTTTCGGTGGATTGAGAAAGATGGGCTGTGCTCGATGTCTGAGATCAGTCAAAAACAGCAGGCATGTCCACTTCCATAACAGCTGACAGGCTCTCACTCACCCTGACTGTAGCGGGTAAACAAGTGGAGGTTCTGAGGCAGGAGATCTGTGTGAGAACACTTGCCACGATAACAGGGGAGGAAGAAGCAGAAGATGCGGTTAATGTTGTGGCTTGGTGAGTCTGCATTTCAGCACAGTAAAATTCCCAGATTAACGCATGTTGATCATGCATGTGCAAGTTCATGCAAGTAGAAGTCAAATTATTGCATTTTTTACACTACTCTGTCATTTTTAACAAAGCTGGCATAACTCCAAGTCTGTGCGTGAAGCTGCAACGTAACCTCCTCATCTTCCTCCTCTTCCACCTCCTCTGCTGAGCTACTCGGCTGAATGCCTCTGGGTTCACACCAAGTGGGATCTACAACCTCATCGTCATCCTCTCTGTTCTCCTACTCCTCGCTCTGAGAGTCACCCTCCTACTCTTCCTGCCCTGACAGCACAGTAGAGTCCACGTGTGCCTCAAGTATCTGAGTCTCATCAGGATCACCTCCACCCACCGAGGTTAATATCTGGTGACAAGGGTTTGGATTCTGCTCAGACTCTACTTCGTCCGGCCCCGGATCAAACTGAAAAAAATTTTGGGCATCGCTGTACATGCTTTCCTCATCTTGAGTCTGTGAATCTTTTGATCAGACCTCTGATGCCCCGGAATAGAATATGTGAACAGACTCGCCCATCTGTGGTTTCCCACAGTCAGTTGGGCGGTTGGACAGTTGTGACATGGGAAAAACAAGGGTAATTGGGGTGCCTTCTCTGAGCACTGTACTGTGTGTGATGTTAAGGTGGAGGAAAAGGAGGCCACTTGATGCAGCGCTTGCCATCTACTGGAGCACATGCTCTTTCTGGCCCTCATCTACGCGTTCTGCTGTGCGGCTACCAAAGAAAGGGAGTGGAGTAGCCCATCCAGTAATAGAAGTTGTCAAAATGCTGTGCAATTGCTCACTGCAGCAAAACAAACCTACTTCTCATCCCTCATATCATTCCTGTCTCACAACCCTAAACAGCTATTCAGTACTTTCAATTCTCTCCTTCATCACCCAGCTCCTCCTCCCTCTCCTCTGATCTCAGCTGAAGACTTTGCCTCATTCTTCAAGCAGAAGATTGATAATGTAAGGCAAAGCTTTTGCTTAAAGTCCCCACAGGCCCTCCTCATAACTACTCAACTCTCCTCCTCCAAAACCAGCTTCTCCGCCATCATGGAAGATCAACTTTCCTCTTTACTCTCCAAATCACATCTCACCACCTGTGAACTTGACCCAATCCCGTCACACCTCATTCCAAACCTTACCACAGTCTTCATCCCAAGCCTAACTCACCTCTTCAACCTGTCACTAACAACTGGTGTCTTTCCCGTATGCTTCAAACATACCTCTTCAAAAAGCCCTCCCTTGAACCATCCTCTGTGTCTAGCTATTTCCCCATATCACTTCTCCCATATGCCTCCAAACTACTTGAACATCATGTCTATTTTGAGCTGTCCTCCCACCTCTCCTCCTGATCCCTCTTTGACCGCTTTCAATCTGGCTTACGACCACACCATTCCACTGAAACTGCCCTGACTAGAGTCATCAACGACCTACTAACTGCCAAATCCAAGCGATGTAGTTTGTCCTCCTCCTCCTGGACCTGCCATCTGCCTTCGACACAGTGGACCATTCCCTCTTACTACAGACTTTCTGATCTCTTGGTATTAAAGACTTGGCCCTTTCTTGGATCTCCTCGTACCTAACAGACAGGACATTCAGTGTCTCCCACTCACATACAACCTCCTCAAGTCGCCCTCTATGTGTTGTGTGTCCCCCCAAGGTTCAGTTCAAGGACCCCTGCTCTTCTCCATCTACACCTTTAGCCTGGGACAGCTCATAGAGTCTCACAGCTTTCAGTATCACCTCTATGCTTATGACACACAGATCTACCTCTGGACCTGATATCACCTCCTTATTAACTAGAATCACACAATGTGTGTCCGCTATTTCATCTTTCTTCTCTGCTGGATTTCTAAAACCAAATTCATCATCTTTCCACCATCTCATTCATCCCCCCAAACTGACCTGTCCATCAAAGTCAATGGCTGCCCACTCTCCCCTGTCGCGCAAGCTTGACTCTGATCTCTCCTTCAAACGTCAGATCCAAGCCCTTTCCACTTGCTGCCCACTCCAACTCCAAAATATCTACGGGATCCGCACATTTCTCAACCATGAATCTATAAAAACACCAGTGCACACCCTTATCATTTCCCACCTCGACTACTGCAACCTTCTGCTCTGTGGCCTCCCTTCTACCACTCTCGCACCCCTCAAATCTATCCTAAACTCTGCTGGCCGGCTAATCCACCTGTCACCAAGCTATTCCCCGGCTTCTCCCCTCTGTCAACCCCTGCACTGGCTCCCTGTTGCCCAGAGACTCCAGTTGAAAACCATAACTTTGGCATACAAAACCATCCAAAACCTGTCTCCTCCATACATCTGTAAACGAGTCTCCCTGTACTTACCAGCGTGCAACCTCCCATCCTCTCAAGATCTCCTTCTCAACTTCCCTCTTATCTCTTCTTGCCACAATCGCATACAAGATTTGTTGCATGCATCTCCCCTACTCTGGAACTCTCTACCCCAACACATCAGACTCTCGTCTACCATGGAAACCTTCAAAAGGAAGCTGAAAACCCACCTCTTCCGATAAGCGTACAACCTGCAGTAACCCTCCTTCCACCATACTGCTGAACGACCAGCTGTTCTCTCACCTAATATATTCTTACCCATCCCTTGTAGATTGTTTGTGAGCCCTTGCCAGTAGGGTTCTCTCTCCTCCTGTACCAGTCAGTGACCCCTTTTCACATGTTAAGTGCCATGGAATAAATGGCGCTATAATAATAATTATACTACTTGTACTCTGGGTCAATTGATGCCACTTTCCTGGTGTCTGCCCCTAATTTGATCTGTTTTGGCAGCTTTTGGGCCGTTTGAAGGTGTTGTGTATGTGTTTGGTTTTGCCTCCCATTGAATCCAATGGGGTTCGGTATGTTCGAACTGTTCGACAAATTATTCGGCGAACATCTGGAAGTTCGCCAAACTGGAACGAACCGAACATTGGAAGGGTTCGCTCATCTCTACTTATTAACACTGTCTCCCGTACTAACGAGAAGATGACTGTAAACAGGTCATTTTGTAGCAGGGCTGAAATTCAGTGGGGGTTTTGTGATTAAGTAAATTTTCATGGCAGGAAATTGCTTTACAACTTTTGGCAATTCATCTGATCACTCTTCATAAAAATCCAAATTGCCAAAATTTGTGTTAGTCTCAAATTTTTTGACCACAACTGTACATGTTGATATATATGGACAGTACGTGATTCTGTTGTTGTGATAGAAATAATATACTTGGCATCTTGTTGCTACAGATGGAGCTTTGTGTTCAGTGAAAAGTGGGATTTTTCCTTTAAAGGGATTAAACTAATCAGCCTGATGTCCCTTACATCAAGCTCTCACCAACTGCTCCTCTGCTGTCTGTCTTCTTTGTGGGAGATGCTCTTGAAAAAATCAATCTTTCCCAAGATGCATTGCACAAGTCCTCTAATATTACTGTATTATGTGAAAGTCTTGTAATCACATAATGTGAGTTATTTGCAGCAGCGGAGGAAAGAGAAAATGTGCTGATACAAAGTGTTATCAATGCCTCTAAAAACATATAACATAGAGATGACATTTCGAGTCTTCTTAAAAATGCTGAACATACAATAATGGCTTTCCCTATCATTTTAGTGTAATTTTACTATTGTAAGCACAAAAAAATTATATTAAATTATTGGCCATATAATGTAATTTAATGCATAGCCCCTCTATTCACTGATGGTGTCAAATTGGTTTCTTCAAGACTGATATGGACTATTTACATTAGCCAAGAATTGTGTGCAGATGAATAGTTGTTGCAGACTAATTTCTTTTCTACACAGGCCTGCAAACACCAGATAAGCTGGCAAAATGTTCAGTCATTTTGTGCTTTTTAAGCTGGTTTAAAAATTGTCGTTGCTGGCAGAACATGGTCTTGTGCAAACAGAAGAGGTGCTGCCAATAACATGACATTCTATGCACACGGAAAGATCATATTAATATCATTCTGTGTTCTTAGAACGTTTCTCGGTCTGTCTCAAGAGGTCAGTAAATGACTGCCAATTGGCTTGTATACAGCCGATCAAGAGACGTTTAAAAACCTTGGTTGTGCTATGTGAAGCCACCTTTAGTTTCCAGTCTAATGAATGCAGATTTTTCATTATCATATTTAAATTTATGGGGGTAAGCGTTAATCTTATGGCGGTAAACTAGGCGATGGTCAAGCTCATAATATTAAATTCTTGGGCGCTGATGCAAGATCTGTAACATGGCTCCCAACAAACATGGACTTATGTGACAGTAGAGACTTTCCTCCTCCAGGGTGGTTGGCAGCAAAGTGTTCATTGGTGGTGGGTGCCAGGATAGGACATCTTCTTCCATGGCCAGGATGTTTAGTCATAGTCAACGGCAACAAATTGAATCTGTGTTCTGGTTGAAGGTTAGCGTGACTATGCCTCCGTTGTCACTCTTAGACAACGAATGTTTGGTTCAGCCAAGTGCTCGTGTGTTTTCAATATGGATAGGGAAGAAAGCTGCAGAAGACACCTCTCATAGTGGCTTAACTTCTGGAAGAAAAAATAAATTAACCGATCCTTCTCTTCCCAACACCATTTGTAGAGGTACAGTCCCCATACACAGAACATTGAACAGCTTTACTATTATTGGCTGTTGCACCAGTTGTACTAAGCTTTTATCCATTAGACCACTAGAGACATCATTACCGGGCAATCACAGACAGCTACACTTAAAGATGTACCATATTTTTCGGACCATAAGACTCACCGGACCATAAGACGCACCTAGGTTTTAGAGGAGGAAAATAAAAAAATAAAAATTTAAGCAAAAAATGTGGTCATGATGCACTTTTAAGGGGGAGGGGGTCTTCTGCTGACACTGGTATAGGGATAATGTCCCCCAATTCTGACAATATTCCCCATCCTGGTATATATGCCCCCCCCCCTTCCTTTTATACGTGGTCCCCATCCCCATCCTGGTATGCCTGGCATCCCTCCATCCTAGTATGCATGGCACCCCTCATCCTTATCCTGGTATGCATGGCACCCCTCATCCCTGTCCTAGTATGCATGGTACCCCTCATCCCTGTCCAGGTATGCATGGCAACCCTCATCCCTATCCTGGTATGCATGGCACCCATCATCCCTGTCCTGGTATGCATGGCACCCCTCCTCCCTGTCCTGGTATGGATGGCACCCCTCATCCCTGTCCTGGTATGCATGGCACCCCTAATCCCTATCCTGGTATGCATGGCACCCCTCATCCCTGTCCTGGTATGCATGGCACTCCTCATCCCTGTCCTGGTATGCATGGCACCCCTCATCCCTGTCCTGGTATGCATGGCACCCCTTCCCTATTCTGGTATGCATGGCACCCATTATCCCTATCCTGGTATGCATGGCACCCCTAATCCCTGTCCTGGTATACATGGCACCCCTCATCCCTATCCTGGTGTGCATGGCACCCCTAATCCCTGTCCTGGTATGCATGGCACCCCTAATCCCTGTCCTGGTATGCATGGCACCCCTAATCCCTATCCTGGTAGGCATGGCACCAATTATCCCTATCCTAGTATGCATGGCACCCCTTATCCCTGTCCTGGTATGCATGGCACCCCTAATCCCTGTCCTGGTATGCATTTATGCATGGCACCCCTCATCCCTATCCTGGTATGCATGGCACCCCTAATCCCTGTCCTGGTATGCTTGGCACCCCTAATCCCTGTCCTGGTATGCATGGCACCCCTAATCCCTGTCTTGGTATGCATGGTACCCCTTATCCCTGTCCTAGTATGCATGGTCCCCCTAATCCCCATCATGCTGCACATTAAAAAAAAATAAACACTCCTACTCACCTTTCTTCTCTCTCCTCCAGCGCTGCGTCCTGTCTGCCTGCACTGATCTCTTCATGTGAGCCGCGCATGACGTCACTGCCATGCGCGGCTCACATGGAGAGATCAGCTGCCGGAAGTCACTGCTCCCCACGCCGGGTCTGTGTGCGCAGGGAGCAGTGACTTCACTCTCCTTCATAGCCGGCACACAGCGGAGCCGCGCTGCGGCTGCTGCCGGCTATCTCCTGTGCCCGCTCATTAAAGGGCATGAATATTCACCCCCTCCCCACTCCCATGGGCATGGAGAGAGGTTGAATATTCATGCCCTTTAACAGCGGGCACAGGAGATAGCCGGCAGCAGCAGGAGTCGCAGCGCGGCTACACTGTATACCCGCTATTAAGGAGCATGAATATTCAGTGCTCCCCACACCCCATGGGCGTGGGGAGCAGTGAATATTCATTTTCTTTAGCAGCGGGGACAGTGTAGGCTGCAGCGGGTGGCTGCTGCCTAATGTGCCCCGCTCCTCCACCGATACCGCTCCCCCCACACCACACATAAATATACACACCCCCAACATTCGTCCAAAATTTTGGAGGAAAAAAGTGCGTCTTATAGTCCGAAAAATACCGTAGATGGAAGAATTCTCTGTGATGGTGGGCACAATTAGAGAGCAATTGACTGCCCCTCTTTTTACGTAACCGTACTTCTAGAGGGTACTTATTTTCCTTTCATATGTCAGGTATCAGTCACGCTGTGCTTTTAGGTTGATTTCAAGCATAAATGATACATCTGGAAACAAGATTTATCAAGGTGTATGATTTTGCATAATTATTTTAATTAGGCAAATGGTCTATTAGATAAGTTACCCTTTAAACTATACTTTCTGTGATTCCTGCTAATTAACTGCTCATCTGACCATTATTAAATTTCTAATTATGAAAGAGGAGTCATGTACAGGAAGGAGGGGGAGGCAATTATTCCAAAGGTAGAAGGAAAATGTAACCCCTTAATCACGATATTCAGTTTATTTTCATATATATTTGCAGTTTAGATTTGTCTTGTGTTTCTGCATGTAAGACACATGGATAATGGTTAATTAAGCTTTAGGCTGGTTTATGAATGTTTTTCTGATCTTGTCCAGATAAGATTATGTTGGGGAGATTTCTTATATGTTTATAGAATTGTAATAAAATTGCTTTTTGAGTTGCAAGAAAGATTTCACAATCTGATATACACTTCCTTAAATTCTAAACAAAATATATTATATTATAATATACAGATTATAATCATTTTTATTTCTGTAGCGCAATCATATTCCGCAGCACTTCACAATTCAGAGGGGGCATGAAAAGACAGTATCAGACATTACACCTGACCTACAACACCTGATTCAACACATATCAAGAGGAGTGAGGGAACTGCTCTAAAGCTTACAATTACAATCTATGAAGAAATAGGGGAGACCCAAAAGGTGAATGGTAAAGAGTGCTTCTATTGTATGGTCCAGCCATCAATATAATGAATAAGGGTATTCACATTACGTTGCATAAACCGGTCTTCAACCAGTATCTGTATGTATCGAGGTACAAAGTGCTATTAAGTGTATAGAGGGTGTATAAACAGATGATACGAGGGACCAGATGTTGAGGAAAATGTAGGAAAGGCAAAAAGTAATAGTTAAATTAGTGAGGTAAGGTGATATGCCAGTCTAAAGAGATGTGATTTAGGGCACGCTTGGAACTGTGGATACTGGGAATTGAGTTGTCCGAGGTAGTGCATTCCAGAGAACTGGTGCAGCACAAAAGAAGTCTTGGTGATGTGAGTGGGAGGTTCAGATTATAGAGTACCGTATTTTTCGGACTATAAGACGCACCAGACCATAAGACGCACCACAAATTTTGGGGTGGGAAATAGGAAAAAATGTTTTTATAAGATGGGGGTCCGTCTTATAGTCTGAATAGGTATCTTACCTGGAGGGTGGTGGAGCGAGTGTCACAGGAGACAGAGTCCCTCAGGAAGCTGGTGGAAGTGGAGGAATGCTGCGGACCCTGGGTTCAAGAAGGCGGTGCTCCAGCAGCGGGAAGTTGCAGTGGTGGTGGAGCAGGATCGCAGGGCCCTCTGTTCCCCCCCTCAGGAACCTGGTGGCTGCAGCAGAAGGTGAGATGCTGCGGGGCCGGTGCCTGTGGCCTGGCTCCGGGGTCTGTGGCCTGGCTCTGGCCGGTGCCTGGCTGGGGCCGGGACCTGGGGCCTGGCTGGGACCGGTGCCTGTGGCCTGGCTGGGACCTGTGGCCTGACTGGGGCCGGGGTCTGTGACCTGGCTGGGGTCTGTGGTCTGGCTGGGGCCTGGGGCCTGCGTTGGGCTGAGAGCGGCATACGCTGCTGTCCAGTGGCCGCAGCTGTGATCTACAGAAAAATGGCCGCCCATGCTCCCAGATGGTTCATGCACCAGATCGAGCAGCCATTTTCCTGTAGATCACGGCTTCAGGAAGATTGCCGCGGCTACCAGAAAGCTGCTCTGCCGCACCGCCTCACCGCCGCTCTGCCACACCACCTCACCGCCGGTCTGCTGCACAATTGTTCTGCCTCAATGCCACACAGCTGCTCTGCTGCCCCGCCGCTCTGCCTCATCGCTGCACCACCACTCTGCCTTCCGCACCGCCGACAGCATCTCACCTCCTCTTCTGCTGCTGCCACCGCCGTGGCCCTGAAGGAGGGAGGGAACGGAGGACCCTGCGATCCCACTACACCACCACTGCAAGTATCCAGTAAGCTAAGACGCACCCCCCATTTTCCTCCCAAATTTGGGGGGAAAAAATTGCGTCTTATGGTCAAAAAAATATGGTATGTTAGCCTTAGGTCATTAGCAAAATGGAGAGCACAGGTAGGGTGGTAGACAGAGAAGATGGAGGAGATGTAGGGTGGTACTGAACCGTGGAGCGCTTTATGGGTGGGAGTTTTAAGTTTATGTTGTACTGTGTAAAGGATGGGCCATTACTGTGCAATTACTGGCACAGTTTGGAGGCATCGGTCTAGCGGTTAGAGAGAAATATGATCCTGACTGCTGCATTCAGGATGGATTAGAGAGAGGAGGGCTTAGTAAGATGAAGACCACTTAGTAGAGAGTTGCAATAGTCCAGACAAGAATGAAAAAGAGCAACAGTTTGAGTTTTTGTAGAGTCAAAGGTAAAAAAAGGTAGAATTCTAGAAATATTTTTGACGTGCAGGAGGCATGAGCCAGTGAGTGTTAGGAGAGTAACGGAAAGATCTGAGTCAAATATAACCCCAAGACAGTGGACATTCTGCCTGAGAGCTATGGTAGAACCACAAACATAAATGGCAATAATGGGTTTCGGTAGGTTAGTAGAAGAAAGAAGCAAAATGAGTTCCGTCTTAGATACGGGAAAGACATGATATTAGAGACAGTGGACAGACAATAACTGGTATTTTGTAGTAATGCTGGGTGATGTCAGGAGAAGAAGTGTATAATTGATTGTCATTGGCATAAAGATTGTACTGAAAACCAAATCTGCTGAAGGTTTGTACAATAGAGAGGGGGCTTAGGACTGAATCCTTAGAAACCCCGACAGTAAGGGCAAGAGGAGATGAATAAGAGCCAGTAAAAGATACAGTGAAGGAGCCGTCACAGAGGTAGGAGTAGAACCATGAGAGAATAGTGTCATTGAGGCCGATTCAGCAGAACATAATGAGGTGACCCAAACTGGCAAAAGCTACAGATCCAGAAGAATGAGCCCGTAATAGTGACCATTAGATTTAATTGTTAGTAGATTGTTGGAGACTTTAGTCAGGGCAGTTTCTGTAGAATGTAAGGAGCAGAAACTGGATTATAAGGTGTCAAGAAGGGAGTTATGGTATCTGAAAGGATTTCTCTCGGATTAGACAAAAGTGGGCCAAGTGTTCCAGAAGTTGAGAGATTAGAGACAGGTCGGTAGCTACCAACGCAGTTCTAGTCGAGTGATGTTTTTTTTTAGTAATGGGTATATAATGTTTTGTTTGAAGAAGCAGGGAAAGATTGCAGATGAAAGAGATGGAATATTTTAGTTAGGTGGGTAGTGACAGCCAGGCAGAGGGACTGGAGGAGATGAGTGGGAATAGGGTCAGTAATGCAGGTAGTAGGGCGATAAAGAAGTGGGGAGCCAAGTAACTTCTTCTGAGGCTGGGTCAAAAACAGAAAGTGAGCTTGGTGAAGTGTGGGAGGATAGAGAATACATGATATTAGGGGATTGTGAGAAAATTTCATTATGGTTATTTTTTATAAAAAAAATAATTGGCCAGATTGTCAGCAATGAGTTTGGACACAGGGGTTTGTAGTTTAGGACTGAGGATGAAGTGAAAAGTGTCATAAAGTTGTTTAGTATTGTTAGATAGTAAGGTGATGACGACAGTGAAGTAGGCTTGTTTGGAGAGGTGAGATTTTCCATTGTTTATTATGTTTCAGAGCAGGGTCCGGACATGAGAGGGAGGAGATTGGGGCCAATGATGACAGCAAATTCTTCATAAGTTACTAGGTATTGATGGCACAGATATTTCTATAAGTGTGGTAAGTAGAGCGGTCCTGAGCGGAGAGACAGTTATTGAAAGTGACAGAGAATGAAAGAAGGTTGTGGTCAGAGAAGAGAGTTTGTAAAATCATGAACTGAGCAATGCCGGGAGAAGACCAGGTCCAGTGTATTCCCATCTTTATTTTTAGGAACGATAGTAAGCTATGAAAGGTTGAGAGAGAAAATTAAAGATAAAAGATGAGTGACAGATGGGGACAGCGGATTATCAATAGGGATGTTAAAGTCCCCCATAATGAGAGTGGGAATATCACAGGATAGAAAGTGTGGAAGCCAGGTGGCAAAGTGATCCAGGATCTGGTGAGACTGGCCTAAAGGATAGTCTGATGGTGTGGACTTCAAAAGATGGGAAGATAAGTGAGGGTACTGGGGAATGACCTGAAAAGCACATTTTGTACAGATAAATTGTGATCATATTTAGTTGTCAACTGTTGCAAAAAGAACTTCGGCACTCCATACATGAAAATATAAGAAATATTGTATCTAGACTAATGTCACTTTGAAAAATGAAGGTTTTTTGCGCATAATTTGGCCAATTTATGTGTGCCCATCAACCACGACAAGGTCACCTTCGTATGATGGGAAACTACGCTACACTACCACTGGATATGCCACTCTTGGGCTGTAAGCCTGTATGGACAATATGTCTCTGCTTGGGCTTTTAACCTACAATGTATGGACTGGTAGAGCTAGTTAAAACCACCTGTGACTGAATGGGAGGGACACATGGTCAGAAAAAAGGCTGTCAAACTTCTAATAGTGTGAACACGTACCTGCTGCAATGCTCCAGGAGCGGGATCCCAAAAATGATTAATAGAAAAAAGAGAGGGGTCGCTCACTGTTCTATTCGGGTGCTCTGAAGAAAAGAGTAATCTCAATTGCAAAAAGAACTTCGGCACTCCATACATGAAAATATAAGAAATATTGTATCTAGACTAATGTCACTTTGAAAAATGAAGGTTTTTTGCGCATAATTTGGCCAATTTATGTGTGCCCATCAACCATGACAAGGTCACCTTCGTATGATGGGAAACTACGCTACGCTACCACTGGATATGCCACTCTTGGGCTGTAAGCCTGTATGGACAATATGTCTCTGCTTGGGCTTTTAACCTACAATGTATGGACTGGTAGAGCTAGTTAAAACCACCAGTGAGCGACCCCTCTCTTTTTTCTATTAATCATTTTTGGGATCCCGCTCCTGGAGCATTGCAGCAGGTACGTGTTCACACTATTAGAAGTTTGACAGCCTTTTTTCTGACCATGTGTCCCTCCCATTCAGTCACAGGTGGTTTTAACTAGCTCTACCAGTCCATACATTGTAGGTTAAAAGCCCAAGCAGAGACATATTGTCCATACAGGCTTACAGCCCAAGAGTGGCATATCCAGTGGTAGCGTAGCGTAGTTTCCCATCATACGAAGGTGACCTTGTCGTGGTTGATGGGCACACATAAATTGGCCAAATTATGCGCAAAAAACCTTCATTTTTCAAAGTGACATTAGTCTAGATACAATATTTCTTATATTTTCATGTATGGAGTGCCGAAGTTCTTTTTGCAATTGAGATTACTCTTTTCTTCAGAGCACCCGAATAGACCAGTGAGCGACCCCTCTCTTTTTTCTAGTTGTCAACTGTGATATTTAATATTGTAATACAATTATGATCATGTTGATTCATGTTGAGTTGGTTTAATACTGTATAGTCTATGGCCCCGATTCATAACGCAGTTTTTATGGTATAAAACTGCATGGAATGTTGCAAACTTTTTGTGCAAACTCATAATTGCACAAAAATGTTGCGTCTTTTGGTCTTTTATGCCAGGTCCATCAACTTTTTAAAAACTGTGCCAAGCTTAGACAAGAGGGGGCATAGCCAAGCATGGACAGTAAATTCATTAGCATTTATGCCAAAAAAGTGATGTAAATTACAAAAGGAATGTAATTCTGACAACAAAAATGTTTAGATATTTGTAATAATAGAATTAAAGTTTCTCTTGAGAAGGAAAGACTTGTTTGCATCTCCTGTAGAATTGTGAACATTTCCCAAACTTACTGGGGGCTGTCCTGCTGATCAGACCACAAAGGAGATTAAGCTAATTTATGTTGCAATTGATGTTTTGGGGCATTTTGATGATCTTCTTGGTGGAATGTGGCATGGCTTAAATTACCCAGAGTTTGTATAAAGAAGACGGCAGGAGAAAAGTAGAAGGTAACTCATAGCCACCAGTTAGGTTGCTTCTTTTGACTTTCAAAAGGGTCAATCCATGGAATTAATAGCTATGGCAACTCTTCCACTTGACGTACACCAGTTTTCAAAAATCTCTACCGCTTTGTAATTGATAATCTTGAATATCAATTTGCATATTTATGTATGTAACAAACTGCATTTGTATAATGAACATTTTTGTTATTCTACTTAATTGCTTCTTTGTTTCATTTCTCAACAGAAATAGATGAAGATCGGAGTCCGAACCCATTACAAAAGGTAACTGCAAAATGAATGAGTATAATCAGAAAATATTACTGTATTATTAGAAGAATAATCAAATTAATTTCTAAACATTGGCAAGTGTGGCTAGAGCTGCACTGAATTTATCATTTATATCTATGTGACCTTCAGTGTTTGTGCTGATCACCATCATCTTATAAAACTAAAAACCTTTTGACAACAGTCAAAAAACAGTGGTTTTCAGTCAGTTTCATGATGTAATGTAGACAACTAAGTTGTCTTTTCAGAAAATTTGTTTTTACACATGAGATTTACTTTAAAAAAAACTCAGCAAAAAGTTAAGATTTTTATTCATAAAACAACCAATAGGATCAATTCTTATATATCTTAATAGTAGTGACAGCACAATTTTTCTCATTCAGAACTCCAAATACTCTTCTTAAACATTTAAAGGGAGTCTGTTACTAGAGGACTAGTAAACCTGCTGCCATGTAATCCTCCATATGCATGAGCTACATATAGCCCCGCCCCCACCATTGATTGTCAGCTTTCTGCCTATGCACAGTGTACACATAAAGCTACCAATCAGTGGTGTGGGCAGAGTTATGCAGAGTTCAGCATTCAGAGAGCTGGATAAAACAGTGATTTTATCAAGACTATAGCAAGCAGCCCAGTACCAAGTGATTCATTGCTGAAATAAGGGTCTTGGTCTCTACACCATGCTACTCTTAGAAGGGGTAGATAAAAATCTGGTATAATCATAAAGTCTATAGTAAGCCTCTAAGATTCCTACATAACAGCCCATAATATATTCATTATGTACAAGATATTACAATAACTCATTGTGAGATTCTGATCCCCTGCTGCTGACATGCCATTTCAATCCGAATGTCATTTTAAAAGCCTTTTTCTCTCTGGGAGCAATGGCTTTTGAGTTTTACCCATCTAACCAGTCTCTGGATCATCTGTAAGATAAATTATCTGGAATAGTTGGTGATAACTTGATATCACAACATGTAGAGGAATCTCTCGCCTGCTGGAAAGCATGCTGTGATTAGTATGATTTACCAGATAAAATGACAGTTTACTGATTTATGAGCTTATGAAAACTAGAATTTAATGTTATTTTTTCTTTACTAAAATAAAAAAAGAACCAGCATTATGCTTTTTTTTATCACTTTGAATGATCCCTCAGGTTTTTCTCGATAGTTATGACTGAAATAGAAGTCAGATTGCAATTCGTAGGCCTGAAGAAAGTTTAATTAAAAGGAGTGGTCCCAAATTAATATTATTTTTCATCCTAAATGTTTTTTATTATATTAGAATAGTTAGAGATAGTTTTCCAGATATAGTTTAATTAAAAAGTCCCTACCCTTCTCTCTCTTATCTAGATGCTTTATTTTTTTTTTTTTTATCTATTTCCATTTTGATGACATGTCATTTGAAAATCCCCAGTGCATGCTGGGATACGCAAACGAGATGTCATCAGGGGGCAGAGGCTGCAGTTACAATCACAGCCTCTGCCCCTACCCTGAAATGAAGCGTCATCAGTGACATCCATTTCAGGGGCTGGGCTAGTCCTTGCTCTACTGAGCATGCATCAGTTGTCAATTCCGATGTATGCTCAATACATGCTCCCTTCTTACTGTGCATTCTTCTTCTCAGTGCACAGTGACAGTGCGCTCCCTCTCCGACTCTATGTAGAAGTGACAAGCCGGCAAAAGAGTACCCCCGAAACAGACATCATTTTCGGGGTGAGGCAGTCTCTGCTCTCTGGGTTATCTTCTTACAATGCACACTGACAGTGCACTCTCTTACCTGCTTGGACTTCTAATTAGAGTCAGGGAGGGAGTGCGCTGTCACTGTGCACTGAGAAGAAGAGAGTGCACAGTAAGAAGGGAGCTCATACTGAGCATAACTTGGAATTGACAACTGACACATGCTCAGTACAGCATGGATCAGTCCAGCCCGTGAAATTGATGTCTCTGATGATGATTCATTTCCATGTGGGGGCGAAGGCTGTAGCAGTGACCACATCCTCTGCCCCCTGATTTTGGCAAACCATTCATTTTGTCAATAGCTACTTCTCTAGACCTCCCAATATAAAACGGACGTGGGGCCTGTTGAGTATGCTTGTATTTTCAATGCTAAGAGAAAATAAACCATTGGTTTGGGCTAAATCCCTTTTGTCTTCTGGCTCAGATACTGTTGAAACCTACATGTAGCTTTATGATATTGAAAGATCCATAACAGATTAAATAAAAATGTATGACATGAGTTATATTTCTCATGTGGCCAGTGCCCATCTGCTGCGTGAGTCAGTCACTTATTCAATATTCCATGCACCTTCATAAATGGGGGATAAAAATCGGATCAGATTAAATCCAGATGTACAAAACCGACTAAGGAGTTTAGCTAATCACTACAAGTGAAGGTAAAAATAACACAATTATATTAAACATTCTTCTGCATCACATACAGAATACAATTCAATGATGTGCATCCAAATGATAACACGATGATATGCATTTGATAAACACTTTGGTGCTACTCAGTATTGCTTTCCGCCATGGTCTTTGCAGTACTGGATGCAGATTTAGAAGAATGAATCTGCCCCAAATTTACATTGAAATACATGAAAGGTTGTTAAAATCCCACACAAGGAAAAAAAATATATAGAAAACCATGAGTAAACAGTAAACACTTAGGGGGCGACTCATCAAAGCTTTTACATCAGGAAACTGGTGTAAAATGTTGCAAAACATTTATGCAACGCAAAGTGTCGCAAACATTTTACTACTTTCCAGTTTGAAGTAGCTCCACCGAAATGGGGGGAACTGTGTAGGTGGCGGGATAGGGTGTGGTTTACGCCTGCCCATCAAATTCTGAAAACTTTCCAGCGCATTTTAACACCAGAAATGCTACTCCAGTCTCTAAATGGAGTAGCCTTTCTAGCATCTAGCATACTGCATGGAGGAAGATTCCACTAAGAAGCATGCGCACCCAAATGAAATTGGTGCATAGTACTCCAGTACATGCCAGTTTTAATGAAGGGGTGAATTGGAGTTTGATGCATAAAATTCATTAAGATATCATGCCTCTTAATAATTTTGGGAGAATGCACGTCGCCAGAAATGTTGCTCCAGTAAGAGACTAGAGTAACATTTTTGGGGGAGGAAACACGGGAACATTTGCTGAATTTGACAGTTGGGCATAACCACAACCCGAACCACCACAGTTCTTCCCCTGCTCAATTTGGCATAGTTGTTTCAAACACCAAAAGTTGCAACATTTTTGCACAACTTTGCATTACACAAAATTTTTGCAACAATTCAAAGTATTTTACTCCAGTTTTCAGGCATAAACACTTTGATATATCGGCCCCTTGGGGGGTTTTTTATGTGTATTTCTTTTGATAAGTCTGTTTTTAAAAATCTTTGAACACTTAGATCCTGATTCATTGTTTTCGTTATTTTTAAATAACTTTTATTTTTTAGTCTAGTTTTATTCCTGATGCACGTGGTTCCTGAAGTTTATACAAAATCAAAATATTCTTTATTTTTGCCTTTAACCCTCTTTGCACCCAAGTTTTAGTCATACATAAAATTACTGTAGGGGGGAATTAGGAGTACATTTGCACAAATATTTAGCAATTTTTTAAAAGATCACAATTGATAAATCACTCGAAAACATGTAGAAATCCCAAACCCACAATGACAAACATAAAAAAAAAGCAGGCGAACACCTATAAACTAGACTTTAAAAAAGACGCAAATTAAAAGAATAGTGCACAAATGCGTAATTGGCAAAAAACACCAAAAACTAGACAAAAAGGCTCAAATGCAATATCATGAATCGGTTCTGGCAGTCAGTCTTAGGCTAAGTGCCCACGATGCAGAAATGTTCCGGATTTTTCCTGAGCGTTTCTGCATCTCCCTGCCAGAAAAAATGCATGCGGATTTTACATGCGTTTTCCTGCAAGGGACATGCGGATGTGTAGCGTTTTGATCATGCGATTTCGCATGCGGGTTGTCAAGCGCTTTCCAAGCGATTTTAGAATCACTTGGAAAGTGCTTGACAACTTGGTCACACTATATAAATCCATGCAACCGGCATGGATTTTATGTAATGTGACCAAGTTAGTTAAAAAAAAGAATAAAAATGGTAAAAAATAAAAAAAAAACATTATACTCACTTTCCGATGGCCCCCGGTCTCCTTATCTGATGCGTCCGGTCTTCCCGGTGTCTCGCGGTTGTGTAAAAGGACCGGCCATGACGTCATTTAGTCATGTGACAGGTCACGCGACCGCCGACATCAGCAGTCGCATGACCCGTCACATGACTAAATGACGTCATGGCAGGTCCTTTTAGACCATTGTGAGCTGCCGGGAAGCCAGGACGCATCATACAGGAGACCGGGGGCCATCAGAAAGTAAGTATAATATATATTTTTTATTTTAATTCTTTTCTTTTACAGGTACTATGGTACCCGAGTCTGGAGGGGAGTCTCCTCTTCTCCAGACCCGGGGACCATCCGCACATTGAATCACTTAATATCCGCATGTGCACATGTAGTCATGCGGATATTAAGCGATTCAATGCAAGTCAATGGCGGCAAAAACGCCGCGATTACGCAAAATAATTGGTAGTGCTGCGGATTTTTCCGCAATGATAATCCGCAGCGGAAATTTCCGCAGCATGTGCACAGCACATGCGGATTATCATTGGGAAACATTGCAGACTTTCTACCAAGCGTTTTTAAGCGTTTCTGCAGCAGAATTGTCGCTGCGGAAACGCTTAAAAAATGCATAGTGGGCACACAGCCTTAGGCGACATTCACACGTTCAGTATTTGGTCAGTATTTTACCTAAGTATTTGTAAGCCAAAACCAGGAGTGACAAAGGAAAAGTATAATACTATACTATACTATGTACAATTATATGAGTGGACAGTACAAAGACCTTTCTACTGATCTTTTTACTCTGAGGCCAGAGACGGGGACAAGGCCCCATCTTCTACGTCTGGAGGAGAGAGGATTTAATCATAATCACAGTCGGGGATTCTTTACTGTCAGAGCAGTGAGACTATGGAACTCTCTGCCGCATGATGTTGTAATGAGAGATTCACTACTAAAATTTAAGAAGGGCATGGATGCCTTTCTTGAAAAGTATAATATTACAGGTTATATATACTAGATTCCTTGATAGGGCGTTGATCCAGGGAACTAGTCTGATTGTCGTATGGAGTCAGGAAGGAATTTTTTTCCCCAATGTGGAGCTTAGTGTTTGCTACATGGGTTTTTTTTTGCCTTCCTCTGGATCAACATGTTAGGCTATGGGTTGAACTAGATGGACTTAGTCTTCCTTCAACCTTAAAAACTATGTTACTATGTATAATAGAAACACGTCACCACTTCTGTATTTATCACCCACTCCTGGTTTTGGCTTACAAATACTGATGTAAAATACTGACCAAATACTGAAAGTGTGAATAACGCGCCCCCTGGGCCGCGTGGGGAACCCGGAACCGGGCCTCTGGTGGGATGTAGTCCTCATGGCGATGACCCGGTCCGTGCCCAGGGTGGTCAAACCAGTGGCAGTCTTAGTGTAATAACAAATGTCCGACTACGCCACCCGTGGATTGCGGTCAGTGGGGACCGCCGCTGCGCTGCAGACCGCTGAGGCTGATGTTGTAAGCGCAGCCAAGTATAGGATAACTCCCCAGGGGAGAAGTATTGCCTCTGGGCAGCTAGTGTGGATGATGGGAGTGATGGTGTGAGCGTCCCAGTACTAATGGTGCTGGTGCGGCGATGAAATACAGAGACATGTGGTGCAGTTCAGGGTCTTTACTGATGGTATAAAGCAGACCCTCCCGGGAGTACTGGTTAGCAGTAGAGGCCTGGTCAGTCTGTGAACAAGCAGGATCTCCCCTGGCCAGGCGGAGTTGTAGGCCTCCCCGTCTATCTGCACTCTTTCCTGGCTACCTTGCTGTAAGCGGTTACAAATAGCCCACGTCCCTGAGTATACCGTGTGGTGCTCACCCGTATGGCTGGTGACTTGGGGCCTTCTGTTAGCCTCCACTCCTGGATGGCGGCGCTGGTCCCTTTCTTGTGACTGAGCCTCCGGGCTTCTATGGCCAGAGGACCTGGAATCCCCTGCCGGCTGGTTTCTGCTGCTGGGTGTATATCAGTCCCCACAGCCTCGGACTCCGGTGTCCGGTTGTAGTGTCCTCACCTGCTGTATCTTTCCCTCTCCAAGCTCTGACTCTCCTAATCCCGCCCCAGACCCAGTTTATAAGGGCAGATTCCTCCCTTCCCAGGTCTGGGCGGGCAGTGTTGCATGCTTAAGTCTCCTGACCAGAGAAACCTCCCACTTGCTCTCAGACATAATATTTCTATTACTGTGGCAACCAGACCCCTGGGGTGCCACATTCCCCCCTAGTAAATTTTAGTACTCCGGGACTAAACACATTTTTAAAGAAACATAAATACAAGGGTATAAACGATAATACAATAACATATTTACAAGAAGCTTTAGTTCTTTAAAGGTCACGGAGTTTCCGCAACCGGGTGTCCATATCACCCAAGGTGAAGTTTTAAGCGAAGTATTGGACCTTTCCAAAGCAAACCCCTTGCGTTGGCCTTGGGCGTGGCTGCAAGGCTGAAGCTAGCTACTTTGGGCCGCAAGGAGGCCACGCCAGACAGGTTTTCTCTTCCGCGGCCATCTTCGCAAGAGGCACAATGTGCAACTATCTACAAAAGTGTTCCGGTTATCCAGCGTCCATAACCTGTTAGTCCAAAGAACCCTGCAGGGTAACTGAGAAACATAATTAATAACAAGCAACAACAAAAAACGTAAACATTTTCAAGAAACAGGTACATTTACAGTGCATTAGTTTATATTTTCCAGCGAGCGGGCATCTGACCTTTAGTGACTCTAGTGGACCTACGGAGCTCACTAACTGGTTCTGCACTACAGGGTGTAGGGGATGTTATAGGTAAGCTGGGCAGCTGTCTGCACACTCTTTGGCTCACTAGGGGCACGGCAGGCTCACTACTAGCAGAGGGTTGATTCTCCTGGTCTGCTGGTATGGATTCTTCTGCCTCCTGGGCCGGCTGCTCTTCCAGCTCTACCTGGTCTTCTGTAGGCACTTGAGGGGCTGGCTGGAGAAAGGTGAGGACGGGTACCACGATAGCGTTGTTCACTTGTGTCCAGGACCGGGTAAAGTCTCCGAGTACGGTGCTGATCATTTCCTCCTTTTCCTCTACGGGTTGAGGGTCTTCCTGATCTTCATCCGTGCTTTGCAACTTCTCGGGGCACTTTTTCAGGTAGTCTCTGGAGACAGTGGCTGTGGTCTCTCCTCCATCCTTACTGATGACGTACACCTTTGGATTATTGTGGTTTGAGGGCAGTACAGTGTACGGGTCCTTTTCCCACTGATCGTCCAACTTATGGAGCCGCCTTTTTCTTTTCAAGACCTGCTCTCCAGGTACCAGGGGAACAGCGGGAGCATGTTGGTTATAAGTCCTCTCTTGCCTTTCTCTTGCCTGAGACAGACTTCGCTCGACGCTCTCCTGTACTTTCCGATACTGCTGCTGCCTTTCTGTATCCCAGTCTGCCTCTGGCGAGGTGTCCTCGGGTGTCAGGACTCCCATATCCAGGTCAACAGGCAGCTTACCAGGTCTAGCTCGCATTAGGTAAGCCAGGGTACAGTTGGTGGAACCTACAGGGATGTGGTTATACAGGTCCACCAGATCGGGCAGTTTCTCAGGCCACAGACTGCGTTCTTCCAGGGGCAATGTTTTTAGCAGATCTATCACCACCTGGTTCATCTTCTCGCAGAGTCCATTGGTTTGGGGGTGATAGGGCGTTGTTCTTATCTTCTTGCAGCCATACAGGTTGCAGAACTCCTGGAAGACCTCTGCTTCGAAGGCTGGTCCTTGGTCTGTCAACACTTGCTCCGGGTACCCGTGTGGACGGCAGAAGTGCTGCTGGAAGGCTCTAGCTGCTGTTTGAGCCGTTAAGTCCTTGACGGGAACCACCACCAGGAACCGGGAGTAGTGATCTACGATTGTGAGGGCGTAGACATACCCAGATCTGCTCGGAGCCAGTTTCACATGGTCCAGGGCTACCAGCTCCAGTGGCTGTCTGGTGATGATGGGCTGCAGGGGAGTCTTCTGGCTGGCACGGTCCTTTCTTCTTAGGTTGCACGGGCCACAGTCTCTGCACCACCTCTCGATGGCTCCTCTCATGCCTACCCAGTAGAACCGTTCACGCAACAAGTACTCCAGCTTCTTCCATCCAAAATGTCCTGCTCCATTGTGGTATGCCTCCAGAACCATAGCCGCGTCTCGTCTTGGGACTACTACATGCCAAGTCAACTCATGTGTTCGAGAGTTAACCATTCTTCAGCACAGCTTCTCCCTGTATAGGAACA
Source organism: Phyllobates terribilis (assembly GCF_046119375.1). Classification (NCBI taxonomy): domain Eukaryota; kingdom Metazoa; phylum Chordata; class Amphibia; order Anura; family Dendrobatidae; genus Phyllobates; species Phyllobates terribilis. The sequence goes on along the minus strand of NW_027362762.1, from coordinate 156,492,609 downwards.
GCTTACTTTTCTCCTTCCACAGTTGCTTGGTCTCCTACGGAGCGTCTGGGTCAAGACGGGCATTGGCCTGTGTCAGCATTTCCTTCACCAGACGGACTGCGGGATCACTGTCTTGCGTTTCCGCCCAGCTGTGGTGGGGCAAGGGATTGAACGTCACAGAGCGCCTGTCCTTCACACGGTGGGAATACAGGGTAATCCCATGACGGTGGAACGCAGGGAGCTCGACTTCTTCCAGATCTTCTGGATCTTCCCCTATGTCCGGTAAGTTTGGCATTCTAGACAGGGCATCCGCGTTGGCATTTGAGCGTACCGCCCGGTATTTAACCCCTTCGCAACCTTGGGTTTTGTCGTTTTTGCTTTTTCGTTTTTTGCTCCCCTTGTTCCCAGAGCCATAGCGTCTTTATTTTTTGGACAATATGGCCGTGTGAGGGCTTATTTTTTGCGGGACAAGTTGTACTTTTCAACGCGATTACTAGTTTTACCGTATCGTGTACGGGAAAACGGGAAAAAAATTCCAAGTGCGGTAAAATTGCAAAAAAAGTGCAATACCACAGTTGTTTTTTATTTATTTTTTACCACGTTCACTGAATGCTAAAACTGACTTGCCATTCTTATTCTCCAGGTCATTACGAGTTCGTAGACACCAAACATGTATAGGTTATTTTATATTTAAGTGGTGAAAAAAAATTCCAAAATTTGGTAAAAAAAAACGAAAAAAAAATAGCGCCATTTTCCGAGACCTGTAGCGTCTCCATTTTTCGGGATCTATTTTTTGCGCGCCGGGCTGACGTTTTTATTGATAACATTTTGGGGTAGATCCGATGTTTTGATCGCCCGTTATTGCATTTTATTGCAATTTTGCAGCGACCAAAAGACGTAATTCTGGCGTTTAGAATTTTTTTCTCGTTACACCGTTTACCGATCAGATTAATTCTTGTTTTATATTGATAGATGGGGCGATTCTGAACGCGGCGAGACCAAATATGTGTATGTGGGGTTTTTTTTTTTATATTTTATTTTGAATGGGGCGAAAGGGGGGTGATTTAAACTTTTATATTTTTTTAATTTTTTTTATATTTTTAAAAACATTTTTTTTTCACTTACTGCATGCTTCAATAGTCTCCGTAGGAGACTAGAAGCAGCAGTTGTCTGATTGTCTCTGCTACATACAGGGGACGAGCAGATCCCCTGCATATAGCAGAAATGGTCCTGTGCTATGAGTGCCGACCACTAGGTGGCGCTCATAGCGATGAGATCATGACAGCCACAGACGTCTGCTACAGACCCTGGGTTGTCATGCCCACCCATCGGTGACCCGCGATCACGTGACGGGGTCGCCGGTGGGCGGGGCTTATGATGCGCAACCCGGAAGCGTGCATTAAATGTCGCTGTCGGAGATTGACAGCGGCATTTAACATGTTAACAGCCACGGGTGGATCGCGATTCCACCCGCGGCTGTTGCGGGCTCATGTCAGCTGTAAGAATCAGCTGACATGTGCTCGGTTCAGTGAGGGCTCAGCGCAGCAGCCCTCACTGAACGGGGGGTACGCAAATGTGCGTACTAATACGGCATGGGCTCTAAAGGGGTTAATGGTGAATTCATAGTTGGACAGGTGGGCCATCCATCTCTGTTCCAGGGCACCGAGCCTTGCAGTGTCCAGGTGTGTCAGCGGGTTATTATCCGTGTACACGGTGAACTTGGAAGAGGCAAGGTAATGCTTGAAACGTTCGGTCACTGCCCACACCACTGCCAGGAACTCCAGCTTAAATGAGCTATAAGGCTGAGTGCCCACGTAGCGTTTTTCAAGCGTTTATGCTGCGGAATTTCCACAGCATAAACGCTTGTGAAACGCTAGGTAATCCGCACCCCATGGTCCCCAAGGGGATTCCGCATGTTCTATGCACATGCTGCGGATTTTTCCGCAGCGTTTATGCTGCGTACAAAAATCCGCAGCATGTCATTTAATTTTGCGGAAGCGCAGCGGAACTCCCGCCATTGACTTGCATTGAAACGCATAGAAACCGCGACTGTACATTTGTACAAGCGGCTTCTATGCGTCTCTATGTGCGGATGGTACCCAGTTCTGGAGGAGAGGAGACTCTCATCCAGACCTGGGTACCATTGTAACTGTAAAAAAAGAATAAAATAACAAATAAAGTTATATTCACCTGTCCGGCGGCTTCTCTCTGAATGCCGGCATCGCTTGAGGACCTGCGGTGACGTCACAGTCATGTGACCGCAGGCCCTTCACCGCTCTGTCTCGCTATATGCTGGCAGCCAGGAACCAGACAGGAACGAGCGCTGCAGCACACGCCGGGGCCTCGGGGGTGAGTATAGCTTTATTTGTTTTAATTTTTACGGTCACACTATATAAATCCATGCCGTTTGCATGGATTTATACAGTGTGACCTAGTTGTCAAGCACTTTCCAAGTGATGCTATCACCTGGAAAGCGCTTGTCAATCTGCATGCGGAAACGCATGTGAATCCGCATGTGGATCCGCATGTATTCTGCAGGAAAAACGCATGCACAATCTGCATGTGTTTTTTCTGCCAGGGAAATGCAGAAATGATGCAGAAATTTTCTGCTTCATTTCTGCATCGTGGGCACATAGCCTAATTCTCAGGGTTCCTCTCCGTGGGCCGTAGCTTTCGGCTGGCGTAAGCGATTACCCGTTCTTTCCCTTGCTGGATCTGGGACAGTACGGCTCCTAGCCCGATGTTACTTGCGTCCGTGTGGAGGATAAAGGGCTGGCTGTAGTCAGGATATGCCAGGATTTCATCCCCCGTGAGGGCCATCTTCAGCTGGCAGAAGGACTCCTCTTCCAGCTTTTCCCACCTGAAGGGCGGCTTCTGGTTTTTGGCTTTCCTGGACTGGCCTATCAGGAGGTTCTGCATAGGGGCTGCCATTTTGGTGAAACCGGGAATGAATCTTCGGTAGTAGCCTACCAACCCGAGGAACTGCCGCACTTCCTTTATGCTGGAGGGTCTTGGCCAGTCTTTAATCACGGTGATCTTATCGGGGTCGGAAGCCACTCCGTCAGCACTCACCACGTGTCCCAGGTATTGCACCTTTGGTTTCAGGAGGTGACACTTGGAGGGTTTCACCTTTAGGCCATAGTTTTCCAGAGCTTCAAACACTTCGGCCAGGTGTTTCAGGTGGTCCTCGTAGGTCTTGGAATAGACGATGACATCGTCCAGGTATAATAGGACCGTCTCGAAGTTCCGGTGTCCCAGACAGCATTCCATCCACCGTTGGAAGGTTCCTGGTGCGTTGCAGAGCCCGAACGGCATACAGTTAAATTCGCTGAGACCCATCGGGGTGGTGAATGCGGTCTTCTCCCGGTTCACCTCTGCTACAGGAACCTGCCAGTACCCGCTAGTGAGGTCCAAAGTAGAGAAGAAGTTAGCAGATTTTAATGCAGCTAAGGACTCTTCTATCCTTGGTAACGGGTACGCATCTTTGTGTGTGATACGGTTGACCTTCCTGTAGTCTACACACATTCTCATGGTGTTGTCTTTCTTTTTCACTAAGACTAGTGGAGCTGCCCAGGGGCTACAGCTGTCCCTAATTACCCCAGCCTCCTTCATGTCCTTTAACATCCCCTTGGCGTGCTGATAGTGTGCAGGGGGTACGGGTCGGTATCTCTCCTTTATGGGAGGATGGTCTCCCGTTGGGATGTGATGTTCTACCCCCTTTACTTGCCCAAAGTCTAGCGGGTGTTTGCTAAACACTCTCTCGTACTCCTGGACCACCCGGTAGACTCCCTGTTTTTGGTGTGAGGGAGTGGAGTCAGTACCCAAATGCAGTTGCTGACACCAGTCCTCCATTGGTTTCTTAGAGCCGTTAACTTCCTCTGGTTGAGATGGAGGCAAGGGTTCCACGGCCTGTACAGAATTCTGGTTTATGGTGAACAATTTGGCTAGCGTGGCATACCGGGGCAGGTATACTTCTCTCTCCCCGATATTTATGATGCGGACGGGCACCCTCCCATGACGTACATCGACCACCCCCCATGCTGTCAAAATGGTGGGCCTACAGTCTGAGTAGACGGGTTCTACCATTGCTTGGTAGTCTCTACCTCTTAGACCAATAGCTGCCCGGCACCAAATCATCATCTCACTTTTTGGGGGCATGGCAATAGGGAACGGGTCACACATTCTTACGCTACCTATCTCACCACCAGATAGTTCCACGTGTTGCCGCTTCATCAGTGCCCGGATCTCTTTTTGGAGCACACGCTGCTGGCTGGAACTGGCGTTCTTGGCAACCTGCTGCAAAATAAGAATCACCTCTTCAAGACAGTTTTCAATTACGTTAGTGACGCGCCCCTGGGCCTGCTGTGTCGTGCGGCATCGCGCGCACGGGGGCTTACCCGGAGCCGGATCAGATAGGAGTAGTAGTCTCGTGGCGGTGACCCGGTCCGTGCCCAGGGAGTCAAACTGAGCGGCAGAGTTTAGCAAAAGATGGTACGGTGTTCGACTACGCCACCCGTTGAATGCGGCTATGAAGCCGCCGCTGCAGGACAGTCCGCTGAGGCCGGTGGTACAGATGTGCAGCGTGGATGGTATAACCCCCAACGGGAGGGGTATGGCCTCAGGGCAGCAGATGTGGATGATAGTGGTAGTGATGGTGCAGCAAGGAAGCTCAGAGACGTGTGGTGCAGTTTCAAGGCTTTTACTCACAGGTGTTGCTCCGGTCACTTCGGCCAAGAGTGACCACCCGAGCCGTGCTGCGTCCACCAGGTGCGGGACTCGGCCAACTCCCAGGCAGTTCCAGAGCGTGGTCCTGAGCTCCCCTCTCTTCCTTCCTACTGGCCGTCCTCACCAGGGACCCACCTATGTCCGGCTTCCTCGGGCCTTATGGGGCAAAACCTCTCTCCGGTTTTCCTGACCCTATGTGGCGTGCCTTCCTGGTGGATGTGGCGAGGGGTCGTGCCAAAGCTTGACCACGACCTCCGGTTCCTGGCTAAGGATGATTTGCCTCCACCAGCTTGGGATCCGGTACCCTTCTCTGCCAACCCTTCACCCGTTTTAGTTCACTCATGGGATCTCAGGGTTCCCTCTGCTTGCGTCTCTGGGCCTTTCCTTGTGTTCCTTTTTCTTCCTCTCTCTGCTTCAGGCCTGGCTCTGGAGCTGGGCCCAGACGGAGCCACAGCTCCCCCTCAGCCCTCTCTGGCTGAGCTCCTCTCTGAACAGACAGACCTCTTCTAAAGATGGTGCCCACCTTATATATTCCCTCTGACACCCGAGCCCAGGTCACAATGCAACCAATGGGCTCCTCCTATGCCCAGAGTCCCTCCCCTGACTGCTCCTACACTACTGGGATGTTCCTCCCCCCCTCCCACTCCAGCCAGGGACAGACGCTGTCGTACCTGCACATCTATCTGGTGGGAGTACCGTTGTTCTGTCCCCTGGAAATGGGATGAGTGTAGTGCATGCAACTAGCTGAGCTCAGTCCCACCCTCCATCCTTACCCGGGAGTGGAATACCACACCTCTGGGTCGAGGTGCAATACCCCTGTAGCAGCCGAGCCCTCGGGGTGCTACATTCCCCCCTGGTAAATCACAGCACGTCCTCGGGCTGTAAAAGAATAAAACAAAACATACAAATTTTTTTTTTTTAAAGTGCACTTACATATAAAATATATCAACTTTTTTTAGCATAATATAAAACCTTTTCATATAAAACATTCTTGACTAATACGTCCGTGATCCCTGGCCACCGTGCAACTTGTGACCAGGTAAGTGCAACAGTCACTAGAGAAAAACAGTTCTTTATAAAACCAGAAGGGGGCGCTTTAGGAAGCGCAACTATTTACAGGGTATGGCCGCTCTCAGTCCTCGGCCAGTGGGGATAGGGGAATGGCTGCTCACAGTCCTCAGCCTGGTAAGGATAGGGGCACACAGGAAACAGTTCTTTAACAGTCCCACACTAGTCCCAATGGGGACCACACTCCAATTAGCAACATGTCAAATACCCATACGGGTAACTTATCTACAGTACTTTGCTTATGCTACTCCCCTTTAGTAGCGGTGTCCTCTCCTTGTCTCCTCCTGAGGGTAGTCTTCAGACCCGTCCGGGTCCTCTTGATCTTCCCCATACTGCAACTCCTCCTCCGTCAACCGGTGCACGTGAAGGGCGTATGGTCCTTTGGCACACTGATGCCGGGTGAAGGTGACCTCATCACCCGGGTAGAGGTCACGTCCGCGATATCCCTCCGGCAGGTGGCTCTCGACATCCCTGCGGGTGACAAAGACGTCGCCGGGGGTTCGGTGATCCCGGATAAAGCCCCAGCCGTGCTCCATTTGAAACTTTATTACAGTCCCGGTGGCGCGGGGACCGTGGGCCGCACGGCGGCTTCGTCGGGTCCGGCTTTTCTGCTCCGCGCTTTGGACCTGCAGCCGCTCCTCGCGGACCCACCTCTCTCGCCGTTCCCTCTGAAAGACTTCCAGTTGTTGTCGGCAACACTCCTCACGTTGGGCTGCGGCCGCCCGGGTCTCTTGGGTGAACCCCATGAGGTCTTCGCCGGTGGGGTCCCATACAAATTGGGCCTCCTCCAGCGGGAGCGGAACAATTCTGGCGGGTGCCGGAGCCGGGATCAGAGGCTCACACAGAGGCCATTCCTTCCGGAGTCGGGGGTTGACGTACTCCGGTGGCCAAACGAAAGGCAGCCCGTCCGGGCTAGTATGCTGCGCAAACAGATCTTCGCCCAGGGGCAGCACTGTGGAGGTTGAGGGCGCGGTGGGGGCAGCGGCGCCCGGATTCACCAGGCCTTGTGACCAGGCCGGTGGCACTCTGAAGGTGAAGGGTACTGTGGAGACGGCGGCGCCCTGGGGTACTCGGCCCTGCGACCAGGCCGGGGGCACTTCCTCTTTTGCCGCGCTCAGGGTCAAGGGGCGTGGCGTAACAGAGGGTGCGACCGCTGCTCCTGCCGCTTGAGGCCTAGTTGGAAGCAGCGGCGGTGCGGCAACGGGCGCGGTGAGTGGAACTTCGGGCTCTGCGACGGGGAGCTGGGGCAGGCTTACGGCTACGGGGCTCGGGGTGATGACGTCCCCATTACCTGCTTCCATCTCTGCGGCTCCCTCCGCGGCGTCGTCTCCGGCCTCCGTTCCTCCTGCACCATCCTCAGGGGCAGACACGCTCCACGTTGCGGGTGGCATCCTCTGCTGGCGGGTTCCAGCCTGCTGGACCATCTCTCTCCTCCACTCGGCCAGTGCTTCTTGCTGCACTCGGGCCATCTTCCGGGCCAAGGCCTCCAGCGCGGTCTGTGCACGCTCCCGATTTCTGGGGAGCTGTGCCAGGATCTCCACCAGGCCTTCTGGGGTGGCAGCCTGCAACAGGTTCCGGACCACAGGGTCGGTGCTGATTGACTCTTCCTCCATCTCCGGGTGCGATCTGTCCAGACTCCTCCAGGCCGCACCCATCTTCTCTGTTTTGTTCTGTATCCGCCCCCATTGAGGGTGGTCCCGTGGCAACTTAGTGATTGTCAGGTCCAGGGGCAGCCCTCTCACGCTGATGGACATTTCTATCATTGCAGTCTCTGCTGGTGGGGGCGGTTTCCGCTTTTGGCGCCATTCCTGGACCTGGCCCACGATGGGAGGTGGCCTCTTGCCACCCTCTGGCACGCCCATAATGGAGTCCGCTCTGCCAGGGCAGGAAATCGTTTCAGATGGCGGGAATCGACTCCTTATGGCGGGAAACTCCGTGGATGGCGGGAAAAGGCTCCAGATGGCGGGCAAACGGCGGGAAACGATCCGAGATGGCGTCCGATGGCGGGGACCCTCCGGAATTGGCGGGAGACTCTTTTTTACGGTAAATGTGAACTTTTCTTCAGGCACGCAGTACCCGTCGGTTGCGGGCATGGAATCCTGCCGACTACGCCAAAAGTTGACGCGCCCCTGGGCCTGCTGTGTCGTGCGGCATCGTGCGCACGGGGGCTTACCCGGAGCCGGATCAGATAGGAGTAGTAGTCTCGTGGCGGTGACCCGGTCCGTGCCCAGGGAGTCAAACTGAGCGGCAGAGTTTAGCAAAAGATGGTACGGTGTTCGACTACGCCACCCGTTGAATGCGGCTATGAAGCCGCCGCTGCAGGACAGTCCGCTGAGGCCGGTGGTACAGATGTGCAGCGTGGATGGTATAACCCCCAACGGGAGGGGTATGGCTTCAGGGCAGCAGATGTGGATGATAGTGGTAGTGATGGTGCAGCAAGGAAGCTCAGAGACGTGTGGTGCAGTTTCAAGGCTTTTACTCACAGGTGTTGCTCCGGTCACTTCGGCCAAGAGTGACCACCCGAGCCGTGCTGCGTCCACCATGTGCGGGACTCGGCCAACTCCCAGGCAGTTCCAGAGCGTGGTCCTGAGCTCCCCTCTCTTCCTTCCTACTGGCCGTCCTCACCAGGGACCCACCTATGTCCGGCTTCCTCGGGCCTTATGGGGCAAAACCTCTCTCCGGTTTTCCTGACCCTATGTGGCGTGCCTTCCTGGTGGATGTGGCGAGGGGTCGTGCCAAAGCTTGACCACGACCTCCGGTTCCTGGCTAAGGATGATTTGCCTCCACCAGCTTGGGATCCGGTACCCTTCTCTGCCAACCCTTCACCCGTTTTAGTTCACTCATGGGATCTCAGGGTTCCCTCTGCTTGCGTCTCTGGGCCTTTCCTTGTGTTCCTTTTTCTTCCTCTCTCTGCTTCAGGCCTGGCTCTGGAGCTGGGCCCAGAGGGAGCCAAAGCTCCCCCTCAGCCCTCTCTGGCTGAGCTCCTCTCTGAACAGACAGACCTCTTCTAAAGATGGTGCCCACCTTATATATTCCCTCTGACACCCGAGCCCAGGTCACAATGCAACCAATGGGCTCCTCCTATGCCCAGAGTCCCTCCCCTGACTGCTCCTACACTACTGGGATGTTCCTCCCCCCCTCCCACTCCAGCCAGGGACAGACGCTGTCGTACCTGCACATCTATCTGGTGGGAGTACCGTTGTTCTGCCCCCGGAAATGGGATGAGTGTAGTGCATGCAACTAGCTGAGCTCAGTCCCACCCTCCATCCTTACCCGGGAGTGGAATACCACACCTCTGGGTCGAGGTGCAATACCCCTGTAGCAGCCGAGCCCTCGGGGTGCTACATTAGTACCTAGGGTTATTTTTGGGTGACTCTCGCGACGGTCAAAGTCCACAATGATCAGTCCTTGTGCCGGCAGTTCAACCTTACCGACCTTGATGGTCACCTCTTTAAATCCTATCTGTGGCACGGGCTGACCATTGCTGGCGATAATGCTCAGGTCGTCATCTTGGTAGCGGGTTATGTCCGAGTCATTCCAGTACCGCTTGAAGAGCACGTACGGGATGGTAGTCACCTGTGACCCAGTGTCCGGTAGGGCACTCATAGGAATGCCGTCCAGTACCACAGGCAAGACCGGACGTCCCCCTACGTATTTGTCACGCCAGTTCGATGGGCCTGATGATCTTATGCCTGGGGGTTGGCCCTCTACCCCAGGTTGTGCCCATTTAAATGGCAGTACCTTGCCATATGTCTGGGTTGATTGCAGCGGCGGCAAATGGGTCGTCCGTCCTCGTTGTACCGGTCGCTGGGTCTTCCTCTGGCCGGTGGGGTCCTCCTCAGTCGGCGCCACGGGACGTCCTCCGGTCCAGATGCCAGCTGGATCTTTCCTGGAGAAGAGACCTGCAAAGACTGCACAGTTCTGGTTAGCGCGGCAACGCTCTTAGTCAGCTCTTGGACCTGATGGTGCAGGTCTGTAGCCGGGTTATTGTTCAAAGCCTGCGCATCAGCTCCCACAGGCCCTGCAGACAAGGGCGCCGCGTCCTGGTGATAAGTGATAGCAGGGCGCCTGTGGGTCACAGCGCCACCTGGTGCCGGTTCTCGGAGCACCCGGATGGCTCTGTCCTTGAACTGTGCAAAGTCCAGGTCAGGGTCCTGTAAGGCCATTGCGCGCAACTGGGTTCGGTGGGCATTGCACAGTAGACCCTCAATAAATTGTTCGGTCAACAGCTTGTCTTCATTCCCCATGCTGTCAGGGTCTGCCTGTTTAATGGCTCTCAGGGCCTCTTGTAGGTTTAGAGCATAGTCTCTTATACTTTCATGTGCCCGCTGTTTGCACCCGTAAAATCTGAGCTTTATTTCGGCTGAGGTTCGGGTATCAAATGTGTCTTTCAGCCGGGCTAGTATTTCTCTGACAGTCCTCTTCTTCCCAGGTGACCAGGACTTTACCTCCCTTTGGGCTGCCCCGATTAACTGGGCCACCAGGATGCTTACTTTTTGCTCTTCCGTGAGGGGGTATACCTGGAAGAGGCTATCCAATCTTTCCCTAAAGTCACTTAGGGTATGTGACTCCCCTGAGTACTGGGGTAACCAGGTTGCCCCCAGGATATAGGGCATGGTGAATGGCATGACCGCTGCAGCGGATGCGCTGGCGGCCGGTGTGGCGGTGGAGCTCCCCTCGGTATCCGACATCCTTCTACCCCCCTAGTGGACCGTGGCCTACCTTGTGATGCTCTTCTTCCGTAGGCCGCGGCTCCGCAGTCAATCGTCGGAGTAGAGGACCTGGCGTCGCGCTCCGATGACGTCAGCGTCGCTCTTCCTCCCTTCCAGGACCTTATGCAGCGTCCGAGCGTGAGGCGGAGCTTCGGATCTCGCGCGCTTTCGGCGTCCACGCCCCTCTTCTTCCCGTGCTGCGTCCTGAAGATGGCGGGAAGCAGCTGCGGATGGCGGGAAGACGGCAGAAGACGGCGGGAAATGACCCAAGATGGCGTCCGATGGCGGGAAACTACTCCGGACGGCGGGAAACTTCGCCACAGGTAAGTACAAAAGTCTTTTTCAGGCACGCAGTACCCGGTGGTTGCGGGCACGAGATCCTGCCGACTACGCCAAAGTTGACGCACCCCCTGGGCCGCGTGGGGAACCCGGAACCGGGCCTCTGGTGGGATGTAGTCCTCATGGCGATGACCCGGTCCGTGCCCAGGGTGGTCAAACCAGTGGCAGTCTTAGTGTAATAACAAATGTCCGACTACGCCACCCGTGGATTGCGGTCAGTGGGGACCGCCGCTGCGCTGCAGACCGCTGAGGCTGGTGTTGTAAGCGCAGCCAAGTATGGGATAACTCCCCAGGGGAGAAGTATTGCCTCAGGGCAGCTAGCGTGGATGATGGGAGTGATGGTGTGAGCGTCCCAGTACTAATGGTGCTGGTGCGGCGATGAAACACAGAGACGTGTGGTGCAGTTCAGGGTCTTTACTGATGGTATAAAGCAGACCCTCCCGGGAGTACTGGTTAACAGTAGAGGCCTGGTCAGTCTGTGAGCAAGCAGGATCTCCCCTGGCCAGGCGGAGTTGTAGGCCTCCCCATCTATCTGCACTCTTTCCTGGCTACCTTGCTGTAAGCGGTTACAAATAGCCCACGTCCCTGAGTATACCGTGTGGTGCTCACCCGTATGGCTGGTGACTTGGGGCCTTCTGTTAGCCTCCGCTCCTGGATGGCGGCGCTGGTCCCTTTCTTGTGACTGAGCCTCCGGGCTTCTATGGCCAGAGGACCTGGAATCCCCTGCCGGCTGGTTTCTGCTGCTGGGTGTATATCAGTCCCCACAGCCTCGGACTCCAGTGTCCGGTTGTAGTGTCCTCAGCCAGGGCGAGCTCTGCTCAGCTCCAGCCCCTGGTCTGCAGCTACTGTTCCTACAGAGCTCCTGCTGTATCTTTCCCTCTCCAAGCTCTGACTCTCCTGCCCGAGACCCAGTTTATAAGGGCAGATTCCTCCCCTCCCAGGTCTGGGCGGGCAGTGTTGCATGCTTAGGTCTCCTGACCAGAGAAACCTCCCACTTGCTCTCAGACATAATATTTCTATTACTGTGGCAACCAGACCCCTGGGGTGCCACATTAACATGGCCGTAGAGAAATCCTGCAGAAAATACAGGGGTTAATCTTCTGATTTTCTGATAGTTTGTTCCATTTTTGATTAATATGTCTCCTTAGTCATAGAGCCATGCTTAGCTATCCTGTGTCTTACCGTAGGTAGTCAGGGAAGAGTATCTACTGTAGGCTTCTGCTTCAGCCAGTTACCTTATCTACAGTAAAGAAGTGAGGTGGCCCTCTCCTAAAACCCATAGAAAAGAGTTTTTTATATGTGTTTTTCTTAAAAAATAAACAAAATAACTGAATAATATATAGATATGTGTTATTCTTGTAAAGAGGACCAGTTTTTGCTCTTATGTTATTCCTGTTTCTCCCTTAAGTACCGTAATCCATTTTTTTCTCTAGTTGCTTTTTTACTTTGAATCCACCATACGGTTACAGAGATATAGGCCTTTTTATTTAGTTCTAATTTTTATGGTCTTTACTAAGTGGGTTTGGTTCACAGGATTCTTTAGGGTTTGTCTTTAGGCTCCTCTGCTAAGGCTATATTCGCACATCATGTTTTTTTCTGCGTTTTTTTTCTGCAAATTTTCAGCTGCATTTTACAGTACCAGCAAAGTCTATGAGATTCCAGAAATCTCATACACACATCATGTTTTTTTTTTTGTTCAGGATTTTGTGTTTTGCATGTTTTTTTTGCAAAATAGAGCATAAAAAAATGCACCAAAAACGCAGATGTCAAGTTTTCAGCTTTTTTTCAGCGTTTTTTTGTGCCCTAACCAGAATGAGATTTTTTTTTGAACTGAACTTTATGTACATGCATAACAGAGACAAAGGGACAGTGAAAAAGATGCTGAAAAAACGCACCAAAAAAAAGAGCAAAAAAGCAAGGAAAAAAACAACAAAAACCCTGAACAACCTCCTGGCAAGAGATCAGGTTTTGCTGCAGAAAAATGAACGCTGAAAAAAACATGATGTGTGAACATAGCTTTACCCATGAGCAACGCCATGCTTGGTAAAGATCATAAAAGATAGCATTGAATAAATAGGCCCACATCTCTGCAACCGTATGGTGGATTTAAGAAAACAAAAAAAAGGATTATTTGGGGAGAGGTGAGGATAAAATAAGAGCAAAAAACTGATCACTTTTGAGTTGGTGACAACTCCAGTTTAAAGAAGGAATTACTCAGGTATTTGACTATTTTGTACTTTTTTTGTGTAGTGTTACTTTCACTTCATCCTAGAAAAGTGTTGATAAAAAATATATAATATCAAGATACATTATTTTGATGGTAATGATGAAATTACAAGTGTCAGTGTACTCTATTCTTCTTTTTTTACATCCCAACTCTAAATAAAATGAAAAATGTATTATCTTAAAAATACTCTCCAAGAGTTGGATAGCAATTATTGAACAGGGGAAACTCAGCAAATTCATATATATTTGTGTGTGAAAATGTTCAGAATAACACTGTAATAATTAAAATTCCTGCTCATTCTGGACACGTCTAGTCGGTTGCTCTACTTAATGATTGACAGACTCCTCTGTGCATACAGAATTATCTATCAAACAATGCTTAGGACCTCCCACTGGACTCCTAAACTCAAAATGAGCATATATTTGTATATGGGAAATCCAAGCGATACTGAATAACTGACAAAACTACATAGTTAAGGTCCTACCTCTATCTGATCAGATCCTCTTGCTCTATAACAGACTGCAAACAGATAAGACATTATATTCAACATGACAGGTTCCCACTATTTATTTAATACCCTGCTAATAGCTAAATATGGTGGAAGTTGAAAGGTCTTTTAAGTATAAAAGTATAAAAGTTTTTTGGTTAGAAATGTTAAAAAGTGCATAATCCTATACACCATGGTACATGTGGTATTCTGCCGCTCCTTGCGTCTCCCAGAATTTTCTATGCCTCCCCAACCGCTTGCACGGCAATGGCAGCACTTCTCACTGTTCTCTGAAGAGCAGAGGTGTGTACTATATTGTCAGCAATATATGCTCTAATTTCTCCTCCCTTAGTACCCACAATGCACTGCTTGAACTTACACTGCTTCTGTGCTATAAGAAACAAGGAGGCAAGTGAAATATACATAGGAAGAAAGTTAGCTATTGCAAATAATCATGTGAGGAAAGAAGTGGAGAATAGAAGTGCTAATGTGCTATAAGAAACAAGAATGCAAGTCAGGGGCAAACACACCATTGGAGCAACCTGTGCAGCTGCAGAGGGGCCAAGGAGATACGGTTTCCCATCTCCATCTTCAAAGCAAGTGGAATTGTGTAAATCCCCATATATTGTTCTTATACAGGGGCCCTCTCCTGTCTATGTCCGCTCCTGATGCAAGTGGAATACAAGAGAAGTGTGAGGTAGCAGACATTGCAAAAAACACGTTGGATAGGGAGAGAGGGCAGAACAGAAATGCTGATATAAATTGATAAAAGTGTCGAAAAATAAAAGTAACATGAGAAACATGGGCAGCCTTGCAGCACTGGGGTCCTGGGTTCAAATCCCACTAAGGACAACATCTGCAAAGAATTTGTATGTTCTCTCCGTGTTTGCATGGGTTTCCTGTGGTTTCCTCCCACACTCCAAAGACATACTGATAGGGAATCTAGATTGTGAGCCCCAATGGGGACAGCAATGAGAATTTCTGTAAAGCACTGTCCCCTTTCATCCCAGAAGTCCTGAGAAACCTGGGACAGTTAGCAACTACAGTATGTGTGTGCTATGCTAAATGCAACATGGAGTTTGTTGTGCTCAGTCTGTATGATAGCTGGCAGAGAGAGCAGGCTTGTAAGTTCATGACTCAACTTCTGCAATTCTTCCTGTTTGCCTGTAACTACAGTTGGATCAGAATTTGATGTGCCTAATTCATTAAGAAGTACATGCCATATAATGTATTAGGCGCTGCTCCTAATTGGCATGCGCCACTGCCAAAATGTACTGAAGTCAGTGACTGAAGTAAGCTACTCCACTAAAGTGGCATAGCCAATCCCCATTCAGCCCATGATCCACCCATGTTATGCCCATATTGGGGTAGCTGGTTGAGATGGGCTTGTAAACCACAAAAGTAGCAATTGTTTTGTGAAACTCCCAAGTTTGGCAAAAATATTGAGACTAATTAAGGTGTTTTATGCCAAAGTACTGGCTTACACATATTAATGAATTGGGGTCCTAGTGGTCATAACTTTATAACTATCTTTCTATCAAAAAACAACATTTTTGGTATATATTATTCATTTGGTCACAGTGGTTAGTTGTAATCTCATAAGTGACATAAGTTTGCTGAAATCACAGTCACCACATGGAAGAGTCTCATGAACTTAGAAAATAAAGATTTCTTTAAAAAAAAACAACAAAAAAAAAACACAGTGCCTCCAGAAAAGGGTCAGAGTCATCCCCATTCACTTCAATAGAGATGCACTGCAATAACAGACACAGCCTATTACTGATTTTGTAGTAGGTGCTTTTTTTCCATTTCTGGAGATCTATTTTATGAAATTCTGTTACTAATGACTTCTATTTCAGTTAATCAAAGAATCATCTCTTAAATACACATTTCTATATACAATAATACAACATCAACATCATCATAATTTTTTTTTTTTGCATAAAAATTACCTTGTGTTAAAGTGACAAAGGATCAGTTCAGTTCAATAGAAGTCAAGAGAGAGGGAGAGATTAAGTCCTGGTGTGAAAAAAGCAGATCTGTGTCCCTATTGATTAGTACACTTCTCGGCAATAACAATTGAATCCATTCAGGTAAAGACATAATGATTGATTCGTGCACCATTCAGAATGTCAAATTGATATCTGACAACATGTCTTTTTGTCTCTTACAGTCTACTTTATCTATGTCCCCACATCAGAGGAAAAAAGTGACACGCACAACACCCACCATGAAAGGTATCGACTGACTGATGAAGACTTATATGTGTGCATGTGTTTTGCATTTGTGTTGTATTATTATCTTTTTTTCTGCTGAGAAATTAAGCACAAATTAAAGCACAAAGGAAAACAACAATACAATTTGTCAAGTTTGATGATAAGAGTCACAAGCTCCAAAGAGTATGCCAAATGACTACTGAACTATTGTGTGATGCCAGAGGAAAGACTATTGACACATCTACATTAGCAGTCTCCTCCTGCAGCGTCTGCAGCTGTCGGCATGTGCCGCCATATTCAGTCTTCGGGCGGCACTGTTGATAGAAGAGATGATGGATTCAGAAGCTCTGGACGGTGCAGGTTCTGTCCAGCCACTTAGGACTTGCAGTGCTTCCCAGTCTAGCAGTATGTGTGTATGTGCTTTCCAGCTAATGTTATTAGCTCCTTGCTTCAGCCAATTGGAAAACACCAAACCCTACTAAAGCTTCCAGCTTACTGCTGGAAGCTGCCCGATGTAGCTTTGTGCTTCCCTGGTTTAGGTATGTGGTTTCTGGTCTTGTTTGGTATTTGTGTTTTCCTGTTTTGACGTCGTCTTGTTTATTGACGTTTCATTTGCCTGACGATTTTGTGCCTTTTCGGCCCTCTTGGTTTTGACCTGGCTCCCTGACAATCCTTCTTGCCAGCAAACAGCAGCTGACTTTGTGACCCTTGCCCAGGGGCCCTGTGTAAGTCCAAATCTCTCTATAGGGGTTAAAGGGTGAAGTCTGGGGAAGCCCCAGGGCTCTAGGAAAAGGAGTAGCTTCCGACAAGCCTGTTCATGTTAGCCATTTTAGAGCTGCCAGGCGACCACTGCCCATTACAACTAATTTTATGAGGACTAGAAATTGGTTGTCCTAAGCAACCTCACATGACATGATGTCTATGCAGCAGCAGACGTAGACGGAAAAGGGCCCTTATCCAAGAACAGTGCATGGGCCATTGACAGTCCAAAAGTTCTACCTATGACAGAAGCTGCTTGCTGCTTTGAAGGTGGAAGTGGACTCCCTGACCTCCCCTTGGAGCCTCTGTGCGGTTGTGACGCACCCCCTGGGCCATATTCTTTAGGGGAATATCCGGAGCCGGATCAGATGGGAGTTGTAGTCTTCCGAGTGGCTGTGACCCGGTCCGTGCCCAGGGTGTCAAGCTCAGAGTATGTGGCAGTCCTACAGATGTTATAAAGTTCTTAATGTCGACTACGCCACCCGTCGTATTGCGGTCACTATGGCCGCCGCTGCAGCAGGGTCCGCTGAGGCTGATGGTGTTGGTGCAGCTTTTGGTAGTATAACCCCCAACGGGTGGGGTATAGCCTCAGGGGGTCAGGTGCAGAGGATGGGGGTTGTGGTTGTGCAGCATAGATGTTAAGTGAAGACAGAGTCGGGTTGTGCAGTTTAGGGTATTTACTCACTGCTGATGTTCCGGTCACTCCAGCTTCAAGTGACCACCCGAGCCGTGCTGCGTCCACCAGGTCCTGGATTCAGCAAACCCCCAAACAAGTCCGGAGCGTGACCCTGAGCTCTCCTTCTGTCCTTTCCTCTGGCCGTCCCCACTAGTGATCCACCTAGGTCCAGCTCCCTCGGGCCTTCTGTTGGGAGACCCTTGGCCTTGGGTTCCCTGACCCTCCACGTGGTTTGCCTTCGGGGTGGATGTGGTGGGTGGCCGTGGCAGACGCTGCCCACGGCCTCCGGTCTCTGGCTAGGGTGTGCTTTTGCCCCCACCAGTTTGGGATCCGGTACCCTATTGCCGACTCTTCACCCGGGGATTGAATTTGGGTTCTCAGAGTCCTTTCTTTTTCCCTCTCTGGGTCTTTCCTTCTCTGCTCCACTCTCTCTCTGCAGGCTCATCTGGACCTCTGCTTCTTACTGACTCTGACAGACTGACCCTGATCTTTGATGGTGCCCACCTTATATACTCCCTCTATGTGTGAGCTCAGGTGACCAGCACCCAATGAGCTCCTATCTTTACCCAGGCTGCTCCCCCTATCTGCCCCTACACTACTTGGGATGTACCACCCCCCTCCCACTCCAGCCAGGAACAGACTCGGTCGTACCTGCACATTTCTAAGTGGGAGTACCGTCGGCCTGCCCCTCGGAAATGGGATGTGTGTAGTGCATGCAGCCTACCGAGCTCAGGTCCACACTCCATCCTTACCCGGGAGTGGAATATCACACCTCTGGGTTGAGGTGCAATACCCCTGTAGCAGCCGAATCCTCAGGGTGCTACATTCCCCCCTGGTAAATCACAGCACGTCCTCGGGCTGTAAGAACAAAACACCACAAAACATACAAATTTTTTCATATAAACAACATAGTAAAAACATATAAAATATCATATATATATCAGAAAACTTTTCATACAAATAACATTCTCGTCGCCTCTGCTCCTCCTCCGGTCACTGTGCAACGTGTGACCGGGTAAAGTGCGACAGTCTTTTCTTGAAAAACTCGTGGCTTTCCTGTAAAACCAGTAGGGAGCGCTTTAGGACGCGCAACTATATACAAGGGATATGGCCGCTCTCAGTCCTCGGCCAGGTATTAGGGAGGAATGACCGCTCTCAGTCCTCGGTCAGTGGGATTTAAGGGATAAACGGGTAAACAGTTCACACTTGCTTTTCCCAACGGGGACTATATTAGCAACAGTTCACTGTGCCCCGACGGGCAACTATATACAGCTTGTACTCTGCTGTACTTAACGACGGCGTCCTCCTTCTCTTTCTTTGTGGTTACCTTTAGCTTCAGACCCGTCCGGGTCCTCTTGTTCTTCCTCCTCACACCGCAGCTCTTCCTCCGTCAGGCGATGCACATGGAGGGCGTAGGGTCCTTTGGCACACTTGTGCCGGGTGAAGGTGACCTCGTCCCCGATGTAAAGGTCACGACCTCTGTGTCCCTCCGGTAGGTGGGATTCAACGTCTCTCCTGGTTACGAAGACGTCGCCTGGGGTGCGGTGGTCTCGGATGAAGCCCCACCCATGCTGCATGTTAAACTTGATCACAGTCCCGGTGGTGCGGGGACTATGCGCTGCACGGGGGTCTCTCCTGGCCCGGCTCTTCTGCTCCGCGCTCCTTATTTGAGCTTGCTGTTCCCGGACCCGCCTCTCTCTCCGCTCCCTCTCAAAGACCTCGAGTTGTTGGCGGCAGCACTCAGCACGCTCCGCTGCAGCTGCCCGAGTCTCCTGAGTGAACCCCATGAGATCTTCTCCGGTGGGGTCCCACTCAAATTGGGCCTCTTCTAGCGGGGGCGAGATCCTCTTTACGGGCTTTGGAGCCGGGATCAGGGGTGCACACATGGCCCCAGCCTTCCTCTGCCGTTCCAGTTCATGATATTCCTGGGGCCAGATGAAAGGCTGCCCATCCGGGCACGTGTGTTGGGTAAACAGGTCCTCTCCCAGATGCGGCACTCTTGGTCTTATGGGCGCAGTGGTGTTAGCGCCTGGGTTGCCCGGGCCTTGCGGCCAGGCCTGGGGTATCTGGAAGGTGAAGGGCACCGTAAGGACGGCGGCACCCTGGGCTACTTGGCCCTGCGACCAGGCCGGGGGCTCCGCGGAGGTAGGGGGCGCTGTTGGTATTGCGGCGCCCGGGGGTACTAGGCCTTGCGACCAGGCTGGTGGTACTTCCTGCTTGGTCACGCTCAGGGTCGAGGCGTGTGACGTCACAGGGGTCGCGGCTCCCGTTTGAGGCCTAGTCTGCGGCGGTGACGTTGCAGCGACGGGCACGGCAGGGGATACTTCGGGCTCTGCGACGGGGAGCTGGGGCAGGTACGCGGTTTCCCGGTTTGGGGTAGAGACGTCCCCTTTACCTGCCTCCTTTCGTTCGGCTCCCTTCTCGGCGCCGTCTCCGGCCTTCAGTCCTCCCGCGCCATCCTCAGAGGCGGTCTGTCTCCTCGTCTTGGGTGGCGTGCTCCGCTGACAGGTCTCGGTCTGCTGGGCCATCTCACGGCTCCACTCCGCCAACGTCTCTCGCTGCACCCGGGCCATCCTCCTTGCGAGGCCCTCCAGAGCGGTCTGCGCACACTCCCGGTCTCGGGGGAGCTGTGCTAGGACCTCCACTAGGCCTAGTGGGGTCGTTGCTTCCAGCAGGCTCCTGACCAACGGGTTGGTGCTGCTCTGCTCTCCTTCTGTTGTCTCCAGCAGGCTCCTGGCCAGCGGGCCGGTGCTGCTCTGCTCTCCCTCCTCTGTTTCTAGCAGGCTCCTGGCCAACGGGCCGGTGCTGCTCTGCTTTCTCGCCATCTCCGGGTAAGCTCCTCCGATACTCTTCTCCAGGCTTCTTGCCTCCGGGTGCGCTCGCTCCAGACTGCTCCAAGCGACACCCATCTTTGTTCTCTTCTTCTCCGTCCTCCCACTTCGAGGGCGGTCCCGGGGCCACTTGGTGATTGTCAGCTCCAGGGGCAGTTCTTTCACGCTGACAGACACCTCTAGCATCACAGTCTCTGTTGGTGGGGGCGGTTTCCACTTTTGGCGCCATTTTCGGTCCTGCCCACGATGGGAGGTGGCCTCCTGCCACCCTCTGGCACGCCCATAATGGCGTCCGCTCTTCCAAGGCGGGAAAACTTCGGAAATGGCGGGAATCGTCTCCCAGTGGCGGGAAACTCTGCAGATGGCGGGAAAAAGCTGTTAATGGCGGACAACCGGCGGGAATCGACCTGTGATGGAGTCCGATGGCGGGGACCCTCCAGAACCGGTAGGAGACTTCTTTTTGAGGTAAACTCGTTCTTTTCTTCAGGCACGCAGTACCCGGTTGTTGTGGGCACGTAATCCTGCCGACTACGCCAAAGTTGACGCACCCCCTGGGCCATATTCTTTAGGGGAATATCCGGAGCCGGATCAGATGGGAGTTGTAGTCTTCCGAGTGGCTGTGACCCGGTCCGTGCCCAGGGTGTCAAGCTCAGAGTATGTGGCAGTCCTACAGATGTTATAAAGTTCTTAATGTCGACTACGCCACCCGTCGTATTGCGGTCACTATGGCCGCCGCTGCAGCAGGGTCCGCTGAGGCTGATGGTGTTGGTGCAGCTTTTGGTAGTATAACCCCCAACGGGTGGGGTATAGCCTCAGGGGGTCAGGTGCAGAGGATGGGGGTTGTGGTGGTGCAGCATAGATGTTAAGTGAAGACAGAGTCGGGTTGTGCAGTTTAGGGTATTTACTCACTGCTGATGTTCCGGTCACTCCAGCTTCAAGTGACCACCCGAGCCGTGCTGCGTCCACCAGGTCCTGGATTCAGCAAACCCCCAAACAAGTCCGGAGCGTGACCCTGAGCTCTCCTTCTGTCCTTTCCTCTGGCCGTCCCCACTAGTGATCCACCTAGGTCCAGCTCCCTCGGGCCTTCTGTTGGGAGACCCTTGGCCTTGGGTTCCCTGACCCTCCACGTGGTTTGCCTTCGGGGTGGATGTGGTGGGTGGCCGTGGCAGACGCTGCCCACGGCCTCCGGTCTCTGGCTAGGGTGTGCTTTTGCCCCCACCAGTTTGGGATCCGGTACCCTATTGCCGACTCTTCACCCGGGGATTGAATTTGGGTTCTCAGAGTCCTTTCTTTTTCCCTCTCTGGGTCTTTCCTTCTCTGCTCCACTCTCTCTCTGCAGGCTCATCTGGACCTCTGCTTCTTACTGACTCTGACAGACTGACCCTGATCTTTGATGGTGCCCACCTTATATACTCCCTCTATGTGTGAGCTCAGGTGACCAGCACCCAATGAGCTCCTATCTTTACCCAGGCTGCTCCCCCTATCTGCCCCTACACTACTTGGGATGTACCACCCCCCTCCCACTCCAGCCAGGAACAGACTCGGTCGTACCTGCACATTTCTAAGTGGGAGTACCGTCGGCCTGCCCCTCGGAAATGGGATGTGTGTAGTGCATGCAGCCTACCGAGCTCAGGTCCACACTCCATCCTTACCCGGGAGTGGAATATCACACCTCTGGGTTGAGGTGCAATACCCCTGTAGCAGCCGAATCCTCAGGGTGCTACAGTTGCACCAATGATATGTCCTCCCCTGCGTCTGTCACCAATTCTGGAGGTATATTTTAAGTGAGCTTTAAGCTTCTGATAACAATAGACTGGCTTGTAACAATGTGCTGTGTGACAGAAAGTGTGATATGTAATTAGAAGCCATTATTTCCAGGAGCTGCATTTTATATAGCAGCTATTTCATTCAATGTCTTAAGCACAGCTGATACCGAGCTGATGAGTCAATAGAAAATTAAAGTATAATCATTAAGGTTTTTTCCACAGAATTTGCTAATATCATTAGCTGACGATTAATAATAACTCATTTGTGTATATGGAGTTCCTGGAAGTATCCAAGTGTTCAGTGTTCTCATTTGCTCTCACAATGGGAAATTACAACATTCATGAAATTGTTTGAACTAAATTTCCCCAGGATAGTGTACAGAGCATGTAGTCTTTGAAGGTCTTCTTTTTTGTAGTCAAAGGAAGTCCTCTATAATAAAGATATGTTCTTCCTTAACCGGTCTCTAAATATAAAATATTCCGAGCATCAGTAATGAAGAATTTACCACTCTACAATGAGAAGTAAATGATACTTTATATTCTTGTGCAATCCAAATAGGATCATATGTGACATTTCAGTTCACAATCTGAGACCTTCATCTGATAAAATGGATTGCAAAGACTAGGAAAAGTAGACATCAAATAGTGACCTTTTGCTATAGGTAGAGCAACCTCCGATGCTATGTGTAGATTGATCAAGTAATATCTCTAAGGAGGGCAAGAAGGCATAAGTGGTGCCAAGTTTCCTACAGCTACTCACAGTCTTTTTCTTGCACTTTATCCTTTACAAGTCTGCCCTTAAGGGGCATTTGCACTGCAAGATACGGTAATCGTGAACAACCGTTGTTAAAATACATGTTTCATGATTATCTTGCCCTGTAAGCAGGCTGCTGATTACCCAATGAAGGAGCAAAACCCTAGTTCATCAGGTGAAATGATCTTTTGAGCTTTCATGCAGCATAAAAGATATCATTCTCAGCTGTGCATCGTCTGGTGTAAACAGGACTCGCATTGCCAAGAACAATGGCAGCTCGTGTGGCACTGAGTGATCTAGTATAGATCTAGTATAGATCACTCAGTCTGCATCATCTAATTTGGGATGTCTGTATGAATTGGCATTCAAAGGACCGACGATCTGTAAAAGTTTATCGATTGGCGGTCATATTGTGCCATATTGTGCCACTGGTCAGTCTGTGTAACCGGCCACTTAGAAACTACTGCACTTTTTTCCAAAAACTTCTTTCATTCTAAGTCCGACTCTCAGAACATTAGAAACTCCGAAATGAAAGTGACCCTCCAGACAGTTACCTGATAATCACCTTTTTCTTACTTTTAGTTTAGAGCTCTGTAATTTATAATATTTTTGCCTTTGTGGCAATAGAGCTCAGCTCTCTGTGCACTGACGTCCGGCTGATCATGTGGTGGGCTTGTGTTTATACAAGGCAGCCAATCAGAGGAGACAGAGCTACAGAGGGAGGGAACGAGTAGCAGCCTGAACCAATGATTATACAGGGGGCGTGTCTCAAACTACCGCTGACGTTCTGTAGACCCCAAGCATAAAATGCATTCACAAATCACAGCTCTACCTTGATAGAGCTAAAAATTAATCTTCCTCAGTAAATAATGATCTAAGATTTTTGAGGTCTTGACATGAACGGTTGGGAAACTTGATAGAATATTCAAATATAAATTTGATTCTACAGGGTGGGCCATTTATATGGATGCAAATAAATAAAATGGGAATGGTTGGTGATATCAACTTCCTGTTTGTGGCACATTAGTATATGGGAGGGGGAAAACTTTTCCAGATGGGTGGTGACCATGGCGGCCATTTTGAAGTTGGCCATTTTGAATCCAACTTTATTTTTTTCAATGGGAAGAGGATCATGTGACACATCAAACTTATTGAGAATTTCATAAGAAAAACAATGGTGTGCTTGGTTTTAAGGTAACTTTATTGTTTCATGATTTTTTTACAAGTTTAAGACCACTTATAAGATGTGTTCAAAGTGCTGCCCATTGTGTTGGATTGTCAATACAACCCTCTTCTCCCACTCTTGACACACTGATAGCAACACCGCAGAACAAATGCTAGCACAGGCTTCCAGTATCCGTTGTTTCAGATGCTGCACATATCGTATGTTCACAGCATAGACAATTGCCTTCAGATGACCCCAAAGATAAAAGTCTAAGGGGGTCAGATCGGGAGACCTTGGTGGCCATTCAACTGGCCCTCGACGACCAATCCACTTTCCAGGAAACTATTCATGTAGGAATGCTCGGACCTGACACCCATAATGTGTTGGTGCACCATCTTGTTGGAAAAACTCAGGGAACATGCCATCTTCAGTACATAAAGAGGGCAACACATCATCATGTAGCAATTTAAGATATCCAGTGGCATTGAGGTTTCCATTGATGAAGAATGGCCCCACTCTCTTTGTACCCCATATACTGTACCACACCATACCATCAATTTTTGTGTTACAACAGTCTTGGAGGGATCTATCCACCGTGGGTTAGTGTCAGACCAATAGCTTTGGTTTAGTTTGTTGACTTCACCATTCACAAAAAAGTTTGCCTCATCACTGAACATAATGTTCTGTGTAAACTGTTACGGGTCCGGGTGTGGAACCTCTGTGCTTTGGTGCAAGGAGAGACCAGAGGGGCCTGACTAAGTGCCTATTCGGCCTGACCAAGGACACACGGCGGCTTAGTCGACTCCGTGAACCAGGGAGGGACTGGACAGGTGGACTAGGTGCCACTCTGGGACCGACCTTGTGTGAGAGCAGGTAACTCCCACGGGACAGATGGCAGGTAGTGACCAGTACAACGGATGAGCACGGCAGGAAGGCTGACGGGTGGTCCGAGTAGATAAGCAGGCTGGTTCGGCAGATAGCTAGAAGGGTGCTCCGGGTAGGCAAGCAGGCGGGCATGGCAGGTTACAGGCAGGTGCTCCAGGTAGGCTGGCTGGTGGGCACGACAGGTAACAGGCATGTGCTCCAGGTAGGCAGGCTGGTGGGCACGACAGGTAACAGGCAGGTGCTCCAGGCAGGCAGGCGGGCACGGCAGGTTACAGGTGGGTGCTCCAGGTAGGCTGGCTGGTGGGCACGGCAGGTTAGCGAGCAGGACTGTTAGACAGACTGGCGAGCTTAACTGTTAGACAGATTGGCGGGCAGATCTGACAGGCAGCGGGACCTGAGGGCTGAAGCAAGTGTTAGCACACGGAACAACAACCTTGCACAGGCACCTCCATTTTGGAGGAGGTGCCTTATATAGGAGAAGTCCTCCAGCCATTGGCCGGGGACTCTATAGGAAGGCGCGCAGCACCTTTAAGAGGGAGGGAGCACACGCCCTAAGTACAGTGCCCAGGAAGTGCGCGCCACAGCAGCAGGGGAGCAGGAAGACGCCGGACCTGGACCGCGGTGGTGAGGGGTACGGTGTCTCTGCCCGGCAGGAGGCAGAGACGCCGATGCTACATAAACTGCGGGTCATGTTTCAATTTTTGTTTTGCCCATTCTGCAAATTCAGTGCGCAGATCTGGGTCATCCTCGTTGAGATGCTGCAGCAGCTGAATTTTGTAAGGGTGCCATTTGTGAGTAGCTAATATCCGCTGAAGGGATGTTCGACTGATGCCACGCTCCAGTGACATGCGGCGACTGCTACACTGTGGGCTCTTGCTGAATGAATCTAGGACAGCCACTGATGTTTCTTTATTAGTGACAGTTTTCTTGCGTCCACATTTTGGCAAATCCAACACCAAACCTGTTTCACAAAATTTGGCAAGCAGTTTGCTAACTGCAGCATGGGACATGGGTGGTCTCGTAGGGTGTCTTGCATTGAAATCTGCTTCAATGACCCGTGTACTGCGTTCACCAGACATCAACACAATTTATATCCACTCCTCACATGTTAACCTCTGCGACATGTCAATGGCTGTAAACAAAGAGAAACTTGTAAATAACTCATGAAAGAATAAAGTTACGTTAAAACCAAGCACACCATTGTTTTTCTTATGAAATTCTCAATAAGCTTAATGTGTCACATGACCCTCTTCCCATTGAAAAAAATAAACTTGGATCCAAAATGTCCGACTTCAAAATGGACGCCATGGTCACCACCCATCTGGAAAAGTTTTCCCCCTCCCATATACTAATGTGCCACAAACAGGAAGTTAATATCACCAACCATTCCCATTTAATTTAGGTGTATCCATATAAATGGCCCACCCTGTATATGTCCATTAGGCAGTTAATAAGTTAATGATTCTTCTCTCATAACATGGGAAGAAATCTTATGGAATTGAAACATTTTTAGCTCCAGGAAGTAGTGACCTTTAATTTGCCACTATTGCCTACAGAAAGAATGGAGATGTCATCTTCTCTTCCATTGAGGAATTTTATATCCTTCCTGACTTCTGAATATAAATATTACATAAAAGAGTAAAATGAGCAAGAATTCTACAATTCCATAAAATTCCCCAACATGCAGAGGTACAGAGTTAAAAGTTCAATATTTCCCACTTTACATTATAGGCGCTGTCCTACAAAGTGCCTTTATTACCTAACCACAGGATACCGATATGTCGATATTTAGATTACAGTAAGTTGGATTGCATAAAGTTGTACAATTTGTAATGATATCAATTCAATATAAAAAAAGGTTATACTGTTTTTAAGCTAGAAGCCTAGAGGTGACGGATGTCTGATGAATGACATCCATCAGAGGTATCTGTCACAGTTATCAGCAGCAGTGTTCATGTTGTTATGAATCTCTGGTGCCGGCGCAAGGAGAAGGCGGTCATGTGACTTGCATAAGTGATTTGCATACTGCCAGTCACAACTCGACCTCATTCATTTCACTTGAGCGAGGCCGCACACATGTAGTCAATACCTTACTGTATGTATGTATGAAAATCGCATCCTGGTGCCGGCACCAGAGAATCCTGACAGCACGCACACATAAATAATACCTCCCCAGCAGTGTCAAACAAATACAATAAATGCATCCCTTGCAGCAAACAAAAAACCACAGTGCAACACCACTGGTAACACAAATGTCACCCTTCTTCATTGGTGCCACCATTATGCCCCCTCCCACCAGTTCCACACAAGCCTTAAAGGGAACCTGTCACATCCTAGCTACTATGCACACTGCCCCCATAGTGTTGTTAGTGATGCAATGTGCATCCCTAACAAGCTTTTTTCATTAAAATTGGTGGTAATATAATGATTTTATAACCTTTAATATACTTATATCCTACCTGCTCGTATTTAGTCATAGGGGTGTGATTCTCATATTCAGTCATGGGCGGGCGCAGCATTCAGTCACTGCTTGCGTCACCCATGTATTTGAATATTGCTTCCAGCAAGCGCTATTATTGTGGGGCGCATGAGCATTTGTCCATGTCAGGCCGCTGGTCCCATGCCTGCGCAGTGAGGCAGCGTGATTACCAGCTTCACTGCGCACGCGCTATGCTCCTGCGTGTGCGCAGCGAGGCTGTGTAGTTCGCAGATTCACTGTGCACGTGTGAGGAACATAGTGCATGCGCAGTGAAGCTGCTAATCACACAGCCTCACTGCGCAGGCATGGGACCAGCGGCCTGACATGGACCAATGCGCATGCGCCCCACAATAATAGCGCTTACCGGAAGCAATATTCAAATACATGGGCAATGCCAGCAGTGACTGAATGCTGCGCCCGCCCATGACGGAATATGAGAATCACACCCCTATGACTGAATACGAGCAGGTAGGATATAAGTATATTAAAGGTTATAAAATCATTATAGTTGCACCAAATTTAATGAAAAAGCTTGTTAGTGATGCACATTGCATCACTAACAACACTATGGGGGCAGTGTAGATAGTAGCTAGGATGTGACAAGTTCCCTTTAACACTCTGCCCTAAACCACTCTTCCCTATCAACAGCACTCTTTCCCTATCGCCACCCCGTTCTAGCAGACAGGAACTTATGTGATGCTGGAGGGAGAGTGTAAGCAGAGCTCTCCAGTTTCCACATTTAAGACTCCGTTCACACTATCAGTATTTGGTCATTATTTTACATCAGTATTTGTAAGCCAAAACCAGGAGTGGAACAATCAGAGGAAAAGTATAATAGAAACACGTCACCACTTCTGATTTTGGCTTACAAATACTGATGTAAAATACTGACCAAATACTGAACGTGGCCTGAGGGGCAAATTGGCCAAAGTTCACATAAGCGCCCCCTAAACACCAGTGAAAAAGGTTTCCTTCTATGTGTGTGATATTTCATCCTCTTAACTGCTCACATGGCTGCTGTACACTTCTATCTGACATGGAACTTGGGAACACTTTTCTCACTTGAAGTAAGAAGAGATTCCAGTATATAAATATAAATTATTTTATTGCAGAACTCGAGTAACAGCAGATTGCAGTATCAGGCACATTGCTGAACATATACAGCTTCTGTCAATAACAGAGGTGCTAGATTACGTTTTCCTGCAGCCGCTCAGTACTTAGGGGTAAAATTACAGTTTCATGACACCCTACTTTATCCCATTCATTATTCCTATAACTTCTTGTCAACTATGGCCCAGCTTCAGTGCTCCTGTCCGGCTAGCATAGTATTCCATCAACAAAACTTCCATACCCCGTCTACACTTTCCTTAGTCCCACTTCCTATTTCTGTCTCAGGGTCCCACTCCAACCCACAGCTAGCAGAACCTGTCTGGACTCTTGGCTCCATACACAACTGATAAGGCAGGACTCAACAGAGCATGCGTAGTGTTTCATGAGTATGTAGGACCCTCTTTGGGACTTTAACCCAATCAAATTGGGGGTAAATACAGCTGGGACTACATAACTAGTCACAATACCAGGACTACCCAGATGGCTGATTTATCTAAAAACCTGATAAAGCTATTAGAAAGCTGAGTAACGTGGTGGCGGTGGTGGTAGAAAAGCAGAGTAAAACCAACTCACTGGTTGTCTAGGATTAGAAAAGCTGCAGTACCAGATGAAGTGCATGAACAAGTGTGGCGCTATTTCTGGAAGAAAGTAACCAATGTTTTTGTAATCCATTACAATTTCTGCAAAGTCAGGTTCACATGAGCGTATATAAAATCATGACCGTTTCATTCAGAAAACGCGGATGATTTTCTTTTCGCTTGTCAACCATATGCAGTCTGTTTTTTTACAGCAGCAGTTATTAATAATTTACAAGACCAATCCCAGTTTTTATATTAAAGAATTGCAAGGTATTGTAAAAATCGGATGCTGTACTGTGGATCCATATCACATTGATTTTTTTTTAGCACACCCGTAGACTTGGATTGATGAGTCTCATCTGACACATGGAAGAAAGTCGTGCATCCTGTGATTCGGTCACCTGCACTGCCCCATTGAATAACATTTGTCAGAGTGCTGTCCACTTTTCTAATGGACAGCACTCGGATCAAAATTACACTAGTGTTAACCTACCCTAACAGCGTATTTGTTGTCCAAGTGTGATCCAACAAAACATCGGATCACACTAAGACCAATATTAGTCTATGAGGCCGTACACATGACCAATGAAAAAATCACTACATGCCTAAATTTGATCCAATATTTGGATTGCACTCAGCCATGCAAGTCATTGAGTGTGTGGGAAACATTGGACTGCACTTGGATGACATCTGAGTGCAGTCTGATTTCTGCAGCCTCACAGAATGCAAAAATTCAAGACATGTTTTTCTCCATCTTTTCATCCGAGTGATTCAGATTAAACTCTGGTCAAACTCTGATTCTTTTGGATGTGAGAATATACAGCTGTCTGCACCTGTCCTAAAGGTTAGTAAAAAAAACAAAACCCCTTATTTCCTGAATGCATACCAAATATATACTGTAACTTTATAGTAATAATAAAATCACACGAAACCCTTTCTCTATAATGCCCATTTAACTGCTCTGAACAAAATAGCTTTATTACTGCGTAGAGTAAGTTGCTATGCATTAAAAGGCAAAACGTAATTGCTTCCCAGTTATATAAAAATTGCTAAATGAATATTTAACAATTGTTTCTCCTGCTAAGATCTGAAGCACGTAGATTCACCGCGTGTATTTTTCTCCAGTTAATTACGAAGAGATGATGAAATTGTAATGTCGCCTATTACACCTGTAGTTTTACACAACCTCCCACTCACAAACAAGACATGATGGTGTCTGATGTACTAGAGCAGAATACAACGTACACTCCCACCCACGGATGAGCATAAAGTCTACGCACTCCGACAGCTATTCTCACATCACAGAGGCACGTCAGTAGTTTACACGTCGTCATGTAGCAGCCGGCTTAATGAGCCAATACTGATCTAAGGCATATTACTCTCATTATTGAGATAAAATCTGTTTTAGATTATTTCCGCTCAACTACTATGTGATGCCTGAGTGCGCTGCAGCATTGAAAGGCAATCATTTACATAATCCTATTATTGGCATCGTTATACAGGGACAATCATTACTGACTTCACTCAGATCAGATGCTTTTCCTATCCATCTGATACACATATTACAAAGTTTGGAACTTTTCTACATCAATACTCAATAGTAGTTCATGAACGTTACCCTGGCTGTGCTTCTAACATAATGGGCCAGCAGCAATACAGCCAGCATCGGGGGACGACCCGCTGCTTTGTTTCACGAGGGCTGATTGTTTAGTAGCTAGGCAAGACGTCATGTCATGCACGCTGTATGCCATTACTAAGAATCGATTGTGTAGGAATTCGCTGGAATGTTGAGGAATTGTGTTTTAATAAGTCAAAATATTCTAAATTTTATCAAAGCTGGATGTAATTGGTGAAATCGTATAAATGATTGCTTAAAGAGTTAGTCATCTCCGCATTGGTAGATGAGCAGAACAGGTGACATTGCGTCTACTGATACCTAATGGATAGAGATGGGAGAATCGACTAGCAGAACTCCAGTCCATTTTCCAGGTCAGAAATCTATGTCCGCTGGACAGGAAGACTGCAACTCCACTTACCTCCCGGCAGGGGTGTACATAGAAATCATGAGGGCCATAAGTAGAAGTCCTCTTTTTCTATTTAATAATGATGGAATCCGATGGAGTTGTGAACCGAGCCCAATAGGTATCAACATTTTTGCATGTCAAATTATTTAACAATATATAGTTAGAGAATTACAGGAAAAAAGCAGCACAACCACAATGTGGTTAATTGGTTTTCACAAAGCTTCAGAGATTTATATGGGATGAACGCTCTTACCTCTTATTACATTAACTCCTTCCCATGCAGAAGTATTGCAGCTGGTGATGATGGGGTACTGAGGCTGGCACCGAGAGGACAATGTGGCTGACATTCAAATGTCCATTTGATAGCACTCATATTCATTCCTATTATGATCTATGAGACTGTTCACTGAGTTATGTATCAAACTCGCCAATGCAAGCCTATGGATCATCACTGACAGCACACATTGCCATCCCTGTGCAATCTGTTTTTAACATTGGAATGTATTTATTTTTTTCATATAAAAAAAATCACTGAAGAAACACTGATGAAAAAAACTAAAACATTTGCCAAAAACAGTTAGGGGCACTGTGCGGAGGACTTTGTGGTTGGCATTGTAAGTAGAGATGAGCGAACCAAAACTGTAAACTTCGGGGTTCGTACCGGATACCTAGTGTCTAGTGCTGAACTTCCGAACACGGACTTCTGTAAGTCTGTTTTACAGTTCAGGAGTTCGGGGAGGAAAGAGAGAGAGAGACAGAGAGAAAGATTTTTTTTCCAGCTTCAAAGTTTGGGTCCTTATTGATTTCTAGGGAGTTCGGGTACAGTTCTGGTACCCGGACCAAACTTTGGACTAGAGTTCGGTCGAACCCGAACTTCCACAGTTCCGCTCATCCCTAATTGTAAGGCTAAGTTCACATGAGTGTATAAAAAAATGTATGATTTTCATCTCAATTATCATCCATATGGGACCGTATAGGATTAGTTTTTATATATCAACAGTTGTTAAAATCTACAAGACCAAATACAATTTGCAATGTATCTGTAAGAATCAGATGCTATACAGCTGACCAATATTGGATCCAATTTTTTTTAAGCACTTGTGGGCGCAACGAGCACACCAGACTTGATGTGCAAGGCCCACATACTCAGACTTCAATTGACCAATTTTTTCATCCAGCATACAAAAGAAACTAGTGCATGCTGCGTTTTTTTCCCGCTTAGATTCTGTCCATAAAAAAACCACACATCTGAACAGTCCAATTGAATAACAATTGTCGAAGGGTACACTCACATTAGTGTATAAAAAATTGGTGCTTTTCTCATCCAGAAAAATGGGATGATTCTCACTTGTCGTCCGTGTGCAATCCGTTTTTTTACTCAGCAGCCATTAATCATTTACAGGACCATTTACAGTTTCCTACGTTACGGAACTGCAATGTATCTGTAAAAATCTGATGTTATACTGATGGTCCATATCTCATGCGATTTTTTTTTTTTTTCTGTACTTTGTACCATACCAATTTTGGCGTGAAATCGCAGCATTTAAAAAATCCGCAGATCTGCACTGCTGTTAGAGGCTAGCACATTCTTACATTTAGAATAAGTGGTATGGCTGTATAGGTGCTTGTTCCCAAATAAAAATGATACCATTTTTGTAGAAGTTCCATGTGCCAGTCATGAGAAATCCAGAGTAGAAGCTATATGTATATGAGGCTGGAAGTGCACTGTGGGCGTGTCCATGCAGATGGACTGACTCTTCTAATTTATTGGCACGCCCCCAGTGCTCTTCCAGCCTGATTTTCTCATGGCTTCTACTCTGGATTTCTCATGACTGGAACATTGGATATTTTATTTACCTAAAAAGGTATCATTTTCATTAGGAGACAAATGCCTACACAGCAATATCACTACTTCCATATGTAAGAATTTGCTGACCGGTTCCCTTTAAGAGCCATACAATTCCAATCCAGGAGATATCAGTGTTCAGTATGCGAAAAGATCTTTTGCAGTAAGCGGGCCCATTTTGTTTAATTGAGACCAGCAAACTTAACCTGTATCCATGCAATCTGGAGATGTAGAGAACAGGGGTGAGTCTATAATGAGACAACTGGGGGGAGCGCTCTTGGGCACCAGAATTTTGAGACAAATACAGAGAACCAATTAAAAGATGCAAATTTTCATGCTGCAGTAACTTTTAACATAATTTTATAAGTTAGATCTCATTTACATTAAACATTGAGTAACTTTGTAAATAGATAACGTGATTTATACCAAGGTTTATAACCCAGAGCTGCATTTAGATTTCTGTCGGTTGCAATTGAAAAATCTCAGTTTAGTTGGGCTCCTGTAGTGCAAATCTCTAACTACTAAGCAATCTGGGAGAACAGTCTCTGTGGAGAAGACATGGAGCCAGCAGGGCATGCTGGTAGCTTTTATGACTACAGCTTTGGACCATAAAATGAACTTGAAAAGGAAAGAAACGCTGTAGCTATACAGGGTGCATTACAAAACCATATAAAACATCTGTGATACTTTTCTGAACAATGGGCACTGTTTATTAGATTGGTGTTTTGCAGAGCAGTCTTAAAGGGAACCTTTCACCATGAAAATACAGTCCAATCTGCAGGCACCATGTTATAGAGCAGAAGGTGCTGAAAAGATTGATATATCGTTTTGTGTGAAAAGATTCAGTAGAACCTGTGTTTTCATCATTGAAACTTCTGTTCTTTCTGGGCTTTTCAGTCCAGTGGGTGGTCCTATCAGTGACTGACAGCTATCTCTACATGCACACTTAAACAAAGAAAGCTTTCAGTCAGTGATGGGACGGCCCACTGATTCTTTCCGTTCCTAAGATATGGCCCACTCTTACTTAAACATGTATACAGTCTTGTTAGATAATGTCACGCAAGGTGTGGGAAAGACTTAGTGCAACACAAATGAAAGAGGGAAAGGGAGCTCAGACTCCATGGAAAGAGGGGAGTGGAGACCTCCTAGGCTGGTCTAGTTCACCCTGTCTCCCCTAACGATCCTATATTGGCTCTTCACCAATTGCCGCATGCGTGCCTCGCCTTGTCTTTCCCTGGCGTATGGCTAAGACTAGGGAAGGGAGGAGATAAGCACTAGTCGATCCCCACTGAATACTAAAGACAAAGAGGTAGGACAAACAGGGGGACATTGCTTAGCTTTAGATAACTCCAGACAAATGCGCACACGTCTTCAAAACCAGAGAGGAAGAAGTACTGCTCTTGCTAAAGCCTTCACAAGGAGTAATGAATATCACCAGCACCTCCCTTTGGAACACAGCAGGTATTTATACACCCAGGCCAGGGTGTTAATAAGCCAGAGGAAGGTAGCCGCTGGGTCCAGAGACAGCCTCTAAGGCTATATGCCCACAATGCAGAAATGCTGCATATTTTTTCCGCTTCTCCCTGGCAGGAAAAACGCATGAGGATTTTACATGCGTTTTTCCCGCCAGGTAGAAGCGTTTGTCAAGCATTTGTGAATGCGGGTTATCAAGCGCTTTTCCAAGCGATTTTAGCAGCATCACTTGGAAAAGTGCTTGATAACTTGGTCACACTATATAAATCCATGCAACCGGCATGGATTTATATAGTGTGACCAAGTAATAGTTAAAAAAAAGAATAAAAATGGTAAAAAATAAAGATTATACTTACCTTCCGATGGCAAGCCGTCTCCTTCTCCGATGTGTCCGGTCTCCCCGGTGTCTCGCGGTTGTGTAAAAGGACCTGCCATGACGTCATTTAGTCATGTGACAGGTCACGTGACCGCTGACTTCTGCGGTCGCGTGACCTGTCACATGATTAAATGACATCATGTCAGGTCCTCACACCACCGCGAGCAGCCCAACACACCAGATGCATCGCTGAGGAGGCCGGGGGACATCAGAAGGTAAGTATAATCTTTAATTTTTATTTTAAATTCTTTTTTTAACAGGTACTATGGTACCCGGGTCTGGAGGGGAGTCTCCTCTTCTCCAGACCCGGGTACCATCCGCACATTGAATCGCTTCATATCTGTATGTGCACATGTAGTCATGCGGATATCAAGCATTTCAATGCAAGTCAATGGCGGCAATTACGCTGCGTGTCTGCAAAATTAATGGACATGCTGCGTATTTTTCCGCAATGATAATCCGCAGCGGAAATTTCCGCAGCATGTGCGAATTATCATTGGGGACCATGGGGCACACATTACCAAGCGTTTTTTAAGTGTTTTCGCTGCGGAAATTCTGTGGCAAAAACGCTTGAAAAACGCATAGTGGGCACGCAGTCTAAAAAGATGTCTGTAATGCCAAACGTAGAGATCTCCTGCAATCAACTGCAGGGTGACTGTCTGTCACTTCTGACACATAATTGGGCATGGTCTTCAGGAAGACACCCACAGAGGAGAACTGAGGACCACATCTACTTGGCTAACAAGACTTCGTTTTTATACAGTGAAGAGTGGGGCCATATCTTAGGAATGAGGATGTTCAGGAAAAAAAGAAAGCCAATGCCAAATTCAGAAGAACATCAACATATTTACAAGGTGAAAAAAAATGTACATTCATGAGAAATGACAAATTTTCTTTAAGACTGATAAAGAGAAATGTCACTTTTTATACAAATTATTAAGAAATAACTGCAAATTCAGCAAACCTATAGGCATGCGAGGGAATCTGTCAGCAGGTTTTTGCTATGTGATCTGAGGACACTATAAGTTAGAGGTTAAAACACAGAATTCAGCGATATGTCACTTATCAGGCTGTGTGCTGTTGTTTACTTACAATGAAGGTTTTATCACCAGGTCCACAAAGAGGGATATTTTAGGAAGCTGTGAACTATATATACTGTGATATTTTAAGGTTACTTTTTTTTCTCTTTCCTCAGAACTACAATTACTAGCGGAACATCACTTGTGCAAACAGGGCTCAGAAGAAGAAGGCGCCCCACAGAGTAAGAACAGCGCGGATAACAGACCAAACTTGGGGTGCTGTTGCCATGGTAACACAGCCACAATTCCAGCATCTCAGCAGATGAGCTCATGTAGCTGTTTTACACAGGATGGACAACAGGAGAAAAACTCACTGGGGCGGAAACAGGATTGTCAGCCAGACTGCTCAAAAGGTAATCAGGACGGTGTCCTCACTGCACATGTTGGTAATCATGTTTATATTGTGTACTTATAGGTTTAAAAAAAAAAGCAAAAGTTATGTTTCGACGCTGTATGCGAGTGCTCATGTGTGTAACATACCTGGCGGCGTCCTTGCATAGTGGTCCATCTCCCACTGTGCAAGAGCGCGCACTTGATCTCCAGTCCAGAATGTCTCTCTGGCTTCCCTCCATGCTGTCTGTTTGTGTCTGTTTCTGCTGCTTAAGGGCGGCGCCCGATCACTTCCTGCTTTTTGTACCTGCTGTGGGTCACACCCCTTGTGCGTCCTCAGCCTATTGCTGTCTGTCACCTGGTATATAGCTCAGCTGCTCCCATCTATCCCTGCCTGAGCATAGTGTTTCATTCAGTGTGTGCTTGCACTCTGATGGTGCCAGGTCCCGTTCTGTGTTCTCTTGTCTGCCTATCCTGGAGGCTGTATTTCCAGGCCTGTCTGAACACGCTCCTAGCCTGTTCCTCCTGCCTTCTAGGGGCCGATTACCTAGACCCGTTCCTGTATCTTGTCTGACCTGTCTGAACACGCTCCTAGCCTGTTCCTCCTGCCTTCTAGGGGCCGATTACCTAGACCTGCTCCTGTATCTTGTCTGTCCTGTCTGAACACGCACCTTGCCTGTTCGTCCTGCCTCTCTGGGGGCCGTATTCCCAGACCCGCTCCTGTATTCCGCTGCAGTGTCGGTCTCCTCCGTACACTCAGTTCCAGTCTGAACTCTCTCCTATCCTTTACCTGTTTTGCCTCTATGTCCGTTCCCTTCCTTTTTCTGCAGAGTCTGAACTCGTACCTAACTCCTGCTTGTTGTCTCTGTACTCCCGTTTGTGAGTTTGTGGTCCACTCGCTACTTCTCTGCTAGTACCCTGTGGGTGTCTGGCTCTGCCTTTCCCTTCCTGTCTGTTCCGTGTGAACAGAGCCCTGTCCCCCCTACTCAGCCTAGCCTGCTCTGACTCCTTTGCTCACCGCTCCGGTGGTTCTAGCCTGCTCTGACTCCTTTGCTCACTGCTCCGGCGGTTCTAGCCTGCCCTGCTTCTGCCCGCTGCTCCGGCAGTCCTGTCCTGCCCTGCTTCTGCCCGCTGCTCCGGCAGTCCTGTCCTGCCCTGCTTCTGCCCGCTGCTCCGGCAGTCCTGTCCTGCCCTGCTTCTGCCCGCTGCTCCGGCAGTCCTGTCCTGCCCTGCTTCTGCCCGCTGCTCCGGCAGTCCTGTCCTGCCCTGCTTCTGCCCGCTGCTCCGGCAGTCCTGTCCTGCTTCTGCCCACTGCTCCGGCAGTCCTGTCCTGCCCTGCTTCTGCCCGCTGCTCCGGCAGTCCTGTCCTGCCCTGCTTCTGCCCGCTGCTCCGGCAGTCCTGTCCTGCCCTGCTTCTGCCCGCTGCTCCGGCAGTCCTGTCCTGCCCTGCTTCTGCCCGCTGCTCCGGCAGTCCTGTCCTGCCCTGCTTCTGCCCGCTGCTCCGGCAGTCCTGTCCTGCCCTGCTTCTGCCCGCTGCTCCGGCAGTCCTGTCCTGCCCTGCTTCTGCCCGCTGCTCCGGCAGTCCTGTCCTGCCCTGCTTCTGCCCGCTGCTCCGGCAGTCCTGTCCTGCCCTGCTTCTGCCCGCTGCTCCGGCAGTCCTGTCCTGCCCTGCTTGTGCTCGATGCTCCTGCAGCCCCGTCCTGCCCTGCTTGTGCTCGATGCTCCTGCAGCCCCATCCTGCTCTGTTCTTGCCCACCGCTTCGGGCGTTCCCTCTCTGCTGTGGTTGTCTACCGCATCTGCGGTTCTGTGACCCAGTCTGTACTGGGTCTTAACCTTTCTGTGCTCCAGCCTGTCCTTTCGGCCAGTACCTCCCTGCCTGCATACTCGCCTGTATCCACCCATCTGCATACCTGCCGTGTTTGCTTATATCCACCAGTCTGTGCCAGCCTAACCTGCCTGTTCCTGAGTCCCAGTGTGTACTGGGTCCTATCCCGCCTGTGTTCCTACCTGCTAGTGCCTCCCTGTCTGCACTCTAGCTGCGCTTGCCTTTACCCGCCTGCCTGCATACCAGTCGTGCCTGCCTATACCCTCCAGTCTGTGCGCCAGCCTAACCAGCCTGATCCAGTAATCCCTGTGTGGGTCAACCCCCGTGTCCGGAGTTTGACCTGGAGTAGCACCTGGTCCCTCTGCCCGGTTTCTCCCTGGTGCACTGGCGTCGTATGCCGTCGTGCCATCTTGGTCGGATCGGCCAGATACTTAGTCACGCCCCTCCAGGCACTCTCCGGTTCATGGTCCAGTGGAATCACTACAATCACACGCACACGCCGCTCAGCCCGGGCGTGTGCATAACAATGTGCTTGTTTTTCCCCTTCCTTCAGCTCTGTCCACACAGTTTTATTATGACCTCAGAACTTCCCATTGGCTTTTCTAGTATTTTAACCTCGAAATTTTCCTCCTTATGACCATCCGTGAAAAAAATAAAAAAAATTGTAGCATGCACTACGTTTACATTCATCCGATTGTCGGATGAGACTCATCTATACAAATCTGTGGGTGCGTGAAAAAAAAAAAATCTGATCCCACACGGACCATGAAAGTGGCATGCAATTTTTACGGACCCATTTTCTTTTATAAATGTAGAAAACTGCATTTGATAATTTTTTAGTGTAGATGTATGAAAATGTATCGCACACGGATAGCACACAGACATCATACAGACGTAAAAATCTAATGAAAATTGGAAAAACATTGTTTTCTAGATGAAACTTGGATAATTTCTCATCTGTAGCTGGCCTTATATATGCATTGTCATCACACATGGCTTTTGTTAAAAAATACAGTAGCATAGCTGATAGTATGATCTTCCTGTTTGGACGGAATGTGAAGGCTGCAGCTTATCATGGCCATTGATTGACTGCAGCGTACACATGACGCCTTCCACTGGATACAGTACAAAGTACCAAGTTCGTACAAGTGGCGTCAATCCATACGGTGTGCATTTTTTTTTATTACACTAATCTGAGCCCATTAAGGTTGGCTTTTAGGCTATGTGCACATGCAGCAGTCATGTTGTGGTATTTAACCTCAGCAGCTCTGTGCTGATGGAGGTTTTTTTTACTGTTTCCCTGCATAATCACTTAAAAGAAGCACCCCCATCAATGTTTTTATCCTCTTAATATATTGCAGTCATCATATTATACAGCACTGTGTACTTACTGTACAATTGCTCCTTCTACCAGCTAATTCTTCTAAGTCTATGACATCACATGATTAAAACTGATGAATCCTTGTAAGCTCTATGTGAAAACAGGAGGTTTTCTCTGCATGACTCATCAGTCACTGCAAAAGTTAATGGCAGGGGGGTGGACAGAGCAGCTGGGTCAGGAGTTTAACAGGGGAATGATAAATGCAGGAACAAGAGACTTCCTGTTTCTAGGAAGACCACAGAGCAGAGAACAATTTTCTGGGTAGAAAGGAAAAAATAGCAATTGTAAGTACACAGTGCTGTAATATGATGACTGCAATATATTAAGAGGATAAAAACTTTGATGGGAGAAATGCTTTTTTAATCTTGCAGGGAAACAGCTCTTTCACTTGCAAGTCTGTGTGGTCAATCGTAATGGCACATAGATTTGCAGGGTTTCCTTGCACGATTAAGTAATTGTGTCCAGAAACAGTGGAAAGGCTGCAGTGAGAAGGGCTTCTACAGTTTAAAACTGCAGTATGGCCGCTGCATGTGAACATAGCCTTATAGTAGCAGATAATGCCTTTAATAATAATAATAATAATAATATTTTTTATTTATGTAGCGCCAACATATTCCGCAGCACTTTACAATTAAGGCCTTCATCTAAAAACTGTCTATTGGGAACAATTTTTGCTTTATTTAATTTAAATTTAAATACAAAATGTGTCTGATCTTCAGCTGAGAAATAGATACAGTTGCGGCCAGGCTAGGCTATGTTTACTGAGATTAATACATTTGCAACACCTGGGAAAAGCGCTCCACTAGTCTACTACTTTATTCTCTTCAATTTATATGAAGAAGCTATTTTCAGGAAGGCTGGACTTGCGGAAAAAGAAGAAGGAAACCAAATTGCTGGACGAATTAGCAACCATCTTAAATATGCAGATGATACAACATTGATAGCAACAAGCGTAGATGGAATGAAGGACTTATTCCAGAGTTTCAAGATGGAAAGCTTGAACAAGAGACTGCTACTCAATGCAAAGAAAATATAAAGATATTGACTACTGCCAGTTATGACTGGGACACATTTGAGATGAATGGTGGCAAACTGGAAGATGTAAAGGACTTCAAACTACTCGGATCAATGATCACTCAAGATGCACCGACGACACTGGAAGTCAATAGGAGAATATCTATGGGCAAATCAACCATGAAGTCACTGGACAAGGTCTTTAAATAGGGGGAACATTTCACTAGCAAGGAAGACATGGCTCTTACATAGTCTTGTCTTTTCTCTATGTACAATACAAAGTTATATTATGGTACCGTGTCAGCCAGAAAAATCGATGTAAATACTTGTATGACAAAAGTATTCTTTGGGTGATACCTTTGTTGGCTAACCATATATATATACACACAAGCTTTCAGAGCACAGAGGCAAGATTACAAATCCAAATCTCTGGTTAGCCAACAAAGGTATCACCCAAAGAATACTTTTGTCATTTTTGGCATACAAGTATTTACATCTACATTGTCTTTTCTCTAGTAACATATGGATGCAAAACCTGGACGATAAAGAGACAAGACAAAAGGTAATCAACGCTTTCAAAATGTGGTGCTGGAGAAGGATGTTATCAATACCATGGATGGAAAGAAGAACAAACAAATCAATTTTGGAACAAATCAAGCCAGGTGTTAAGGGGACGGTTGCAAACAACTTTATTAAATAATGGAAAGCAACCGAACCCAGGGTCCGCGATGCAGCCTGGAGGAGTGCGGCCGAACACCTTCCGGGTGAGAAGGTAAAACAACCAACTTAAATAACAATCCCTTCCATGTTACTGCACACTGGAACAGGAATAGGGATTCGCACTATCTCCGTTAACTGCACCAGAGATGTACGATAAATAATGTATCTGTATCCCTGTTTACAGCACAGGGACTACACAGCAGGCGCTAGGATGCGTGTGTGTGATACACGCCGGCGTATACGTGCTCCCAGCCGGTGTGCTACCGGACTGAGGAGTATCTCTCCACATGGGTGTCAGGTGGTGTCAGGAATAAGGTGTCTGCAGACTGCTTTGGGTGTATGGCGACCCCTTTGTCGGAGCCAGACTGTCAGACGAAGCTACCTGCCTCCCTCCATCTAAGGCTGCCAGTCCCCCGCTAAACCTGCCTGACAGAAGCTAAAGCACACGTGGAGCCCAAACGACCAAGCATCCACATAACAACACCATTACAGCTCAATGATCAGAGCGCGCCGCCATGTTTGTGGTCGGGCTATTTAAAGATTAAGCCCTGCCCACCGTCGCACTATTGGTGACTTCACCTGCGACCAATCAGGTGGTGCCAGGTCACCGGATCAGCTGACTCCCAAACCACCAATCACGGTCCGCCATGTCACGGGCATGCTCAGTGCAGTGAATCCTGGACTTAGGCTGTAGCAGCCCTGTTTCCCTCCGCAACCTACGCTTCATGTTGCTAGGAACAAAGACCCAAGAGACAACTTGTACATCTTGTGCACCAGCTAAGCGTTGGGACTGACAACGATGTTGAGCAGCATCAGCCCTGGCTGGACCAGAATGGGAGACCACAGAATCCACTGATGGTTCTGAACCCATTTCAAATCCAGCAAATGCCTGACACCTAACATTATCTCCCTCCACTTGACACTCATTTTCCTCAACGAGCAGGGGAGCATGAATGTGGTCCACCTGTTCCCAGGAATGATCCTCAGATCCATGGCCCCTCCAATGCACTGGGTAACATTTTTTTTCCACGAACCATCTTAGACCCCATAATAGCCTGAACCTCGAGATTATCACCCCTGGTGTCTGTAGCAGGTTGGGGTTCAGCGAGTTTTGTCAGGCGAACGGGTTTAAGGAGCGACACATGGAAAGTGTCGTAACTCCTCAGGTGTCGTGGTAACTGTAAACGGTACATTACAGGGTTTACTTGGGCCAAAATGTTGAAAGGACCAATAAAGCGGGGGGCAAACTTAGCAGATTCTCCGCGTACTTTAGTATTGCGAGCCGTGAGCCACACTCTATCGCCCGGATAGAATACGGGAGCAGGACGACGAAGAGTGTCAGCTGACTCTCTCATTTGATTCTTGGAGGCCAATATAGCATCCTGGGTATGGTCCCAAACCTCCCGCGCCTCCAGAGCCAAATCTCTGACCCCAGGTTCCATAGAGGGAACTGGCATAGGAACCGGAACGCGCGGATGTTGGCCATTATTCAGAAGAAACGGAGTCAGATCTGTGGAGTCCGCCACGGGTAACGGGTGGAGAAGACCATAAGGACTTTGACGGGATGATTTACCTCTCGCACAGGAGACACACGCAAGAACATATTCCTTAATGTCCTGGCGCCACCGGGGCCACCAATAGGACCGTTGAAGGAACTTTGTGGTACCTTTGACCCCAAAATGAGCTCCGATCTTAGGGGCATGTGCCCAGGAGAGCACCTCATTTTGTAGATTAGGGGGAACGAACGTCCTCCCCGAGGGACCTGGTTTAAGGACACTGGAGCCACCCTCCTCATACTTCCTGAAGGAATGGTGAGCCTGGGCTCGTCATCGTCCTCAGCCATATCCATGGACCGGGACAAAAGGTCTACCCAAGGGTTCTTTTTGATATAATCTGACAAGACCTGGGTCTCAGGGACAGACAGAGGATCTGTGCCGGGGGCCACATCGGTAGAAGGCTCAGAGACTACCCTCCGGGTGACTGTAACCATACACTGAGACACACAATTCTCACTCCAGGAAGAAATTCTCCCCGTATTCCAGTCAATGTGTGAAGTGTGACAACGTAACCATGGAAGACCCAATAGCACCTCATCTAATCCACCGGGAATAATAAGAAAGGAGATAACCTCCCGGTGACCCTAAGGAAATGACATGGTGAGGGGAATCGACTGGTGGGTGATTTGCGTGTCCAGGAGTGAACCGTTGACTACCCTAATGTTCATTGGTCTTGGCAGTAACTCTACAGGGAACTTGTACATCTTGTGCACCAGCTAGGCGTTGGGACTGATGTTGATGCTGAGTAGCATCAGCCCTGGCTGGACCAGATTGGGAGACCACTGATGGTTCTGAACCCATTTTGAATCCAGCAAACGCCTAACACCAGGCATGTCACTCGAAGCAAAGATCACCAAGCTACCACTTGCCTTCTTTTGGACACTTCATATGAAGAGAACAATCACTGGAGAAGGACATCATATTCAGAAGAATAGAAGGATCAAGGCGAACAGGAAGACCTTGGAATTCTGACCTTGGACTGTTACCTGACTAGACTACACCTTTGTCTCACCCTTCTGTCTATGATGTATCCTCCTGGCTTGACTACCCAGTCTCACGGCTTATCCATGAGTAGTGACTAGCGTTACACCATCTAAGCTTGCACAAGATCGATCTTCCTACTGAGCATTCATCCATCAAGTCACCATGGCTCGAGATCAAGCTGAAGGCCGCTAAGTAAATAAATAGTTTATACTTGCTTTTTTCTCATACATGGACTTTCATGTCTAACTATGGTACAAATTACTGACCAAACTCGCCCACTCAAATGAATGCGTCTGCAAAAAATAAGGACAATATGCTATGGAAGTTGCATCTGTTTTTCACAGACTGGTTGCAAGGATAAACTCAGGAAACCTTGTTTTTTCCCATAAAAGTAAAATTGATAAAGTAGAGTATATAAGGTTACTTGCAGACAAAAAAGAATGGTGTGGAGTGAAGTAGATGAATTTTAGGTATAGATATGAGGTTAAGGAGGTTGTCTAAGATTTTAGAAATACTACATTGTGTCTAGTATTGCTGCACTTCTTTTGTTATTGAAAAAAAATAAATAAGCGTAAGCCGCATCCATAAAAGTCCATAACATTGTTTCATTAAAAACTACAGCTTGATGCACAGAAAACAAACCTACACACATCTCCTTGCATGGAAAAATAAAAAAATAAAAGGTGTCATAAAATGGTGGCACAAACCAAAGAAAAGATCACATTTTTTTCACCACAGAATTGCATATTTTCACCAGTTCACCAACCTTGGAATTTGGAATTTTCCCCATTTTTCAATACATTGTATGTTAATCATTAAAAACTGCAATTCGTTCCACAAAAAAACAAGCTCAATTCATCTCTTACTAATAGAAGAACTAAAATATGACACTAGGAAAAAGGGGAGGAAAAGACGAAAGAACAAAAAAAACAAAAAAT
The DNA here is from genome assembly GCF_046119375.1 of Phyllobates terribilis. Taxonomy (NCBI): domain Eukaryota; kingdom Metazoa; phylum Chordata; class Amphibia; order Anura; family Dendrobatidae; genus Phyllobates; species Phyllobates terribilis. The sequence goes on along the minus strand of NW_027362762.1, from coordinate 156,448,306 downwards.
GTCCCATTGATGAAGAGGATAAAGGAGAAAATATAGGAGAAATTAAAAACTAGTATAAATTGCATAATGTAAACTTTAGGGCCTCAGTTTGGCTTTACTTTATTTTTTTTTCAAAACTTCCTGGAGATTTTTTTCTAGAGAAATAGCTGAATTGTCCAAATCTAGCGCAGAGTTCACAAAGTCTGGTCATTCCTTTACATCAGACACTTTATGACAATCCATTCCGCAAAGGAGGATGCAGCAGCTTTGTTTCTAATAATCATAGGCACTCACAATAAGTTTTAGGGACACAGATTCCTTTATTTGTGTTCTTTTCCTGACAATGTAAAGTTTGATCCATCATTTTCTGTTCTTTTTTTATTATATTTCAGGACTGTGTGCTAGGCAAACAAACAAAGATGCCAAGGAAACAAAGGAGAAAGAAAACCAGAGCAGCCACTTACCGATTGTTCAAGATAAATAGGTCTGGAAACCTCAAGATGGAAGATGAAGTAAGGCATTCCAAGTACAAAGAAATGTGAAATGCAAAATATAAAAGGAGATAGAGTATGTCCTATCACAATAACTGGCGGTGTCTTCTTTCACATCAATTGGTTGGTAGAAGAAATGAAATGTACATGTGATGATTCTGGGATGGAAAGAATAGTGACCGGTAGGGCTCGCTCATACCAGTGTATACATCAGATAAGTGCTATCTGCTCAGACCAATGTAATTCAATGGGACTGTGCAGATGCACATTTTTTCACTGGATTGACGATGGGTCGGCCATGACTGATTGGCCACTCACCTGACATGTTGATCCTGTAGATGACACGCCATCACACAGCAGAGGTATGGTGGGGGAACCAAATAGTGTCAGCAAAAAGTTCTCTAAGTGTTTGGTGCATTGTATTATTTTGAAGAGTTTGTCCACCACTGCCCCCCTTCCAGCTTAACCTATTCAGGACCTGAATTAAACTTTAAACCGTGTGTATTCACCTCCTGCAGTGGAGCCATTCCAGCAATGTCAACGCCGCTGTTTCTGGCAGTGACGTACTTGTTATGTCACATACCGGCTTTAACCAACGAGAGGCCACTTAACAGCTGCAGCCTTTACTATTTCATCTAAGTGGAAGCCCTGCCGGAATTTCAATGAGCTGCAGTGGACGTGACACAGCAATGTCAAATCACTGCCGGGAACAGCGACGCCTTGCAGCGCTGGAATGGCGCCGCTGCGGGAGGTGAATATACACTGTTTTTATTTTAATTTGGGTGCTCAATTAATTAAGATGCTGTTGCTTAGTAGTAGATAACCCCTTTAACATCTTTATTTCACATGTTGCTAATGCCAGGCTTTTTTACATCAAAGGGTTACGGGTTACTCCCATTTCAGCCGTTCAGCTCTGACCACCGGAGGTGGAGCTACAGAATCAGCCGTGAATGGCTGTGATAGTAATAACCCTTTAATAAAGCCTAATTAATCAATGAATGAAAAGTTTTACATCTTTCTAATATACTTTGGTTCCAATCTATCAAACACTTTTCAACGGAATTCTGGTGTTAAACTAATTGAAATGTTGCAAAATTGGCACTTTTATGTCACTTCTGGACAGCATCTGCATGGAGCTTAGCGAGGAGGGAGCATGGCCACCAAATTCATCATAATCCATGCCACAAAGTAGCATAAATTGTGACATGTACTCTGTGACTGGGGTACATTACCTACGGTTGTGTACAGCACCAAATTAATTTGTCTTATACTCCAGTCTTGATGAAAAGTCTGCTGGAGCGAAATGTGACAAATTAGTTCAAAGGTGCGCACCTACTAATGAATTTAGTGCATATTTTAGTTGCCATTTACCAGCAATATAAATATGACTGCAGTACGTGAGGGTCATAATTTAGGCCCATCTGTGCCATAGATTGTGATGAATGTGCTCCCTACTCACTAAGTTCCACCCAATTTTCAAAAAGTTGTCAGAGTTGGAGGGAAAAGAATAAAAGTTACAAAAAGTTTGAGCAACATTGCATTTTAAGCAGTTTTATAGTTTTGTGCCAGAATTCTGGCACAAACCAATGAATTAGTGTTTTCCTTCCTCACTTTTTCACAATGTTTGTTTGTGAGTGGAGGAAAACACTTATTATCAGAGGCAGTGAACCTGTACATAGTTCGCGCTGCCCTCAGGTGACGATGTAGGGACTGCTCCCTAAACTCAATAATTCAGCAGAAGCTGCAAAATGATTTCTGGAGGTATGCTAATTGGCGCCGAGCTGCTGAATGGGCGTAACAGATATCACCGTTGTATACACTACTGCTGCCACTCTTGCCTTGATTGCCGTAAAGCATGTACGCCGGCACGAGAGATGGGCTGGCTCACCGGCACGACAGATGTCATCCATGTCAATCAAGGCAAGGAAGGCGGCAACTGTGGACACAGAGGAGGCACCAAGAAAGGTCCAGAGTCATAGATTGTCAGAGACAATTAGCATACAGTTATAAAAGGCATTTTCCTAGTTATAGAGGCTCATATAGAGAAGTTGCAGGAGAGCTATTATAGAGGGATAACAGATCATAGGTATGGTTTATATAGAAAAAAAAATTGATGACAGGTTCCCTTTAAGGCTAGGTTTCCACGATGAGTTTTTTATTGAGTTTTTGATGTTGCAGATTTTTTTGTACCTATTAAGTAAATTAGGTTACTTGCGTTTTTTCATTGCGTTTATGGCTGCGTTTTTTTACATGCATTTTTATCGCGTTTTTGACGCTGCGTTTTTGGTCTCTTTTTGGTATGTTGTGTTTTATATGAAGTGTAAGGCAGCGCTAGTCATCATGCTGGGGGACACTCACTTCACTGGGTCAATTAAAGCACACATGCAACGTTTTCCAGTAACATAAAATCCAGCAGTTTATTACACTTCATAACTGCTTATCACACCATCCATCTCAGTGGCTCACCGGCATGTTTACACACATAACATCCAAGAGCCTTTCAAGTGGTAGACAGGCCCACTTGGCTCCAGTTACAGCCTTCAGCAAAGTAACTATATCAATGTCCATATAACTCACCGCTTTTACCTTTTGCCGGGTCTTAGTGGTTTCCATCAGATTTGTTCTGCCACAGCTTCTTCACCCTGTATGCTTCCCCTGAGCTGACTCACAGCTACAAATTCAAGAATTTTCATCTTGACCACTTCCATCTCATATTTATCTTCTGTTAACACTCTCTCAGCTCTCCTGAGGTCCACCTTCTCATGGTATAAAGGAGTAAGTGCAACTTTTTTTCCCTTTTCCTACTCCAAGGAGGCCTCATTCACGGAGTGATACTTTGCCAGGCGACCTTTGAGCTCGAAAACTTCTTCCTCTAGCTCAGCTACTCGCCTCTCAGCAGCCCATCTCTGAAGCTCTTCCTGCTTCAACTGCTCCTTTAACAGTAGAGTTCTTTCAGACCTCTCTGTCTCCCATGCGGCCACTCGGCTCTCACCAGCCAGTCTCTCAAGCCTCTCTTGCTTCAAATGGGCTTGTAGCGTCTCCTTGAGCTCCTTGATTTCGGCTCTTACATCCACCGAATCATCCGAGCTCGCATTATTCGAGGAGGTATTTGCTTCATACCTCCCGTATCCAGTGGCCAACTCCTGGCCCTGGTCTGTGGCTTCTCCGATAGACTCCTCCATCTTTTTCCACTCAGCTTCCATCTTGCTGATTCTTTCCTTAAGACACGTCTCTGCCCTCTGGAGATTATCACAGAACGTCTGCAGCTCCTTCACCTGAGCTTCCAGACCTAGGATCTTTCTGCGGAGATCATCATTTTCATCACGGGTGTCCTGCAGAGTGGTCTCAACCACTTGACGCATGTGGTCTGCATTCGCCTTATCATCCTCTAGCTTTTCCTTAACCTTGAGGAGATCCTCATAGTCTCTCTTAATTTGTTGCAGTTCCCCACTGAGTTCACCATACTCCTTCTTGGATTCACACAGCTCTTTCTTCACTTGGTACAGCTCTAACTGTACCAGGGTGAAACGATCTTTCACCTCGCACAACTCCTCTTCACACTCCGCTTTGTCAATCTCCAATTGAAAAACCTCCTCCTTGGTTTTGCGGCGGTCCTCCTTAATTTCCTGGAACATTTCCTTCCATTGGTTAACTTCCTCGCTGCTTCCCTCCAGTTCTCGCTGTAAGTTCCTCACAACCTGGTATATTTTCTGCCGTTCAGACTCCAGGCTCCGCTGGTCTGAGGACACTTTCTCCAGGTTTTCCCATAGTTGCTGCATGTCACTGACACTGCTGCCTCCAGCTCTTGGTCATGACTGGCCACCTCCTCTTTCAGGGCTGTCAGATCCTGATCCTTCTGTCTCAGTACTGTATCGGAGGTTGCTACTGGCAACGTCACCTCCTCTTCTGCCTCTAAAGGAGGATCCACACTTGAAACAAAGGCACACAGCATTTCATTTTCTTCATGTTCACTTTCAGCAAAGACTACAGGAGCAACCTTTTTGTGGCCCTTGCGCCGTCGACGACGAGAGGGGGACTTTCTCCCCTCGTCTAGCCCCTCCTGACTGAACTCTCTTTCTACTTTCATAGTGTCACCGTCAGTTGTGGGGTCTGTGTCACTCCTCATGGTGTCGTGGACCAACAAGTCACCTCCCACCTTGACGTCAACCCCTTCTACTGGAGCTACCCCGTTATCAACAGTCAAATTGTCATTTTTAGGCAGTACCAACCCACAACCAGTAACAAATTTTGGTTTTCTATACTCCATGCTCTTTTGAAAATCCACCCCCTTTTGAGACTCCGCCCCCTTTTGGACACCCACACCTGTAGCGGGATTTTTACAAAACAAATCAGCAATAGTCTTAGGACCCAGTTCACAACATATCTTACCACCTCCCCGGGCACTCTGGGACAATACTGGCGCCGACGGAGAGTTCACAGAATGGTCCACTGCTGCCATTCTATACGGTGCCAACAGCTCCTGCCGTTCCTGCACCATGTCCTGTAGACGTTTCTCAAATAATACCTGCTGCGGTTTTAACCGGCACTTTAATCGCTCAATAGCTTCAGTTTCATTTGCTGCTCCGTTCACAGCCATCGCGGTACACTATTCACACTAGACACTTCACACCGCTCTCCCCGGAAAATTTTCGTGGCCCCGCCGAGCCACAGCAAAGCAGGTTTGAGTGCGAGGACAATTTTCGTAACCCCGCTGAGTTACAGCCAGATTCTTTAATCTTCGTGACCCCGCCGAGCCACAGCAAGATGCTTGTATCCACACTCGTCGTCCTGTGCCATTACCCCTAGCAACCGGGGTGTAGTTGCCCCTAGCAACCGAGCTGTAGTTGCCCCTAGCAACCGGGCTGCAGTTGCCCGCATTCTCCAACCACATGTAAGGCAGCGCTAGTCATCATGCTGGGGGACACTCGCTTCACTGGGTCAATTAAAGCACACATGCAACGTTTTCCAGTAACATGAAATCCAGCAGTTTATTACACTTCATAACTGCTTATCACACAGTCCTTCTCAGTGCCTCACCGGCATGTTTACACACATAACATCCAAGAGCCTTTCAAGTGGCAGACAGGCCCACTTGGCTCCAGTTACAGACTTCAGCAAAGTAACTATATCAATGTCATATTACCTTTTGCCTGGTCTTAGCGGTTTCTATCAGATTTGTTCTGCCACAGCTGTGGCTTTACGGCTTCCCAGATGGGGGTTTCCAGCCCTCGTACCTTCCAAGGCTACTGGCATATCTTACACACACAGGGATCCAGCCTCTGCCTTTCAGGACTCTTGTCTTCCAAGCCTCTTGCCCTCCAAGGCTACTGGCATCTTACACACAAGGATCCAGCCTCTGCCTTTCAGGACTCTTGCCGTCCAAGGCTACTGGCATCCCCCACACACGCGGATCCAGCCTCTGCCTTTCAGGCTTCACCAGGCTTCTCACTCTCACGGTGTCCCACACACGGGGAACAGGCCTCACGCCTTTCACATCCTGTTTCAAAAGCACCAGGATTTATATATCCTTCAGTGCACACAGCACCTGTAATGATGTCACAGTCATGTGATTAGTCCTTCAGTGCACACAGGACCTGTAATGATGTCACAGTCATGTGATCAGTCACCTGAGGGAGAGGTACATGGTCAGCCAGAACACACCCTGGACCATTACAGTAATGCCGAAAGCCACTGCATTACAGAAGCTACTTTGTTTTTCTATATTTCCTGATATTTGGCTTTGACAAAACTTTATTATGATTTTCCACCACGAAAATGCACTAAAAACGCATGTGTGTTTTTTACCTATGGATTTTCTGCATCTTATGTAAGTCTATGGGAAAAATCTGCACATGAAACTCAGCGTACCTGCAAGAGGAATTGACATGTTGCGGATATGAATCTCGCACCGCAGGTCAGTTTACGCTGAGTAAAATAAAAGCATGGTGGGTGTGAGATTTCTATAAATCTCATCCACTTTGCTGGAAATGTAAGACGCAGTGAAAATACGCAGCATCAAAAACTCATTGTGGGCACACTGCTTAAAATAGTTATTGGATAATATATTAAATGCATCTTTTTGTTTTTTAGCTCTTTTAGTGTGCCTGGAGCCAGGACAGAAATCCCCTCATTGCGGGTTTCACTAGACACATAAAGGATCCAGAGCGCCTTTCCTTGGAAATGATCTATCCGTCACATCTCTGCTGCTGGGGAGGCCTAATGCTGCACTGTGTCCAGAGCAATAAATTGGAAGCCCCTCTAGAAGCAAAGAAACCCAGCATTGCGCCCAAATTATGACTCCTGTCTGTCTTAATATGTCGCCTCCTTACAACTGGAAGTCAGAAAGGGTGCTAGGCCAAGCATTTTATAGTTACCCTGTGACATAAGTAGCCAAGAATTAACCACTTGGAATAAGTACAATTATTTTTTATCTTATTGAGACAACAAAGGGTCTCCTGAAATGTGCTCTATTAATATTTTAGACTTCAAGAAAGGGTCATTCCAGCACATGGTGGGAACGCCACGATCTGAGAATTTTACTTGCCAGGTGTCACCCGTGGAGGATCAGTTTGACTCTTTGCATTGACTGTAGTGTCCATAGACATCTAGTGTAATATGGAAGCAAAGACTGATCTCAGCTGCCTGGCTGGTAATATTAGCCGAAGACCAAGTTCCACCTTAATACAATCCAAACACGACATTAGCTATCAGACACCCCCATTGTTATAAATACAGACAGCTCTCATCTTAACACTAAATCCACTCTGCCTGCTTAGGTTTTCTTCATAATATTATATGAAATTGGAGCACCACGTTAGATTATTCCTATGTTTGTCATATGCATTGTACCATAAAGCAAAGTTATTCATGTCAATATAATAAAATACCTTAAACTGGTTTTACTCCATTGTCAGAGTTTTTATTTCGGTTCATTACTGCCTTACAGTCACTGTTCACTTCATTATTAAGCATGAGATGCCCTCTAGTGTTGTGAGTTAGGTATTACATGTGTAGAAAAAGCTGTTAATACAAATGTTATTTATTCACTAGCTGTACCCGGCCACGCGTTGCTGTGGCTGAGTCTGATTAAATGGAAAAGAAAGAAAAAAGAAAGCACAGGGTTTCTAAAATATTTAATTTCACAACGCTTGTGGGTATACAGTATTTTTTGTTGTTCCATTGTCTGTGTAGATATAGAGATTAAACACAAAATTTGAGCTTGGTTTAAGTTGTTATACATGCAGCACATTAATGCATGTTTCACAATGGCCATAAATCAGAAAAACCTACAAGAAGCAAAATGAACAAAAACCCTGCTGCAAATAAATAAAAAGCAAGTGCATTTAAATAAAATAGGATTCTTAGTAACACAGTTTTTGATCAAAAATAGTATATAAGCTATTTTTGATCAAAAACAGTGTTACTAAGAATCCTATTTTATTTAAATGCACTTGCTTTTTATTTATTTACAGCAGGGTTTTTGTTCATTTTGCTTCTTGTAGATATAGAGATTTTCTGGTTTGCCGACTCTAGAACACGCAACATATAATTGTCCATGTGAGAAGCAATCCGTGTCTAGATTTAAACCGCACAATTCTAAAGTTTGGCCCTGAGCTTTGTTGATGGTGATTGCAAACTCCAATCGAATTGGGAATTGCAATCGCTTAAATTGAAATGGCATATCCGTTGGAATCATAGGAATGCAAGGAATGAGGACATCTTCACCTTTGAAAGGTCCTGTCAAGATTGCTGCTTCAACAATGTTGCTCATTAATGGTTTTACTGCAAGCCGTGTGCCGTTGCAAAGCTTTGGCTTGTTGATATTTTGCAACATGATAATTGGCACGCCAATTTTCAATTGCAGTACGTGCGGTGGCATTCCTGGCAGATCCAGTGAATTCAAAAATTCTGTTGGATAATGAACCGCTTCATCTGCTTCCACAACAGTGTCGACAGACCTGTATGCGACTGCCTCTCTTTGAATGTTAGACTGAATAATATTAAGTTCGTAGACGTCTTTGTTCTTTGCCTCAAGAATAGCTTGTTCACTCAGCCAAACGTGATTCTTATAATTGGTTTGAATATTGGGAAATATTTTTTCAACCAATTGTTCTTTTGACGTCACTAAATTGCAGAAATTATAAGGCAATGAAATTCGTCCTGAGGTCAGATCAACCGGCACCTTTCCGTTCCCAATTTCCAGCAATTGATGTGAGAATTTTTCAGCTGATCGATCATTTTGCAGCAGGACATGCATATTTGTAGTTAATTTTAACATCTTTATATATCGCCACAAAGTAGAGTATTTCAGGCAAGCATTTATTTCGTCCACTGATGTAGATCGAGAAATTACAGGTAATGTTTGCCTGATTTCAGCGCCGAACTATGTCATTTGAAAGCATGAGTTATAGTTCCTGATGTTAGGAAATGCTTTGATTCGGCGGTATATCCGGCAAGCAACGTTTTTTAATGGCTCTGGTAGTTCTCGAAGTTAAGGCAGTTTAATTTTTCTGGCGGCGCAACACATTCCTTATGTTTCTCCATTAAATTTCAGAGCCTTGCAATAAGGACACACTTCAGTCATAGTGCCGATGAGAACATGCTGGCTCAAATTCTAATCATCATCTGGGTTGAACCAGAATGCAAGGCGATTGTAATTGCGTGATTGTTGAGCACGGAGTCGTGTTTGACGCTGATCTGCTGTTTCTCATTGACGTCCTTCAGCCACTCTCAGCCTGTCGCGTTCAGTCTTTTGAGAACAAAGCAGATCTGAAGCTGCAGCACGCGATCACCGTGCTCGCAACTGTGCATCCTCAAGTCTGGCTGCACGTCGCTCTGCTGCTTCCTCGGCACGTATTTGAGCCATTCTTTGTCTGTTTCGCTTGTTCACTGATGTCCGTTCTTCCTCAGTTTGATTTACAACTATTCGTCACCCTGCTTCCGCTCTGGGAGTACGACGATCTAAGTTTGATGTTCTGTGAGGCATTATTTGGTGAACTAAAGCAGATCGATTGCACTGAAAAAGAAGAAAGTTAAAAAGGAAAAAACACGAACTAAAAAAAATAAAAAAAATAAAAAATAAAACATACTAACGAAATATTTCAGTTCAAACGCAGAATAAACTAAATGAACGTTATGGTAAACAACACAGCTCAATTCCAACACAATGTCACACAAAATAATTAAATTAAATCAAAATGAAAATAAATCGAAATCTATGAAAATTCAATTTAACAATGCAATCGAAAACATTGAAATGGAATCGTAAAATTGAAAATTTGTAAATCGTAAATGGATCGGAAATCGGAAACATTGAAATGGAATCGTAAAATATTTAGTATAGCGTGTGTTACTATTACGTCCGGCAGATGGGTATAGCATGTGTTGCTTTTACGTCCAACAGCTGGTATATAAAAACATAGTAAGTATATAAAAACATGCGTGTATTCGAATGCAACGTTGTGTCAAAATTTCAAAGCAATCAGTGAAGAACTTTTGGAGATTTAATATTTCGAACAAATGAATATTTACATTTATATAGATTTATTATTTTTTTATTTTACTCACTTATATAGCACGATTAATTCCACAGCGTTTTACAGACATTATCTGCACTGTCCTCATTGGGGCTCACAATCTAGATTCCCTATCAGTATGTCTTTGGAGTGTGGGAGGAAACTGGAGAACCTGGAGAAAATCCACACAAACACAGGGAGAACATACAAACTCCTTGCAGATGTTGTCATTTGTGAGATTTGAACCCAGGACCCCAGCGCTTCAAGGCTGCAGTGCTAACCACTGAGCCACTGTGCTGCACTGCTTTTTGTCATTTTGGTCCACATCATGAGTCACTCATACCTCACTCTTTATCTAGTGTAACCCATCTGAGACATGCTTCTTTTCCAGTACCTTTTGGTGCTGTATCTCACTGGCTTAAATGGTTATCCAAGATTAGAAAAGAAGAGCCACTTTTTTTCCCATTGACTGTATCTGGTATTGCCACAATACTATACAGCTCATACAGCTCCTTGCTTTGAATCCTATTTTCCACTTATCAGCAGCGCAGAACGTCCACGCTCTTAGGTAGGCATTAGGTAGTGTTCAGACAGATAATGCGGTTTGGTCCAAATGTGTGCAGTTTTATTGAGTTCAAAGGGATTCAAAGCCAAAATAGCCACTTCTGGGCACAAAGGTATCACATCAAATAAAAAGTTCATTCAGCAGGCACATATGTGTCAGTGCGGGCTCACTGAAACAGATTACAGTACTTTCTCCCGGAGTAAACTTTATGCACAGAAAAGGTACGGTGCTACCAGTCTCAGTATCATCTTCAGCCTGAGCTCCAGGAGCTTCCAGCATGTTCAACTCCATGCACAGTTCTCACTGAACAGTCTGCAGCTTCCACACGTTACTCTGCAGCTCCAATACATTGGAAAGTTGAGCAGTTTATCTGACCTGTGCAGTCTCTGTTCAGGGAGAGACTTTGGCTTGTTTCTCTCCCAGCTACAGGTCACATTTTGGCTGGCTACTCACCAGTAGTGTTGAGCCACCCCCGTACTGTTCGAGTTCGGTTCGGTTCGTCAAACACCCGTATGTTCGCCGAACTGTTCGTCGAACTGTTCTTCGAACACCGTTAAAACCAATGGCAGGCAAACAAAAACACATAGAAAACACCTTCAAAGGTGTCCAAAAGCTGACAAACTGCTCAGAAGACACAACTAACACATGGAAAAGTGACAAGTACATATAGTCATGCGAAAAGAAAAGAGGAGGAGGAGTGAAAGGAGGGGGAGACACAGATATAGGCATGTCATGCCCTTCTAAAACCAAAAAAGTGCGAAGCCGACACGGCCAGTCCGTTCCTGCCCATGCAACCTCCGTGTCGCCGGGTTTGTGCCAGAGCCGCGGTGTACCCTGACGGCCAGCCCCCCTCTCCCAATACTGGTGCCTGTCCGCTGGTGGGTTGAGCGAGCCCCCCTGCGGCGGAGGCAGGTCTAATCTTTTTAATTTAAATTGTCTCTCTAATTTGAATGAGTACACTTTAAATCCTTTTACAAGGATCTATTGGAGGGCAAGTCTCATGCCAGCAGCCGCGTAATTCCAGCTCCAGTAGCGTCCACTAAAGCTGCTGCAGTTAAAAAGCTTTTATAAGGATCAAGCTCGGCGGTCCACCGCAAGGCGTCCTACCGCCAGTCCCAGCCCCTATGCCTTGGGGTGCCTCCCCGATGCTCTTCACTGAGTGTCCCGGGGGCCCGAACCATTTCCTTTGAAAAAATTAGGTGTCCAAACTACAGGTGGTGTAGCTTGCTTAACAGCTGGGATAATCCGCTGACTAGCAGACACTGCTACTAGGCACAAAGTATTTCCTGGGCTAGATGCAGTTAAAAATTTGAAATTAGATACTCTCGTTGGATGCTGAGAAAGCATTCCATAGTCTCCTGGCACGCCATATATTATTCTCTTAAAAAGCTTGAGGTAGGGGTCTAGGGGACCCTTTTATAGGCAAAATCACAGCCCTGTATCGCAATACGTCACCTAGGCTGAAGATAAATGGAACATTTTCATCACCTTTCATAATCACCAATGGGACAAGGCAGGGATGTCCTCTGTCCCCTCTCTTATACATCCTAGTGACGGAGCACCTGCTCTCATCAATTCGCCATAACCCCAATATTAGGTGGATTGAGGTGGGAGGCACCGAGTACAAGTGCTCTGCATTTGCTGATGATGTCCTAGTATATATCACTCAATCACATATATCCATCCCTGCTGTTATGGCTGAAATAGATCACTTTGTTACATGGTCAAATTTTAAAATCAATGCAGCGAAGTCTGAGGCCCTCGATGTCTCCCTCCCCAAATCCATACAGGATTCCATCCAGTCCAACTTTCCCTTTGCCTGGCCCTCACAGGGTATCAAATACTTAGGAATTCCTATTCATAGAGACCTCTCCCGTCTATGTTATCTTAATTTTGGGCCCTTTATTGAACAACTCCATACAGACCACGGTTGGCAAGTTAGAACTGTAAGATTCACTACGTGAACCACTGGTGTTTTGTGGAAAAGCACATGTACATTGTGTTCCAAATTATTATGCAAAAAGTGTTTAGGAGTGATAAGGTAAGAATTTTTTTGTTTGTCAGTTAAACTCATTGATGGTGATGTGTGTCAGGGCTCTTTATATCACTGTAAGCAATTGCAGACACCTGTGCTAATTAGTATGGCAGGTGTGTCCAATGAAAGGCAAGACTACTTAAGAAGGCTGTCCCACATTATTAAGCAGCCTACATTTTCTGCCAAAATGGGAAAGAAAAAGGATGTGTCGGCTGCTGAGAAGCAACAAATTGTGGAGTGTTTAGGTCAAGGCATGACTACAATCAACATTGCCAAGACACTTCATCCTGATCATCGCACAATCAAGAAGTATGTAGCTGATTCACAGTACACACGTGCGCGTGCTGATAAGGGAAAATTGAGGACTCTTTCCTACAGGCAATTACGTCAGGTTAAAGAGCAGCGGCAAAAAAGCCTTGTCATAGCAGCAGACAAGTTTTTGAAGCTGCTGGTGCCTCCAACGTCCCCCGAACAACAAGATGCAGAGTCCTCCAGAGGTTTGCAGCTGTGCGTAAGCCATCCTGTCGACCTCCTCTATCCACTGCACACAAGCAGAAACGGCTCCAGTGGACCAAACAATACATGAAGACTGACTTCAAAACTGTTTTGTTCACGGATGAGTGCCGTGCAATGCTTGATGGTCCAGATGGATCGAGTGGAGGATGGCTGGTTGATGGACACCCCATGCAAACACGGCTACGGCGCCAACAAGGAGGAGGTGGAGTAATGTTTTGGGCTGGAATCATGGGGAGAGAGATTGTCGGCCCCTTTAGGATCCCTGAAGGGGTAAAGATGAACTCCATAATGTATGTGGAGTTTCTCAAACAGCACTTCCTGCCATGGTTCAAGAAGAAGAACCGTGTATTCCGCAGCAAGATCATTTTCATGCATGATAATGCACCGTCTCATGCTGCACATAACACATCTGCATATCTGGCTGATATGGGCATAAAAAGGGACAAACTTATGGTGTGACCTCCATGCTCCCCTGACCTCAACTCCATTCAGAACCTCTGGAGCATCATCAAAAGGAGTGTCTATGATGGCGGGAGGCAGTTCACAGCTAAGCAACAGCTCTGGGAGGGTTTCTTGTCCTCATGCAAAACAATTGAAGTAGAAACCATCCAAAACCTGACAAATTCAATGGACGAGAGAGTTCAGAAGCTCCTTTCGAATAAGGGGTCCTATGTGCAAATGTAACATCACCTAGAATAAAGTTTTGAGTTGAAAACTGTTTGATTTCAGTTTCTAATAACCTGCTAATGCTTATAATTTCAAAAATGAACATTTTTTTGTTCTTTATTAAAATGAAAAGGTTGATCGAAGAGTGTGGGAGATCTAAGAGTGTGGCAAACCAGTAGTCAGGATTACTTCGAATTCTGACAATCTGAGGGTCATGTTGCAGATAGTGCAGCAAGAAGGCACTCATGTGTCTTGCGCATCTAGGAGCCCCAAAATTATTTTCCGGGCTAGATGCAGCTAAAAATTATTATTAATTTGAAAGCTGGTGGAGCTTAGTATAGATGGCCTAATAGAATCAGTACTGCAAACTTCTACAAAGCCCAAATTATTTTCCAGCCAAGATACAGATAAACATGATTAGTAATTTTAAATCTGGTGGAGTTTAGTATAGATGGCCTAATAGAATCAGTACTGCACACTGCTACAAGGCCCAAATTATTTTCCAGCCAAGATACAGATAAACATGATTAGTAATTTTAAATCTGGTGGAGTTTAGTATAGATGGCCTAATAGAATCAGTACTGCACACTGCTACAAGGCCCAAATTATTTTCCAGCCAAGATACAGATAAACATGATTAGTAATTTTAAACCTGGTGGAGTTTAGTATAGATGGCCTAATAGAATCAGTGCTGCACACTGCTACAGGGCCCAAATTATTTTCCAGCCAAGATACAGATAAACATGATTAGTAATTTTAAATCTGGTGGAGTTTAGTATAGATGGCCTAATAGAATCAGTACTGCATACTGCTACAAGGCCCAAATTATTTTCCAGCCAAGATACAGATAAACATGATTAGTAATTTGAAAGCTTAAAACGGTTGGTGAGGTGATTTTAACAAATCATCAAGCTTTTACTCTCCCCAGGATGACACAGGGGTAGAAAAGTCGTTTCGGATCCATGATTTGTTCATCTTTACGAACGTGAGTCTGTCTACATTATCAGTGGAGAGCCGCGTGCACTTATCTGTCAGCACACCACCAGCAGAGCTGAACACACGTTCAGACAGAACGCTGGCTACGGGGCATGACAAGATCTCCAAGGCGTAAGTGGCGAGCTCCGGCTATTTATCCTGATTGGAAGCCCAAAAAGAGCAAGGGTCCAGTGACACAGTCATGGCTTCAATGTTTACTTGGAGATACTCCTGTACCATCGTCTCTAGGCGTTGACTATGTGTCAGACTTCTTGTCTCCTGTGGCCTTGCAAAGGATGGGCTAAAAAAGTGGTGAAATGATTCCGCAAAATTGATGTTACCAGCAGATACTGTGTTTCTGTTACGTTTTGAGTGCTAAACACTCGACGGTCCCACTGTTGGCAAGTTGGAACTGTGAGATTCACTACGTGCACCACTAGTGTTTTGGGGAAAAGCACATGTAAGATTCTGCAACAGTCTCTGCTGATACTCCTGCATGCGTGCATCTCTTTCTATGGCAGGAATAATTTCTGCAAATTTACTTTTGTACCGGGGATCTAAGAGTGTGGCAACTAGTGTTGAGCCACCCCCGTAGTGTTCGAGTTCGGTTCGGTTCGTCGAACACCCGTGTGTTCGCCGAACTGTTCGTCGAACACCTTCGAACACCGTTAAAACCAATGGCAGGCAAACAAAAACATATAGAAACACATAGAAAACACCTTCAAAGGTGTCCAAAAGCTGACAAACTGCTCAGAAGACACAACTAACACATGGAAAAGTGACAAGTACATATAGTCATGCGAAAAGAAAAGAGGTGGAGGAGTAAAAGGAGGGGGAGACACAGATATAGGCATGTCATGCCCTTCTAAAATCCAAAAAGTGAGAAGCCGACACGTTCAGTCCGCTCCTGCCCGTGCCACCTCCGTGTCGCCGGGTTTGTGCCAGAGCCGCGGTGAACCCTGACGGCCAGCCCCCCTCTCCCAATACTGGTGCCTGTCCGCTGGTGGGTCGAGCGAGCCCCCCTGTGGTGGAGGCAGCTCTAAGCTTTTTAATTTAAATTGTCTCTCTAATTTGAATGAATACACTTTAAATCCATTTACAAGGATCTATTGGAGGGCAAGTCTCATGCCAGCAGCCGCGTAATTCCAGCTCCAGTAGCGTCCACTAAAGCTGCTGCAGTTAAAAAGCTTTTATAAGGATCGAGCTCGGCTGTCCACCGCAAGGCATCCTACTGCCAGTCCCAGCCCCAATGCCTTGGGGTGTCTCCTGATGCTCTTCACTGAGTATCCCGTGGTCCTGAAGCATTTCCTTTGAAAAAATTAAGTGTCCAAACTACAGGTGGTGTAGCTTGCTTAACAGCCGGGATAATCCGCTGACTAGCAGACACTGCTACTAGGCACAAAGTATTTCCTGGGCTAGATGCAGTTAAAAAATTGTAATTAGATACTCTCGTTGGATGCTGAGAAAGCATTCCATAGAGTCTCCTGGCACGCCATATATGATTCTCTTAAAAAGCTTGGGGTAGGGGTCTAGGGGACCCTTTTATAGCCAAAATCACGGCCCTGTATCACAATACGTCACCTAGGCTGAAGATAAATGGAACTGTAGCACCCTGAGGGCTCGGTTGCTACAGAGGTATTGCACCTCACCCAGAGGTGTGATATCTCACTCTCAGGTAAGGATGGAGTGTGGATCAGGACCCGACACCTGCATGCATTACACCACATTGCTGTGGGGCAGGGCGACCAATATGCCTCTGAGATGGGCACGACAGTCCCTGTCCCTGGCTGGAGTGGGGGGAGGGAACACTGAGGAAGGGGAACCCTGTAGTGCAGGACCAGGGAGGAAGCAGTTCCTGGGTGCATTGAGAAGGGAGTATAAAAGGTGGGCACCATCTTAGTTCAGTGCAGAGAAGTCTGAGCAGAAGAGGCAGGGAGCAGGGGCTCTGCATGAGCTCTGCTCCGGAGGCGGGCCTAGTAACAGAGGCCCAGGCCTGGAAGAGGGAGAAGGAAGGAAGAGGAGCGGAGAAGGCTCCAGGAACGAGGAATGAAGGGATCCCAGGGGTGCGGACGGGCGAGTCGCCACCGCACGCCCGAATCCACCTGCGTGGAGGGGTCAGGCCAAAGGGGGAGACCGGTCCCCGAAACTAGTGGAGGCAGGAAACGACCCTCAGCTAGAAACCGGAGGCTGTGACATTTTATGTGGCGCAGCCCCTCACTACACCCGCTAGGAAGGCACCACATAGGGTCAGGGAAACTGGCGCCAAGTTTACCAAGAGGAGGCCCGAGGCAGTCGGACAGAAGGGTTGGTAAGAAAGGCCAGACAAAGGACACACAAAGGGGGTCCTGTGAAGCGCTCCAAAGTTATCTGGGAGTTGTCTGAGCCCCTCACCTGGTGAGCACAGTACGACGTGGGCAGCCGTTACCTGCAGACGTGGTCTGGATAATAAGAACTGTGAGTAAAGGCCCTGGACTGCATCACTGACTCCGTGTCGTTACTGCTGCTGCCCTGCACCATCACCCCCATCCTCCGCATACACTGCCCTGAGGCTATACTCCTCCCGTGGGGAGTTATGCTACGCTCTGCTGCACCCACAACACCAGCCTCAGCAGTCTGCCCTGCAGCGGCGGTTCACTCTGACCGCAATCCACGGGTGGGGTAGTCGGACATTTAAACATCAAAACCACATAAATAGTTCCGCCACTGGTTTGACCACCCTGAGCCACGGAACCGGGTCGCCGCCACGAAGACTACAACCACCAGCATCCACCAAAAAGGGTCCGGCTCCGGGTGTCCCAAGGCCCAGGGGGTGCATCAGAACATTTTCATCACCTTTCACAATCACCAATGGGACAAGGCAGGGATGTCCTCTGTCCCCTCTCTTATACATCCTAGTGACGGAGCACCTGCTCTCATCAATTCGCCATAACCCCAATATTAGGTGGATTGAGGTGGGAGGCACCGAGTACAAGTGCTCTCTATTTGCTGATGATGTCCTAGTATATATCACTCAATCACATATATCCATTCATGCTGTTATGGCTGAAATAGATCACTTTGTTACATGGTCAAATTTTAAAATCAATGCAGCGAAGTCTGAGGCCCTCGATGTCTCCCTCCCCAAATCCATATAGGATTCCATCCAGTCCAACTTTCCCTTTGCCTGGCCCTCACAGGGTATCAAATACTTAGGAATTCCTATTCATAGAGACCTCTCCCATCTATGTTATCTTAATTTTGGGCCCTTTATTGAACAACTCCATACAGACCACGGTTGGCAAGTTAGAACTGTAAGATTCACTACGTGAACCACTGGTGTTTTGTGGAAAAGCACATGTACACTGTGTTCCAAATTATTATGCAAAAAGTGTTTAGGAGTGATAAGGGAAGAATTTGTTTGTTTGTCAGTTAAACTCATTGATGGTGATGTGTGTCAGGGCTCTTTATATCACTATAAGCAATTGCAGACACCTGTGCTAATTAGTTTGGCAGGTGTGTCCAATGAAAGGCAAGACTACTTAAGAAGGCTGTCTCACATTATTAAGCAGCCTACATTTTCTGCCAAAATGGGAAAGAAAAAGGATGTGTCGGCTGCTGAGAAGCAACAAATTGTGGAGTGTTTAGGTCAAGGCATGACTACAATCAACATTGTGCGATGATCAGGATGAAGTGTCTTGGCAATCAAGAAGTATGTAGCTGATTCACAGTACACACGTGTGCGTGCTGATAAGGGCAAATTGAGGACTCTTTCCTACAGGCAATTACGTCAGGTTAAAAGAGCAGCGGCAAAAAAGCCTTGTCATAGCAGCAGACAAGTTTTTGAAGCTGCTGGTGCCTCCAACGTACCCCGAACAACAAGATGCAGGGTCCTTCAGAGGTTTGCAGCTGTGCATACGCCATCCTGTCGACCTCCTCTATCCACTTCACACAAGCAGAAACGGCTCCAGTGGGCCAAACATTACATGAAGACTGATTTCAAAACTGTTTTGTTCACGGATGAGTGCCGTGCAGCGCTCGATGGTCCAGATGGATGGAGTGGAGGATGGCTGGTTGATGGACACCCCACGCAAACACGGCTACAGCGCCAACAAGGATGAGGTGGAGTAATGTTTTGGGCTGGAATCATGGGGAGAGAGATTGTCGGCCCCTTTAGGATCCCTGAAGGCGCTAAAGATGAACTCCATAATGTATGTGGATTTTCTCAAACAGCACTTCCTGCCATGGTTCAAGAAGAAGAACCGTGTATTTCACAGCAAGATCATTTTTTTGCATGATAATGCACCATCTCATGCTGCACATAAAACATCTGCATCTCTGGCTGATATGGGCATAAAAGGGGACAAACTTATGGTGTGACCCCCATGCTCCCCTGACCTCTACCCCATTCAGAACCTCTGGAGCATCATCAAAAGGAGTGTCTATGATGGCGGGAGGCAGTTCACATCTAAGCAACAGCTCTGGGAGGGTATTCTGTCCTCATGCAAAACAATTGAAGCAGAAACCATCCAAAACCTGGCAAATTCAATGGACGAGAGAGTTCAGAAGCTCCTTTCGAACAAGGGGTCCTATGTGAAAATGTAACATCACCTAGAATAAAGTTCTGAGTTGAAAACTGTTTGATTTCAGTTTCTAATAACCTGCTAATGCTTATAATTTCAAAAATGACCATTTTTTTGGTCCTTATTAAAATGAAAAGGTTGATCGAAAAGTTTGGGGGATCTAAGAGTGTGGCAACCCAGTAGTCATGATTACTTCGAATTCTGACAATATGAGGGTCATGTTGCAGGTAGTGCAGCAAGAAGGCACTTATGTGTCTTGCGCATCTCGGAGCCCCAAAATTATTTTCCGGGCTAGATGCAGCTAAAAATTATTATTAATTTTAAATCTGGTGGAGCTTAGTATAGATGGCCTAATAGGATCAGTGCTGCACACTGCTACAAAGCCCAAATTATTTTCCAGTCAAGATACAGATAAACATGATTAGTAATTTTAAATCTGGTGGAGCTTATTATAGATGGCCTAATAGAATCAGTGCTGCACACTGCTACAAAGCCCAAATTATTTTCCAGCCAAGATACAGATAAACATGATTAGTAATTTGAAAGCTTAAAACGGTTGGTAGGGTGATTTTAACCAATCATCAAGCTTTTACTCTCCCCAGGATGACACAGGGGTAGAAAAGTCATTTCGGATCCATGATTTGTTCATTTTTATGAACGTGAGTCTGTCTACATTATCAGTGGAGAGCCGCGTGCGCTTATCTGTCAGCACACCACCAGCAGCGCTGAACACACGTTCAGACAGAACGCTGGCAGCGGGGCATGACAAGATCTCCAAGGCGTAAGTGGCTAGCTCCGGCCATTTATCCAGATTGGAAGCCCAAAAAGAGCAAGGGTCCAGTGACACAGTCATGGCTTCAATGTTTACTTGGAGATACTCCTGTACCATCGTCTCTAGGCGTTGACTATGTGTCAGACTTTTTGTCTCCTGTGGCCTTGCAAAGGATGGGCTAAAAAAGTGGTGAAATGATTCCGCAAAATTGATGTTACCAGCAGATACTGTGGTTCTGTTACGGTTTGAGTGCTGAACACTTGACGGTCCCACGGTTGGCAAGTTGGAACTGTGAGATTCACTACGTGCACCACTGGTGTTTTGTGGAAAAGCACATGTAAGATTCTGCAACAGTCTCTGCTGATACTCCTGCATGCGTGCATCCCTTTCTATGGCAGGAATAATTTCTGCAAATTTACTTTTGTACCGGGGATCTAACAGTGTGGCAACCCAGTAGTCAGGATTATTTCTAATTCTCACAATTCGAGGGTCATGTTGCAGGTAGTGCAGCAAGAAGGCACTCATGTGTGTTGCGCATCCAGGAGCACCAAGTCCCTGTTGTGTTGGTGGCGAGGTAACAATCATGCTTCCTTCCTCTGTCCTCTCCCCCCAACCTCGCACAACAGAAATGTGATCAAGGTCTCCCTCATCTGATGAGTCTTCCATCAGTTCGTCCTCCACTTCTTCCTGGGCTCCTGCACCTTCCTCACTAGTTTGGCTGCTACCATGCGCCCTGGTAAAACCATCTCCCCCACCCTCACATGCCTGCCGCCTTGGTGCTGCCGACCGTCTGGACCTTGCAGATGTTAGCCCTTCCGCATACAACTCCTCCTCCTCTACTTCCTCCACCTCCTCTTGTGCCACCACCTGACTCCGAATTCTGTTTAACATGTGCTCCAGCATGTAAATCACCGGAATAGTCATGCTGATAATGGCATCGTCAGCACTAAACATCTTCGTCGCTATTTCAAAACTGTGCAGAAGGGTGCATAGGTCCCTGATCTGAGACCACTCCTCCAGCGTGATTTGCCCCACCTCTGGATCTCGTTGGCCCAGGCTATACGTCAGAACGTATTGCACCAGGGCTTGTCGGTGCTGCCACAGTCGCTGCAACATGTGCAGAGTTGAATTCCACCGGGTAGGCACATCGCATTTTAGCCGGTGAAGCGGCAGGCCCAACGACTTCTGTAGAGATGTAAGTCGCTGAGCTGCGGGATGCGAACGGCAGAAGTGAGCACACAGCGACCGTGCCCTCTGCAGAAGGCCATCTAGTCTGGGATAGTGGGCTAAAAATTGCTGGACAACCAGGTTCAACACGTGAGCCATACAAGGCACGTGTGTGACATTGCCCCGGCGAAGGGCCGCACCCAGGTTTGCAGCATTGTCGCACACGGCCTTCCCTGGTTTCAGGTCCAGTGGAGACAACCATTCATGAAATTGGTTCTCCAGAGCTGACCACAACTCCTCAGCTGTGTGACTCACATTTCCCAGACATTTCAAAGTAAAAACCGCCTGATGACGTTGAGCCCTACTGCCAGCATAGTAAGGAGGTGTGCAGGATCCCTTCTGCGCAGTTAGAAAGCTTGTGGCATGATCAGTCAGGCTTTGGGTGCAGGTGGAAGACCGAGAGGAGGTTGAGGAGGCAGAAGCAGTGGAGGAACTTTGACATAAAGAGGATTGACGCACAACTCGTGGGGACGGCAAGACTTGGACAGCAGCCCCTTGTCCTGCTGTCACCATAGTTACCCAGTGCCCAGTCAGCGACATGTAACGCCCCTGTCCATGCCTACTCGTCCAAGTGTCTGTGGTGAAATGCACCCTGTCACACACAGAGTTTCTCAAAGAAGCGGTGATGTTGTGTGCGACATGCTGGTGGAGCGCAGGCACACCTTTCTTTGAGAAGTAGTGCCGACTGGGCATCTGGTACTGGGGCACTGCGACGGACATAAGGTCTCGAAAATCCTCTGTGTCCACCAGGCGGAAAGGCAGCATTTCTGTAGCCAAGAGCTTGCAGATGGTGAAATTCAACCTCTTAGCTTTCTCATGGCTAGGAGGAAATGGTCTTTTACTTGTCCACATCTGAGGGACCGAGGGCTGGCTATTGTGCTTAGACGGGGTTGATAAGGGTGTCCCCGGCAAACTGCCGGTCTGTGAGGAAGATGCAGGCGGAAATGTTAGGTTGCCTTGATCCAAAGGTGGTGCTATCGATGTCGGACAGCGCTCAACACCAGCTGGTGTTACCACCTCCAAAGAAAATGATGACCTGCCAATCACGCTGGCTGTTGCGGGTAAAGAGGTGGCAGGTCTGCGCCCCAAAACAGGTGTGACTGCTGTCCCCCCAGTCACAGAGGATGAAGAGGCCGCGGATGCACAAGATATGGCAGACGGAGGTTGGCCCGGCCGGCTAGGCCGCATTGTAGCACACTGAGCTTCCCACTGCAACTTATGCTTCATGTCCATGTGCCGGTTCATGCATGAAGTACTCAAACTATGTATTTTTTGGCCTCTACTTAGCTTTTGCTGACAAATGTTACAGATAACACGAGTTGGGTCATCTTTATCGATCTGAAAAAATGCCCAGGCTATGCAAGGCTTAGCACCCATGCGACCTGAAGAGCCACCACGACTTGTGGTGAGAAACAGAGTTGTGTTTGAGGATGCAGTTGTTGACGTGCTTCCAGTACTATGTCTCTGTCCAGGAAGGCGCAACCTGACCTCGTCGTCACTAGCATCTTCCTCCACCTCCTCTGCTGACCTCATCTCTTGCCTGACTGTGGGTTGACAGTAAGTGGGATCTCCAACCTCATCATCATCACCCTGTGCGTTATCACACCCGTCGTCCTCAGAGCCAACCTGTTCCTGCCCTGACAAAAAACTAAAGTTGTCGCTCCAATCAGGTATTTGAGTCTCATCATCGTCTTCCTCATTGTCTCCACCAACAGGAGTTACAGTTTGGGAATGAGGGTCTACATTATGGTCAGAACCTTCTGCGTCTGGTCCTGGATCCGACTCATAAAGATTCTGGGCATCAGTGCAGATCATTTCCTCGTCTGGATTCACAGAAGCGCTGGAGTCGACCTCTGATTCCCAGGCTATAGTATGAGTAAACAGCTCTGCAGACTCAACTATCTGTTCTACCTCATACTCAGACGGGCAGCTGGAGATTTGGGAGCTGTGAGGAAGCAAGTGCGATTGGGGTGACACCTTTGAGGACTGGAGTATTTGTGATGTTGAAGTTGATGTGGAGGAGAGCCCACTAAAAGGAGCACTTGATATCCGTTGAAGCACCTGCTGTTTTTGTGCCTCATCTGGAATTTGTAGCGATTGGCGTGGCCGTAAGAAAGGGATCTTATCACATTGTCCGCTAAAAGAAGTAGACATTTTAGTTTGGCTGGAAGATGGTCTTTCTTCTGCAGATGTTACTGTTGCTTTAACACCTACCCCACGGACACAACCTTTTTTCCCCTTCCCAACACGCCTATTCCCCTTTCCACCAGCAGCAGGCCTTTTTCCACTCATTTTGGTGGTTAACTAATTCACAACTCTGGAGTTGTTTGCACAAAAAAACAATGGATGGGAACCGAGCAGAGCTGAGTGGCCAAACTGTGGTATTAGGCCAAAACTATTGGCTGGGTTAGATGGAGAAAAAAATTATATTCAATTTGCAACCTGATGGAGGTCAGTATAGATGGATTAATAAAACAAGTCCCACACAGCTAGAAGCCCAAATATTTTTTCAGAGGTAGATGCAGATAAAAATTATTTTTTAATTTGCAGCCTGATGGAGGTCAGTATAGATGGACTAATAGAACAAGTCCCACACACTGCTAGAAGGCCAAATATTTTTTCAGAGCTAGATGCAGAAAAAAATTATATTCAGTTTGCAACCTGATGGAGGTCAGTATAGATGGACTAATAGAACAAGTCCCACACACTGCTAGAAGCCCAAATATTTTTTCAGAGGTAGATGCAGATAAAAATTATTTTTAATTTGCAACCTGATGGAGGTCAGTATAGATGGACTAATAGAGAAAGTCCCACACACTGCTAGAAGGCCAAATATTTTTTCAGAGCTAGATGCAGACAAAAAATTATTTTGAATTTGCAGCGTGATGGAGGTCAGTATAGATGGACTAATAGAACAAGTCCCACACACTGCTAGAAGGCCAAATATTTTTTCAGAGCTAGATGCAGAAAAAAATTATATTCAGTTTGCAACCTGATGGAGGTCAGTATAGATGGACTAATAGAACAAGTCCCACACACTGCTAGAAGCCCAAATATTTTTTCAGAGCTAGATGCAGAAAAAAATTATATTCAATTTGCAACCTGATGGAGGTCAGTATAGATGGACTAATAGAATGATGCTATGCCCAAAAGATTTTACTTCACTAGGTGCAGTAAAAAAATTGGTATTCTATACACAGGTGGTATATCTTGCAACACAGATAGGCTACTCCACTGACTAACACACTCTGCAATAGGCCAAAAAGGATTAGCTTTGCTAGATTCAGCCAAATGCTGTGAAAAAAACTTGCACAGCACTGGCACAGACCTGCCTGGCAAAAACTGATAGGAGCTGATGTAACCTAGTCCTGAAAAGGACTGCAATTACAATTAGTCTTTACTCCCACAATCTATCTATTTAAGAGCACAGACCTGCCTGATAAAAGTCGTAGGAAATGCTGTAACCTAGTCCTTAAAAGGACTGCAATCACAACTATTCCCTACTCCCAAGCTATCTGTAGATTTGTGCGAAAATTGGCTTGAAATTAACAAGGTATAGCGCACACAGCAACAGCGGTGCCGTCTAACACGCAGCTGCAGCAGTGAGAAAATGGTGGCGAAGGGGAAAATGGCTTGGTCTTATAGGGCAAGGACATGTGACATACACAGCCAATGACACATGCCCTTGCTTGTGTGAAAAAAAGCACTTCTCTCCGTGTGTGCGCTGCTGATAGGCTGACAGATTGCACCTCCCCACTGCAAATGCGGGAAAAAGAAAAAAAAATTGAGATCTTCATTATTCCTGCAGAGATCCATCCCCTGCCCCTCCCCCCACCCCGCTGTACACTCAAACTGCGTATTCACATTAATTTTCATCATTACTGAGAAAAAATCCAGTTATGATTTTGGTGCACGAACAGTTATCGAACATAACCTCGAACAGCCGAATTTTTCTCAAATCGTTCGTGTTCGCCGAACGGCTCGAACACCGCCCAAAACAGCTCGAATTTGAGATTGGCGAACAGTTCGAGTCGAACAACGCTCATCTCTAGTGGCAACCCAGTAGTCAGGATTATTTCTAATTCTCACAATTCGAGGGTCATGTTGCAGGTAGTGCAGCAAGAAGGTACTCATGTGTCTTGCGCATCCAGGAGCACCAAGTCCCTGTTGTGTTGGTGGCGAGGTAACAATCATGCTTCCTTCCTCTGCCCTCTCCCCCCAACCTCGCACAACAGAAATGTGATCAAGGTCTCCCTCATCTGATGAGTCTTCCATCAGTTCGTCCTCCACTTCTTCCTGGGCTCCTGCACCTTCCTCACTAGTTTGGCTGCTACCATGCGCCCTGGTAAAACCATCTCCCCCACCCTCACATGCCTGCCGCCTTGGTGCTGCCGACCGTCTGGACCTTGCAGATGTTAGCCCTTCCACATACAACTCCTCCTCCTCTACTTCCTCCACCTCCTCTTGTGCCACCACCTGACTCCGAATTCTGTTTAACATGTGCTCCAGCATGTAAATCACCGGAATAGTCATGCTGATAATGGCATCATCAGCACTAAACATCTTCGTCGCCATTTCAAAACTGTGCAGAAGGGTGCATAGGTCCCTGATCTGAGACCACTCCTCCAGCGTGATTTGCCCCACCTCTGGATCTCGTTGGCCCAGGCTATACGTCACAACGTATTGCACCAGGGCTTGTCGGTGCTGCCACAATCGCTGCAACATGTGCAGCGTTGAATTCCACCGGGTAGGCACATCGCATTTTAGCCGGTGAAGTGGCAGGCCCAACGACTTCTGTAGAGATGTAAGTCGCTGAGCTGCGGGATGCAAACGGCGGAAGTGAGCACACAGCGACCGTGCCCTCTGCAGAAGGCCATCTAGTCCGTGATAGTGGGCTAAAAATTGCTGGACAACCAGGTTCAACACGTGAGCCATACAAGGCACGTGTGTGACATTGCCCCGGTGAAGGGCCGCACCAAGGTTTGCAGCATTGTCGCCGTCAGGAATATTAGAAAATATTAATATCAGGAAAATGTCCTTCCACCTGCGTGACACAGATGTTCACCCCCCTCCCTTATTCCCTTTCTGCTCAGCACAAAAGCCCCAATTAACGCACGACTGATAAATAGTTATTCACACACGGCCAGGGAAGAAGTGTGAAAACTTCGTTAGGAAGCAGGCCTCTTGTCCCTGAAAGACGCAGGAGGTACTTAAAATGCAGGCTTCCCTAATTTGTGTGTAACTGTGAAGGGTCTTCCCCGAGCTTCAAAGGGGAATTTGCAGACTCACTGACTCCGATATTAGTTATGAAATAATATGAGTTCCATAGGTCCGACAATAACTAGACCCAAATGGGTAGTGACCAAATCAGCCCCAGAATATGCAGGTATTTTTCCACGGCTGTAACCACAATCAGGGAGCTGCAGCGCAAAAACACCCGAATAGTAGACTGCAGCTGTGGGATGCGTGATATCAAAAGAAAGATAAAATCGTGAGGGAAAATATGGCGTAGTTTGCGAGCTTCTGTGATCAACGAACGATGAGTTATCGCAGAAGCTAGCATTTTCTAATAAAAATGTACAGGCTGGAGACCGGCCCACATGATGTCACCACAAGGGGCGTGTGGCCAGATCTCCCTTAGGCATGTCTATGGAGAAGACAGGGGCACTCATTGCTGGGGGGTATAAGAATTATAAGCAACGGGTCCTGTTCAATAACAGCAATCTGGAGAACCCCCCCTCCCACTATATTGAATCGTCTCTGCGATCGTGTAGTGGAAGTAATTTTCACTCTTTACCCTGTTTATTTTATGTAACTGTTTATGTATTTTAATGCCCCCTTTGTAGCATCCTTATGTATATATTTTTCCTAAACACTGCCTCCCTTTTGGATTAAATATAAAATGTAATAGTTCTGTTTCTTTTGTTCTGTAATTGTTCTCCTCCCCGAAGCCATAAACGCTACCGGGTTGGTTCCTGACCCGATACAAGTCCATTAATACCGGGCTGTATCAAACCAGGACTGGTGGCAGCCTACCATCTGGGGGATTTGAGGAAGGCTGGCAGTGACGGTCGGAGGTGTGGATATAGTAACATAGTAACATAGTTTGTAAAGCCGAA
Organism: Phyllobates terribilis; assembly: GCF_046119375.1. Lineage (NCBI taxonomy): Eukaryota > Metazoa > Chordata > Amphibia > Anura > Dendrobatidae > Phyllobates > Phyllobates terribilis. The sequence continues at coordinate 156,420,887 of NW_027362762.1, read as the reverse complement.
TAAAGACTTGCGTCCATCAAGTTCGACCTGTTTGTTCTGTAATTGCTAAAGTTGATCCAGAGGAGGGCAAAAACCCCAAATGATTTAGCCAATCTTCACCTGAGGAAAAATTCCCTCCCGACTCTGAAACCAGCAGTCAGAATAAATCCCTGTATCAACCTACTATTTTATTTTATTTTTAAGTATATGCTGAAATCTGCCTGGTATCTAGAAATGCATCCAGTCCCCGCTTGAACTGGTGTAGTGAATCCGACATTACCGTCTCCTCACTCAGTGAATTCCATATTCTCACTGCTCTTACCGTAAAGAACCCCTTCCTATGCTGGTGCTGAAACCTTTTCTCTTCCAGTCTTAGTGAATGCCCTCTTGTTACCGTAATATTCCTATTTTTGAACAAATCCCGGGCAAGGTCTCTATACTGTCCCCTAACATATTTGTACACATTTATTATGTCCCCCCTCAACCTTCTCTTTTCCAGGCTGAATAGTCCTAGTTTTGCCAACCTCTCTGGGTATTGCAGTCCCTCCATTCCCTTTATTAATTTTGTTGCCCTCCTTTGTACCTTTTCAAGCTCGTTTATATCCTTTCTATATATTGGGGCCCATAACTGAGCACAGTATTCCAAGTGTGGTCTGACCAGTGCTTTGTACAGTGGAAGAACAATGTTCTCATCCTTTGCAGCTATACCTCTTCTGATACATCCCATTACCCTTTTTGCCCTTACAGCAGCGGCCTGACTTTGGGCACTCCAATTTAGTTTGCTATCAATCAAGATGCCCAAGTCCTTCTCCATCTCGGAATTCCCCAATGATTTCCTATTCAGTGAGTACTGGTGACTTCCATTTTTCCTTCCCATATGTATGACCTTACATTTCTCCTCATTAAACCTCATTTGCCATTTAATGCTCCACCTACCCAGCTTATCCAAATCCCTCTGTAGGTCTGCACTGTCCTCTTTTGTATTAATTGTTTTACATAACTTTGTGTCATCTGCAAATATTGATATTTTACTATTTATCCCGTTGACTATGTCGTTAATAAAGATATTAAATAACATTGGGCCTAGTACAGACCCCTGTGGTACCCCACTAGTGACGCTTACCCAATCTGAGTATATTCCATTTATAACCACCCTCTGCCTTCTATCCCTTAGCCAGTTTGCTACCCACTTGCAGACATTTTCCCCCAGCCCCATCATTCTCATTTTGTATACCAACCTATTATGTGGCACGCTATCGAACGCTTTTGAGAAGTCGAGATACACGACATCCACTGGTTCCCCCTGATCTAATCGAGAGCTAACCTCCTCGTAGAAGTCAATCAGGTTTGTTTGGCAGGAGCGATTCCTCATGAATCCATGTTGGTTCGGGATTAAAAGATTATTAGCATCAAGATGCTCCATAATTGCCTCTTTAATGAAGCTTTCAAAAATTTTGCCCACAACGGATGTCAGACTCACCGGCCAATAGTTTCCGGCGTCACTTTTCGCTCCCTTTTTGAATATTGGCACTACATTCGCCTGTCGCCAATCAAGTGGCACAGACCCAGTCTCAACAGAGTCCTTAAATATAAGATATAACGGTCTGTCTATCACATTACTTAGTTCCCTTAGTACCCGTGGGTGTATGCCATCAGGTCCTGGTGATTTGTTTATTTTAATGTTACTGAGGCGTTTCTGTGCCTCAACTTGGGTTAGATTTGTCATACTTAGTGGAGGATTAAGCTTGTCACTTCTCATTTCTCCTGTTAGTTCGATTTCCTTTGTGAAAGTTGTCGAAAAAAAAATTATTTAATAGATTAGCTTTATCTTCATCTTTCTCTATGATTTTGCCTTCCTCACTTTTTATCGGTCCAATATTATCCGATTTAATCCTTTTACTATTTATATACGTAAAGAACAGTTTGGGATTTGATCTACTTTCCCTAGCAATACGTCTCTCTGTTTCCTCCTTCGCTATTTTTATTTGTTTTTTGCAGGTTCTCGTTTTTTCCTTGTAACACTTTAGTGCCTCCTTACTATTTTCCTGTTTTAATCTCTTGAATGCCTCTTTTTTGCTATTTAACGCCCCTTTTACGTTCTTGTTCAACCATATTGGTTTCCTCTTATTTCTGGCCCTTTTATTCCCATACGGTATATACCTCTCGCACTGAGTATTCAGAATTCTTTTGAAGGTTTCCCATTTACTATTCGTATTCCTTTGATTAAGAACTTTGTCCCAGTCAATAAGTTGAAGGCTTTCTTTCAGCTGATCAAACTTCGCCCTCCTAAAGTTTAATGTTTTTGTTGTTCCCTTATTGATAACCCTACTGAAGGGCATTTTGAAGTCGATAATATTATGGTCGCTATTACCTAGGTGCCCCCCTATCTGTACCTCAGTTATTCTATCAGGCCTATTAGTCAATATTAAGTCCAATACGGCCTTCCCTCTCGTTGGCTCCTGCACTAGTTGGCGCAGCCAGGGAAATATACATATACTGCCCTCACTGCAGAGGGCCTCAAATAACCAGTGGGCTACAGGACGGCCTCTCCGGCGACCACTCGCTCTAGGTGCAGTACCTTGACTGACCTGAGAGGCGAGGGGGCGCCAGAGAGTTGTGCCTGTATTGTGGCGTCACGGATTGGTGACGTGTAAGGGACAACACACCACCGTGTTTTCCCCCGCTGGTAGCAGCTTCCTGGCACTACTTACTCTAGGTGCAGTACCTTGACTGACCTGAGAGGCAAGGGGGCGCCAGAGAGCTGCACCCACCGGCCGGCATTTTCCTGACAAATTGGTGGCAGCGGTGGGATACTGTGTGATCCTGCCGGTGCCGTTCCTGACAGTCGCACACGGCCTTCCATGGTTTCAGGTCCAGTGGAGACAACCATTCATGAAACTGGTTCTCCAGAGCTGACCACAACTCCTCAGCTGTGTGACTCACATTTCCCAGACATTTCAAAGTAAAAACCGCCTGATGACGTTGAGCCCTGCTGCCAGCATAGTAAGGAGGTGTGCAGGATCCCTTCTGCGCAGTTAGAAAGCTTGTGGCATGACCAGACAGGCTTTGGGTGCAGGTGGAGGACCGAGAGGAGGTTGAGGAGGCAGAAGCAGTGGAGGAACTGTGAGATAAAGAGGATTGACGCACAACTCGTGGGGACGGCAAGACTTGGACAGCAGCCCCTTGTCCTGCTGTCACCATAGTTACCCAGTGCCCAGTCAGCGACATGTAACGCCCCTGTCCATGCCTACTCGTCCAAGTGTCTGTGGTGAAATGCACCCTGTCACACACAGAGTTTCTCAAAGAAGCGGTGATGTTGTGTGCGACATGCTGGTGGAGCGCAGGCACACCTTTCTTTGAGAAGTAGTGCCGACTGGGCATCTGGTACTGGGGCACTGCGACGGACATAAGGTCTCGAAAATCCTCTGTGTCCACCAGGCGGAAAGGAAGCATTTCTGTAGCCAAGAGCTTGCAGATGGTGAAATTCAACCTCTTAGCTTTCTCATGGCTAGGAGGAAATGGTCTTTTACTTGTCCACATCTGAGGGACCGAGGGCTGGCTGTTGTGCTTAGACGGGGTTGAGAAGGGTGTCCCCGGCAAACTGCCGGTCTGTGAGGAAGATGCAGGCGAACATGTTAGGTTGCCTTGATCCAAAGGTGGTGCTATCGATGTCGGACAGCGCTGAACACCAGCTGGTGTTTCCACCTCCAAAGAAAATGATGACCTGCCAATCACGCTGGCTGTTGCGGGTAAAGAGGTGGCAGGTCTGCGTCCCAAAACAGGTGTGACTGCTGTCTCCCCAGTCACAGAGGATGAAGAGGCCGCGGATGCACAGGATGTGGCAGACGGTGGTTGGCCTGGCAGGCTAGGCCGCATTGTAGCACAGTGAGCTTCCCACTGCAACTTATGCTTCATATCCATGTGCCGGTTCATGCATGAAGTACTCAAACTATGTATTTTTTGGCCTCTACTTAGCTTTTGCTGACAAATGTTACAGATAACACGAGTTGGGTCATCTTTATCGATCTGAAAAAATGCCCAGGCTATGCAAGGCTTAGCACCCATGCAACCTGAAGAGCCACCACGACTTGTGGTCAGAGGCAGAGTTGTGTTTGAGGATGCAGTTGTTGACATGCTTCCAGTACTACGTCTCTGTCCAGGAAGGTGCAACCTGACCTCGTCGTCACTAGCATCCTCCTCCACCTCCTCTGCTGACCTCATCTCTTGGCTGACTGTGGGTTGACAGTAAGTGGGATCTCCAACCTCGTCATCATCACCCTGTGTGTTATCACACCCGTCGTCCTCAGAGCCAACCTCTTCCTGCCCTGACAAAAAACTAAAGTTGTCGCTCCAATCAGGTATTTGAGTCTCATCATCATCTTCCTCATTGTCTCCACCAACAGGAGTTACAGTTTGGGAATGAGGGTCTACATTATGGTCAGAACCTTCTGCGTCTGGTCCTGGATCCGACTCCTAAAGATTCTGGGCATCAGTGCAGATCATTTCCTCGTCTGGATTCACAGAAGCTCTGGAGCCGACCTCTGATTCCCAGGCTATAGTATGAGTAAACAGCTCTGCAGACTCAACCATCTGTTCTACCCCATACTCAGACGGGCAGCTGGAGACTTGGGAGCTGTGAGGAAGCAAGTGCGATTGGGGTGACACCTCTGAGGACTGGAGTATTTGTGATGTTGAAGTTGAGGTGGAGGAGAGCCCACTTAAAGGAGCACTTGATATCCGTTGAAGCACCTGCTGTTTTTGTGCCTCATCTGGAATTTGTAGCGATTGACGTGGCCGTAAGAAAGGGATCTTATCACATTGTCCGCTAAAAGAAGTAGACATCTTAGTTAGGCTGGAAGATGGTCTTTCTTCTGCAGATGTTATTGTTGCTTTAACACCTACCCCATGGACACAACCTTTTTTTCCCTTCCCAACACGCCTATTCCCCTTTCCACCAGCAGCAGGCCTTTTTCCACTCATTTTGGTGGTTAACTAATTCACAACTCTGGAGTTGTTTGCACAAAAAACAATGGATGGGAACCGAGCAGAGCTGAGTGGCCAAACTGTGGTATTAGCCCAAAAGTATTGGCTGGGTTAGATGCAGATAAAAATTATATTGAATTTGCAACCTGGTGGAGGTTAGTATAGATGGACTAATAGAACAAATCCCACACACTGCTACAAGCCGAAGCCCAAATATTTTTTCAGAGCTAGATGCAGATAAAAATTATTTTGAATTTGCAACCTGCTGGAGGTTAGTATAGATGGACTAATAGAACAAGTCCCACACATTGCTACAAGCCGAAATATTTTTTCAGAGCTAGATGCAGAAAAAAATTATATTGAAATTGCAACCTGCTGGAGGTTAGTATAGATGGACTAATAGAACAAGTCCCACACACTGCTATAAGCCGAAGCCCAAATATTTTTTCAGAGCTAGATGCAGATAAAAATTATTTTGAATTTGCAACCTGCTGGAGGTTAGTATAGATGGACTAATAGAACAAGTCCCTCACGCTGCTATAAGCCGAAATATTTTTTCTGAGCTAGATGCAGAAAAAACCTATATTGAATTTGCAACCTGCTGGAGGTTAGTATAGATGGACTAATACAACAAGTCCCACACACTGCTACAAGCCGAAGCCCAAATATTTTTTCAGAGCTAGATGCAGATAAAATTATTTTGAATTTGCAACCTGCTGGAGGTTAGTATAGATGGACTAATAGAACAAGTCCCACACACTGCTACAAGCTGAAATATTTTTTCAGAGCTAGATGCAGAAAAAAATTATATTGAATTTGCAACCTGCTGGAGGTTAGTATAGATGGACTAATAGAACAAGTCCCACACACTGCTACAAGCCGAAGCCCAAATTTTTTTTCAGAGCTAGATGCAGATAATAATTATTTTGAATTTGCAACCTGCTGGAGGTTAGTATAGATGGACTAATAGAACATGTCCCACACACTGCTACAAGCCGAAGCCCAAATATTTTTTCAGAGCTATTTGCAGATAAAAATTATTTTGAATTTGCAACCTGGTGGAGGTTAGTATAGATGGACTAACAGAATGATGCTATGCCCAAAAGGTTTTACTTCACTAGGTGCAGTAAAAAAATTAGTATTCTATACACAGGTGGTGTAGCTTGCAACACACATAGGCTTCTCCACAGACTAACACACACTGCAAGAGGACAAAAAGGATTTGCTTTGCTAGATTTAGCCAAATGCTGTGAAAAAAACTTGCACAGCACTGGCACAGACCTGCCTGGCAAAAAGTGATAGGAACTGATGTAACCTAGCCCTGAAAAGGACTGCAATTACAATTATTCTTTACTCCCAACCTATCTATTTAACCCTCCGTCACATACAATATCGGTTCTAACGAGTTCACATACAATGTGACTGTCAGGCGCAGGCTAGAAAAATGCCTATAATATCTAATGTTTGCAATTTCAGTGCTCTAAAAGTGATCAGTGACCTTCATAGGGATGTAATAAAAGAGACTACACATAATCAGGTGCAAAAAAAAACTATTTACTTAACATAAAACTAATAACTCTGAAATACAAACATTTCAAAACTCCCGCCAAATAGTCCCCAGTTCGACTCTGTCAAAGAACTCTACAAAGAAAATTTATGGAAACAAACTTAATTTTAAGGTACCTTAAGTACTATTAAACACATATTCAATCAGAATTAGATCCTGAAGTTTCCCCAGAAAAATTACACTTGCAGAGCAAAGAGCAAGAATTACACATCATTTTTTCAGGTGTCAGGCAGATTGCATTATGACATTTGTGACATTCATAATTAGAAAGCCTTCTGATTCTGCTTTCCGTGGTGCAGGTGGTGCATCTCCTTCTTTTGGGAGGTGGTGCAGGTGGTGAATTTTCACTATCATCTTCTGGGCGGAATCTTTTGAGCTGAACTTGAAGGCGAGAGGGGATACCGATTGTTTTCATACTTCTCCTGCGTAGCTCTCCAAGCACTAGTTCATGGGCCAATTTTTTCAGATAGAATCGTCTACGGAGTGGTTCAAGCTTGATTTCAAGGTAAATGACTTGTGAATTTATACCACCCAAATTCAACATAGCAAAAAATATGACCCTTGGCCAGCGTTTGGTGTTTCTGCTGACGTTGAAAGTTGAGCACATCTGATCAGCTGTATCAACACCCCCTTTGGTTGCATTATAAAATGTAATTATCTCCGGGTTTTTTTGCGCCTCAGTCCCAGGATCGATGGCATCATCATCATGAAGTGTTGATAGAAGAAGTACAATTTTTTTTGCTTGTGGTACATAGGAAACCAAAACCTTTCCATTATGGAATGCGAACATACTGCTGTACTGTTGTCTCCCTTTCACACTTACAAACTGTGTAGGTAATTCTTTTTTATTTTTTCTTTCAGCTCCGACATATGAAAGCTTCTGCATTTTCAGATAATCAATCAGATCACAATTTGAAAACCAATTGTCAGCTGTTATATTGCGACCCGATCCAAATAAGAGCTCAGCCAGTCTTTTTACAACATCACTGGGTTTGTTGCTGACACAGTAAGGACCTTCTGGTTGTTTTCCTGCATAAACTTCCAGGCTGTAAGTGTAGGTCTTACTAGCATCAACAAGGGCATACATTTTTATTCCATATTTGTTAGGCTTTGGTGGTATATATTGACGAAAGGCACATTTACCACGAAAACCAGGGAGCATTTCGTCAATAGTGAGATTCTCCCCAGGGCAATAGCTTTTTTTACAGTTTTCAACAAATTTTTGGAATATATCACGAATTGGAGCAAGTCGGTCATGTGTTTTACGTTCGGTTTGGGTAGTTCTGTCGTCAAACCGAAGGCAACGAATTAGAAGCTTGAATCTGTTTATGGACATAACAAGGCCAAATTTTTCAACTCCATCCCCATCTTTACTCCAAAGTTCCTCCAAACTTTGTCTATTTGCCCTATAAGCTCCTGCAAGGTATAATAATCCAAAAAAAGCACGCAGTTCTATTTCATCTGTGGCCTTGATGGTTCTGTTGCAGATGAACTTGTCCTTTATAATGTCTATATATTGGTTGGTATATGTGACAATAGAGTCCAGAATGTCATCTGTGAATAAACTATTCCAGCATTCAACTGCAGTTTTTGCATTACTTGCAGTTCCTATAACTGCAGGAAGGTGAGTAATAATGTTTTGAGGTTCCCTACTTTTTTTCTGGAGTGGCTTCTTGTTCCATTGGATTTTTTTATCTTTTCCCATATAATAAGATTCTACATCTTCATCTTCATCACTGTCACCATCTTGCTCTGTTTCAGAATCCACTTCACATACTTCCACCTCATCATGAGAATCAATCTCACTTTCCTCTCCTAAATCCTCATTCAGTATGGGGTCTGCATCATCTAACAGCATGTTTGTTACTTCCTCAACATCAAGGTTTTTTGATAAATTGTACATTTTCCTCTCCATTTCAGCAGATAATCTGAAGCAAGAGAAGGAATATGTGTTAGGGAACTACTGTATATGCCTGAGCAGCACACTTTCTTTTTTAATCTGCCTTATTTCTATGAAATATCCTCACACTTTGTGCTATACATTCATAAAACAAGCTAAATAAACAATTGTGATGAATAAAAACATAAAATACCAACCTTATTGAGTGTGACGTGTTCACATACAATGAGCCTGAGAGATTAGCGCAGTTATATCTGTCCTCCTGAAGCTCTGCAATCCAAATGTGGTATGAGGTTTCACAGAGCTGCTAGAGACAGGAGACTACCTGGAGGGAGGGGATTTCCTCACAATCTGGTGAGGAAGGAGAAATGAAAGTAAAAGAGATGTGCCTGTCAGGCCTATTGTATGTGACGGAGGGTTAAGAGCACAGACCTGCCTGATAAAAGTGATAGGAACTGATGTAACCTAGCCCTGAAAAGGACTGCAATTACAATTAGTCTTTACTCCCAACCTATCTATTTAAGAGCACAGACCTGCCTGATAAAAGTCGTAGGAAATGATGTAACCTAGTCCTTAAAAGGACTGCAATCACAACTATTCCCTACTCCCAAGCTATCTGTAGATTTGTGCGAAAATTGGCTTCAAATTAACAAAGTATAGCGCACACAGCAACAGCGGTGCCGTCTAACACGCAGCTGCAGCAGTGAGAAAATGGTGGCGACGGGGAAAATGGCTTGGTCTTATAGGGCAAGGACATGTGACATACACAGCCAATGACACATGCCCTTGCTTGTGTGAAAAAAAGCAGTTCGCTCCGTGTGTGCGCTGCTGATAGGCTGACAGATTGCACCTCCCCACTGTAAATGCGGGAAAGAGAAAAAAAAATGGAGATCTTCATTATTTCTGCAGAGATCCATCCCCTGCCCCTCCCCCCGCCCCGCTGTACACTCAAACTGCGTATTAACATTAATTTTCAGCATTACTGATAAAAAATCCAGTTATGATTTTGGTGCACGAACAGTTATCGAACATAACCTCGAACAGCCAAATTTTTTTCAAATCGTTTGGGTTCGCCGAATGGCTCGAACACCGCCCAAAACAGCTCGAATTTGAGATTGGCGAACAGTTCGAGTCGAACACCGCTCATCTCTACTCACCAGCTTCAACACACTCCACTCTGCTCAACCCCCAGCAGACTGACACAAGGTGAACCCATTTCCTGATCCTTAGTCAAAGCTAGTCAGTTGCAACCCAAGACCTGCAGTGATATAATTTAACCCAGTCCTACCTGGCTTTGCTACATACTCCCTTTCCCCCCCACACACACACTGCCAAAAGCTGGTGGATAGTCACCATGTGCCATCACACAGAGCCTACAGAGCTTTAAATTGACCTGAGCGAGAGGCTATTACGTTGCCAATTGCGGAAAACAATTATTGGCTCCCAGCTCCTGGGGAACACCATTTACACATGTCACACAGGGTATTGCTACCTACAGATTACATGCAATGTTCTGCTATCTAAAGATTACACACAGAGCTCTGCTATATGTATATTACAAAGACACTGCCAACAACATGCGGTCAGTCTAATACTACTAGCAAACATACAACACACACAACACTTGCACAAGTAGCATACTGCTCTGCAGACACATAGCGTCACACGTAGTTCTGTCACTGAGAGTGGTCTGTACTCAGTACACTACATCCTCCTTTCTATTCAGTACAGTGAAAGGAAATTAACCATTTTCATTAGGTGACATTGTTACCATAGCCAACTCCGGTGGCAAACAGGACTACTGGGTGCTCCAGCTTTAGCCTATATGTCCAGAACTAAGGAAACTCTTGACAGATAATAAAAGCCTGTGTTACGGGTCCGGGAAGTGGAACCTCTGAGCTGCAATACAAGGGGGAAGTCCTTGTAAGGAAGCGGGTGACTCCCAGGGAGGGCAAGCAGGTAGTCACAGCAAGTGACGGGGACAGTCTCTGGGTAGACCGGCAGGTGGTCACGGCAAGTGATGGGGGCAGTCTCTGGGTAGATAGGCAGGAGGTCACGGCAAGTGACCGGGGCAGTCTCTGGGTAGATAGGCAGGTGGTCACGGCAAGTGACCGGGGCAGTCTCTGGGTAGACAGGCGAGGCGGGTACCTGACAGGTAGCTGGCGGGCGCTCCCAGGTGAGCGGGCAGACTGAGACAGCAGGAAACAGTCAGGTAACTGGTGGACGCTCCCAGGTGTGCAGTCTGACAGACGAGGCAGGTAACAGGCAGGTAACTGAAGGACGCTCCCAGGTGAGCGGACTGGCAGACAAGGCAGGTAAGTAGAAGATGCTCCCAGGTGAGCGGTCTGACGGACTAGGCAAGTAACAGGCTGGCATGCAGGACGGGAAGTCAGGCTAGCAGCGGAACCTGAGGGCTGAAGCACAGGTGAGACACAGTGCAAACAACATAGCTCGGGCACCTCCATTTTGGAGGAGGTGCCTTATAAATGGGAGGTCCTCCGGCAATTGGCCGGGGACTCCTTAGGACGGCGCGCGCGGTCCCTTTAAGAGCGGGGGAGCGCGCGCGCGCGTGCCCTAAGCACACTGCCGGGGAAGGAGCGCGTGCCAGAAGCAGCGGGGAGAGAAGCGCTGGAGGACGCCGCGCCAGGAGTGGGGAGGTGAGAGGGACGGCGTCTCTGCCTAGCACGGGGCAGAGACGCCGATGCAACAGTACCCCCCCCCTTTAGGCCCCCTCTTTTTTTTCCCAGAAAGAAATTTTTCAAGGAGAAGCGGGGCGTTGATGTTCTCCCTGGGCTCCCAAGTTCTCTCCTCAGGACCAAACCCCCTCCAATCTACCAGAAAAAAGGTCTTTCCTCTTACCCTCTTGGAGGCCAGAATACTCTCTACCTCAAAGACGTCATCAGCGGAAACCGGAGCAGGAGGGGCACCTGGATTATTGGAAAAAGAGTTAAAGACAACGGGTTTGAGGAGAGACACATGCAAGGAGTTAGGAATCCGTAAGGTGGCCGGGAGTTTTAATTTGTAGGCCACCGGATTTATTTGCCTGAGGATTTCGAATGGGCCGATGAAGCGAGGACCTAACTTGTAGGAGGGTATCTTGAGCCGTACATGTTTGGAGGAGAGCCAAACCTTGTCTCCCGGACGGAATTGAGGCGGATCCAGACGTCTCTTATCAGCATATCTCTTCATCCGCTCGGAGGACAGAAGAAGTGCGGATCTAGTACTCTCCCAAATGGTAGAAAACTCGCTGACAAGAGACTGCGCGGCAGGGTTGTCCACAGAGGCGGAGACGGGAAACGGAATCCGGGGGTGCTGGCCAAAGACAACAAAGAACGGGGATTTGGAAGAGGACTCGCTCTCGTGGTTATTGTAAGAAAACTCGGGCCAAGGGAGCAGGTCCACCCAATCAGAATGGTGGGCATTAACAAAGTGCCGGAGATAGCTGGTAAGGATCTGATTGATCCGCTCCACTTGACCATTGGACTGAGGGTGGTAAGCGGAGGAGAAGTCCAGGGTGACGTCCAGCAGTTTACATGTGGCTCTCCAGAAGCGCGAGGTGAACTGAACTCCTCGATCCGACACGATGTGGAGGGGTAGGCCATGAAGACGGAAGATATGGCGGATAAAGTCCTTAGCCAGCTCAGGTGCAGATGGAAGACCAGGCAGGGGAATGAAGTGGGCCATTTTAGAAAAGCGGTCACCCAAATGACAGTACACCCGGCAGAGACAGGAAGATCGGTAAGGAAGTCCATAGCGATGTGTTGCCACGGGGCAACAGGTATGGGAAGCGGCAGGAGATGACCAGCTGGTAAGTGTCTGGGAACCTTGTTGCGGCCACAAGATGAACATGCAGAGACGAAGTCTACCACATCCTTACGCAGGGTAGGCCACCAGTAATGCCGGGAAATGAGTAGGAAGGTCTTTTTTTGGCCGGCATGGCCAGCAAGTTTAGAAGAATGACCCCAGTGAAGAACCTTCTCACGGTCAGGAGGCGCCACGAACATCTTGCCGGGTGGAAGACAAGTCAAATCCAGGGGGGCCACATTCATCACCTTGGAGGGGTCGATAATGTGCATAGGCTCCTCCTCTTGGTCGGAGGACAGGAAGGATCGGGACAAGGCATCAGCTTTGACATTCTTGTCCGCCGGGCGGAAATGAAGGATGAAATCGAAGCGGGCAAAAAACAAAGACCACCGGGCCTGACGTGGATTAAGTCTCTGGGCATTTTGGAGATATGCCAGGTTTTTGTGATCCGTGTAGATGATCACCGGGTATAGAGCCCCTTCAAGCAGGTAACGCCACTCCTCCAGCGCCAATTTAACAGCTAACAGTTCTCGGTCTCCAATGGAGTAATTGCGCTCAGAGGAGGAGAAGATTTTAGAGAAGAAGCCGCAGGTTACCATTCTCCCGGAAGAAGACTTTTGGGTGAGCACCGCTCCGGCTCCAGAGGAGGAAGCATCAACCTCCAGGTAGAACTGTTTGTTGCAATCCGGACGGTGCAGCACAGGGGCAGAGGAGAAGGCTTGCTTCAGGGAAAGGAAGGCCTCCTCAGCTTCGGGTGGCCATACCTTGGGATTTGCTCCCTTACGGGAGAGCGCAGATATGGGCGCAGTCCGAGATGAGAAGTGAGGAATGAAGAGACGATAGTAATTAGCGAAGCCCAGGAATCGCTGTATCGCCTTCAAGCCCTCCGGACGGGGCCACTTTAGGACAGCAGAGAGCTTCTCGGGATCCATTCGCAAACCCGTCTGGGAGATAACATAGCCCAGGAATGGAAGAGAGGTCTGCTCGAAAAGGCACTTCTCGTATTTAGCATAGAGGTGGTTCTGCCTGAGCCTCAGCAGGACCTGACGAACATCCCTCCGGTGTGAGGGAAGATCCGGAGAGAAGACCAAGATGTCGTCCAGGTATACCACCACGCAGTAGTAAAGAAGGTCACGGAAGATGTCGTTGACCAGTTCTTGGAAGACGGCGGGAGCATTGCAGAGACCGAAGGGCATCACACGGTACTCATAGTGTCCGTCACGGGTATTAAATGCCGTTTTCCACTCGTCTCCCTGACGGATACGGACCAGGTTATACGCTCCACGTAGATCCAGCTTGGAAAAGATCCTGGCGCCTTTAAGGCGATCAAATAACTCGGAGATGAGCGGAAGGGGGTATTTATTTTTAACCGTGATCTGATTGAGTCCTCTATAGTCAATACAGGGGCGTAGCGAGCCATCCTTTTTTTTGACAAAGAAGAATCCGGCTCCAGCCGGGGAAGTAGACTTCCGGATGAATCCCCTGGCCAGATTCTCCTCTATGTACTCAGACATGGCCCGGGTTTCGGCCGCAGACAACGGATAAATACGCCCACGGGGTGGAGTGGCGCCAGGAACCAGGTCAATCGGGCAATCATATGGCCTATGAGGTGGCAATGTCTCTGCTTCCTTCTTACCAAAGACGTCAGCATAGGTCCAGTAAGGAGCCGGAAGACCGGGTAAATTAGCTGGGGTAGGTGGAGGACGAACCGGACGAACCGGAACCAGGCAGGTCTTATGGCAGTCCGGCCCCCACCGGAGTACTTCACCGGAATGCCAGTTCAACACGGGTTCGTGTGTTTGGAGCCAAGGTAGACCTAGCAATAGGGAGTGGGAGAGTCCGGGCAACAAATGGAAGGAGATTACCTCAGAGTGCAGCATTCCCACCTGCAGGGTTATGGGTTCTGTGGCGAGCAGGATGGTCACCGGAAGGAGTCTTCCATCCACTGAGGCGACCGACAAGGGTTCAGCCAGAGACTTGGTGGGAATACGGTATTTCTCAACCAGGGACTGGGAGATGAGGTTTCCAGCGGATCCAGAATCCAGGTGGGCGAGTTCAAAGTGACGGGTCTCTCCCCAGGAGATAGATACAGACAAAGTCAGGGTTGGAGAGGATTTATTTTTGTCTAGGGCGACCTCTCCGAGCGGTCCTAGACACTGGAGTTTCCCGGCCTCTCCGGGCAGGAACGAATCAAGTGCTCCTTACTGCCACAATAGAAGCAGCTCCCCTCGGCTCGGCGAGACTCTTGGCGAGATTTGACCATCTTGGTCTGGTCGACCTGCATGGGCTCGGGTGAGTGTGCCCGGGGAGTGACAGAAGAGGAGACAGGTTTCTGGAAAGTAGGAGCTAGGCGGGGAAACCTTCTCTCACGGGTGGTCTCTTTGGTGCGTTCTTGAAACCGGATGTCAATCCGGGTAGCCAACGACACCAGGTCATCCAGGGTGGTAGGAATATCCCGACCGGCGAGCTCATCTTTAATCCGACCGGAAAGGCCCTCCCAGAAGACGGACACCAGGGCCTCATTATCCCAGGCAAGCTCAGAAGCGAGGGTGCGGAACCGTATGGCATATTGGCCCACGGTGAGACTCCCTTGACGGAGACGTAGCAAAGAGGAGGCAGATGAATTCTTTCGTCCCGGTTCATCGAAGACTCTCCGGAAAGCAATGAGGAAAGACGACAGATCGGACACCAGGGGATCCCCTCTCTCCCACAGGGGGTTAAGCCATGCCAGTGCCTCCCCAGTGAGATGGGACATGATGAATGCCACTTTGGCCCGGTCGGAGATAAACTGGTGAGTCAAGAGTTCAAAGTGCAGGGTGCACTGGTTTATGAAGCCCCGAGCTTGAGCGGGGTCGCCTCCGAAGCGAGGAGGTGCAGACAGCCGGGGTCCGGGACAGGATGCCATGGTATTGGTGGGCAACGGTGCTGCCGGGGTGCGAGTCGTGACACTAGCGGTGGTTGCTGGTGGAGCAGACAGTGTGTCCAGGCGGGAGTTGACATTCCGCAGGTGGTTCAGGATGGACTCCTGCTGGGATCTCTGACGGGAGAGTTCATGGTATAGGTCAGAGAGCGAGGGAGCTTGGGTGCCACCAGGTTCCATGGCCCGAGCTAACTGTTACGGGTCCGGGAAGTGGAACCTCTGAGCTGCAATACAAGGGGGAAGTCCTTGTAAGGAAGCGGGTGACTCCCAGGGAGGGCAAGCAGGTAGTCACAGCAAGTGACGGGGACAGTCTCTGGGTAGACCGGCAGGTGGTCACGGCAAGTGATGGGGGCAGTCTCTGGGTAGATAGGCAGGAGGTCACGGCAAGTGACCGGGGCAGTCTCTGGGTAGATAGGCAGGTGGTCACGGCAAGTGACCGGGGCAGTCTCTGGGTAGATAGGCAGGTGGTCACGGCAAGTGACCGGGGCAGTCTCTGGGTAGATAGGCAGGTGGTCACGGCAAGTGACCGGGGCAGTCTCTGGGTAGACAGGCGAGGCGGGTACCTGACAGGTAGCTGGCGGGCGCTCCCAGGTGAGCGGGCAGACTGAGACAGCAGGAAACAGTCAGGTAACTGGTGGACGCTCCAAGGTGAGCAGTCTGACAGACGAGGCAGGAGACAGGCAGGTGACTGGTGGGCGCTCCCAGGTGAGCAGTCAGCAGACAAGGCAGGTAACAGGCAAGTAACTGATGTACGCTCCCAGGTGAGCGGTCTGACAGACGAGGCAGGTAACAGGCAGGTAACTGAAGGACGCACCCAGGTGAGCGGACTGGCAGACAAGGCAGGTAAGTAGAAGATGCTCCCAGGTGAGCGGTCTGACGGACTAGGCAAGTAACAGGCTGGCATGCAGAACGGGAAGTCAGGCTAGCGGCGGAACCTGAGGGCTGAAGCACAGGTGAGACACAGTGCAAACAACATAGCTCGGGCACCTCCATTTTGGAGGAGGTGCCTTATAAATGGGAGGTCCTCCGGCAATTGGCCGGGGACTCCTTAGGACGGCGCGCGCGGTCCCTTTAAGAGCGGGGGAGCGCGCGCGCGCGTGCCCTAAGCACACTGCCGGGGAAGGAGCGCGTGCCGGAAGCAGCGGGGAGAGAAGCGCTGGAGGACGCCGCGCCAGGAGTGGGGAGGTGAGAGGGACGGCGTCTCTGCCTAGCACGGGGCAGAGACGCCGATGCTACAGCCTGCAACAAGTCATTGACCACTCTCACTTCATTAGACACAGAACCACAGTCTGTACATCTATCAAGCTGAGCCATGAGATAGTCATTAGCATCTCAATGGATACACCTTACCTCCACCCACTTCCCAGGGACTTGTGTGGCCCTTACTAAAGTCTGCACACGTTACTTGTATACTGGTCACAGTCACCTGGCATGCCTCAGGCCCCTCATCAGGATGAGGAAAAGCGCTACATACAGGATAGGCAAAGTAGGAGTTGAGCTGGCCAATGCTATAGTCCATTAGTTCTGAGTCTTGGTCAGTTCTATCATCTCTTTGTACCGAGGTGCTACGTGAACCTAGCTCCCTGTATTGCGGACTCCGGTTCATCGACACAACTCCACTAAACAGATGGCTCCCAGCTCTCAGCGCTCCCCCGAGCAGCACCGGCGACGCTATGACACCACAGCAATGTCACCTTCTGGCAGGAAAGCTCCTCCATCATTTCTGACTGTGTTTGCAATGGTGTAGCGGCCTCTACCCAGGACATTCACTCTTTACAATTCAATCACCTGTGTTCTTTTGGATTTCTGGCCCCCATTCAAAACACCAATTGTAGGGATTCACGCTCTCAGGTAGGCATTAGGTAGTGTTCATACAGGCAATGTAGTGTGGTCTAAATGTTCAGTTTTTATTGCTTTCATAAAACTCCAAGGGATTCAAAACCAAAGCAGCCTCTTCTGGGCACAAAGGTATAACAGCAAATAAAAAGTGAATTCAGCAGGCACATACTGTATATGTCAGTGCAGGCTCACTCGAACAGATTACAGTCCTTTCTCTCAGAGCAAGCTTTACACACATAAGAGGTACGGCCCTACCAGTTTTGTTATCACCCCCTGCCTGAGCAGGAGCTTCCAAGGCCAATCAAAAGCCAACTCTATGCACAGTTCACACTGAACAATCTGCAGCTTCTACATGTTGCTCTGCAGCTCCAACGCATGGACTACTCAGTTGTCCTAGCTGACCCATGCAGCCTCCATTCGGAGAGAGACTCTGGCATGTATCTCTCCCAACTACAGCTCACATTTTGGCTGGCTATTCACCAGCTTCAACACATTCTACTCTGCTCAACATTCAGCAGACTGACACAAGGTGACCTGGTTCTTAGTGAAAGCTAGCCTGGTGCATCTAATTGTAAGGGTTAATCACAGTTTACTGTCTTGTTGGAGATTTGTGACGTAATATATGATTTGACCAGTAGAAGGCAGCAGAGAGACCAGAGTTGCAGCGCAGGGGTTTGGCAGTTTGTGACTATAGGGGAGTTCAAGGAGAGAGCGAAGCTACGTATTGTTGTAAAAAGGTCTGGATAGAGCGGTGCACCTCTGATCTGTTCTTGATGACTCTGGGAAGTGTTGTTCGGCTTGACAAGAGGCGACTCGGTGAGGAGAACCAAGGACACATCATCCTGGGCTAGGCCACGTGAGCTCTTATTTTTAAGGACTTAGAGAAACCCTGCATTTGAGAGATCTGCATTTTCTAAGAGATTCAAGTCAGCATTTCTGATTATTCAGGACTCAGCAAGGACACTTCAGTCACAGGACGTACCGGTACCATTTACAACTGAATATATATGTGCATATCTAAATACCTTTATGGAGATCTAGTTAGTTAGGAGAAAAGGCCTCTTTTGTAAGAGATACTTCAAAAAAACTGCTCTGAGTATGCGATTACTAAAGTACTGGCACAACACTGTCGTTTTATGGATTTATGCTTGGAAAGGGCCAATCGCATGTATTTTTGCTTGCATATAACTGTTAATTCTGTTAACTGTACCTGTGTATACTCGTAGTCTGTGTTATTTAGAGTAACTCCTGTCATCGTATTTGTTATTTATACACTGTTTACTTACCATCCTTTCCTTTGTTTTATAAACTAGTTAGTAAATGTTCATATTATATCATCTAATAAAACTTATGATGGTTCAGTGATCACGCCCCAATATCTTAGCAGTTTCAAGAGTGCTGCATCCCTCTGTAAGACTTGTTACATTTTTTATCTTTTTATAATCAGTTAAATCTCATTTTGGCCCAATAATTCTGCACACCTTGATAAAGGGTGTTGATATCCTTAGGTCACACCCGTCCTCGTTACACAAATACACATCACCTGATCTGCTTCATTCAATAAGTTTTCAAGTTTAAATAGCCTGGAGTTATAAAATTTGCATAAAAATGATGATATGGTGAAAATACTCAGTACCTAATAATTGTGTACACAGTGTATATGGTTTCCCATAGAAGCACCATATTTTCAACCCCAGAAGCAAAGCATATGTCTACGTTCCCATGATGAATATGTGGTGAGTTTTTACTGTTGCAGTTTTTATGCAGAATTTTTGCACCTATAAGGTAAATTACCGTATATACTCGCGTATAAGCCGACCTAAATATAAGCCGAGGCCCCTAATTTTACCAAAAAAAACTGGGAAACCTTATTGACTCAAGTATAAGCATAGGGTAGGAAATGCAACAGCTACTGGTAAATTTCCCCATCCTGGTAAGCATTCCCCACTCATCCCCAATCCTGGTATGCATGGCACCCCTCATTCCCAATCCTGGTATGCATGAGTCACGCGAGGTGTGGGAAAGACTTAGTGCAACACAAAGGGAAGCAGGAAAGGGAGTCCAGACTCTAAGGAAAGGGGGGAGTGGAGACCTCCTAGGCTGATCTAGTATCATCCTGTCTCCACTAACGCCCTATATTGATTCTTCACCAATCGCCGCACGTGAACCTCGCCCTGTCTTTCCCTGGCGTTTGGCCCTGGCTAGGGAAGGGAGGGGGATGAGCGCTAGTCGATCCCCACTGACAACTAAAGACAACAAGCGGGAACAAATAAGGGAAGATATCTTAGCTTTATTCGACTTCAGAGAGATGAACACCCGTCCTCATAGCTCCAGAGAGGAAGAAGTAATGCACATGCTCCGAGCCTTCACAAGGGGTAATGTGAGTATTGCCGGGACCTCCCTCTAGCAGACAGCAGGTATTTATACACCCAGGCCAGGGTGTTAATTAGCCAGAGGAAGGTAGCCACTGGGTCCCAGAGAGACAGACTCTAAGAAGGTGTCTGTAATGCCAAATGTAGAGATCTCCTGTAACCAACTGCAGGGTGACTGTCACTTCTGACACACCCGTGACAGCATGGCACCCCTCATCCCCAATCCTGGTATGCATGGCACCCCTCATCCCCAATCCTGGTATGCATGGCACCCCTTATCCCCAATCCAGGTATGCATGGCACACCTCATCCCCAATCCTGGTATGCATGGCCCCATCATCCCCAATCCAGGTATGCACGGCACCTCTCATCCCAATCCTGGTAAGCATGGCCCCCCTTCACAAGAAAAAATAAATAAACACCCCTACTCACCTTTCTCCCCACTGCTCCAGCGCTGCGTCCTGTCTTCCAGCAGCTCACCTCTGCATCATGATGTCTGTGCCATGCGCCCTCAGATGCCAAGGTGAGCTGCTGGGATATTCACTCCTCTCCACGCTGGGACTATGGACTTGGAGAGGAGAGAATAGTCAGTCATTCTTCTTAATAGTGCAGTGTGAGTCACAG
This sequence comes from Phyllobates terribilis, assembly GCF_046119375.1. Classification (NCBI taxonomy): domain Eukaryota; kingdom Metazoa; phylum Chordata; class Amphibia; order Anura; family Dendrobatidae; genus Phyllobates; species Phyllobates terribilis. Next base: position 156,400,899 of record NW_027362762.1, on the reverse strand, counting down.
CTGTCGCTTCCTGCTGCGGCTCAGCTGTCTTGTGTGCCCGCTACTAAAGAGAATGAATATTGACTCTTCTGCAGGCACATGACTAAATGACGTCATGGAAGGTCCTTTTACACCACCGCGAGCCGCCCAAGACACCAGATGCACCGTACAGGAGACCGGGGGCCATCAGAAGGTGAGTACAATGGTTTTTTTTATTTTAATTCTTTTTTAACTACAGATACTATGGTACCCGGGTCTGGAGGAGAGTCTCCTCTTCTCCAGACCAGGGTACCATCCGCACATTGGATCGCTTAATATCCGCATGTGTACATGTACTCATGCGGATATTATGCGATTCAACGCAAGTCAATGGCGGCGATTACGCCGCGTTTCTGCAAAATTAATGAACATGCAACGGATTTTTCCGCAATGATAATCCGCAGCGGAAATTTCCGCAGCATGTGCACAGCACATGCGGATTATCATTGGGGACCATAGGGCACGTGTTAACAAGCATTTTTTAAGCGTTTTCGCTGCGGAAATTCTCCGGCAAAAACACTTGAAAAACACATAGTGGGCACGCAGCCTAACACCCGGTGATTCAACACTAGTGCAGAGGAAAACTCAACGTCCAGAAACACTTAGTGAAGATACTGAATCAAAACTTAACAATAGTCTGTTGGAAACCTCAGAGGAAAATGCAATCAGCAGAGCAGTCTATAACGCGCAGTTTATACTTGAAGATGCTTGCAACAAGTTAAGTCCAAACACGGATATATATACAGTTATATGAAAAAGTTTGGGCACCCCTATTAATCTTAAGCTTAATGTTTTATAAAAATTGCTGTTTTTGCAACAGCTATTTCAGTTTCATATATGTAATAACTGTTGGACACAGTAATGTTTCTGCCTTGAAATGAGGTTTATTGTACTAACAGAAAATGTGCAATCTGCATTCAAACAAAATTTGACAGGTGCATAAGTATGGGCACCTCACCAGAAAAGTGACATTAATATTTAGTAGATCCTCCTTTTGCAAAAATAACAGCCTCTATTCACTTCCTGTAGCTTTTAATGAGTTCCTGGATCCTGGATGAAGGTATTTTTGACCATTCCTCTTTACAAAACAATTCCAGTTCAGTTAAGTTTGATGGTCGCCGAGCATGGACAGCACTCTTCAAATGACCCCACAAATGATCAATGATATTCAGGTCTGGGGACTGGGATGGCCATTCCAGAACATTGTAATTGTTCCTCTGCATGAATGCCTGAGTAGATTTGGAGCGGTGTTTTGGATCATTGTCTTGCTGAAAGATCCATCCCCTGCATAACTTCAACTTTATCACTGATTCTTGAACATTATTGTCAAGAATCTGCTGATACTGAGTGGAATCCATGCGTCCCTCAACTTTAACGAGATTCCCAGTGCAGGCATTGGCCACACAGCCCCAAAGCATGATGGAACCTCCACCAAATTTTACTGTGGGTAGCAAGTGTTTTTCTTGGAATGCTGTGTTTTTTTGCCGCCATGCATAACGCCTTTTTGTATGACCAAACAACTCAATCTTGGTTTCATCAGTCCACAGGACCTTCTTCCAAAAAGAAATTGGCTTCTCCAAATGTGCTTTTGCATACCTCAGCCGACTCTTTTTGTGGCGTGCTTGCAGAAACGGCTTCTTTCGCATCACTCTCCCATACAGCTTCTCCTTGTGCAAAGTGCTTTGTATAGTTGACCAATGCACAGTGACACCATCTGCAGCAAGTTGATGCTGCAGCTCTCTGGAGGTGGTCTGAGGATTGTCCTTGACTGATCTCACCATTCTTCTTCTCTGCCTTTCTGATGTTTTTCTTGGCCTGCCACTTCTGGCCTTAACAAGAACTGTCCCTGTGTTCTTCCATTTCCTTACTATGTTCCTCACAGTGAAAACTGACAGGTTAAATCTCTGAGACAGCTTTTTGTATCCTTCCCCTGAACAACTATGTTGAATAATCTTTGTTTTCAGATCATTTGATAGTTGTTTTGAGGAGCCCATGATGCCACTCTTCAGAGGAGATTCAAACAGGAGAACAACTTGCAAGTGGCCACTTTAACCCCTTAATAACATCTGACGTACTAATACGCGTCTGTGCCCTGGGACTTAAGAGCCAGACCCGTATTAGTACGTCATCGCGATCGCGCGCACACACAGGCTGTGCGGGCGCGATCGCCGCCGGGTGTCAGCTGATTGTCACAGCTGACACCCGGTACTATGTGCAGGGAGCGGTCCTGCACCGCTCCCAGCACATTAACCCCCGCGATGCTGCGATCGAAGTCGATCACGGCATTGCGGGGGCAAGGGGAGGTGATCGGCGATACTCACCTCCTCTTCCGGCTTCCAGCGCAGTCTGCAAAGGCTTCCCGGGTGTTGCCATGACGACCCGATGTCGTCATGACAACATCCGGGTCACCAGAGAGCAGGAAGATTGCTTGGACATGCGCAGTGCATCTCCAAGCAATCTTCACACTGTGCACTTCTGACAGCCTTCATGGCATAGGGATGGCGCTCCATTCCTGTGCCATGCAGGCGATCAGAAAAAAAAAGTGAAAGTCCCAGAGTGGGACAAAGTAATAAAGTGTATAAACTGTGTGAAAGTGGGAAAAAAAAAAAAAAATGTGCAAAAATATTATAAAAAAAAAAAAAAATAATACACCAAAAATAAAAATATAATGTACCCATCAATAAATATTATTATAAAAAAAATTAAAAAAAAACAATAAAAGTACACATATTTGGTATCGCCGCGTCTGGAACAACCTGACCTATAAAACTGTCCCACTAGTTAACCCCTTCAGTGAACACGGTAAAAAAAAAAAAAAAAAAAACGAAGCAAAAAACAATGCTTTATCACCATACTGCCAAACAAAAAGTGGAATAACACGCGATCAAAAACACGCATATAAATAAAAATGATACCGCTGAAAACGTCATCTCGTCCCGCAAAAAACAAGCCGCCATACAGCTCCATCAGCCGAAAAATAAAAAAGTTATAGCTCTCAGAATAAAGCGATACTAAAAAATATTTTTTTCTATAAAATAGCTTTTATTGTGTATAAGCGCCAAAACATAGAAAAATTATACAAATGTGGTACCGCTGTAAACGTACTGACCCGAAGAATAAAGCTACCTCATCAATTTTACCACACGCGGAACAGAATAAAAAAAAAAAAACAATTCCTGAATTGTTGGTTTTTGTTTATTCTGCCTCTCAAAAATCAGAATAGAAAGCGATCAAAAAATGTCACGTGCCTGAAAATGGCACCAATAACAACGTCAAGTCATCCCGCAAAAAACGAGCCGTCACATGACTGTCTGCCAAAATCTGGAAAAATTATAGCTCTCAAAATATGGCGATGCAAAAACTAGATTTTACAAAAAATGCGTCTTTTAGTGTGTGACAGCTGTCAGTCATAAAAACCCCATATGATTCTGGCATTGCTGTAATCACACCAACCCGAAGAATAAAGTCGTCTAATCACTTATACCGCACAAGGAACGGCATCAAAAATAAACTCTTGGGTTAGGATTGGGCTAGGGTTAGGGCTGGGTTTGGGGCTAGGGTTGTGCTGGGGCTAGGGTTGTGCTGGGGCTAGGGTTGTGCTGGGGCTAGGGTTGTGCTGGGGCTAGGGTTGTGCTGGGGCTAGGGCTGGGGTTGGGATTTTTTTCAAAAGTAAGAAAAAAAGATGACGATATGGCGACTAGTGTTGAGAGCAAGTGCTCGCTACTTGAGTTTGCATCGGGTGCTCTGGTATGCATTGAGTATCGTGGGTATTTGAGTGACATGCTCGAGTCTCTGCCCCATATGCTTCGCGGCCAAAAAACTTTACGGGGATTGCCTGCCATGCACGAGCGATCCCCGCATGTTTTTTTTTGGGTGTCTAATAACCGTGAAACATGCGGAGCAGGGACTCGAGCATGTCACTCGAGCACACGCTGTACATGGTGCATACCTGAGTACCCGATGCAAACTCAAGTAGCGAGCACTTGCGCTCAAGAATAATGACAACTTATTCAATATAATGACCTAATGTAAACAAATTCTGTGCCGTACCTCTGGGTTCAAAATGTTCACTATACACCTTAATAAAATCCTTGAGGGGTATAGTTTCCAAAATGGGGACACTTGTGGGGGAGCTCCACTGTTTAGGCACATCACGGGCTCTCCAAACGCGACATGGTGTCCGCTAACAAATTGAATGGAAAATCGGCTCAAATTGTTAGCGGATATCATGTTGCATTTGGAGAGTCCCTGTGTGCCCAAACATTGGAGCTCCCCCACAAGTGACCCCCCAAGGCACCTATCTAGATGAATAGTGAGCACTTGGAACCCCAGGTGCTTCACAAATTGATTCATAAAAATGAAAGTGTTTTTTTTTTTCACTTTTTCATTATTACGAATCAATTTGTGAAGCACCTGGGGGTTCCAAGTGCTCACTATGCATCTAGAAAGGTGCCTTGGGGGGTCTAGTTTCCAAAATGGGGTCACTTGTGGGGGAGCTCCAAAGTTTGGGCACAGAGGGGCTCTCCAAACGCAATGTGGTGTCCGCTAACAATTTGAGCCGATTTTCCATTCAATTTGTTAGCGGATACCATGTTGCATTTAGAGAGTCCCTGTGTGCCCAAACATTGGAGCTCCCCCACAAGTGAACCCATTTTGGAAACTAGACCCCCCAAGGCACCTATCTAGATGCATAGTGAGCACTTGGAACCCCTAGGTGCTTCACAAATTGATTCGTAAAAATGAAAAAGTGTTTTTTTTTTCACTTTTTCATTATTACGAATCAATTTGTGAAGCACCTGGGGGTTGCAACTGCTCACTATGCATCTAGATAGGTGCCTTGGGGGGTCTAGTTTCCAAAATTGGGTCACTTGTGGGGGAGCTCCAATGTTTGGGCACACAGGGGCTCTCTAAACGCAACATAGTGTCTGCTAATTATTCAAGCAAATTTTACAATCAAAAAGTCAAATGGCGCTCCTTCCCTTCCGAGCCCTACAGTGCGCCCAAACAGTGTTTTTTCCCCAAATATTGGGTATCTGCGTGCCCAGGGGAAATTGCACAACAAATTTTGCGGTCCATTTTTTCTTGTTACCCCTGTGAAAATAAAAAAAATTGGGTCTAAAGTAACATTTTTGTGAAAAAAGTTAAAGGTTCATTTTTTTCTTCCACATTCAAAAAATTCCTATGAAGCACCTGAAGGGTTAATAAAGTTCTTGAATGTGGTTTTGAGCACCTTGAGGGGTGCAGTTTTTAGAATGGTGTCACTTTTGGGTATTTTCTGTCATAAAGACCTCTCAAAGTGACTTCAAATGTGATGTGGTCCCTAAAAAAATGGTTTTGTAAATTTTGTTGGAAAAATGAGAAATCGCTGGTCAACTTTTAACCCTTATAGCTCCCTAACAAAAAAAAATTTTGGTTCCAAAATTGTGCTGATGTAAAGTAGACATGTGGGAAATGTTATTTATTAACTCTTTTGTGTGACATATCGCTCTGATTTCAGGGCTTAAAAATTCAAATTTTGAAAATTGCTAAATTTTCAAAATTTTTGCCAAATTTCCGTTTTTTTCACAAATAAACGCAAGTGATATCGAAGAAATTTTTTCACAATCATGAAGTACAATATGTCACGAAAAAAACAATCTCAGAATCAGGGGGATCCGTTGAAGCGTTCCAGAGTAATTACCTCATAAAGTGACAGTGGTCAGAATTGTAAAAATTGGCCCGGTCATTAACGTGCAAACCACCCGCGGGGCTTAAGGGGTTAAGTAGCTTTTCTCATGATTGCATACACCTGGCTATGAAGTTCAAAGCTCAATGAGGTTACAAAACCAAAAAAAGTGCTTTAGTAAGTCAGTAAAAAGTGGGTAGGAGTATTTAAAACAAGAAAATGATAAGGGTGCCCATACTTATGCACCTGTCAAATTTTGTTTGAATGCAGATTGCACATTTTCTGTTAGTACAATAAACCTCATTTCAAGGCAGAAACATTACTGTGTCCAACAGTTATTACATATATCAAACTGAAATAGCTGTTGCAAAAACAGCAATTTTTATAAAACATTAAGCTGAAGATTAATAGGGGTGCCCAAACTTTTTCATATAACTGTATAAGCAAGTCCATATAACATATTAAATCATCCAGGGAGGCCTTTGTAGGAAGTCTTAGATAGTCTAGAACAGTCCCGAGCTCGGCATATACTTAATAGTAGGAAGAGAGAGAGCAGCAACCAGCTTACGTATCTAGCAATTGCAGGTGAGGGCAGAAGGAGAAGCCAGAAGCAGAAGGACTGCTGGTAACAGGTGTATACAGCAGAATCTCTGCGAGCAGGAAACAGGATTGCAGGAGCTGGCAGAAAACCAGGAAACCACCAGAACCAAGACCAGGACTCAGGCAGAATACTCTAGCACTGACTAGAGGCTGGGGTGGAGTTATAAAGGCAGGAAGACAAAGGGCACGAGACAAAAGATGCCATCTTGAAAGAGGGCAGGAATGTCCTAAAGGTAATCAAAAAATATTCCTGACACCCAGGTTGCTTTGATAGCAGCCTTCAGTGTGGACAGGTGCCAAGTCCTGCTGGAGAATACAATTTCCATCTCCAAAAAGCTTGTCGGCAGAGGGAAGCATGAAGTGCTCTAAAATTTCATGGTAGACGGCTGCGCTGACTTTGGTCTTGATAAAACACAGTGGACCTACACCAGCAGATGACATGGCTCCCCAAACCATCACTGATTGTGGAAACTTCACACTAGACCTCAAGCAGCTTGGATTGTGGCCTCTCCACTCTTCCTCCAGACTCTGGGACCTTGATTTCCAAATGAAAATTGGAACTCTTGGACCTTGTGGAGCGTGTCAATGACTGCCTTCTGGACATCTGTCAGGTCAGCAGTCTTCCCCATGATTGTGGAGCCTACTGAAACAGACTAAGGGACCTTTTTAAACGCTTAGGAAACCTTTGCTTTATTTTAATTTGCTGAGATAATGACTTTTGTGTTTTCATTGGCTGTAAGCCATAATCATCAACATTAATAAATAAACACTCGAAATAGATCACCCTGTTTGTAATGACTCTATATAATATAGGAGTTTCACTTTTTGTATTGAAGAACTGAAATAAATTAACTTTTTGATGACATTCTAATTTAGTGAGATGCACCTGTATGTATATACCCAAGTATAAGCCGAGGGGGCCTTTTTCAGTATAAAAAGTGTGCTGAAAAAGTCGGCTTATACTCGAATATATACGGTTTGTTACTTGCATTTTCTTCATGAGTTTTTATCACGTTTTTGATGCTCAGTTTTTTTTCTCTTTTCGGTATTTCATGTTTTAAATAAAGCTGCTTTATTTTTAACATTACTGGCATTTGGCTTTGACAAAACTATTGATACAGTCATATGTGGATTCCATGCTTTTTTTGTGTATTTCCACAGTGGAAATGTGTGCATGTGTGTTTTTTTACCAATGGATTTTATATCTCCGATTGCAATTCTATGGAGAAAACTGCACGTAAATCTCAAGAAAAACTGATATGTTGTACATTTAAAAAATACCCCGCAGTTCAGTTTTTGCAGCGCAAAAAAAAGCAGAGTGGGCACAAGTTTTCAATCAATCCTATCCAGTTTGCTTGAATTGTAAGATCCTGAATTTCTTGTGCAGCGAAAATATGCAGCGTCAAAGACCCTGATTCCAGTAATCTATCCCTTGCTGAGCTGTGTATTGTTATTTCAATAAAAGTTGCTGCAATAAAATCAGTGTTTTATCAGCAGGACATTATCTTTGAAGGTCTAGT